>NC_080029.1:635000-1270000 GCF_030020395.1 Manis pentadactyla
TGAAAAATAAAAGCACTGAAAGATGATCATCAAAAAAACCCCAACAAAGATCCACACACTGCTACAGGTGTAGATGCACTCATCCCACCAATTCCTGGACTTGCCATGGGAATGAAGAAGGAGATATCTAAGCTGGCCTGTGCATACAGTAAAACAACAAATTTGACTGGATCTATACTGTTGGAACTCAACCAAGAATTAGGAGAAGTGCAAATTGTAGCACTCCAAAATCTTACAACTACAGACTATTTACTGTTAAAAGAACATATGGGATGTGAACAGTCCCCAGGAATGGGTTGTTTTAATTTATCTGAATTCTCTCAGACTGTTCAAGTTCAGTTGGACAATATCCACCATATCATAGATAAGTTTTCACAAATGCCTAAGGTGCCTAACTGGTTTTCTTGGTTTCACTGGAGATGGCTGGTAATTACAGATATGCTTTGGTTATGTAATTATACTCCTATTATGTTAATGTGTGTGCACAATTTAATTAGTAGTTTAAAACCTATACATGCTGAAGTTACTCTACAAGAAGACATGTCAAAGAAATAATCAATCTTCCCAGGTTTTATTCCGCCTGCTACTTCTATAGCTTTTCTTCTTCCTACCTAATTAAAACCCTTAAATAGAATTCGTGCCACATGTCAAATTTACAGAGTATCATAATTCTTCCAAGTGGTAAAGACACCTGAAGACAAATGCTGGGCATAGAAGACACAGGGCATAAATATGCAAAGAAGTAAAAAGCTAACCTTTTCAAACAATAAGGCTTCCCTCTCACTTACCAACTTCACATTTCCCTGTATGGCCCCGGAAGATGACTGGTGAGCCAGAGACGGGTAAGATTCCTCAAGGGAGGAACAACCTAAGACAGGCACAGTCGCAGGGGGGCCATCAGGTGAGAAATTGGGGATCAACAGAGGTGAGGCTTAGAACCTCACCCCCCCTGTTCTGAGAGAAATCTTCTGCATACGTGGATGTTTTATTGCCCTGGTCTAGCTTGGATTAACACATAGTCTACAGGCACACACCTGATCATCTACATGTGCTCTCTTACAACACTAAACTATGTTTTCTACCTTTATCTTGTATCTACCTACCACTTCAGCATTTTATTAAAAATAATAATAATAAAGAGAGAAGTGTGGTATCCACATATAAATCAAGTATAAAAATCAAATGAGTATTCATATTTGAACTGACTGTTTATAGTTCATAATGCATGAGCAAAACCGAAAGTTTCTGTGATGACGGCCCTTGTACTGTTCACTATGTAACTTATTCACTATGTAAGAATTTGTTCCCCATGTAAGAACTTGTTTGTTGTGCCTCAGAAGATTGGAGACTGATGAAAATTAGGCTTGGGGTGGATTAATGATTGTGCATTGAGCATTGACTCCCCTATACAGAATTTTATTGTTGTTAACAACCATTTGATCAATAAATATGAGAGATGCCCTCACAAAAAAAAAAAAAAAGTACACACTTCCAATGGTAAAATAAATAAGTAACCGGGATGTAATGTATAGCATAAGGAATATAGTCAAAATATTGTAACAGCTTGGTATGATGATAGCTGGTACCTAGAATTATCATGTATATAAATGTTGAATCACTATGTTGTACACCTGAAACTAATGTAATGTATACTGTGTGTCAACTACCCTTCAATAAAAAATAATTATCTACAAAAAAAAAAGAAGAATTTGTGCTCCATGGAAGAACTTGTTCGTTATGCTTCAGAAGATTGGAGACTGATGAAAATTAGGCTTGGGGTGGATTAATGATTGTGCATTGAGCATTGACCCCCCCATACAGAATTTTATTGTTGTTAACAGCCATTTGATCAATAAATATGAGAGATGCCCTCACAAAAAAAAACAAAAAACAAAACAAAACAAAAACAAACAAACAAAAATATATATATATATACACACTTCCAATTGTAAAATAAATAAGTAACTGGGATGTAATGTATAGCATAAGGAATATAGTCAAAATATTGTAACAACTTGGTATGGTGATAGCTGGTACCTAGGATTATCATGTATATAAATGTTGAGTCACTGTATTATACACCTGAAACTAATGTAACACTGTGTGTCAACTACCCTTCAATAAAAAATAATTATCCAGAAAAATAAATAAATAAATAAAAAATAAAAGCGCTGTAACTAATGGTTTCACTGGTGAATTCTACCAAACATTAAGGACTAATACCAATCCTCAGACTTTTATAAATATTGAAGAGGCTGGAGCAGTTGTTGACTTATTCTATGAGGAGAGAAAAACCCTGGTACCAAAGCCAAAGACATACAAGAAAACTACAGCCTAATATCCCTTATGAAGACTGATGCAAAAGTCTTCAACATAATACTAGCAAAACAATTTCAGCAAGATATTAAAGGTATTATACATTATGACCAAATGGAATTTGTTTCTGGAATGCAAGGATGTTTCAACATATAAAAATTGATCAATGTAATACACCACACTAAGATAAAGAAGGGGGAAAAACACATGATCATCTCAACTGATGCAGAAAAAAAATATTTGACAAAATCCAAAACACTTACATAATTTTTTTTAAAAAGGCTCTCAACAAACCAGGAAAAGGATCCTATCTCAACATAACAGAAGTCATGTATGACAAAACCACAGGGAACACCACACTCAAGGGTGAAAGCCTGAAAGCGTTTCCTCTAAGATTGGGTACAAAGCAAGGATGTTCATCTTCACCACTTCCATTCAACTCAGTCCTGAAAGTTCTAGCCAGAGAAATTGGGCAAGAAAGACAAATAAGAGGCATCCAAATTTGAAAGGAAGAGGTAAAATTATCTCTGTTTTCAGATGATACAATCTTATATGTAGAAAACCCTAAGGTGAGTGGATAAAGAAGAGGTGGTACATATACACAATGGAATAGTATTCAGCCATTAGAAAGGAACAAATCCTACCATTTGCAACAACATGGATGGTGCTGGAGGGTATTATGCTCAGTGAAATAACCCAGGCAGAGAAAGACAAGTGCCAAATGATTTCCCTCGTTTGTGGAGAATAACAATGAAGGAAAACTGAAGGAACAAAACAGCAACAGACTCACAGACTGCAAGAAGAGACTAGTGCTTATCAAAGGGAGAGTGGGAGAGGGTGGGTGGGGAGGGCGGGAGAAGGGGATGGAGGGGTATTATGTTTAGTACACATGGTGTGGGGGATCATGGGGAAAACAGTGTAACACAGAGAAGGCAAATAGTGAATCTGTGGCATCTGACTACACTGTTGGGCACTGACTGCAATGGGGTGTGGGGGGAACACGATAACATGGGTGAATGCAGTAACCATATTGTTTTTTCATGTGAAACCTTCATAAGATGTATATCAATAATACCTTTAAAAAATAAATAATACTAAAGTCACTTAGAGGTTTAAGTTTTCCTAAGCATAAAAAAGAAAACCCCAAGGATTCCTCAAAAAACTGTTAGAACTAATAAATAATTGCAACAAAGTACCAGGATATATAGTCAACATGCAAAAATCAGATGCATTTCTATATATAAACAATAAGCAATCTAGAAAGGAAATTACCCTTAAAAAATCCATTTATAATAGCACCAAAAAGAATAAAATACTTAACAATTAACTTAACCAAGGAGGTGAAAAACTCATACAATGAGAACTACAAAACACTCTGAAGGAAATTAAAGAAATGGACACACCCCATGTTCATGGACTAGAACACTTACTGCTGTTAAGATGTCAATACCACCCAAAGTGATATACAGAGTAAATCCAATGGCATTTTTTCAAGTAGAAAATCCATCCTAAAAATTCACATGGAATCTCAAAGGACCCCAAGTCGCCAAAACAATCTTGAAAAATAATAAAAAAGCTGTAGGACTCACACTACCTGATTCTTCCTGATTTCAAAACTTACTACAAAGCTACAGTAATCAAAAGAGTATGGTACCAACATAAAGACAGACATAGACCAATGCAATAGAATAGAGAGTCCAGAAGCAAACCCTCACAACATGGTCAAATGATTTTTGGCAAGGGTATCAAGGGAATTCAATGGGGTAAGGACAATCTTTTCAACAAATGGTGCTGGGAAAATAGGATGTCCACATGTAAGAAATGAAGTTAAACCCTTATCTAACACTATATACAAAAACTAACTGAAAATGGATCAAAGACTTAAATGTGGGACCTAAAACTATAAAACAAAATAAAATAAAAGATTAATTAGAATTCATGAACATTTTTAAATTTTGTGCATCGAATGACACTATCAACAGAGTAAAGCCAACCCACAGAATAGGAAAAAATACTTGCAAATCCCTGATAAGGGATTAATATCCAGAATAGGTAGAGAACCCCTGAAATGCAACAACAACAAAAAAAAAAACAGATGCAAAATTGGGCAAAGGGCTCAAATAGACATTTCTCTAAAAGAAAAAATACTAGCCAATAAGTACATGAAAAGGGGCTCAACATCACTCACCATTAGGTAAATGCAAATCAAAACAGTAAGATACCAAATCAAGTGCATTAGGATAACTACTGTGAAAAAATAATGATAATAACATAAATTGATAAGGATGTGGAGAAATTAGGACCCTTGTGCACTGCTGTGGTAATGTAAAGTGGAATAACCACTGTGGAAAAGAGTATGGAAGTTCCTCAAAAATTAAAAATAAAATTACTATTGTTAGGCTGGAGGAAGGAAAAACAAGGACATGCAAACAGAACAGAGAGATGCCATAGGGGGAGAACAGACCAGACTCCAAGGTCCATGCCGTATATGGAAAGGGGACAGCTCTCCCTGAATTCCATCCTCCTGATGTGCCAACTAAGACCCAGATGTCAGCCTCCTCCCTCTTGGAAGGAAAAAAGTTTCTAGTTGTCTATCATGTCACCTTTAGCCAATCATACCTCTCCACGCCCCCTAGGATAGCTTGCCCACTCCTCCCCTCCTAATCCCTTACAAGCCCCCACCTCCCTGACCGGGTGTGACTTCCCCGGCCTGTAGTATCCAGACCGCGGAACATCACCCGGGAGTGGCACTCAAATAAACTACCTGGCCCTTTGTTGTCTCTCTTCACCTGCTTATTTCGGCTAAAATTTATCTTACATTTGGTGCCGAAATCCGGGGAAGGAGCATGAGTACAGGGCCCTGACCGGCCACCAGTGGCCCCGCCCCCTCCTTCCCTGACCCAGAACCTCAGCCTGCTCTCCGCTGCGTGGACTATTTTCTGGTGAGTCCCTCAGTTCCCCCCAGTCCCTGGTCTGTTTCCCTTCCTAACTCCATTTCACCTGGTCCATTAGGCCCCTGGGCATCCGGCCCACCCTCTGCGGGCATCCGGCCCACCCCTGGCCGTGCAGTATGGGAGACGTCTGTACCCCAGGCCCCAGGACATCTGTGGGCATCCAGCCTGCCCCTGGCCCTGCGGTGGGGAGACGTCCCTCACCCAGGCCCCCAGGCCGTCTCCCCTGACTTGGCGTGCTTGGGACGCTGGGCGCTCCTCTCAGCGGGATTAGTCAGGGGGTGACGCAGACATGGGGAACCAGCCCTCAAAAGCAGAGGCTCAGACCCCACTGTGGTGTCTCATTTCTAATCTGGCTGCTCTATATTTGTCCCGGGAAGTCCGCAAACGGAAGCTGCTCTTCCTTTGCTCTGAGGCTGGGCCTCAGTATCTCTTGGACAATCAATCTCACTGGCCCCCTGAGGGAACTTCCGATTTTAGCCTCCTCACCGACTTGATTAATTATTGCCACTGGAGCGGAGAGTAGAGTGAAATCCCATATGTGCAGGCTTTTTGGACTTTGTGCTCCCGCCTAGACCTTTATGTTAAGTGTTCAATGACTCAGGTTCTCCCGGCCCGACCTCCAGTTAAAGACTGTCAGCCTCTTACTCCGCCCAGTCCTTCTTCCCTTTCAGATCCACCAGAGGACCTTGGTCTCCCGCCTCCCTCGGCTCGCGATCCCTCCCCCCCTCTCCACCACCATCTCTGAGTCCTTTGTCCTCCCCCGTGTCGCCGCCATCTTAAAGTCCTGCATTCTCAGCCATGCCGGGTCCTGCTCTCCTCTTCCGGTGGCTGCACCCCCCTCCCCCTCTCCTTCCGCCTTCACCGCCCTCTTCCCCCACCAGGACATGCTCCTCCCGCCCTCTGCTTCCAGAAGCCACGGACCAGAAGCTGAAGAGAGGGAAGGCAATTGGATGTCAGTGACTCAAGTCTTTATATCAGTTTGTCTGTCTGTGTATATGTTTTTGTGTGGGAGGTGCTGCTGACTGTAGTCATTGTATCTCAGTTTGTATGTTTGTGCATCTAGGTGTGCAGATGAAAAATATTTTCCTACCTCCAGATGGTATCAATAAAAATTGATTTAAAAACAAGCACTTGTGAAAATTGGGCATTATTAAACTTCCAGAAAATCTGATAAAAAATGTTAAGCATTAATGCTAATTTGGGTTTGGCTGAGGCGGGCATGTCCTTGTGGTTATCAGCTGCCTAAGTTTACCTAAGGTCATTTAAATCAATGTTATCTGCTAAATCTTTTAAGAATAAAATACTTACAGGCTTGGCTTTGTCTAATATTCAGTAAAGGTCTTGTAAGTAATCTAGCATAGTTGTTATGAATGAGTGAACTAAATAAGTGTGGCAAGTGAACACCTTTTTAATTGTGTGTTACAGTGTGTATACCTACCTGCAGCCTGAGAATCTTTGTGGTAACCTAAAACCTTAAAGTTTTGCTAAGTTAAGAAGATATACTTTATGTTTAGTGAGAGATTTGCTGTATAGCTCATAGTTAAAGAAATTATAAAATGTTCATAAATTTGTCAATCTAAAGAATGCTAGTGTAACAGTTTACAATAGCCTGCTTCTCAGTGTTCACTAAAAATTAAGGTACCTATAGTTTTAAGTTCTAATTAAAACTACTTAAAGTAATAAGGAAAACATTTCTGCATGCTAAAGAATGTGTCTTTTGATAAAAGAAAGTAATTTTATTCTAAAGTACAGCTATTTATTTAGAAAGAGAAATATAAATGTAAAAAGGTTGTAGAAAGTTTGTGGAAGAATTTAATATGGTCATGCTGTATAAAATTAAAAGAAATGAGTCTTGGTATCAAGTACAGAGCAAAATTAGAATTTTGTTTTCAGTTAAAAAGACAACGTTTTCTTAACTGTTAGTATGCTCCTAATATTAAAAGATTGCAAAAAGTTCTCTAATTGTTTCATCAAAGCAGTTTCTCATGCTTAAAGTCTCAATGAGTTGTCAGAGTATTTAAGAAAATAAGATCTTGATAGTAAAAAGACTAAAAGCTAAAGTTTGCTAACAACTGTGTAACCTTCTTTATTTGCCTTTGAGGTATTTTGTTGTCATTCTAGTTAAATAGATAAGTATTGCTTAGTGGCAACTTATAATCTTATTTAAGCAAGTGCCAAAGAAACTTTATTCTGACAAGTTACCAAAATCAAATTCAAAAAGGTACTTTTACCTCTAGTTTTAAATCTATTTTCCAGAGGGCCCCTGGAACATGTCAGAGGAACTTTTTCTCATTGGAGAAAGTATTTGGCTAATTTAGCTTATTTATCTGATATATAATTACCTGCTTAATTACCTAGAAAGCACTGTCAAAAAGAATAATGCTAAACTTTGTTACTAAATGTTTTGTGTTACAAAAATATCAGAATTTCCTTATGTCAACTGTCTTACAGTAAGCTCTCATCAAATCTTTAACTATTGTCATTTGTAAGTCTTTTATTATTTATAGTCACTATAAAGAACTAGATTTCAGCAGAACAGGTATTAGTTACATAGGATTAAGTAAACTAAGGAAGATGACTTTGTGACTTTTTGTTTCAAATGTTGTTGATAAAGTGTTTTAAGCTTTTTCTCTTAAGCTGACAACAGTTTAGTAAATGACTGTCTTTATAAGCAGAATTGAAACTTTATCTTTCTCTCTACCTGATCCCTCTAGAATTTAAAAACTCTCAGTGACTATTTATATATTTCTTGGCAGTATGTTTATTTGTACAAGTTCAATAAGAATCTGCTTTCCTTGTAAGAGGACCAATTAAAAACACTGGTTATATTACCAAGGCTTTGACTGGAACGTCATACCTGAGAGACACATGTGTAAACTCAGATGTGAACAGACAGCTTTAAGGAACTAAGATTGACTTTACAAAGCCAACAAAGCCCCTTAGAACTGGCCTGGTACCTTGCTTACAGAGTTCCCAGCAGCCTTACCAGGTGAGTAAGGAAGGTCACTGCCTGGCAGGTGCGGGAACCTCAAGAATGTCTTGGGAACCTCAGAGAAGAGAGGAATTCACCCAAATGTACAGGTACTGCAGGCACAAACTGATAGCAAGTCTAGCTTGGCTTTCTGGCCTCAAGAAGCCTTTAAAAGTCCAATCTGAAATTCCTTATAAAAAGTTACAGCAAAGCATATTTAAAAGAGCCTATGTAATCAATTGCTCTTCTTGCTGCACTTATGCAAATAATCAAGCCAACTGTTAATTATTTTCTTAATCTGGCTACTTCTAATAAAAATGAGGGTGATTTTGGAGAAAAGTATTGTTCAATAATGCAGTCTGATCTATACTAAATCCCAATACTAGTCATTGAGATGTAAACTCAATCCAGAATTCCAGTCCCCCATAATGGCCTGGCTAATGCCCCTACTGGGCCCCTTAATAACAGTTTGTAGTTTACTCTTAGTTGTCCCTTGTGTCCTCAGGTTCCTCCAACAGCGGCTAACCAAGATGACCCAGGTCGCCACCAACCAGATGTTCCTTCACCATTATGCACCTCTTCCCACTGAACCCCCTCCTTCGGCCTAATACCAGCCTCAAACCCCCACGATGCCCCTTGTCAGCCAGAAGTAGCCAGATCGAGTCATCGCCCATTATGACCAAAAGGCTGGAATGTTAGGCTGGACGAAGGAAAAACAAGGACATGCAAACAGAACGGAGAGATGCCATAGGGGGAGAACAGACCAGACCCCAAAGTCTGTGCCGTATATGGAAAGGGGACAGCTCTTCCTGAATTCCATCCTTCTGATGTGCCAACTAAGACCCGGATGTCAGCCTCCTCCCTCTTGGAAGGAAAAAAGTTTCTAGTTGTCTATCATGTCACCTTTAGCCAATCATACCTCTCAACACCCCGCTAAGATAGTTTGCCCACTCCTCCCCCTCCTAACCCCTTACAAGCCCCCACCTCCCTGACCAGGTGTGACTTCCCCGGCCTGTGATACCCAGACCACGGAACATCACCCAGGAGTTGCACTCAAATAAACTACCTTGCCCTTTGTTGCCTCTTCGCCTGCTTATTTCAGCTAAAATTTATCTTACAACTATATTACCCAAAAATTCCACTTCTGGGTATATACCCCAGAGAATTAAAAGCATAGTCTTGAAGAGATATTTGTTCACCCACATTCATGGAAACATTATTCACAGTAGCTAAAACAAGGAGGCAATCTATGTGTCCACCAATAGATGAATGGATATGCAAAATGTGGTATACACATATAATGGAATACTATTCTGCCCTTAAAAGGAAGGAAATTCTGAACAGCCACTTCTCCAAAGAAGAAATTCAGATGGCCAACAGACACAAGAAAAGATGCTCCACACAGATAATCATCAGAGAAATGCAAATTAAAACCACAATGATATACCACCTCACACCAGTTAGGATGGCCAACATCCAAAAGACAAACAACAACAAATTTTGGTGAGGATGTAGAGAAAGGGGAACTCTCCTACACTCCTGGTGGGGATGTAAATTAGTTCAACCATTGTGGAAAGCAGTATGGAGGTTCCTCAAAAAACTCAAAATAGAAATACCATTTGACCCAGGAATCCCACTTCTAGGAATTTACCCTAAGAATACAGCAGCCCAGTTTGAAAAAGACATATGCACCCCTATGTTTATCGCAGCACTATTTACAATAGCCAGAAATGGAAGCAACCTAAGTGTCCATCAGTAGATGAATGGATAAAGAAGAGGTGGTACATATACACAATGGAATATTATTCAGCCATAAGAAGAAAACAAATCCTACCATTTGCAACAACATGGATGGAGCTAGAGGGTATTATGCTCAGTGAAATAAGCCACGTGGAGAAAGACAAGTACCAAATGATTTCACTCATCTGTGGAGTATAACAACAAAGAAAAACGGAAGGAACAAAACAGCAGCAGAATCACAGAACCCAAGAAAGGACTAACAGTTACCAAAAGGAAAGGGACTGGGGAGGATGGGTGGGAAGGGAGGGATAAGGGGATTAAGGGGCATTACGATTCACACATAATGTAGGGGGTGGGGGGACACAGGGAAGGCAGGATAACACAGAGAAGACAAGTAGTGACTCTATACCATCTTACTACACTGATGGACAGTGACTGTAATGGGGTATGTGGGGGGGACTTGATAACAGGGGGAGTCTAGTAACCACAGTGTTGTTCAAATAATTGTACATTAATGATATCAAAATAAAATAATAAAGATTAATTTATTTATTTTTAAAAGATGATGAAAATAATTTTCCCTTTCATAAGTGTAAAGAATCAATACTGTGAGTACAATAAAACTTCATGCTTCTCACTTTTCAATTAACTAGATGATACATTGACTTAAACAGACAAAATCCATCAACACCAAAAAAACAAATAACCCAATTAAAAAATGGGCAGAGGACCTGAAGAAACACTTTTCCAAAAAAGACATACAGATGGCCAACAGGCACATGAAAAGATGCTCCACATAGCTAATCATCAGGGAAATGCAAATCAAAACCACAATGAGATACAACCTCATACCAGTTAGAATGGCCACCATCCAAAAGACAAGAAATAGGAAGTGTTGGCAAGGATGTAGAGAAAAGAGAATCCTCCTACACTGTTGGTGGGAATGTAAATCGCTGCCGCCAGTATAGAAAGCAGTGTGGAGCTTCCTCAAAAAACTAAAAATAGAAATACCATACAACCCAGTAATGCCACTCCTAGGAATTCACCCAAAGAAAATGAAATCCAAAGACACATGCACCCCTGTTCACTGCCGCACTATTTACAACAGCCAAGATACGGGAGCAACCAAAGCATCCATCAGGAGATGAATGGATAAAGAAGAGGTGGTACATGTACACAATGGAATATTACTCAGCCATAAGAAGAAAACAAATCCTGCCATTTACAACAACATGGATGGAGCTAGAGGGTATTATGCTCAGTGAAATAAGCCAGGTGGAGAAAGACAAATTCCATATGATTTAACTTATTTGTGGAACATAAAAACAAAACAGAATGAATAAAAGTAGACTCATAGACACTGAGAAGTGACTGGTGGTTACATTGCAGAGGGATTAGGGTGTGGGGAGGGAGAGGGGGATGAGGGGGAAGAACATTCTCAGTCATAATATAAGTTGGTCACAGGGATGGAAGGAGAGCATGGAGAATGTAGCCAATGATTCTGTAACATCTTCTCAAGTTGACAGATAGTAACTGCACTAGTGGGGGTGAGGATTTAATAGTGTGTGCAACTGTTGAACCACTGTGTTGTATACTTGAGACCAATATATTGTATATCAACTATACTTCAATACAAAAAATACGCTTAAGAAAAAAGAAAAAGTGGTATTTATGCCATGCCCAATCTCAGCTCTGTTGTGATTTGGTAAAACCTGATGTCCTATTTAAGGGGTAGGCCAGCTGTGTCTTTGTGTAAGTAAAATTTGATTGGAATACAAAATTAGAAATTAAAATATATTTTTAATTAAAAAAAGGAAGGAAATTCTGTACAACATGGGTGAACCTGGAGGGCATCATGCTAAGTGAAATAAGCCAGCTACAAAGACAAATTCTGTGTGATTCCCACTTATATGAGGTTAGTACTTAGAGTAGTTTAATTCAAGGAGACAGAAAGTAGAATAGCGGTTACCAGAGGTGGGAGGCAGGGATGTGGGATCATTGTTTAACGGGTACAGAGTTTCAGTTTTATAAGACTGAAAGTGTTAAGGAAATGGATGGTGATAACGGTTGTACAACATTATAAATGTATTTAATATCACTGATCTGTATGCTTTAAAGGGTCTAAGATGATAAATTTTGTAATGTGCCTTTTACCACAATGAAAACAAAATTTCCAGCAGGGGAAAGAAGGAGAAAATGTAACCCATAAAGAAAACTGAAATCCTTCAGGAACATCTGGAATCTCTCACCTTTAGAAGAAACTGGTCACCTGCAGGGTGGAGCTGCACATCTGCTGGCCCAGGACTCAGGAGACCTGAAAGAGGTCCGGCAGGAGCTTGGAGAGCAGCTATTTACACTAACAAAGTCCATTTTTAGGTCAGTGACAGAGTGCATGACTACTAGGAGCACCTGGGGCTCTATGCCACCCTCCCAAACATAAAGATTGCTGCTTCAGTTTTGCTTTCCAAAGCTTGTGTAAATTCCACTTATCACCAATCCTCATCTGGCACCACACAGAGAAGGGAATCCAAGCAATTTAGTTAGAGTTTAGTTAAGAGGACACAGACCAAAACCACCACAATCCACTCCTTGTCAACCAAGCGTCCTCTTTGGACCATTCTTATCTTCCAAATAAAAAAAGTAGCAAAATAATCTTCCTCCTAACATAGTGAAATTGTCCCACATACAATTTAAAACATGAAATCCTTCCTCCCAAAAGAGAAGACGAAGTCCAATACATCACTTTAAATACCTTTGGGTGATGTGTCCTCTTCTTGATAAGTAGCACCCAACCTTGGATTCCCTGCGTCTTAAATACTGAGCTGTGGTAAATCACCACTAACGAGACTTACGTTATATAGTAGAGAAACGGGAGGTGGAAAAAAGAAAAGAATTGATTAACATACATACAAATTTCATTTCAAAATCAGAGACCCTGTTAGGATTCCACCGCCACCACCGGTCAATCCAGTCTTCCCTGTACGGCAGTCATGGCTTCCGCACATGCGGATTATAACCCTAAACTCTTGTGTTGGGCATTTGAGTTATAAAAACGGACTATTCCATGACCTTAAGATACATGAGGTCATGGACAATGGTCCAGAAAACTGATCTGTAAACTCCCCTGATAAGGCTAATTTTTGCTGTCCATGGTGCTGCCTTTTCCACAGGAGGCAGTGGCTGTGGTTGCTGTCCGTAGTGCTGCTTTTGTTTTTCTGTATAGCATCATTATTGTTTTAATAAATAAACTTTGTTCTCATAAGATAGCTTTAGGTTTGAGCAGAAAGTACAGAGAGTCTCCATATACTCCAGTTCCCCCATACACTCACAGTTTTACCTATTATAAACATTTTGCATCAATGTGGTATATTTGTTACAATGGATCAAAAGTAATTAATTGTCATTAACTAAAGCCCATAGTTAACTTTATGGTTTGCTCCTTATGCTGCACAGTTTTATAGATTTCGACAAATGTAAATTTCATTTGGACCCAGGAGCCTCGAGGCTGCTGTCTGTGGAGCTGCCTTGATCAGATCTGCTGCTGAAGCTGGTGTCCATGTAGCCACCATTAGTCACTGGGCTGAAGAGCCCATCCTCCATCTAGTCATCCCCACCCACACCCCACCCCCAGGTCCCCGGCAACTGCGGATCTTTTTACTGCCCCCCTAGATGTGCCTCCCCAATGCCGTGCAGTGGGATCATATGGTATGTGGCCTTCCCCAGTCAGCTTCTTTCACTTAGCAACGTACATTTAAGGTTCCTTCATGTCTTTTTGTGACTTGATGGCTCTTTTTCTGACAAATTTCTTTTTTTAACAGCTTTATTGAGATACCATTAATATATTAAAAAACTGCACAAGTTTAATGCATACATGAGTTTGAATATATGCATACACCTGTGAAGCCACCACCACCATCAAAGTAATAGACATGCCATTGCCTCAAAAAGTTTCCTCGTGCCTCTAGGGGTGTGTGTGTGTGTGTGTGTGTGTGTGTGTGTGTGTGTGTGTGTGTAAGAACAATTAATATGAGATCTACCCTCTTAGTGAATGTATAGGTGTACATGCAATATTGTTAACTGTAGGCACTATGTTGCATAACAAATCCTAGAACTGACTCATTTTGCATAACTAAAACTTTATACCCATTGAACAACAAAGGAATCAAAGAATAATACTACACAAAAATCAACAAAGCACCAAGGAAGGTAGCAAAAAGGAAAAAGAGGAACAAAACAAGACAGAAAACTATTAGCAAAATGGCAATAGTCAGTCCTTCCCCATCAATAATTACTTTGAATGTAAATGGATTAAATTATCCAATTAAAATATAGAGAGTTGTGGATTGTGGACAGGATAAAAAACAAGATCCAACTAGGCACTGTCCAGAAGCGACTCATTTTACGTTTAAGGATACACACAGGCTGGAAGTACAGGAATGGAAAAAGATACCCCATGAAAACGATAAACAGGAGATAGCAAAGGTGGGTATACTCAGACAAAATAGGCTTTAAGTCAAAAACAGTCACAATAGACAAAGAAGGACATTATATAATGATGAAAGCATCAATTCATCAGGAAGTGATACTGCATTTCTTTTTATTGCTGAATACAATTCCATTGTCTGGATGCACCATGGTTTATTTATCCATTCACCCACTGAAGGACATAGTGGTTGCTTCCAAGTTTTGAAGTTATGAATAAAGCTGCTACAAACATCTGTGTGCAGGCTTTGGGGTGGACATAATAGGAATGCCATTGCTGGGTTGTATGGTAAAGTCATGTTAGACTTTTAAGAAACTGCCAAACTGTTTTCCACACTGGCTGTGCCATTCTGCACTCCCACCAGTGAGGAGTGAGCGCTCCTGCTGCTCCACATCCCCACCAGCACTGGAATTGTCAGGGTTTTACTCTGTTTCTGGAATCCCATCCTAACAGGTATGCAGTGGTATATTGTTGTTTTAATTTGCGATCCCTAAAAACATATGATGTGCAGCATCTTTCCAGACGCTTGTTTGCCATCTGTCATTCTTCTTTGGTGAGGTGTCTGTTCAGACACTTTGCCCTTTTTTGTACTGGGCTTTTGTTTCCTTATTGCTGAATCCTGCATGTTTTGTTCTCTGCATATTTTGCACACAAGCCCTTTATTAAACATGAGCTTTACAGATATTTCTCCTAGTCTCTGGCCTGTCCTTTTCATTCTCTCAACGGTATCTTTTACAGAGCAGACATTTTTCGTTTTGATGAAGTCCAACTAACGAATTCTTATTTTCCATGAAATGTGTTTGTAATGTTGTCTCTAAAAACTCATTGCCTAAACCAAGGTCACCTAGACTTTCTCAAAAATTGTTATTTTTGAGAAGTTTCATGGCTTTGTGTTTTATATCTAGGTCAATGATCCTTGAGCTAATTTTCATGACAGGTGTAAGGTTCACACCTAGATTCATTTTTGTGCGTGGAGATCTCCAGTTTCTCCAGCACCGTATGTTGAAGAGACCACAATTTATCCACTGAATTGCCTTACTCTAGCTATCGAGGGTGGACACCAGGAGAAGAGGCCACCGTTTTACCTGAGTTCCTTTGGTGCTTCTAGAATATTCTATCACTAGGGAGGACACGAATTCAGATGGCCTAAAGCATCTAGAGAAAAACTATCCCTCACTTAGACTTCTGCACCCAAAGTGATGCCTGGGTGAAGGTGGAATAAAGACATTTCCAGACATGCAAGGTCTCAAAATTGTTCTTTCCAGGCATCCTTTCTCAACAAGCTAAAGCAGAGGGCCTTGAACTGCAACACTGGCTCTCCGGGGTCTCCAGCAGACTCTGGATTGGTAGGCCTCCACGATCATGTGATCCTTATAATAACATAATCCTCATATAATATATGTAATTGTGATTCCTTATAATGAGGCTCTTATATAGCCAGAGATAGATGATATAGGGATAGATACACATACACACATGCATATAGGAACATATACATCTTATTGCTTCTGCTTTTTCAGAGAACCCAGAAAATTACACCCTGAAACACAATGGAATATTCTTCTAACTCAAAGGAACCAGCTGCCTCCAGACAAGATTGTTCCAGCTCACTTGTCACCATTCCTGAACAGGGGATCAAAATGACACTGCAAAGCCAGCTCCGAGCTGAGCCCCAAGGTTTAGTGACATAAAGAATGTGTTTCAATACATACAACATGAAATGCCTAGTCATAAGTGGTGGGTCTGTTCACAAGGTAGCATTTTTCCTTCTAGATGGTACCTAACATAGTAGGGCATCGTAGGGGGAACAGCATCCCGGATATGAAGCACGAGGACTGTCACATACCTGCTAAGACACAGAGGAGAGCCAGGCAGATGGTGGCACATGGGCTTATGCTTGCTCTGTGGGCACTGACTGCATGAGACTCTCACCAATCATGTGGCCTTGAAGTGGTCCTGCCACAAGGAGGTCGAGTGCGTGCGTTGACTTGGCAGCATGAGCCCCTCTCTACTTTTGGAGACAAAACATCGACTTTCTTTAAGAAAGAATATTGTGTTATCCAAGAGGATTTCACTTTGCCTGAAAGATTCATGGCTATTAGGGTCCGTTCCCACCATCCAGATGAATGTAACAAAGTTTGGCACACCAGGCAGGGGGCAGGGAGGCCAGGTAAGCACTTCAGACCCTGGTCATCAGAGGTCACACTCACACACACTTGGCTGGTCTTGACTGCTATGGCAACTAGGCTTGTTGCTGACCCAGGGGGCTGTATGCTCCACGGTTACTGGTCTGCCCTGATGTGGGGGCCATATGTTCCAAGGTTACTGGCCTGCCCTGAATCCGTGGGCTTTATGCTCCACGGTTACTGGTCTGCTCTGACCCTGGGACTATATGTTCCCCAGTCACTGGTTTGCCCTCAGCCCCAGGGGTGTATGCTCCACAGTTACGGGTCCACCCTGACCCCAGGGCTGTGTGCTCCGTGGTTACTGGTCTGTCCCAAGCTGACACATGTGTCATTGCTACCACTTCTATGACATCTTGGTGAAATACCTCTGCAACACTGAGCCACTGTCCTAACAGGATCATGAAAATGCACATTTACCAAATTCTACCCCATTAGCAGGTCAAAGGAAGGACTGGCCTCAAAGCAGGGGGCTTCATAAAATAGGTTTCATCTGCCCTGTCCCCAGGCAGAAGTCACATAACAACAGAGCTCGGGGTGCCAAGAAATCTTGGAGCACCCAACAGTTTGTTCCACATTCTCTTCTGAACTACATCCTTTCCCTGTACCACTAACCCCTCTTGCTCTAACCTCCCCTGCCCCACACACCTTCCTCCAGACTGTAGGTTCCCAGGGCCTGTCTGACGTTACAGCATCAGCACAAGGAGGACACCCAGTCTGAGGGAACCAGGGGCTCAAGACCAAGGCAGTGCCTCTGCCCCACCGGGGCCAACTCCACCAGCTCCATCAGCAGCTTGTCTTGCTGGGGGCCCATGAGAACCCCAGCTCCTCCCTTTGCAAGCCCATAGTCTCCCACACTTTCCAGCAGCTCAATTCACCCACCATAGGCCACCCTGCCCCTCCCTGCTCCAGCACACACAGCCCAGCACTGTACCAATGCCACCTGCTCACTGAGCAGCCTGCTGGGGCACCTTTCTGGGTCCAGGCCCAAGGTGAGGTCTGCTGCAGGCACCAGAGCCCCATCGTTGGGGGCACCTGTAAGATAAATTTTAGCTGAAATAAGCAGGCAAAGAGAGGCAACAAAGGGCCACGTAGTTTATTCGAGTGCAACTCCTGGGTGATGTTCCGCGGTCTGGATACTACAGGCCAGGGAAGTCACACTCGGTCAGGGAGGTGGGGGCTTGTAAGGGGTTAGGAGGGGGAGGAGTGGGCAAGCTATCCTAGGGGGCGTGGAGAGGTATGATTGGCTAAAGGTGACATGATAGACAACTAGAAACTTTTTTCCTTCCAAGAGGGAGGAGGCTGACATCCGGGTCTTAGTTGGCACATCAGAAGGATGGAATTCAGGGAGAGCTGTCCCCTTTCCATATAAGGCATGGACCTTGGGGTCTGGTCTGTTCTCCCCCTATGGCATCTCTCTCTGTTTGCATGTCCTTGTTTTTCCTGTCTCCAGCCTAACAGCACCATGCTGCAGGACTCGGGGAGTCAGTCCTGATGGCCTCCATTGTGCCCCATACATGGGCCAGAGGGGCAGGCCTGCATGGACTGATGCTACCCTGGTCATGAAGCTCTACTGGTCTGGGCAGAGGGTACTTTCTGATTCCAAAAACATAAGCCCATGTAGCTGGGATTTGGGGGATGAAGGACATCCCTTCAGGATCCCCCACAGCCACCATCTGAGGGCCTTGCTCTGTGCTTTGTGACAGTCATGACCAACAAGACACTTGAGAGAACGTAATGGGGACTGCTTGCTGACACAGGTATGAACTGAGTGTGGGAACCCCAGGGCTCTGAGGGCTGCAGATAGGCGACCAGAAAACATGTCCCTTTGAGGTAAGAATTACTTTGAGCTTCAGGCAATTAAAATTCCCCAACATCCATGCCCTCCCAGGAAGGGCAGGATGACCTCAGCCACCTGAGGCAACTCCCAACCCTCACCTGCTGATGGTGGCACCGCGAAGGCTGTGAAGCCGATATATCCACACTGGCTCTGCCAGCACTCGCACCCGGCTCAAGCCCTTCTCCTCTGTCCCATCACACCCCAAAATAGTTCATGCTCCTAAGTTAGAGTGCTGCATAAACCAGGTCTGCTGACCCTGGAGGCACACATGGCTGAGTGCACCCCCACATTTGTGCAAGGCACATATGACTGATTTACAGGCTCAGCCAATTAACCTAAGGTGGGGGGAGCCTTGCTACAAGACTAAGCTCCTTGCTGGACATGAAGGAGGAGGGCGGGGAGCAGGTCAAGGTCCCTGGAGGGCAGCGGCCATCTGCTCAAGGAGGAGCCAGCCGAGAAGCCCTGTAGGGAGCCAGGGCCCTATCAGCTGTGGGCACACCTCTCGACAAGCTGACCCACAGGGCCAGGGAGCAAGGCAGTGTGGCACACAGAGATGGCTGGCAGCCTGAAGGATGTCAGACCACTGTCACTAGCAACCAGCCCAGAAGCCAAACTGTCACCCCAAACAGGGAAAGCCCAATCAGTGAACCATGGTCCATAACCCCATAATTGGGGTATCTCCTTCCAACTTAGGACCAACCAGGGAAAGCCAAACACACTCCATGGAGCCGCCCAGTGGGCCGCCTGCTGACCCAAGGCCCCAGCCCTCATTGGGCACCCCAAGTCCCCTTTTTCTACAAAGAAGTTTTCTGTACATGGAGAATGTTCAACATATTAACATACACACATTCACAGCATCTCTGCTCTTGTAACAGCGCAAATGTTTCTGAGAGCCAGGCCCAGATTTCCATAGGACGGTTTCCAGATTTTCAATCACACATAAATTCGTAGCTCAGCAACTATCTTAAATGAAAAGTTTGGTCTGGAAAGATGAGATCTTGAACACTGCATGGGGACCGGGGCGGATTCTGATACCACCGACATGCTGTCCCACCCTCACTCACCGAAGCAACCCTCCACCAGCACTGACCAAGGGCCAGCAGCAACTGGTGCCCAAGAACCCAGCTGGGACCCAAAAAGTGATGGATTAACCACAAGAAACTGACCTGCGTATGCAAGAAACAGAGAGCATGGGGACCAGGAGGATGTACCAGGTCCCACGTGGCATGCACAACCTGCCGCTGAGCCACCAGGTACACAGGCTCAGGGCTGCAGTGGCTCTAGGGTAGAAGCCCCTCCACCTGGACGCTCCCCAGGGAGTTCCCAGACTCACTGATATGGATTACCTGACTCCAGATGAGGGGGATCTGGGTGATTCTTGGCAACCACCAGGGGCAGAGCTGGTGACTAGTGGCCCGCGGGGTGATCGTGTGACAGGCAGAGCTGCCCGCGGGGAGGGCAGAGGTGGCCTGGGGGCCAGTACCTGGGGAGCATTCATCCTGAGCCCTGAGCAGGGCCCACAGCACCTCATTCACAAGGCTGAGGCCTAGGGCATTTGCAAACAGGCCCCACAGTGCTGGCAGGCCCTCAGGCTGCACCACCCTGCCTGCCCCCTGACACAAAGGTCAGCTCCCTGGATTGACCCTGGGGCCAGGTGAGCCCCCATGGGAATGGATGGCAGGAGGGCCCCCGCTGGATCTGAGCACCGCAGAGGAGTCCGGCTGCTTGGGGCAGTCAGTCCTGGGCCCCATGGGGCAGGGACAGGAGGCCCCTGGAGACCCAGGACACAGGGAGCCAGACCCGCCCTGGAGGACAGGAGGGTGAGTGGAGCAGATGCTCTGCACACAGGCCACGTGCAGACAGTTGAATCAGCACCCTAGCCCAGGGAAGGGACTCGCTGTGTGGCACACTGTGCCCTGGGAGCCACCCACCCAGGATTAGGGACTTGATCGTGGGTGGTGCTGGGAAGTGGTGGGAGGAAACCCTCTTCAGCTACGG
Source organism: Manis pentadactyla (assembly GCF_030020395.1). Lineage (NCBI taxonomy): Eukaryota > Metazoa > Chordata > Mammalia > Pholidota > Manidae > Manis > Manis pentadactyla. The sequence goes on from NC_080029.1 coordinate 655,486, forward strand.
CAGGCATCCCAAAGTGCCCCATCCTGGAGTTGGACCGGCCCTGGGCAGGCCCAGAGGGGCCCCGGGGCAAGCCCAGCCTCCATATAACTGGGAAGGAGCACCCAGGTCGCCCTGCTGGCCCCGGCACTTCTGGGACACAGGCAATGCTGTCTCCAGGGGATCCCCAAACCACGGCCTCAAGTGATGTCACAGGGTGGCCCCAGGATGTGCAGGTGGGCGGAGCTATGGCAGCCACTCCGAGACACAGAAACCAAGGGTTAACGACACCAGCACTGGCCAGACAGACTTCGGTCCACACTCGGCAGTGTGGTGACCACACACTGTCCCCACCCCAGGGATGCTGAGCTCCAGGTGGCCATGGTGAACCCTGTCCCAGTACAGCACACTTCCATGTGTCCTCAGGAGGACACCTGTGACCAGCACAACAGCCCCCATGACCACAGGGTCCCACCTTCTCTCGGAGACAGAGCCACGGATGGAGCAGGAGCGGGAAGGTGGGAAAGGCCGGGACCCCAGGGAAGACTAGGTTCTCCTCTGGAGGCTGGCCTGGTGGGGGGCAGGACAAGGCCCAGCAGGCTACAGGGGGTGACAGGACAGCCTGGCCCTGCCTCGCTCTCCGGGCAGGAAGAGGGGCCCAGCAGGGCTGCAGCCACAGCCTGGGGTGGGCCGGCAGGTATAGTCCCTGCAAGAGGCAGACAGCCCAGAGCACCAGGACGGCCACTTCCCACTGTCCCTGACGGCCCCGCCTCCCCAACCCCAACACCCTTGGGAGGCAGCCTTGGACTCCCCCAGGCCCTCTCAAACAGAAACCACCCAGAAGAAAAGGGAACCTGGGGAGCCATGAGACAGTTTCAATCCCATTCTGAGTCTCTGCGGGGCTGCTGGGAGGGAGCCCACACCTCCAGGAAGCAGCCGAGCTCCTAGGAAGCTGTGGGTACACAGCAGAGGTCCTGCCAGCAGCTGCAGCCATGAAGGCCCAGGGCCCCAGAGGCCGTGGCACCGTGGAGACCAGGTGTGGGGTGAGTGGGCTCGGCTCCCAGCAGGGGCACAGGAGTGGAGAGGGCACTGGAACCGGCACTGAGGCTCAGGACCCCAGAGGGACTCCTGCAGCTGACCTAGCTTGGGGGAGCAGGCTGCCTGGAGGCCACGCACCCAGCCCAGCACCAGGACTCGGGGCCATGGGCATGCTCGCCCAAGCCAGAACCACAGGACACCCCACAGGGCATTTGAGAATGTGAGGGGCTGGGTGGGTGCAAGCCTAGGTCTGCCTTCGACCAGCTGGGCTGGGGGCACGGGGCTGGTCTGGGCTGCAATAGGACCCACACAAGGATGGACACAGGTCTGAGCCCAGGACCTGGTGCCTGGCGGGCTCAGCACAGGGAGGGAACAGACCCCCAGGTGTCCTAAGAGTCCTGTCCAGGCCAGGGCATGGTCAGAGGTGACAGCTGTGGGGCCCAGGGCTGCAGCCAGGGCAAAGGGCAGCCAGTGAGCCACAAGAGACCACCGTTGAGGAGAGGAGAACGTGACGTGGGCTCTCATGGGCTCAGAGAGCTCCAGGCTTGAGCAGCCTGCTTGGTAGGATAAAAAAGCAGGGAGCTGAGGTCAGGAGCTGGGCCTGGGCTAAGGGGTCCAGAGGGGCACAGAAGACAGAGGCGGCCCTAGGAGATGTGGCGACCCAGGCTGAGCTCGGGGACCTGGGAGAGAGGGACCGAGGGACAGGAGGGCACCAGGAGCGTGGACCCCCAGGAGCAGGAGGACCACAAGCATGTCAGCAGGGCCTGGAGATCGCGGGGGCTGCCCCAGGAGGTGGAAGGACCAGGCAGAGCTTGGCAGGTGACTATGGGCTGGGTGGGCAGGGGATTGACCCAAGGGCTCAGGGGACCAGGCCGAACTGTAGCAGGTGACCCGGGATGTGGGAAGGGAGGGGGCTGACCCAGGGGCTGCACAATCCTGTCAGAGCACTGGAGCAGGGGGCTGGGACGGAAGGAGGGTGAGTCAGGGGTCTGGATACATGGCAGAGCTTTTGTAGGAGAGCAGGTGGCCGGGAGGGCAGAGGGGAGCCCCAGAATCCCAGGGAACCAGGCAGAGCTTGTGTAGGTGGGCAGGGGGAAGGGGGACAGTGGGGAGCCCCAGGCGCTCAGGGAACCAGGCACAGCTTGTGTGGGTGGGCAGGGGCAAGGGGGACAGTGGGGATCCCCAGGATCCCAGGGGACCAGGCAGAGCTTGTGTAGTTCAGCAGGGGGATGGGGGAACAGTGGGGAGCCCCAGGATCTCAGGGGACCAGGCAGAGCTTGTGTAGGTGAGCAGGGGGATTGGGGGACAGTGGGGAGCCCCAGGATCTCAGGGGACCAGGCAGAGCTTGTGTAGTTCAGCAGGGGGAATGGGGGGACAGTGGGGAGCTCCAGGATCCCAGGGGACCAGCCAGAGCTTGTGTAGGTGAGCAGGGGGATGGGGGGACAGTGGGGAGCCCCAGGCACTCAGGGGACCAGGCACAGCTTGTGTAGGTGGGCAGGGGGCTGGGGGGACAGTGGGGAGCCCCAGGATCCCAGGGGACCAGGCAGAGCTTGTGTAGTTAAGTAGGGGGAATGGGGGGACAGTGGGGAGCCCAGGGATCCCAGGGGACCAGGCGCAGCCTGTGTAGGTGAGCAGGGGGATGGGGGGAGAGTGGGGAGCCCCAGGCACTCAGGGGACCAGGCACAGCTTGTGTAGGTGGGCAGGGGGCTTGGGGGACAGTGGGGAGCCCCAGGATCCCAGGGGACCAGGCAGAGCTTGTGTAGGTGAGCAGGGGGATTGGGGGACAGTGGGGAGCCCCAGGATCTCAGGGGACCAGGCAGAGCGTGTGTAGGTGAGCAGGGGGCTGGGGGGACAGTGGGGAGCCCCAGGATCCCAGGGGACCAGGCACAGCTTGTGTAGGTGAGCAGGGAGCTGGGGGGACAGTGGGGAGCCCCAGGAGCCCAGGGCCCCAGGCAGAGCTTGTGTAAGTGGGCAGGGGGAATGGGGGGACAGTGGGGAGCCCCAGGATCTCAGGGGACCAGGCAGACCTTGTGTAGGTGAGCAGGGGGCTGGGGGGACAGTGGGGAGCCCCAGGATCTCAGGGGACCAGGCACAGCTTGTGTAGGTGGGCAGGGGGAATGGGGGAACAGTGGGGAGCCCCAGGATCCCAGGGGACCGGGCACAGCTTGTGTAGGTGAGCAGGGGGAATGGGGGGATGGTGGGGAGCCCCAGGAGCCCAGGGCACCAGGCACAGCTTGTGTAGGTGAGCAGCGGGATGGGGGGTCAGTGGGGAGCCCCAGGAGCCCAGGGCACCAGGCAGAGCTTGTGTAGGTGGGCAGGGGTCTGGGGGGACAGTGGGGAGCCCCAGGATCTCAGAGGACCAGGCAGAACTTGTGTAGTTCAGCAGGGGAAATGGGGGGGCAGTGGGGAGCCCCAGGATCCCAGGGGACCAGCCAGAGCTTGTGTAGTTCAGCAGGGGGAATGGGGGGACAGTGGGGAGCCCCAGGATCCCAGGGGACCAGGCAGAGCTTGTGTAGTTCAGTAGGGGAATGGGGGGACAGTGGGGAGCCCCAGGCACTCAGGGGACCAGGCACAGCTTGTGTAGGTGGGCAGGGGGCTGGGGGGACAGTGGGGAGCCCCAGGATCCCAGGGGACCAGGCAGAGCTAGTGTAGGTGAGCAGGGGGATGGGGGGACAGTGGGGAGCCCCAGGATCTCAGGGAACCAGGCAACCCTTGTGTAGGTGAGCAGGGGGCTGCGGGGACAGTGGGGAGCCCCAGGATCTCAGGGGACCAGGCAGAGCTTGTGTTGGTGAGCAGGGGGCTGGGGGGACAGTGGGGAGCCCCAGGATCCCAGGGGACCAGGCACAGCTTGTGCAGGTGAGCAGTGGGCTGGGGGGACAGTGAGGAGCCCCAGGATCTCAGGGGACCAGGCAGCACTTGTGTAGGTGAGCAGGGGGCTTGGGGGACAGTGGGGAGCCCCAGGATCTCAGGGGACCAGGCAGAGCTTGTGTAGGTGAGCAGGGGGCTGGGGGGACAGGGGGAGCCCCAGGATCCCAGGGGACCAGGCAGAGCTTGTGCAGGTGAGCAGGGGGCTGGGGGGACAGTGGGGAGCCCCAGGATCTCAGGGTACCAGGCACAGCGTGTGTAGGTGGGCAGGGGGAATGGGGGAACAGTGGGGAGCCCCAGGATCCCAGGCAGAGCTTGTGTAGGTGGGCAGGGGGATGGGGGGACCGTGGGGAGCCCCAGGATCTCAGGGGACCAGGCACAGCTTGTGTAGGTGGGCAGGGGGAATGGGGGAACAGTGGGGAGCCCCAGGATCCCAGGCACAGCTTGTGTAGGTGGGTAGGGGGATGGGGGGACAGTGGGGAGCCTCTGGATCCCAGGGGACCAGGCACAGCTTGTGTAGGTGAGCAGGGGGATGGGGGGACAGTGGGGAGCCCCAGGAGCCCAGAGCACCAGGCAGAGCTTGTGTAGGTGGGAAGGAGGAATGGGGGGACAGTGGGGAGCCCCAGGATCTCAGGGGACCAGGCAGACCTTGTGTAGGTGAGCAGGGGGCTGGGGGGACAGTGGGGAGCCCCAGGATCCCAGGGGACCAGGCAGAGCTTGTGTAGTTCATCAGGGGGCTGGGGAGACAGTGGGGAGCCCCAGGATCTCAGGGGACCAGGCACAGCTTGTGTAGGTGGGCAGGGGGATGGGGGGACAGTGGGGAGCCCCAGGATCCCAGGGGACCAGGCAGAGCTTTTGTAGGTGAGCAGGGGGATGGGGGGACAGTGGGGAGCTCCAGGAGCCCAGGGGACCAGGCAGAGTTCCTCTGTTTGAATGGGGGCTGGGAGGGCAGTGGCAGACCCCGGAGTCCCTGGCTAGAGGGTATAGGGACTGAGGTCCCCGCTGCCCTGCACTGTGCTGGAGCTGAGCTGTAAAAGTGTCTTGGGGATCCTGGTGAACCAGCTCAGTGAGGAGAGGGAGCCCTGCAGAGTCGGTCGGGGAGGGGGTGGAGAGGGTTAGTGGGCAGGGGTAAGCTTGAGGTGACCAGGCGGGCAGCAGCTAATACCCAGGGCTCATGGGGAAGTGCAGCAGGAGGGGTCAGCTTCGTAGAGATGCAGAGGGCAGTGGACGCTGCAGAGGGAAGAATGTAGGGCTGACTGGGTGTCCGGGGACCAGCCTGGAATTGTGGGAGGGAGGGGTGCCAGGCAGAGCCCTGGGGCTGAGCAGATGGTCCCGAGTCCGAGGGCAGGCCTGGCCAGCGCCTGGGGCTGGGGTGCATCTGGCCACACTGGAGCCTAGAGGTGCTGCAGCCATGCAGGAGAAGAGGGACAGGGCAGGGAAGGGAAGGGCTCCCACCCTGCCTTAGGGGCAGGCGGCTGACTGAGGCTGACTGACATCGGGGGAAGAGCTGGGATAGCAAAGGGTGGGGAGCTGGGATGGAGGGACACAGGAGGGACGGGAGAGCCCAGGGCACAGATTTAGGAGCCTGGGATAGGGGCCCAGGGATGGGACGGGAGAGGATGGCCTAGGAGGAGATACTGGGGCAGCGTTTAGGGGAGGGTCAGGCGTACAGGACAGGGATGAAGTCCAGGAACGAGACAGGGGTCCAGAGCAGGGACCGTGTCCCCATCCAGGTGCCTTGGCTGCAGGCTGCCCCGGAAGGTGCAGGGCCTGGAGGGCAGGGAACAGGCCATGACGAGGGCTCAGGGCTCAGCGGCAGGGAGCAGAGTGCGGGCAGTGGGTGACACAGGCCTCCCACCAAAGAAGGGGCTGGCTGGTCCAGGGCACGGACAGGGCTGGGGGCTGCGGGACACAGGAGGCTGGCTGGGAGCTCGGTGCAAGCATCAGGGCTGTCAGGCCGGGCACCCAAAGTAAGCAAACGCGGGTGGTCACACGGCCTCGTCTCTTACAGCCTCCACCAAAGCCCCGTCGGTCTACCCACTGGCCCCCACCTGCGGGGGCACATCCGGCTCCACCGTGTCCGTGGCCTGCCTGGTGTCCGGCTACTTCCCTGAGCCGGTGACTGTGTCCTGGAACTCGGGCGCCCTGTCCAACGAAGTGCACTCCTTCCCATCTGTCCTGCAGTCCTCGGGGCTCTACTCCACCAGCAGCATGGTGACCGTGCCCTCCAGCAGGTGGTCCAGTGAGACCTTCACCTGCAACGTAGACCACCCGGCCAGCAGCACCAAGGTGGACAAGACCGGTGAGAGCCTGCCCACTGCAGACAGGCACGGGGAGCCCCACGAAGGCCCCCAGCATGGGGACGGGTGCCCTGGGCTTTCTGCCTCATGCCGCCTCAGACCTGCCTTAACCTGGCCCTTACCTAAACTCTCCCCAAGGTCTGCACCCTGCTGGCTCCGGTAACCCCCAATCTGCTCTCTCCACAGTTCCCAAAACAAAAAAACCGGAAAAATGCATTTGTCCCAAATGCCCAGGTGAGTCGGCCAGGCCTTCCCTCCACCCCTAGGAGGTGGTCCAACACAGACATGCCTGTGGGGCAATGAGTGCCAGGTGCTGACCCACCATGTAATCTATCTCCTGAACCAGTTCCTGATATCCTGGGAGGACCCTCTGTCTTCATCTTCCCCCCAAAACCCAAGGACGTCCTCATGATTGCCCGAAAGCCCGAGGTCACCTGCATGGTGGTGGACGTGGGCCCAGAGGACTCCGACGTCCAGTTCAGCTGGTTCATGGATGACCAGGAGATGCACACGGCCAAGACACACCCGAGGGAGGAACAGTTCAACAGCACCTACCGTGTGGTCAGTGCCCTTCCCATCCTGCACCAGGACTGGCTGAATGGCAAGGAGTTCACATGCAAGGTCAACAACCCAGCCCTCCCATCGCCCACTCAAAGGACCATCTCCAAGACCAAAGGTGGGGGTCAAGGGGAAGACAGGGTGTGGGGAGGATGAACGTGGGACACCTGACCCCAAACACACAGTCCAGCCCTCCCCCGGGAGTGCCCATCTGTGCTGACCCCTGTCCTCACAGGGCAAGTCAAGGAGCCAAAGGTGTACTTGCTGCCACCAACACCAGAGATGCTGAGCAACAACCTCATAAGCCTGACCTGCCTGGTCACAGGCTTCCACCCAGAAGATATAGACATTGAATGGCAGAAAAATGGTCAACTAGTGTCAGAGAACAACTACAGCACCACCTCGCCCCAGCAGGACAACAACGGGGACTACTTCCTCTACAGCAAGCTCTCCCTGGGCAGGGATTCGTGGGAACGAAGAGATACCTACACATGCGCAGTGATGCACGAGGCCCTTCATAACCACTACATGCAGAAATCCATCTCCCAGTCTCCCGGTAAATGAGCATCGCTCTCCCCTGCCCCTCCCAGGGCTCTCAGGGTCCCTCCAGGACTCCTGACCCTCACTCCATGTACACACCTCCCGGCGGCCCAGCACAAAATAAAGCACCCAGCACTGCCCTGGGCCCCTGCAAGGCTGTCATGGTTCTTTCCGAGGCAGAGCTCAGGCAACGCCGGCCCATGGGTGGCAGGGACAGGCCAGGCACTGAGGCAGTTGTCACCATTAGGGGGAGGTGGGTCCCACTTGGGGCCCAAGCCCAGAGCGTGGGGACTGTGCAGGCCACCCAGGGTTCTGGGACCTCAGGGGCTGCCTGAGGCTGGAGAGGGACTTTGCCAGTCACCGCAGCTCCTGCCAGCAGTCCTGGGTGCTGCAGCATGGGCATGGGAATGGGTGAAGCTCAGGAGCTCCCAGGGAAATGAGCACCAGTGTTCCTCCTCTCTCAGAGTCCATGCTGGGGGACGCCGGCCTGGCCCTGTCCCCTGGTGCACTGTCCACTGACTCTCCCGGGAGCTCTGCAGGGTGGCTCTATCCCATGCTGAGACAGGGGACAGGCCCTCCTTTGTCCTCAAACACACCAAGGTCACACCCCCAACCTCCTTCAGGAAGGCAGCTCTGCCCAGCCTCATCCCTGCATGGGGCCAGGCCTGTCCCCTGTGGGAACACTCACGCCCCAGCCCCAAGTGTGCACAGGCAGTTGGTGCTGAGTGCCAGGGGGACCATCCCTTAGCCCAGGTGGACACTGAGCCCAGAGAAAATAACAGCAAGGCCCTTCCCCTGGCAGGGCCACACCACTGACCACCTGGATGCCTAGGGGCCTGCCTGCACATGCCCATGCAGGAAACCACATGTACACTGATGCACATGAACCATACTGCACATGCACACATGGGCCCACATGCACATGCACATACAGGTGCCCCCGTGTACACTCACACTCATGCATCAAGGTACAAATGCATGCACACGGGACCTCGTGCACATTTATGTACCCATACACAAAAAGCCCACATGCATGTGCACATATAGACACCCATGTGTACACACACATACATGTGAACACACTGCAAACATGGACCCATTGCCCACATGCAAGCACATGCAGGAACATGAACACATGCACCAACTTGTGCTAATACAGAAAGCAACAATGTGTACTAAATAAACATACACAAACCCCATCAGCACGTACATATAGGCACCCACATACACACACACGCATACTGCAACATGCATACACACAAACTTGCACCCAACGGTACCATGCTCAAGTACACATGAGCACCTAGGTCACACTCACACATATGCACAAACATCACAAACACAAGCACATGTGTATATATAGGAACCCACCAGCACATACACACACATGCACCAACATGCACACACAAGCACTAAGATCCCCTGAACAAAGATGCACCAACAACCATGCACACCATACTCCTCACAAACCAGGTCTCTCACGCGGTAACCAGCAGGGACCAGACCAGCACAGGACCCCACTGAACAGCTCAGGCATCAGACCTCCCATACACCAGGCAAGTCCATGCTTCCCTACATGCAGAAACCCCCACCCAACTTGTTCCCAACACTGCCACCGCTAGTGCAATGGTTCAGTGCCACCTGCCAACACTGACCCAGGCTCCCTGGGAAGGGCCCAGCTGAGAAGGCTTTATTGGTCCCCTGTCCTCGGGACCCGGTCCCAGGAGAGGGGCAAGGCTGAGCCCATGCCATGCACACACTGGGCACCTTCTTCCTGGAGAGGGAAGGAGATGCCACGGCCAGGCCCAAACCTGGGGCCCCAGCTGGAGGAACGGGGACTGAGGCCAGGACAGGGCTGCCCAGAGCCCAGCAGGCCCAGCCCCACAGCAGGCCTGGAACTGACCACTCCCTCTGCAGGCCTGCTCCTGGACGAGAGCTGCGTGGAGGCCCAGGATGGAGAGCTGGACGGGCTGTGGACCACCATCTCCATCTTCATCACCCTCTTCCTGCTCAGCGTGTGCTACAGTGCCACCGTCACCCTCTTCAAGGTGGGAGCTGCACTTCCCCCATACCCATGGGCCCCTCACAGTCCCCTTGGCCCCTCACAGCCCTGATGCCCCCACAGTCCCTCCGGGCCCCCTCCTGACCCCACACCCGCCCACCTCCTGTGCTGTCAAGAGGTCCAGGTGCAGGAGGGAGGCCTGGTATGGAAGGGTGGCCTGGGCCGTGCTCACCCTCCTGCCTGCTGCAGGTGAAATGGATCTTCTCCTCGGTGGTGGAGCTGAAGCGGACAATCGTCCCTGACTACAGGAACATGATTGTGCAGGGGGCCTAGGAAGGCTTCCAGGTGGGGAGCAGGGGAGCCTGGACCTGGGCCAGCACCAGTGCATCAGACCGCAGGGTAGCCAGCCGCCCAGACCTGCACCTCCACCCTCTGGCCTCACTGCCCCCAACATGGCTGCCTTCTGACCACACTGCTACCACAGGCTGCGTCCTGCCCTGGCCCTCCCCTTAGCAGATGCGAGTGGACAACAGGCTATGCCACTGGCCTGGTGGGCACCGGCCAGCCCCTCCACACCAGCTGACCAGGGACAAGGAAGAATGGCCACCTAGGATGCCCAGGGATGGCGAGCAGGACCACCCAGATGGGGCCCTGCAATGATGCCTCCACCATCATATGGGCAGGCTCGGACATCGGGAAGCCCACTCATCAGGCTCCAGACACAGGATTTCCTACAAGGAACCCCATTTTCAGGGCCTCATGGGAGCAAGAGAGACATCGGGTGCCGCAAACCCAACACACAAGCTTTCAGATGTGCCGAAAGCAGTCGACCAGACAGGCAGAGCGTCCTCAGAGGAGGCCTGGCCCGTGTCTGTGGTGAGAGCTCCTGGGAACAGGGCTGCCCTGCCTGGGGTGAGAGCATCTGGAAAGAAGGGCCTCCTGGAGAGAGGCCTGGGGACACGTCCTGGGGCTGCTGGGACCTGTGAGACGTGGAGGGGCCAGGAGAACTGGGAGCGGGCACAGCTGGCCTGCCCTGCCCCAGGGCCCAGGCACACTGCAGGAACTCTGGCTTGCTGAGGGCCAGCAGGACCGAGACCATCAGCCAGGGCCCCCGGGCCTGGGAACCGCCCGCAGAGCCAGGCCCCACACCCAGCCTCAGGCCAGGGCTGCCTCCCCCGTCCTGTCCTGGAGAACCCACACCAGGCTGGCCGCCTGTGGGGAGAAGCGGGCCGGGGACTCCAGGACCCACCCGGATCTCAAAGGAGCCCCACGGTCCCAGCCTGGGAGCCCTTCCCTTCTTCCATATTCCCGGAGCTGTTCCCCATCCTCACTGCCTCTACCTTTGGGCACTAAACCCGTGAAGAAGCCGTGACTGGCTGGGGTGTCCTGCTTTCCTGGAGCCTGGTCAGGGGCACCTCGCACCCTCAGACTCCAGCCCTCCTGCCACGGCTCCTCTGCCAAGGTCACAGCCCCCAGGCCCGCAGCTCTGGCAAGGCGAGGAGGGCAGGCAAGCATGGTGCAGAGGAGGGTGAGGGGCATGCGGGCCCTGGGAGCAGTGTGCCTTGATGGTGTAGCCCTTTCATCCGGGACTTGGTTGTTAACTCAGCATACATAGGCAGCTGACTGATGCTGCCATCCCCAAAATGCTACCACGTGCAGGAAACTCCAAACCAGCATAAATGTAACAGGAGCCACATCTGCCCTGCCTGCAATGCTTGACTCTCCAGTTTTTGGTCAGGGTTCTCCAGAGTAAAAGAACCCGTAGTGACAGGGAAGAATTTAAAAGGACAGCAGGCTAGTCCGGGTGGCTCCCTTCTGCTGCTCTTCTTGGCAAACACAACAGAAACTCCCTTCACTTCCCCCTGCCCTTCACTCCCTGCTCTGCCAGGCACTCACTCCCTGACCTCACTCCCCCTTGCCGGCTCGTTTGCTGTGGACGTACAGATGTTGCAGATCCGGAAGCAGAAAGATATATACTGCTCCCCTTGCCTTTGTTCGGGGCTCACACCTTGGGAGATGACTCCCCTAGGGGCCCGCTGCTGTAAAATAAACCTCAGCACTCCAGGACCTCCGAGTGCTGCTTGGTTCTTCCGTCACCAATGCAGTCCAGGTTTCTCCAGTATTTTCCGTAACAGTAGGAGATAGAAAGAGATGGTCAGATGGACAGTTGGATGGATGGATAAATGGATGGATAGACGGATAGCATAAGGTACATATGTTAGCCAGGAAAATAGGTATGAGCAGGGTGGAAAGAGAACAAGGTCAGTAAAACCCCTAGAAAGGACTCAGCTAACCAGTTAAAACTAGAAAGCCAGTGTAAGTTCAGGGAAAGGAAATCCCGGGGCAAAATACCCCTCAAAACTGAAATCAGTCAAAGGGAGAAATAAAGTTTAAAACCCATTTATTGCTCACAAACTGCAGTCCCAGGCCACCTCTCTTTCCTGCTCCCGCAGCAACCACACTGGCCCTCCCCATACCCCTCCCCTCTCAGGTACAGATAAGCCCCACCCCCGCCCCCCTTGCCCAGGTAATCATCCATTGATATGGAGATGAACTTCTCCACCCCTGAGGAGAGATGCAAATGCACTAAAGCCATACTTCTTTCCACCTCTGAATGCCTATTGATATGCCGATATACTAAAGCCAGGAGAGATACTCTGGAAATGTTTCAATTTTACCCACAATCCACCCTTCCAGAAATCCCGCCTCACAATTTACTCGATCCCCTCTTCCGACCCATCTAGTAACGTGCAACAGCAATCAAATCTTGAGAATCCTCAAGCCAGAGGATTCAGCCTATGATATTAAGTAAATGTACTTTACAGCCCAGTCTCTCACTAAGCACAAAATACGCTTCTACACTTGTTTACTCATTCCTAACAATCATGCTAGATTGCTCACAAAAATTTAACCAAACATTAGACAAAGTCAAGCCTCTCTTGAAACATTATTTTCTTGACAACAGCAACACAATCATAATTCTCAAGCCAGAGGATTCAGCTAGGTTCAAAGTCCCATGCAGATTAAGTCCAAAGCTCGTCCATTCCAGCCGTCACGCGGCAGCTGCAGCCAGGACACAAAAACCGAAGCACAGGAGGCCAGCTTCCAGGCCTTTTCCCCACGGTGCCAGAAGAGCCAGCCATCGCCGGTCCATGTGTAGAAATGTCCAGGGCCACGTCCATTTTACTCCTAATTGCTGCACCCGTACTTGCAACACATGTCCAATAAAGTGGGTGGTCCGGTCTCGCCCCCACCCTGTGTTGGGATAGGAGGTTATTACCTTGGTCGGACCTGTCCCGGTGATGGGCTCTGTAGCCAGCAAGGCGTGGTACACAGCAGCCAGTTGCTTCTCTATCAAGGTGACCCAGACCTCTGCTCCTTTCCAAGGTTGTGGCCAGGCTCCGGACGGCAGCAGGAGCAACAGCAGTGGCAGAAGCAGTTGCCTTGCGCTTGGGCCACAGGCCGGGGTCGGCGTGGCCGGCAGCAGTGGTGGCACCTCCATGACCACACGAGTGTAGACACATGTCCACAGCACGAGCGCCACTTCTCCCCATCATTTCTAGGGCCAGCCCTCCCAAAGGTCGCACCGATTACAACAGATTTCAGGTTCACAGGAATCCTGCCAATACTATGTCAATTTTAAGTCCAGGGAAAGGAAATCCCAGGGCAAAATACCCCTAAAAACCGAAATCAGTCTAAGGGAGAAATAAGGTTTAAAACCTGTCTATTGCTCACAAACGGCAGTCCCAGGCCGTCTCTATTTCCTGCTCCCGCAGCAACAACAGTGGCCCTCCCCCCCACCTCTCAGGTACAGATAAGCCCTCTGCTGCCCAGGTAATTACCCATTGATATGGAGATGAACTTCTCCACCACTGAGGAAAGGTGCAAATGCCCTAAAGCCATACTTCTTTCCACCTCTGAACGCCTATTGATATGCAGATGAGACAGGGACCCTAGATGTACTCAGAGTAGGGTGAGGGCCTCCGGAGGGGGCAGGGTGAGATATTTGCAGTCAGAGCAATGTAGCTACATGCAAGGAAACCCCCCTACTAAAACTCTATGTTAAGCATTGAGCTCTAGAATCATTCTTCAGTGAAATCAGTTAATGTTCCCCAGATAAAGAAGAGTAGCACATGTTTTATTATGCTAATTATTTGTAACCATGTGTAAGATTCACTTTAGCATGCTAAAAGGCCCAGGCCTATGTGCTGTCTTTCTTCCTTCAGATCTGATGAGGTGATTCTGCAAACTGAGCAACTAACTTAGCATGCAGACCCAGCTGTAGACGGCATGGTTAAAGGCAGGAAGAATTCCATCTTGAAGATAAGATTGCATTTTAACACCCAGGAAGTTCAAGTGGCAAGATTCTTTAGCAAGAAGGCAATACCTCGGCCCACCTTGGGGGCTGGGCAGGCAGTCCATTGATATGCTCCCCAGATCCTGGCGCCGGTGTCCTGGAGAGAAATCAAGGCAGAAAATTCCTTATAGTTGTTAATTTTTAATATTCAGGGACCACTTAACAAGTCCACACCCCTAAGTATTTTCATGTTCTCGAAAAATCCTCAACTGCCTATAAAACACCCTAGACAACGCACCACTACGGGCTCTCTTGTCCCTTCCTGGCGTGAGCCGCGAGCTCTGTCCTTTCACTGTGTCTCTAAATAAAAGCCTGCACCTCGCTCTCCTACCTTGACTGTTTGTGAAGCTCATTCTTCGGATCCACAAACAAGAGCCCCGGCATCAACAGATATACTAAAGCCAGGTGAGATATTCTGGAAATGTTTCGATTTTACCCACAGCCAGAACAGAACCAGAGTTAATGACTTTATCAATTAAAGCTCAAAAGGTCTGGGGCAACTTAGCCTTGAATGATTGAATATTCCCCAGATAAAGAGAAGTATCTGAGTACAGCCCATGTCTTTACTGTGTCAATTAGGTCATTGTAAGATTTACTTTAGCCTGCTAAAAGGCCCAGCTATAAACAGCATAATAAAGACAGGGAGATCCCATCTTAAAGCCAAAATTGCATTTTGAAAAAAACCAGGACATTAATAAAAATTCCTAACATACTTTTTAACAAACAACAAACAAATAACTCTGCCCACCTTGGAGGAAGGGCAGACAATCTTGACCAATATACTCCCAAACCAGGAAGCTGCTATCCTGGGATTGGACCAAACAAGTAAATTTCATGTGTTAAGCTAATTTTGCAGAATTACCTAGAAGACTGATAAAAAACTTAAAGTCTCATCAAAGATGCTGTAAGACCCAACGGCCTTATTCCGGTCTGCACTCCCCCCAAGTGAGGAGACGAAGGCCACGGCAGATCGATGCAACAAGCAAGAGGTTTATTGTTATTCCAGCCAGCTGGGGTCCACGTGTCTGCCCGACACAGCGGGTTTCAACAAGGACCCCGAGCACTCAAATCCAAGGGTTTATATAGCATTTTCAAAGCACTTAACTCATTCTTACAATACTTGAGACCACTAACAAGCCCACACCCCTAGCCCTTTGTCACATTCCTGAAAATTCCTTCAAAGGGGGAAGCACCAAACTTTCAGGGCGCTCCTGTCTCCAGGTCACCTGCACTTTCTCTCTACGTAACTTTAAATAAAACTTTTCCTCTGCTTCACTACTGTGTCTCTGCCCTTCAATTCTTTGTCGTGGGGGGAAATGAACTGAGGAAAATACACAACGCCTCTCCCCCAGCAGGTAGATATATAGAGATAGATAATACAAGGTGTGGGCAAAACTGTAACATTTCCAGAATATCTCGCCTGGCTTCAGTACATCTGCATATCAACAGGCATTCAGTGGTGGAAAGACGTATGGCTTTACTGCATTTGCGTCATTCCTCAGAGGTGGAGAGAAGTTCATCCCCATATCAATGGGTAATTACCTGGGCAAGGAGGGCTTATCTGTACCTGAGAGGGGACTGGAGGGCCTGTTTTTGACACTAAGCAGGAGAGAGAGAAGCCCCCAGACTGTAGTTTGTGAGCAATATATGAATTTTAAACTTTATTTGTCTCTTTCACTGATTTCAGATTTTAGAGGTATTTTGCCTGGGATTTCCTCTCCCCGGACTAACAGTAGGAAACAGGCGGCAGTTAAGTTGATGACAGATAGGAGATATAGACACTCCTATGAATACAGGAAGAGAATGAGGGAGTCATGTTACAGAAAATACTTTTAAAAAGCCTGGACTGGATCACCGACGGAAGAAACCAAGCGGCACTCGGAGGTCTTGGAGTGTTGAGGCTTTATCTCACACCGGCGGGCTCAGAGGGGAGTAATATCCCAAAAAGTCTGAGCCCCGAACAAAGGAAAAGGGAGCAATTTACACCTTTCTGCTTCCTTATCTGTAACATTCCTAAGTACACAGCAAGCGAGTAGGAAAGGGGGAGGCAGTTTACGGAGCGAACTTTGGGACCCAGTGCTGGTGCTCGGCAGCATGGGAAACCAAGGGAGTGGTTTTCTTTGCTTGGGTTGAGGAGGGGGGTGAGGCAGAGGGGGGACACCTCATAAATTACTGTCCTTGTAGTGTTGTTTATGTTCAGGAGGGAGGGGTGCGAGACAGAGCACAGCCACCCTCTAGGTTGCTCTCCTTGTAAAATTCCCCTATCAGTCATAGACATAGAGAGAGCCCTCATCATATTCCCACCCACATGAGAGCCATTCTCCTCGAAGGCCAAGAAAGTCCAAGACCAGGCAAGAATGGAGATGGCCCATGGCCCTGAACCAGGTCCTCTCCACCCCGGCACCAGCAGCCAGGCACATGCCGGGATGTCTGGCTACACCTGGGATCAGACAGGGCACTGAGGCCTGCCCCACAAGCCCACGGCCTGGGAGGATGAGCAGCAGATGCTGGGGTGGGCCAGGCCTGCAGGACACAGTCCCAGCTCCAGGCCAGCCTGGACACTCCCATGGCTCCACACTCATCGGGGGCACGCACGCTGGCCCGGCCACCCAGCAGGCCACAGTCAAAAGCCGTGTTGCCTCCAGAAGGCTGCTCCAGGGCCCCGCGCTTGGGGTGAGCACCGCAGCATGGACAGGGCACCTGCACGAGGCGCCAGTGTCTGCAGGGGTCTCGCAGAGCCACAAGCCAACCTCACAGCCACAGGCGGCCTCCCCAAGGTCCCTGCCAGCCCTCACTGGCCACACCACTGCAGGACAGCCACCTCGGAGCGAGCACACGGGAACGGGGGAGCCTGTGCGGACCGGGACTGTCTGTGCAGCTGGGCCCATGCCCCCAGACACTGACCCCCAGAGAACCCCCTGGGCGTGCTCCACCAGCAGTGACACAGGGACAAGGCAGCGTGCCATCAGGAGGCCCTGCGTTCACATCTCAGGCACCCTGCCACCCAGGGCTTCCCTGCTCACACACATAGCGGCCACCACCCTGTCTTTGCAGGGCGGCCTGGGGAGGAGAGGGGGTCAGGTGTGCTGCCCGCCGCCTCCCAGGAAGTCACATGCCCACAAGCATGGGCCCATGGCACCGAGGGAGGGGCCCATGCACTGGGCACAGAGGCCGGGGATAAGGCCTTCGAGGAGAGCACCTCGGCCGCAGCCCAGGGGCCTCACCTGAGACCCTGCCACCACCCTAAGCGTCCCAGGAACACAGAGAAAAGGGGACTTCCAGCAGGGAACTAGCTGTCCCTCTGCTGGACTAGGTGGCAGGCTGGCCTGGGCCCACGTCTCTGAGCTGGGCTGGGCCAAGTGTTTCTGGAGTGGACAGACTTCTGTGGATGGAGATGACTGACCTGTCCTGGGTTCAGCTGGGCCAGGGTGGTCATCTGGGCTCCTGTAGGCCATTACAGATCGTGTTGCACTGAGTGGACTGGGAGGGTCCAGGCTGGGCTTGCTGGGTGGTGCTGGCTTGAGCAGCTATGGGCTTCTGAGCTGAGCGGGGTCTAGTGGTGGTCAGGAGGGTGAACCTGCCTTTCCATTGCCAGGCTCGACCAGGCAGGGCTGTGGGACAGGCGGATGCTGCCACGGGCTGGACTCTACTGTGCTCAACTGGCCTGCGCTGTCTTGGGCTGTCTTGGGCTCAGCTAGGCCAAGGAAGCTGAGCACAACTGAGCTGAGCTCAGCTGAGCTAGTCTGGACTGGGCTCAGCCATTAGTAGGAGGTACCAGTTCCCACATGACATGCACAACCTGCAGACCTGTCCACCAGGAACCCAGGCCCAGGGCTGCAGTGGCTCTAGGGTAGAAGCCCCTCCACCTGGATGCTCCCCAGGGAGTTTCCAGACTCAATGATATGGATTATCTGACTCCAAATGAGGGGGATCTGGGTGATTCTTGGCAACCACCAGCGGAAAGAGTCGGTTACCGGTGGCCCGCGTGCTGACCATGTGACAGGCAGAGCTGCCCACAGGGCATGCAGAGGTGCCCTGGGGGACCAGCACCTGGGGATCATTCACTCTGAGTGTGTCCTGAGCAGGGCCGACAGCACCTCATTCACAAGGCTGTGGCCCAGGGCATTTGCAAATGGGACCAACACACAGAAACCGAGGGTCAACAACCCCCCCACTGTCCAGACAGGCCTCGGCCCACACTCGGCAGGGCTGGGACAGCACGCTGTCCCCGCCCCAAGGATGCTGAGCTCTGGGTGGCAAAGGTGAACTCTGTCCCAGAACAGCACACTACCATGTGTCCCCAGGAGGACAGCTGTAACCAGCACAACAGCCCCCATGACCACACGGTCCCACCACCTTTGCTCAGAGATAGAGCCACAGATGGAGCAGGAGCAGGAAGGTGGGAAAGGCCGGGACCCCAGGAAAGACTAGGTTCTCCTCTGGAGGCTGGCCTGGTGGGGGGCAGGACAAGGCCCGGCAGGCTGCAGGCTGTGGCAGGACAGCCTGGCCCTGCCTCGCTCTCCAGGCAGGAAGAGGGGCCCAGCAGGGCTGCAGCCACAGCCTGGAGTGGGCCAGCAGGTATAGTCCCTGCAGGAGGCAGACAGCCCAGAGCACCAGGACGGCCACTTCTCACCGTCCCTGATGGCCCCGCCTCCCCACCCCCAACACCCTTGGGAGGCAGCCTTGGACTCCCCCAGGCCCTCTGAGACAGAAACCACCCAGAAGAAAAGGGAACTTTGGGAAGTGTGCCACAGGTTTCAATCCCATTCTGAGTCTCTGCGGGGCTGCTGGGAGGGAGCCCACACCTCCGGGACAGCCCAGCTCCTAGGAAGCTGTGGGCACACAGCAGAGGTTCTGCCAGCACCCAGGAGCCACAATGGCCCAAGGCCCCAGAGGATGTGGCACCATGGAGACAGGGTGTGAGGTGAGTGGGGTAGGCTCGCAGCAAGGGCACAGGAGTGGGGAGGGAACCGGAACCGGCACTGAGGCTCAGGACCCCAGAGGGACTCCTGCAGCTGACCTGGCTTGGGGGAGCAGGCTGCCTGCGGGCCACGCACACAGCCCAGCACCGGGACTGGGGGCCATGGTCAGACATGCCCAAGTCTGCTCCGCAGGACACCCCACAGGGCATTTGAGAATGTGAAGGACTGGGTTGGCTCAAGCCTGGGGCTGCCCTTGACCAGCTGGGCTGGGGGTATGGGGCTGGGCTGGGCTGCAACAGGACCCACACAAGGATGGACAAAGGTCTTAGCCCAGTACCTGGTGCCCGGCAGACTCAGCACAGGGAAGGAACAGACCCCCAGGTGTCCTAAGAGTCCTGTCCAGGCCAGGGCATGGTCAGAGGTGACAGCTGTGGGGCCCAGGGCTGCAGCCAGGGCAAAGGGCATCCGGTGAGCCACAAGAGACCACAGTTGAGGATAGGAGACCGTGACGTGGGCTCTCATGAGCTCAGAGAGCTCCAGGCTTGAGCAGCCTGCTTGGTAGGATAAAAAAGCAGGGAGCTGAGGTCAGGAGCTGGGCCTGGGCTAAGGGGTCCAGAGGGGCACAGAAGACAGAGGCAGCCCTAGGAGATGTGGGGGCCAGGGCTGAGCTCAGGGACCTGGGAGAGAGGGACCGAGGGACAGGAGGGCACCAGGAGCATGGACCCCCAGGAGCAGGAGGGCCACAGCATGTGAGCGGGGCAAGGAGATCGTGGGGGCTGCCCCAGGAGGCGGAAGGACCAGGCAGAGCTCAGCAGGTGACTATGGGTTGGGTGGGCAGGACGTTGACCCAAGGGCTCAGGGGACCAGGCCGAACTGTAGCAGGTGACCTGGGATGTGGGAAGGGAGGGGGCTGACCCAGGGGCTGCACAATCCTGTCAGAGCACTGGAGCAGGGGGCTGGGATGGAAGGAGGGATGGGCAGGGGTCTGCATACATGGCAGAGCTTGTGTAGGTGAGCAGGTGGCCGGGAGGGCAGTGGGGAGCCCCAGGATCCCAGGGGACCAGGCAGAGCTTTTGTAGCTGAGCAGGGACCTCGGAGATCAGTGGGGAGCCCCAGGATTCCAGGGGACCAGGCAGAGCTTGTGTAGCTGAGCAGGGACCTCGGAGGGCAGTGGGGAGCCCCAGGATCCCAGGGGACCAGGCAGAGCTTGTGTAGGTGAGCAGGTTGCATCGGAGGGCAGTGGGGAGCCCCAGGATCCCTGGGGACCATGCAGAGCTTGTGTAGGTGAGCAGGGTCTTGTGGGACAGTGGGGAGCCCCAAGAGATCAGGGGACCAGGCAGAGCTTTTGTAGTTTACAAGGGGGCTGGGAGGGCAGGAGACCCCAAGTACTCAGGGGACCAGAGCAGGGGATGTGAGGGCAGTCGGGGGAGCCCCAAGAACTCAGGGGACCAGGCAGAGCTTGTGTAGGTGAGCAGGGGCCTCGGAGGGCAGTGGGGAGCCCCAGGATCCCTGGGGACCAGGCAGAGATGTGTAGGTGAGCAGGGGGCTGGGAGGGCAGAGGGGTGCCCCAGGATTTCAGGGTACCAGGCAGAGCTTGTGTAAGTGAGCAGGGGGCTGGGAGGGCAGTGAGGAGCCCCAGAGCTCAGGGGTCCAGGCCTAGCTTTTGCATGAGTGAAAAGGGTGTAGAGAAGGGGATGGGGGAGAGGCAGGAGAGCAGAGGGCAGCCCCAGGCGTGCCTGGCAAGACAGCAGAAGGACAGAGTCCCAGTTAGTATGCACTACACTGGAGCTGAGCTGTACAGGCACCTTGGGGACCCTAGCGCCCCCCATTCAGGGAGGAGACAGAGCCCTGAGGGGCCTGTCGGGGAAGGGGTTGGAGAGGGTCGCAGGGCAGGAAGAAGCCTTGCAGCAACCCGGTGGGCAGCAGTTCTCGGGCCCAGGACACCAGCTAATACCCAGGGCATGTGGGGAATTGCAGCAGGAGGGGTGACCTTCCAGGGGATGCAGAGGGAAGAATGTGGGGCCGGCTGGGTGTCCGGGGACCAGCCTGGGGTGCGGGAGGGAGGGGTGCCAGGCAGAGCCCCTGGGCTGAGCAGATGG
This sequence comes from Manis pentadactyla, assembly GCF_030020395.1. NCBI lineage: Eukaryota > Metazoa > Chordata > Mammalia > Pholidota > Manidae > Manis > Manis pentadactyla. The sequence goes on from NC_080029.1 coordinate 676,143, forward strand.
TCCCAGGGTCTGAGGGCAGGCCTGGCCAGGGCCTGGGGCTGGGGGTGCATCTGGCCACACTGGGGCCTAGAGGTGCTGCAGCATGCAGGGGAGGAGGGACAGGGCAGGGAAGGGAAGGGCTCCCACTCTTCCTGTGGAGCAAGCAACTGACATGGGGGAAGAGCTGGGTCGGAGAGGGTGGGGAGCTGGAATGGAGGGACGCAGGAGGGATGGGAGCGCCCAGGGCACAGATTTAGGAGCCTGGGATAGATGCCCATGGATGGGACAGGAGGGGGACAGCCTAGGAGGGGATACCAGGGCAGCGTTTAGGGTAGGGGCAGGCGGCCATGGCACTGATGAGGTCCAAGGCAGATTAGGGTACAGGACAGGGATGGGGTCCAGGGCAGATGTGGGGTACAGGACAGGATGGGGTCCAGGAATGGGACAGGGGTCCAGAGCAGGGACCGTGTCCCCATCCAGGTGCCTTGGCTGCAGGCTGCCCCGGAAGGTGCAGGGCCTGGAGGGCAGGGAACAGGCCATGACGAGGGCTCAGGGCTCAGCGGCAGGGAGCAGAGTGCGGGCAGTGGGTGACACAGGCCTCCCACCAAAGAAGGGGCCGGCTGGTCCAGGGCACGGACAGGGCTGGGGGCTGCGGGACACAGGAGGCTGGCTGGGAGCTCGGTGCAAGCATCAGGGCTGTCAGGCCGGGCACCCAAAGTAAGCAAACGCGGGTGGTCACACGGCCTCGTCTCTTACAGCCTCCACCAAAGCCCCGTCGGTCTACCCACTGGCCCCCACCTGCGGGGGCACATCCGGCTCCACCGTGTCCGTGGCCTGCCTGGTGTCCGGCTACTTCCCTGAGCCGGTGACTGTGTCCTGGAACTCGGGCGCCCTGTCCAACGAAGTGCACTCCTTCCCATCCGTCCTGCAGTCCTCGGGGCTCTACTCCACCAGCAGCATGGTGACCGTGCCCTCCAGCAGGTGGTCCAGTGAGACCTTCACCTGCAACGTAGACCACCCGGCCAGCAGCACCAAGGTGGACAAGACCGGTGAGAGCCTGCCCACTGCAGACAGGCACGGGGAGCCCCACGAAGGCCCCCAGCATGGGGACGGGTGCCTTGGGCTTTCTGCCTGGTGCCTCCTCAGACCTGCCTCAACCTGGCCCTGACCTAAGCCCTCCCCGATGTCTGCACCCTGCTGGCCCCAGTAACCCCCAGTCTGCTCTCTCCACAGTTCCCAAAATACCAAGATCCCCTTGCCAGTGTTTCAAATGCCCAGGTGAGTCGGCCAGGTCTTCCCTCCACCCCTAGGAGGGTGGCCCAGCCCCAGCAGAGGACTGTTGGGGACTAGTGCCTAGAGGAGTGCTTTTCAGATCCTGATGCACTGGGCTCTGTCTCCTGAACCAGCTCCTGAAGTCCCCGGAGGACCCTCCGTCTTCATCTTCCCCCCGAAACCCAAGGACATCCTCATGATCGCCCAAAAGCCCGAGGTCACCTGCGTGGTGGTGGACGTGGGCCCAGAAGACTCTGCGATCCAGTTCAACTGGTTCATTGATGACCAGGAGATGCACACGGCCAAGACACACCCGAGGGAGGAGCAGTTCAATGGCACCTACCGTGTGTTCAGTGCCCTTCCCATCCTGCACCAGGACTGGCTGAATGGCAAGGAGTTCACATGCAAGGTCAACAACCCAACCCTCCCATCGCCCATTGAGCGGACCGTCTCCAAGGCCAAAGGTGGGGGTCATAGAGGAGACAAGGTGTGGGAGGGTGTCCAGGGGTCACCTGACCCCAAACACACAGTCCAGCCCTCCCCCGGGAGTGCCCATCTGTGCTGACCCCTGTCCCCACAGGGCAAGTCCAGGAGCCAAAGGTGTACATGCTGCCCCCAACGCCGGAGATGCTGAGCAAGGACCCCATCAGTGTGACCTGCCTGGTCACAGACTTCTACCCAACAGACATACACATTGAATGGCTGAAAAATGGCCAACTAGTGTCAGAGAACAACTACAGCACCACCCCGCCCCAGCAGGACAACAACGGGGACTACTTCCTCTACAGCAAGCTCTCCCTGGGCAGGGATTCGTGGAAAGGAAGCAATAGCTTCATATGCGCAGTGATGCACGAGGCCCTGCCTAACCACTCCACGCAGAAATCCATCTCCCAGTCTCCCGGTAAATGAGCAACTCTCTCCCCTGCCCCTCCCAGAGGTCTCAGGGACCCTCCAGGATGCCTGACTCCCACTCCATGTACATACCTCCCGGGCGCCCAGCACAAAATAAAGCACCCAGCGCTGCCCTGGGCCCCTGCAAGGCTGTCATGGTTTGTTCCGAGGCAGAGCTCAGGCAACGCCGGCCCACTGGCAGAAGGGATGGACCAGGCACTGAGGCAGTTGTCACCATTAGGGGAAGGCAGGTCCCACTCGGGGCCCAGGCCCAGAGCGTGGGGACTGTGCAGGCCACCCAGGGTTCTGGGACCTCAGGGGCTGCCTGAGGCAGGGGAGGGACTTTGCCAGTCACTGCAGCTCCTGCCAGCAGTCCTGGGGGCTGCAGCATGGGCAGGGGAATGGGTGAAGCCCAGGAACTCCCAGGGAAATGAGCACCGGTGTCCCGCCTCTCTCAGAGCCCATGCTGGGGGATGCCGGCCTGGCCCTGTCCCCTGGTGCACTGTCCACTGACTCTCCTGGGAGCTCTGCAGGGTGGCTGTGTCCTATGCTGGAGACACCTGGCCCTGGGATGGGGGACAAGCCCTCCTTTGCCCTCAGGCATTCCAAGGTCACATCCCCAGACTCCTTCAGGAAGTCAGCTCTGCCCAGCCTCATCCCTGCGTGGGGCCAGGCCTGGCCCCTATGGGGACACTCACGCCCCAGCCCCAAGTGTGCACAGGCAGTTGGTGCTGAGTGCCAGGGGTACCATCCCTTAGCCCAGGTGGACACCGAGCTCAGAGCCAATGTTCCCCTGGCAGGGCCACACCACTGACCACCTGGACCCCCAGGGGCCTGCCTGCATGTGCACATGCAAGTACCCCATGTGTGCACTCATGCACATGCACCAAGGTATACATGCACACCCAGCCACACATGCACATGCACATACAGGCTCCCCCGTGTACACACACACTCATGCAACAAGTCACATATGCATGTACACAGGCCTTCATGCACCTGCACATACACACACAGAAAAAAGCCCACATGCTTGTGCACATATAGACATCCACATGTACACACACATACACTTACACACATGCAAACATGCACCCATTGCCCACATGCAAGCACATGCAGGAACACGCACACACATGCACCAACTTGTACTAGTACAGAAATCACCAACATGTTCACAATAAACATACACACACAAAGCCCATTAGCAGGTACATATGGGCACCCACATGCACATACACACATACCGTAACATGCATACACATGAACTTGCACCGAAGGGTACCATGCTCAAGCACACACGAGCACCTTTTTCACAATCACAGAGATACAGAAACGTCAAAAACAAAAGCCCATGTGTGTATATATAGGTACCCACCAGCACACACACATACATGCACCACCATGCACACACAAGCACTAAGATCACATGCACAACTACACACCAAAATCCATGCACACCACACACCTCATAGACTGGGCCTCCCATGGGGAAATCTGCAGGGACCAGACCAGCACAGAACCCCACTGAACAGCCCAGGCACCAGCCATACCAGATGCCAGGCACCTTCATCCCCCACCACATGCAGAAAACCCCTCCCAACTTGTCCCCAGCACTCCCATCACTAGTGCAATGGGTCAGTGCCACCTGCCAACACTGACCCAGGCTCCCTGGGAAGGGCCCAGCTGAGAAGGCTTTGCGGGCCTTGAACCCCTCCCTCTGCAGACCTCCTGCTGGATGAGAGCTGTGTGGAGGCACAGGATGGAGAGCTGGACGGGCTGTGGACCACCATCTCCATCTTCATCACCCTCTTCCTGCTCAGCGTGTGCTACAGTGCCACGATCACATTCTTCAAGGTGGGAGCTGCACTTCTCCCACACCCATGGGCCCCTCACTGTCCCCTAGCCCCTCACAGCCCTGATGCCCCCACACAGTCCCATTGGGCCCCCTCCTGACCCCACACCTGCCCACCTCCTGTGCTGTCAGGAGGTCCAGGTGCAGGAGGGGGCCTGGTATGGAAGGGTGACGTGGGCCACACTCACCGTGCCGCCTGCTGCAGGTGAAATGGATCTTCTCCTCGGTGGTGGAGCTGAAGCGGACAGTCATCCCTGACTACAGGAACATGATCGTGCAGGGGGCCTAGGGAGGCCTCCAGGTGGGGAGCAGGGGAGCCTGGACCTGTGCCAGCACCAGTGCATCAGCCCGCAGGGTAGCCAGCTGCCCAGAACTGCACCTCCACCCTCTGGCCTCACTGCCCCCGACATGTCTGCCTTCTGACCGCACTGCTACCACAGGCTGCGTCCTGCCCCAGCCCTCCCCTTAGAAGACCCGAGTGGACAACAGGCTATTCCACTGGGCTGGTGGGCGCGTGCCAGCCCCTCCACACCAGTGGCCCAGGGGCCAGGGAAGCATGCGCACCCAGGATGCCCAGGGATGGTGAGCAGGACCACCCAGATGGGGCCCTGCAATGACGCCTCCACCATCATATTGGCTGGCTTGGCCATCAAGAAGCCCACCCATCAGGCTCCAGACACAGGATTTCCTGCCGGGAAGCGCATTTTCAGGGCCTCATGGGAAGAGACCTCGGGCGCAGCATCCCAGCACACAAGCTTTCGGATGTGCCGTGAGCAGTCACCCAGACCGGCAGAGATCCCTCGGAGGAGGCCTGGCCCGTGTCTGCAGTGAGAGCCCCTGGGAACAGGGCTGCCCTGCCTGGGGTGAGAGCATCTGGCCAGAAGGGCCTCCTGGAGAGAGGCCTGGGGCCACGTCCTGGGGCTGCTGGGCCCTGTAGAGAGGTGGAGGGGCCCGGAGAACAGGGAGTGGGCACAGCTGGCCTGCCCTGCCCCAGGGCCCAGGCACACTGCAGGAACTCTGGCTTGCTGAGGGCCAGCAGGACCGAGACCATCAGCCAGGGTCTCCAGGCCTGGGAACCGCCCGCAGAGCCAGGCCCCACACCCAGCCTCAGGCCAGGGCTGCCTCCCCCGTCCTGTCCTGGAGAACCCACACCAGGCTGGCCGCCTGTGGGGAGAAGCGGGCCCGGGACTCCAGGACCCACCCGGATCTCAAAGGAGCCCCACGGTCCCAGCCTGGGAGCCCTTCCCTTCTTCCATATTCCCGGAGCTGTTCCCCATCCTCACTGCCTCTACCTTTGGGCACTAAACCCGTGAAGAAGCCGTGACTGGCCGGGGTGTCCTGCTTTCCTGGAGCCTGGTCAGGGGCACCTCGCACCCTCAGACTCCAGCCCTCCTGCCACGGCTCCTCTGCCAAGGTCACAGCCCCCAGGCCCGCAGCTCTGGCAAGGCGAGGAGGGCAGGCAAGCATGGTGCAGAGGAGGGTGAGGGGCATGCGGGCCCTGGGAGCAGTGTGCCTTGATGGTGTAGCCCTTTCATCCGGGACTTGGTTGTTAACTCAGCATACATAGGCAGCTGACTGATGCTGCCATCCCCAAAATGCTACCACGTGCAGGAAACTCCAAACCAGCATAAATGTAACAGGAGCCACATCTGCCCTGCCTGCAATGCTTGACTCTCCAGTTTTTGGTCAGGGTTCTCCAGAGTAAAAGAACCCGTAGTGACAGGGAAGAATTTAAAAGGACAGCAGGCTAGTCCGGGTGGCTCCCTTCTGCTGCTCTTCTTGGCAAACACAACAGAAACTCCCTTCACTTCCCCCTGCCCTTCACTCCCTGCTCTGCCAGGCACTCACTCCCTGACCTCACTCCCCCTTGCCGGCTCGTTTGCTGTGGACGTACAGATGTTGCAGATCCGGAAGCAGAAAGATATATACTGCTCCCCTTGCCTTTGTTCGGGGCTCACACCTTGGGAGATGACTCCCCTAGGGGCCCGCTGCTGTAAAATAAACCTCAGCACTCCAGGACCTCCGAGTGCTGCTTGGTTCTTCCGTCACCAATGCAGTCCAGGTTTCTCCAGTATTTTCCGTAACAGTAGGAGATAGAAAGAGATGGTCAGATGGACAGTTGGATGGATGGATAAATGGATGGATAGACGGATAGCATAAGGTACATATGTTAGCCAGGAAAATAGGTATGAGCAGGGTGGAAAGAGAACAAGGTCAGTAAAACCCCTAGAAAGGACTCAGCTAACCAGTTAAAACTAGAAAGCCAGTGTAAGTTCAGGGAAAGGAAATCCCGGGGCAAAATACCCCTCAAAACTGAAATCAGTCAAAGGGAGAAATAAAGTTTAAAACCCATTTATTGCTCACAAACTGCAGTCCCAGGCCACCTCTCTTTCCTGCTCCCGCAGCAACCACACTGGCCCTCCCCATACCCCTCCCCTCTCAGGTACAGATAAGCCCCACCCCCGCCCCCCTTGCCCAGGTAATCATCCATTGATATGGAGATGAACTTCTCCACCCCTGAGGAGAGATGCAAATGCACTAAAGCCATACTTCTTTCCACCTCTGAATGCCTATTGATATGCCGATATACTAAAGCCAGGAGAGATACTCTGGAAATGTTTCAATTTTACCCACAATCCACCCTTCCAGAAATCCCGCCTCACAATTTACTCGATCCCCTCTTCCGACCCATCTAGTAACGTGCAACAGCAATCAAATCTTGAGAATCCTCAAGCCAGAGGATTCAGCCTATGATATTAAGTAAATGTACTTTACAGCCCAGTCTCTCACTAAGCACAAAATACGCTTCTACACTTGTTTACTCATTCCTAACAATCATGCTAGATTGCTCACAAAAATTTAACCAAACATTAGACAAAGTCAAGCCTCTCTTGAAACATTATTTTCTTGACAACAGCAACACAATCATAATTCTCAAGCCAGAGGATTCAGCTAGGTTCAAAGTCCCATGCAGATTAAGTCCAAAGCTCGTCCATTCCAGCCGTCACGCGGCAGCTGCAGCCAGGACACAAAAACCGAAGCACAGGAGGCCAGCTTCCAGGCCTTTTCCCCACGGTGCCAGAAGAGCCAGCCATCGCCGGTCCATGTGTAGAAATGTCCAGGGCCACGTCCATTTTACTCCTAATTGCTGCACCCGTACTTGCAACACATGTCCAATAAAGTGGGTGGTCCGGTCTCGCCCCCACCCTGTGTTGGGATAGGAGGTTATTACCTTGGTCGGACCTGTCCCGGTGATGGGCTCTGTAGCCAGCAAGGCGTGGTACACAGCAGCCAGTTGCTTCTCTATCAAGGTGACCCAGACCTCTGCTCCTTTCCAAGGTTGTGGCCAGGCTCCGGACGGCAGCAGGAGCAACAGCAGTGGCAGAAGCAGTTGCCTTGCGCTTGGGCCACAGGCCGGGGTCGGCGTGGCCGGCAGCAGTGGTGGCACCTCCATGACCACACGAGTGTAGACACATGTCCACAGCACGAGCGCCACTTCTCCCCATCATTTCTAGGGCCAGCCCTCCCAAAGGTCGCACCGATTACAACAGATTTCAGGTTCACAGGAATCCTGCCAATACTATGTCAATTTTAAGTCCAGGGAAAGGAAATCCCAGGGCAAAATACCCCTAAAAACCGAAATCAGTCTAAGGGAGAAATAAGGTTTAAAACCTGTCTATTGCTCACAAACGGCAGTCCCAGGCCGTCTCTATTTCCTGCTCCCGCAGCAACAACAGTGGCCCTCCCCCCCACCTCTCAGGTACAGATAAGCCCTCTGCTGCCCAGGTAATTACCCATTGATATGGAGATGAACTTCTCCACCACTGAGGAAAGGTGCAAATGCCCTAAAGCCATACTTCTTTCCACCTCTGAACGCCTATTGATATGCAGATGAGACAGGGACCCTAGATGTACTCAGAGTAGGGTGAGGGCCTCCGGAGGGGGCAGGGTGAGATATTTGCAGTCAGAGCAATGTAGCTACATGCAAGGAAACCCCCCTACTAAAACTCTATGTTAAGCATTGAGCTCTAGAATCATTCTTCAGTGAAATCAGTTAATGTTCCCCAGATAAAGAAGAGTAGCACATGTTTTATTATGCTAATTATTTGTAACCATGTGTAAGATTCACTTTAGCATGCTAAAAGGCCCAGGCCTATGTGCTGTCTTTCTTCCTTCAGATCTGATGAGGTGATTCTGCAAACTGAGCAACTAACTTAGCATGCAGACCCAGCTGTAGACGGCATGGTTAAAGGCAGGAAGAATTCCATCTTGAAGATAAGATTGCATTTTAACACCCAGGAAGTTCAAGTGGCAAGATTCTTTAGCAAGAAGGCAATACCTCGGCCCACCTTGGGGGCTGGGCAGGCAGTCCATTGATATGCTCCCCAGATCCTGGCGCCGGTGTCCTGGAGAGAAATCAAGGCAGAAAATTCCTTATAGTTAAGTTAATTTTTAATATTCAGGGACCACTTAACAAGTCCACACCCCTAAGTATTTTCATGTTCTCGAAAAATCCTCAACTGCCTATAAAACACCCTAGACAACGCACCACTACGGGCTCTCTTGTCCCTTCCTGGCGTGAGCCGCGAGCTCTGTCCTTTCACTGTGTCTCTAAATAAAAGCCTGCACCTCGCTCTCCTACCTTGACTGTTTGTGAAGCTCATTCTTCGGATCCACAAACAAGAGCCCCGGCATCAACAGATATACTAAAGCCAGGTGAGATATTCTGGAAATGTTTCGATTTTACCCACAGCCAGAACAGAACCAGAGTTAATGACTTTATCAATTAAAGCTCAAAAGGTCTGGGGCAACTTAGCCTTGAATGATTGAATATTCCCCAGATAAAGAGAAGTATCTGAGTACAGCCCATGTCTTTACTGTGTCAATTAGGTCATTGTAAGATTTACTTTAGCCTGCTAAAAGGCCCAGCTATAAACAGCATAATAAAGACAGGGAGATCCCATCTTAAAGCCAAAATTGCATTTTGAAAAAAACCAGGACATTAATAAAAATTCCTAACATACTTTTTAACAAACAACAAACAAATAACTCTGCCCACCTTGGAGGAAGGGCAGACAATCTTGACCAATATACTCCCAAACCAGGAAGCTGCTATCCTGGGATTGGACCAAACAAGTAAATTTCATGTGTTAAGCTAATTTTGCAGAATTACCTAGAAGACTGATAAAAAACTTAAAGTCTCATCAAAGATGCTGTAAGACCCAACGGCCTTATTCCGGTCTGCACTCCCCCCAAGTGAGGAGACGAAGGCCACGGCAGATCGATGCAACAAGCAAGAGGTTTATTGTTATTCCAGCCAGCTGGGGTCCACGTGTCTGCCCGACACAGCGGGTTTCAACAAGGACCCCGAGCACTCAAATCCAAGGGTTTATATAGCATTTTCAAAGCACTTAACTCATTCTTACAATACTTGAGACCACTAACAAGCCCACACCCCTAGCCCTTTGTCACATTCCTGAAAATTCCTTCAAAGGGGGAAGCACCAAACTTTCAGGGCGCTCCTGTCTCCAGGTCACCTGCACTTTCTCTCTACGTAACTTTAAATAAAACTTTTCCTCTGCTTCACTACTGTGTCTCTGCCCTTCAATTCTTTGTCGTGGGGGGAAATGAACTGAGGAAAATACACAACGCCTCTCCCCCAGCAGGTAGATATATAGAGATAGATAATACAAGGTGTGGGCAAAACTGTAACATTTCCAGAATATCTCGCCTGGCTTCAGTACATCTGCATATCAACAGGCATTCAGTGGTGGAAAGACGTATGGCTTTACTGCATTTGCGTCATTCCTCAGAGGTGGAGAGAAGTTCATCCCCATATCAATGGGTAATTACCTGGGCAAGGAGGGCTTATCTGTACCTGAGAGGGGACTGGAGGGCCTGTTTTTGACACTAAGCAGGAGAGAGAGAAGCCCCCAGACTGTAGTTTGTGAGCAATATATGAATTTTAAACTTTATTTGTCTCTTTCACTGATTTCAGATTTTAGAGGTATTTTGCCTGGGATTTCCTCTCCCCGGACTAACAGTAGGAAACAGGCGGCAGTTAAGTTGATGACAGATAGGAGATATAGACACTCCTATGAATACAGGAAGAGAATGAGGGAGTCATGTTACAGAAAATACTTTTAAAAAGCCTGGACTGGATCACCGACGGAAGAAACCAAGCGGCACTCGGAGGTCTTGGAGTGTTGAGGCTTTATCTCACACCGGCGGGCTCAGAGGGGAGTAATATCCCAAAAAGTCTGAGCCCCGAACAAAGGAAAAGGGAGCAATTTACACCTTTCTGCTTCCTTATCTGTAACATTCCTAAGTACACAGCAAGCGAGTAGGAAAGGGGGAGGCAGTTTACGGAGCGAACTTTGGGACCCAGTGCTGGTGCTCGGCAGCATGGGAAACCAAGGGAGTGGTTTTCTTTGCTTGGGTTGAGGAGGGGGGTGAGGCAGAGGGGGGACACCTCATAAATTACTGTCCTTGTAGTGTTGTTTATGTTCAGGAGGGAGGGGTGCGAGACAGAGCACAGCCACCCTCTAGGTTGCTCTCCTTGTAAAATTCCCCTATCAGTCATAGACATAGAGAGAGCCCTCATCATATTCCCACCCACATGAGAGCCATTCTCCTCGAAGGCCAAGAAAGTCCAAGACCAGGCAAGAATGGAGATGGCCCATGGCCCTGAACCAGGTCCTCTCCACCCCGGCACCAGCAGCCAGGCACATGCCGGGATGTCTGGCTACACCTGGGATCAGACAGGGCACTGAGGCCTGCCCCACAAGCCCACGGCCTGGGAGGATGAGCAGCAGATGCTGGGGTGGGCCAGGCCTGCAGGACACAGTCCCAGCTCCAGGCCAGCCTGGACACTCCCATGGCTCCACACTCATCGGGGGCACGCACGCTGGCCCGGCCACCCAGCAGGCCACAGTCAAAAGCCGTGTTGCCTCCAGAAGGCTGCTCCAGGGCCCCGCGCTTGGGGTGAGCACCGCAGCATGGACAGGGCACCTGCACGAGGCGCCAGTGTCTGCAGGGGTCTCGCAGAGCCACAAGCCAACCTCACAGCCACAGGCGGCCTCCCCAAGGTCCCTGCCAGCCCTCACTGGCCACACCACTGCAGGACAGCCACCTCGGAGCGAGCACACGGGAACGGGGGAGCCTGTGCGGACCGGGACTGTCTGTGCAGCTGGGCCCATGCCCCCAGACACTGACCCCCAGAGAACCCCCTGGGCGTGCTCCACCAGCAGTGACACAGGGACAAGGCAGCGTGCCATCAGGAGGCCCTGCGTTCACATCTCAGGCACCCTGCCACCCAGGGCTTCCCTGCTCACACACATAGCGGCCACCACCCTGTCTTTGCAGGGCGGCCTGGGGAGGAGAGGGGGTCAGGTGTGCTGCCCGCCGCCTCCCAGGAAGTCACATGCCCACAAGCATGGGCCCATGGCACCGAGGGAGGGGCCCATGCACTGGGCACAGAGGCCGGGGATAAGGCCTTCGAGGAGAGCACCTCGGCCGCAGCCCAGGGGCCTCACCTGAGACCCTGCCACCACCCTAAGCGTCCCAGGAACACAGAGAAAAGGGGACTTCCAGCAGGGAACTAGCTGTCCCTCTGCTGGACTAGGTGGCAGGCTGGCCTGGGCCCACGTCTCTGAGCTGGGCTGGGCCAAGTGTTTCTGGAGTGGACAGACTTCTGTGGATGGAGATGACTGACCTGTCCTGGGTTCAGCTGGGCCAGGGTGGTCATCTGGGCTCCTGTAGGCCATTACAGATCGTGTTGCACTGAGTGGACTGGGAGGGTCCAGGCTGGGCTTGCTGGGTGGTGCTGGCTTGAGCAGCTATGGGCTTCTGAGCTGAGCGGGGTCTAGTGGTGGTCAGGAGGGTGAACCTGCCTTTCCATTGCCAGGCTCGACCAGGCAGGGCTGTGGGACAGGCGGATGCTGCCACGGGCTGGACTCTACTGTGCTCAACTGGCCTGCGCTGTCTTGGGCTGTCTTGGGCTCAGCTAGGCCAAGGAAGCTGAGCACAACTGAGCTGAGCTCAGCTGAGCTAGTCTGGACTGGGCTCAGCCATTAGTAGGAGGTACCAGTTCCCACATGACATGCACAACCTGCAGACCTGTCCACCAGGAACCCAGGCCCAGGGCTGCAGTGGCTCTAGGGTAGAAGCCCCTCCACCTGGATGCTCCCCAGGGAGTTTCCAGACTCAATGATATGGATTATCTGACTCCAAATGAGGGGGATCTGGGTGATTCTTGGCAACCACCAGCGGAAAGAGTCGGTTACCGGTGGCCCGCGTGCTGACCATGTGACAGGCAGAGCTGCCCACAGGGCATGCAGAGGTGCCCTGGGGGACCAGCACCTGGGGATCATTCACTCTGAGTGTGTCCTGAGCAGGGCCGACAGCACCTCATTCACAAGGCTGTGGCCCAGGGCATTTGCAAATGGGACCAACACACAGAAACCGAGGGTCAACAACCCCCCCACTGTCCAGACAGGCCTCGGCCCACACTCGGCAGGGCTGGGACAGCACGCTGTCCCCGCCCCAAGGATGCTGAGCTCTGGGTGGCAAAGGTGAACTCTGTCCCAGAACAGCACACTACCATGTGTCCCCAGGAGGACAGCTGTAACCAGCACAACAGCCCCCATGACCACACGGTCCCACCACCTTTGCTCAGAGATAGAGCCACAGATGGAGCAGGAGCAGGAAGGTGGGAAAGGCCGGGACCCCAGGAAAGACTAGGTTCTCCTCTGGAGGCTGGCCTGGTGGGGGGCAGGACAAGGCCCGGCAGGCTGCAGGCTGTGGCAGGACAGCCTGGCCCTGCCTCGCTCTCCAGGCAGGAAGAGGGGCCCAGCAGGGCTGCAGCCACAGCCTGGAGTGGGCCAGCAGGTATAGTCCCTGCAGGAGGCAGACAGCCCAGAGCACCAGGACGGCCACTTCTCACCGTCCCTGATGGCCCCGCCTCCCCACCCCCAACACCCTTGGGAGGCAGCCTTGGACTCCCCCAGGCCCTCTGAGACAGAAACCACCCAGAAGAAAAGGGAACTTTGGGAAGTGTGCCACAGGTTTCAATCCCATTCTGAGTCTCTGCGGGGCTGCTGGGAGGGAGCCCACACCTCCGGGACAGCCCAGCTCCTAGGAAGCTGTGGGCACACAGCAGAGGTTCTGCCAGCACCCAGGAGCCACAATGGCCCAAGGCCCCAGAGGATGTGGCACCATGGAGACAGGGTGTGAGGTGAGTGGGGTAGGCTCGCAGCAAGGGCACAGGAGTGGGGAGGGAACCGGAACCGGCACTGAGGCTCAGGACCCCAGAGGGACTCCTGCAGCTGACCTGGCTTGGGGGAGCAGGCTGCCTGCGGGCCACGCACACAGCCCAGCACCGGGACTGGGGGCCATGGTCAGACATGCCCAAGTCTGCTCCGCAGGACACCCCACAGGGCATTTGAGAATGTGAAGGACTGGGTTGGCTCAAGCCTGGGGCTGCCCTTGACCAGCTGGGCTGGGGGTATGGGGCTGGGCTGGGCTGCAACAGGACCCACACAAGGATGGACAAAGGTCTTAGCCCAGTACCTGGTGCCCGGCAGACTCAGCACAGGGAAGGAACAGACCCCCAGGTGTCCTAAGAGTCCTGTCCAGGCCAGGGCATGGTCAGAGGTGACAGCTGTGGGGCCCAGGGCTGCAGCCAGGGCAAAGGGCATCCGGTGAGCCACAAGAGACCACAGTTGAGGATAGGAGACCGTGACGTGGGCTCTCATGAGCTCAGAGAGCTCCAGGCTTGAGCAGCCTGCTTGGTAGGATAAAAAAGCAGGGAGCTGAGGTCAGGAGCTGGGCCTGGGCTAAGGGGTCCAGAGGGGCACAGAAGACAGAGGCAGCCCTAGGAGATGTGGGGGCCAGGGCTGAGCTCAGGGACCTGGGAGAGAGGGACCGAGGGACAGGAGGGCACCAGGAGCATGGACCCCCAGGAGCAGGAGGGCCACAGCATGTGAGCGGGGCAAGGAGATCGTGGGGGCTGCCCCAGGAGGCGGAAGGACCAGGCAGAGCTCAGCAGGTGACTATGGGTTGGGTGGGCAGGACGTTGACCCAAGGGCTCAGGGGACCAGGCCGAACTGTAGCAGGTGACCTGGGATGTGGGAAGGGAGGGGGCTGACCCAGGGGCTGCACAATCCTGTCAGAGCACTGGAGCAGGGGGCTGGGATGGAAGGAGGGATGGGCAGGGGTCTGCATACATGGCAGAGCTTGTGTAGGTGAGCAGGTGGCCGGGAGGGCAGTGGGGAGCCCCAGGATCCCAGGGGACCAGGCAGAGCTTTTGTAGCTGAGCAGGGACCTCGGAGATCAGTGGGGAGCCCCAGGATTCCAGGGGACCAGGCAGAGCTTGTGTAGCTGAGCAGGGACCTCGGAGGGCAGTGGGGAGCCCCAGGATCCCAGGGGACCAGGCAGAGCTTGTGTAGGTGAGCAGGTTGCATCGGAGGGCAGTGGGGAGCCCCAGGATCCCTGGGGACCATGCAGAGCTTGTGTAGGTGAGCAGGGTCTTGTGGGACAGTGGGGAGCCCCAAGAGATCAGGGGACCAGGCAGAGCTTTTGTAGTTTACAAGGGGGCTGGGAGGGCAGGAGACCCCAAGTACTCAGGGGACCAGAGCAGGGGATGTGAGGGCAGTCGGGGGAGCCCCAAGAACTCAGGGGACCAGGCAGAGCTTGTGTAGGTGAGCAGGGGCCTCGGAGGGCAGTGGGGAGCCCCAGGATCCCTGGGGACCAGGCAGAGATGTGTAGGTGAGCAGGGGGCTGGGAGGGCAGAGGGGTGCCCCAGGATTTCAGGGTACCAGGCAGAGCTTGTGTAAGTGAGCAGGGGGCTGGGAGGGCAGTGAGGAGCCCCAGAGCTCAGGGGTCCAGGCCTAGCTTTTGCATGAGTGAAAAGGGTGTAGAGAAGGGGATGGGGGAGAGGCAGGAGAGCAGAGGGCAGCCCCAGGCGTGCCTGGCAAGACAGCAGAAGGACAGAGTCCCAGTTAGTATGCACTACACTGGAGCTGAGCTGTACAGGCACCTTGGGGACCCTAGCGCCCCCCATTCAGGGAGGAGACAGAGCCCTGAGGGGCCTGTCGGGGAAGGGGTTGGAGAGGGTCGCAGGGCAGGAAGAAGCCTTGCAGCAACCCGGTGGGCAGCAGTTCTCGGGCCCAGGACACCAGCTAATACCCAGGGCATGTGGGGAATTGCAGCAGGAGGGGTGACCTTCCAGGGGATGCAGAGGGAAGAATGTGGGGCCGGCTGGGTGTCCGGGGACCAGCCTGGGGTGCGGGAGGGAGGGGTGCCAGGCAGAGCCCCTGGGCTGAGCAGATGGTCCCAGGGTCTGAGGGCAGGCCTGGCCAGGGCCTGGGGCTGGGGGTGCATCTGGCCACACTGGGGCCTAGAGGTGCTGCAGCATGCAGGGGAGGAGGGACAGGGCAGGGAAGGGAAGGGCTCCCACTCTTCCTGTGGAGCAAGCAACTGACATGGGGGAAGAGCTGGGTCGGAGAGGGTGGGGAGCTGGAATGGAGGGACGCAGGAGGGATGGGAGCGCCCAGGGCACAGATTTAGGAGCCTGGGATAGATGCCCATGGATGGGACAGGAGGGGGACAGCCTAGGAGGGGATACCAGGGCAGCGTTTAGGGTAGGGGCAGGCGGCCATGGCACTGATGAGGTCCAAGGCAGATTAGGGTACAGGACAGGGATGGGGTCCAGGGCAGATGTGGGGTACAGGACAGGATGGGGTCCAGGAATGGGACAGGGGTCCAGAGCAGGGACCGTGTCCCCATCCAGGTGCCTTGGCTGCAGGCTGCCCCGGAAGGTGCAGGGCCTGGAGGGCAGGGAACAGGCCATGACGAGGGCTCAGGGCTCAGCGGCAGGGAGCAGAGTGCGGGCAGTGGGTGACACAGGCCTCCCACCAAAGAAGGGGCCGGCTGGTCCAGGGCACGGACAGGGCTGGGGGCTGCGGGACACAGGAGGCTGGCTGGGAGCTCGGTGCAAGCATCAGGGCTGTCAGGCCGGGCACCCAAAGTAAGCAAACGCGGGTGGTCACACGGCCTCGTCTCTTACAGCCTCCACCAAAGCCCCGTCGGTCTACCCACTGGCCCCCACCTGCGGGGGCACATCCGGCTCCACCGTGTCCGTGGCCTGCCTGGTGTCCGGCTACTTCCCTGAGCCGGTGACTGTGTCCTGGAACTCGGGCGCCCTGTCCAACGAAGTGCACTCCTTCCCATCCGTCCTGCAGTCCTCGGGGCTCTACTCCACCAGCAGCATGGTGACCGTGCCCTCCAGCAGGTGGTCCAGTGAGACCTTCACCTGCAACGTAGACCACCCGGCCAGCAGCACCAAGGTGGACAAGACCGGTGAGAGCCTGCCCACTGCAGACAGGCACGGGGAGCCCCACGAAGGCCCCCAGCATGGGGACGGGTGCCTTGGGCTTTCTGCCTGGTGCCTCCTCAGACCTGCCTCAACCTGGCCCTGACCTAAGCCCTCCCCGATGTCTGCACCCTGCTGGCCCCAGTAACCCCCAGTCTGCTCTCTCCACAGTTCCCAAAATACCAAGATCCCCTTGCCAGTGTTTCAAATGCCCAGGTGAGTCGGCCAGGTCTTCCCTCCACCCCTAGGAGGGTGGCCCAGCCCCAGCAGAGGACTGTTGGGGACTAGTGCCTAGAGGAGTGCTTTTCAGATCCTGATGCACTGGGCTCTGTCTCCTGAACCAGCTCCTGAAGTCCCCGGAGGACCCTCCGTCTTCATCTTCCCCCCGAAACCCAAGGACATCCTCATGATCGCCCAAAAGCCCGAGGTCACCTGCGTGGTGGTGGACGTGGGCCCAGAAGACTCTGCGATCCAGTTCAACTGGTTCATTGATGACCAGGAGATGCACACGGCCAAGACACACCCGAGGGAGGAGCAGTTCAATGGCACCTACCGTGTGTTCAGTGCCCTTCCCATCCTGCACCAGGACTGGCTGAATGGCAAGGAGTTCACATGCAAGGTCAACAACCCAACCCTCCCATCGCCCATTGAGCGGACCGTCTCCAAGGCCAAAGGTGGGGGTCATAGAGGAGACAAGGTGTGGGAGGGTGTCCAGGGGTCACCTGACCCCAAACACACAGTCCAGCCCTCCCCTGGGAGTGCCCATCTGTGCTGACCCCTGTCCCCACAGGGCAAGTCCAGGAGCCAAAGGTGTACATGCTGCCCCCAACACCGGAGATGCTGAGCAAGAACCCCATCACTGTGACCTGCCTGGTCACAGACTTCTACCCAACAGACATACACATTGAATGGCTGAAAAATGGCCAACTAGTGTCAGAGAACAACTACAGCACCACCCCGTCCCAGCAGGACAACAACGGGGACTACTTCCTCTACAGCAAGCTCTCCCTGGGCAGGGATTCGTGGGAACGAAGAGATACCTACACATGCACAGTGATGCACGAGGCCCTGCCTAACCACTCCACGCAGAAATCCATCTCCCAGTCTCCCGGTAAATGAGCAACGCTCTCCCCTGCCCCTCCCAGGGCTCTCAGGGTCCCTCCAGGATGCCTGACTCCCACTCCGTGTACATACCTCCCGGGCGCCCAGCACAAAATAAAGCACCCAGCGCTGCCCTGGGCCCCTGCAAGGCTGTCATGGTTTGTTCCGAGGCAGAGCTCAGGCAACGCCAGCCCACTGGCGGAGGGGATGGACCAGGCACTGAGGCAGTTGTCACCATTAGGGGAAGGCGGGTCCCACTCGGGGCCCAGGCCCAGAGCGTGGGGACTGTGCAAGCCACCCAGGGTGCTGGGACCTCAGGGACTGCCTGAGGCTGTGGAGGGACTTTGCCAGACACCGCAGCTCCTGCCAGCAGTCCTGGGGCCTGCAGCATGGACAGGGGAATGGGTGAAGCCCAGGAGCTCCCAGGGAAATGAGCACCAGTGTTCCTCCTCTCTCAGAGTCCATGCCGGGGGACGCCAGCCTGGCCCTGTCCCCTAGTGCGCTGTCCACTGACTCTCCCGGGAGCTCTGCACGGTGGCTCTGTCCCATGCTGGAGACACCTGGCCCTGGGATGGTGGACAAGCCCTCCTTTGCCCTCAGGCATTCCAAGGTCACATCCCCAATCTCCTTCAGGAAGTCAGCTCTCCCCAGCCTCATCCCTGCGTGGGGCCAAGCCTGGCCCCTATGGGGACACTCACGCCCCAGCCCCAAGTGTGCACAGGCAGTTGGTGCTGAGTGCCAGGCGTACCATCCCTTAGCCCAGGTGGACACCAAGCTCAGAGCCAATGTTCCCCTGGCAGGGCCACACCACTGACCACCTGGACCCCCAGGGGCCTGCCTGCATGTGCACATGCAAGTACCCCATGTGTGCACTCATGCACATGCACCAAGGTACACATGCACACACGGGCCCACATACACATGCACATACAAGCACCCCCGTGTACACTCACACTCATGCACCAAGGCACATATGCATGTACACAGGCCTTCATGCACCTGCACATACACACACAGAAAAAAGCCCACATGCTTGTGCACATATAGGCACCCACATGTACACACACATACACTTACACACATGCAAACATGCACCCATCGCCCACATGCAGGAACATGCACACACATGCACCAACTTGTACTAGTACAGAAATCACCAACATGTTCACAATAAACATACACACACAAAGCCCATTAGCAGGTACATATAGGCACCCAAATGCACACACACACATACTGTAACATGCATACACATGAACTTGCACCCAAAGGTACCATGCTCAAGCACACACGAGCACCTTTTTCACAATCACGGAGATACAGAAATGTCCCAAACACAAGCCCATGTGTATATATAGGTACTCACCTGCACACGCATATACATGCACCAACATGCACACACAAGCACTAAGATCACATGCACAACAATGCACCAACACCCATGCACACCACACTCCTCATAAACCGGGCCTCCTATGGGGTAATCTGCAGGGACCAGACCGGCACAGGACCCCACTGAACAGCTCAGGCACCAGCCATCCCAGATGCCAGGCACCGCCTTCCCCCACCCCCACATGCAGAAAACCCCTCCCAACTTGTCCCCAGCACTCCCATCACTAGTGCAATGGGTCAGTGCCACCTGCCAACACTGACCCAGGCTCCCTGGGAAGGGCCCAGCTGAGAAGTCTTTGCCGGTCCCCTGGACCTGGTCCCAGGAGTGGGGCAGAGCTGAGCCCACACCCTGCACAGTCTGGGCACCTTCACCCTGGAGAGGGAAGGGGATGCCACAGCCAGACCCAGACCTGGGGCCAAAGCTGGAGGAACGGGGGCTGAGGCCAGGACAGGGCGGCCCAGAGCCCAGCAGGCCCAGCCCCACAGCAGGCCTGGCCCTGACCCCCTCCCTCTGCAGACCTGCTGCTGGACGAGAGCTGCGTGGAGGCCCAGGATGGAGAGCTGGACGGGCTGTGGACCACCATCTCCATCTTCATCACCCTCTTCCTGCTCAGCGTGTGCTACAGTGCCACCGTCACCCTCTTCAAGGTGGGAGCTGCACTTCCCCCACACCCATGGGCCCCTCACTGTCCCCTAGCCCCTCACAGCTCTGATGCCCCCACAGTCCCTCCGGGCCCCCTCCTAACCCCACACCTGCCCACCTCCTGTGCTGTCAGGAGGTCCAGGTGCAGGAGGGGGGCCTGGTATGGAAGGGTGACGTGGGCCACACTCACCGTGCCGCCTGCTGCAGGTGAAATGGATCTTCTCCTCGGTGGTGGAGCTGAAGCGGACAGTCATCCCTGACTACAGGAACATGATCGTGCAGGGGGCCTAGGGAGGCCTCCAGGTGGGGAGCAGGGGAGCCTGGACCTGGGCCAGCACCAGTGCATCAGCCCGCAGGGTAGCCAGCCGCCCAGGCCTGCACCTCCACCCTCTGGCCTCACTGCCCCCGACATGTCTGCCTTCTGACCGCACTGCTACCACAGGCTGCGTCCTGCCCTGGCCCTCCCCTTAGCAGACCCGAGTGGACAACAGGCTATGCCACTGGGCTGGTGGGCACCTGCCAGCCCCTCCAAACCAGCTGACCAGGGACCACGGAAGAATGGCCACCTAGGATGCCCAGGGATGGTGAGCAGGACCACCCAGATGGGGCCCTGCAATGACACCTCCACCATCATATGGGCAGGCTCGGCCATCGGGAAGCCCACCGATCAGGCTCCAGACACAGGATTTCCTGCCAGGAAGTGCATTTTCAGGGCTTCATGGGAAGAGACCTCGGGCGCCGCATCCCAGCACACAAGCTTTCGGATGTGCCGTGAGCAGTCGCCCAGACCGGCAGAGCTCCCTCGGAGGAGGCCTGGCCCGTGTCTGCAGTGAGAGCCCCTGGGAACAGGGCTGCCCTGCCTGGGGTGAGAGCATCTGGCCAGAAGGGCCTCCTGGAGAGAGGCCTGGGGCCACGTCCTGGGGCTGCTGGGCCCTGTGAGACGTGGAGGGGCCAGGAGAACTGGGAGCGGGCACAGCTGGCCCGCCCTGCCCCAGGGCCCAGGCACGCTGCAGGAACTCTGGCTTGCTGAGGGCCGGCAGGACCGAGACCATCAGCCAGGGCCCCCGGGCCTGGGAACCGCCCGCAGAGCCAGGCCCCACACCCAGCCTCAGGCCAGGGCTGCCTCCCCCCTCCCTCCTGTCCTGCAGAACCCACACCAGGCTGGCCGCCTGTGGGGAGAAGCGGGCCCGGGACTCCAGGACCCACCCGGATCTCAAAGGAGCCCCACGGTCCCAGCCTGCGAGCCCCTCCCTTCTAACAGATTCCCGGAGCTGTTCCCCATCCTCACTGTCTCTTCCTTTGGGCACTAAACCCGTGAAGAAGCCGTGACTGGCTGGGGTGTCCTGCCTTGCTGGAGCCTGGTCAGGGGCGCCTCGCACCCTCAGACTCCGGCCATCCCGGACGCGGCTTCCCAGCCAGGGGCACAGCCCCCCAGCCCCCGCGGCTCCCCCCAGACGAGGAGGGCAGCCAGGGACAGTGCTGAGGGGGGTGAGGGGCACGTGGGCACAGGGAGCAGGGCCTAGCCTGGGCGCTGGGTGGGGAGGCTTCCATACCGGCCACGCCTCGAAGCCACTCACTGTTCTATGTGTGTACTAGTTGTTAGGAAAGAGTATAAAACCTCAATGTGATTTATTCCCACTAGGATGTTTAACATTTTAACAGTAAGGTATTAACAAAGGGCCACGTGGGGGAAGCTGCCCGGGCTGAGAGTGGGGGAGGGGGAATTTATAAGGGCCTGGCGATACCTGTTTGGGTTTTTAAACCTACGAATAAAATTAAGACAAATGTAAAGGAAAGATATAACGGGCTTAGGCGACTTCCGGGAAAGACTGTGAACCCTTTTGTACTCAGCCAATGAGGAGCCAGGAGGGAGACTCGCCACTAGAAGATAAATTATTGGCGCCAAACTCCCCAGGTGCGCCTGCCCACCCGACACCCGATCTTGCAAGACCGTCATTAAAGCCTTGCTCCGCTGTTCTCTTTGTCTCCGTGTCCACTTATTGAATTTGGACCAGTGAGTGTGTTTCTCACAATTTGGGGGCTCGTCCGGGATCCTCTTGCCTGTGCGAGGTGGGGTCCCAAGCGGAGTGGGAAGACGCGTCCCGCCCGGCTTTGGGCAGCCCGCTGTGTCTGGGCGTCTCACCTTCGCACGGAAGCCAAGGGGAGACCCGAGACTGTTGTGCGGAGACAGCGTGACCGACGCAGGGGAGAAAATGCAGGCACCGTGGCAACCAGGCAACCTCGTGCACGAGCCAGGGTGGGAAAATTGGGCTATAAGTACTGCCTTGGTGGTTGGGCATTTTTCAGAGGTCGAGTGTGTGTGGCTGAGACGTGTAATCTCGGGGTGTGTGCAAGAAACTTCCATTATGGGGAGTTGAGTACACAGGGATCTCAGACACAGGGACCTCTTGAAGGATGGGAAATACAAATTCTAGTTCCTAGGGAAGCAGGGAAAGGGAACCACATGAGCTCCCTTGGAATTCCCCCCTGATAGCCTGCTGGGGTGAAGGCTGCGGTACTGGGGGGACACCTCCTGTACCGGGTTAAGGACAAACAGAAGATGATCAAATTTTGCTGTTTTGTCTGGATTAAAGTTAGATCAGATGAAAACTGGCTTTGCCAGATTTGAGTTATTTTTTTTTATGGTAATAAAGCCTCCAGTTCACCTGAGGAATCTGTTGGTTACCAAGGGTGCTTCCCCTATTTCCCCTCAACACCAGGGAAGGGAAAGCTAGGGAGGAACTACAAGAGACCTGCCAGGACAAGCCCTGGTGTTGGGAGAGCGTTGTGTGTTTTCCTCGGTCCCTTTCCCCACTGCAGCCGCAGCCGAGAGTTGAGAGGCGGGGACACGGCGGTGAGGCGGAGTGAAAGTTTTGTTTGGAGTTACTGGGGGAGAGAGAAAAGTGAGACCTCCTCAGGAAGGAGGGGTGCCCTGGGAGGTTGGAGGGAGAAGTTTTAAGTTAAAAGGTAGTGCACTTTGAGGGTGCTGGTGGCCTCAGAGAGAGGAGCACCCCAGGGGTGGGGAGTTCCCTCTTTAAGGATTCTTTGGGAGTGTGGCTGGCACCTGGAGGGGTAGACTTGTTAGGTGGTCTCAAGTATCTTTGATGAGACATTATATTTCTTATCAGTCCTCTGGGTAATTCTACAAAATTAGCTTAACCCAAGAAATTTACTGCTTTTAGTCCCCTCCCAGGATGGCAGCTTCCTGGTTTGGGAGCGTATCAGGACTGGCTGCCCTTCTTCCAAGGGGGGCAGAGTTATTGTCTGTTTGCTAATGAGTAAGTTGAGGGTCTTGCTTCTTGACCTCCTGGGTATTAAAATGCATTCTTTGGGATGAAATCCTTCCTGCCTTTTGCTATGTTTTTCAGGGCTGCACCTGCATGATAAATTGATTTCCTGGGTTGCAGACTATTTGGGGTCAGAAAGAAAAAAAATAGCATATAGGTAAAGTTAAAAAAAAAGAAAAGAAAAGAGCCTGGGACTGTATGATTAGCATAATAAGGACAGGCTATACTGAGGGACCCTCTCCTTTATCTGAGGAATATTCAAGCTTTCCAGGTCAAGTTGCTCCTGTCTTCTTGAGCTTTAATTAATTAATTCTGGGTCTTTTTAGTGGACTTTCCTGGCCTTTTTCTCTTTCCACCCCACTCATATCTATTTAACATTGGGACCCACTTTCTTGTCTCCCAACCTGTGGGTAACATTTCCAGGATATCTCACCTGGCTTTGGCATATCTGCGTATCAACTGGCGTTCAGAGGTGGAAAGAAGTATGGCTTAAGCGCATTTGCAGCTTTCCTCAGGTTGAGAGATGTTCATCTCCATATCAATGAGTAATTACCTGGGCAACAGAGGGCTTATCTGTACCTGAGAGGTGAGGGGGAGGGCCAGTTTTTGGCTGATACTAGAGCCTGAAAGAGAGAAACGGCCCCAGACTGCAGCTTGTGAGCAATAAATAGATTTTAAGCTTTATTTCTCCCTTTGACTGATTTCAGTTTTTAGAGGTATTTTTCCCTAAGATTTCCTCTCCCTGGACTTAGCAATGTAAGAAGGACTTAGAGTTTCCCTTGCCTTCTGGGGAGTCCACCAGGAATCCCAAGGTGTTTCCATGGAGGGAGGTCCCACTAGGGCAAGGGGAAATTTGTTATTGGGTACTGAGGTGAGAAATTTTAAGCATTGCTAGAAGATCCCCTTGGCCTAGTGGACCAACTAGATCAATTCCTGGGACCTAATATATATATTTAGGTTGAACTGATGTCCATCGTGAATATCCCATTCCCTGGTGGTGAGGGGGTGGATCAGGGGAGCTGCTGTGTCCATTTGGGAACAAGAACACCAACCAGGCCAGGGTGTCCAGTCAGCGGAAAAAAAGTTCCCAAGTGTAGACCCTAGATGGGATAATAATAATCTAGGGGATAGAATTAAAATGCAGGATCTTCGAGGGCTAATTATAAAGGAAATTAGGGAATTGGCCCCAAGATCTCCAAATGTTTCTAAGGTGTTTGAAGTCCAATGTTTAAAGGAAGAGACCCCAACTGCATTTTCATAGAGACTCAGGGACCAGATGAGAAAGTATTCAGGACTTGGCCCAGAAGCTCAGGTAGGACAGGATCTTTTAAAAGTCAATCTTGTAACCAAAAATTGGCCAAATATATCTAAGAAATTACAGAATTTAGATGGATGGAATGAGAAACCTAGAGAAGAATTACTGAGAGAAGCTCAAAAAGTGTTAGAAGAGAGGCTAGAAGCTTGTATTTCAAACTGTTGGAGGGAGAGCCAGACCGTCTCCAATGGACCCCAGGGGAACTGCAAATTCTAGAGAAATTGAAAGCAATCCTTAGTCACCACCCCAGTCCTGGCACTCCCATCATTAGAGAAGCCGTTTCACTGATTTGTTTCTGTTGAACAAGGTTCTCTGTAGGGTTTTGACCCAAGCCTGGGGAGGAAAGAAACAACCAGTGGCCTTTATGTCTAAACTACTGGACCCTGTCTCTTGAGGATGGACTGAGTGCATTCAGGCCATCGCAGCCATGGCCTTACTGGTGGAAGAGGGCAGGAAATTAACTCGGAGGAGCCCTCATGGTCAGCACTCCTCATCAGGTTCGGGTCATGCTTACTTAATCAGTGGGCTGGGCACTGGCTAATAGATTCTCAAATTTTAAAATATGAAGCAAGTTTACTTGAAAAAGATGGAATATGTGCTGGCCGTGTCTTCTAACTTACCTTCTTTCAAGCTGAAAGGACCCAGACTCCCCCACTTGAGTTCTTCGCTCACTGCTTCCAGCCTAGAGACCTGGTGTTGGTAAAATCCTGGAAAGAAGATGGACTCCAGCCAGCTGGGAAGGCCCCTCCCAAGTGCTCCTGACCGTGGAGACTGCAGTGAGGGCAGCTGGAAAGGGCTGGACTCATTACACCAAAGAAACTGACTGGGAGATCTGGGGACAAAACAATTGGCAGGTGTCCCAGGTGGCTAACCAACCCTTAAGGCTGAAACTAAAAAGAACCTAAAAATGTTAACTTTTATCCTTCTAACTCTGCATTTCACAGGCAAGTCACAGGAAGCCCTAGAATGGGAAGGAACTCCTGGTTATCCTGTCAAACTGGTAATCAATATTACTAAAACATCAAGCCCCAAACCATTAGGTTTGATGCTTGTCAGGTTCTCTCTTGTGGTGACCTAAATGACCAAAGACAGCTTTCTGGAGATAATAAGTATGTCTGTCCTGAATGGACAAATCTTAATAGAATAAAAAAAGGCAAGTAGGCCCCATGTCCAAGGTGGAGCAGTGTTTGGTGGACTGCCCAGTTTCAGGGGTGGACAGCCCCTCATGCAGTAGAAAAACCTTTAAAAAGAAAGCTCCACTTCCCTAAAAGAATTCCTCCTGACAATTGCCAGGACAGGCAGTGTAACCCCCTTTTATTAACTATACATAAACCTCAAGACGGACCCGGTGCAGATGTCATTGGAGTAGATCCTGTGGGAAGGTTTGGTCTTAATTTAATCAAAGGCAAGACTTCACCCATAGTGGCCACCCCCAATCCTGAGGGAAATATTGAGCCAGAGCTTCCCCAAAATGACCCTAGACTAGTTACTGTAACAGAGATGAAAGACCTAAAACAGACTCTTGAAATAGAGACAAGTTATGGAGACACCAATGCCTGGGTACAGTGGGTTAAATTTTCAGTACTCGCTTTGAATAAAAGCGATTGTTACGCATGTGCTGCTGGGTGGCCACAGGTGCAGGTGGTCCCGTTCCCTCTGTGCTGGGACACAGACCCCACTGGGATGAACTGCATGTTGGCCCTGTACCAGGACAAGGACGCTTGGGGAAGTGAGACTTGCAAGGGCTTGTCTTTACTCTTTCATGCACTAAAGAAGTCAGACCTGAGGGCAATCCCCTCTTTTTCCATAGGGAAGATGAATCACTCCTCATGCCTCTCCAGGCAAGGGGAAGGTTTCACAACTCCTGTGAGGAAGTACTGACTTGTACCCATGTCCTAAATGTCTCTAAAGAGGGCAACTTCTCAAAATTATGCATCCCCCGAGCGGATGTTTGGTGGTACTGTGGAAAGGGGACACTGTGCTACTCGTTGCCACCCACCTGGACTGGGACTTGTGCTTTAGTCCAATTGGCCCTTCCATTTACCCTGGCATTTCTCTCCACACCCAATGAAAAACAGTTTTTTCATAGAAGTTGTAGGTCATTACAAGGCACCACTTTAGCTAATGAATTAGCTGAAAACTGGCCCCAGTGACCCTTTTATAGACTGGTTGGAAAAACGGTTTGGAAAATGGAAAGGTATAGTTGCCTCTGTTTTAACATCCCTTGTTATAGTTGCGAGACTTAACTGCTGTAGATGCTGTATCACCCCTTGTGTGAGAGGCTTGGCTCAAAAGCTTATAAAGGCAGCCATAAACAAGCAGGTACCTATGACCTACACCCAAAATAATCTTATTAGAAGAAAATTTGAACTATGAGGAAGAGAGTAAAAAGCTATTAGAGAAATTTGAGAACGGACCAAGCATAAATTAAAATACATTACTGGGGATATAATCAGAAATTCTTAAATAAAAAGAGGGGGGAACTGTTAGGAAAGAGCATAAAACCTAATTGTGATTCATTCCCACTAGGATGTTTAACATTTTAACAGTAAGGTATGAACAAAGGGCCACGTGGGGGAAGCTGCCGGGGCTGAGAGTGGGGGTGGGGGAATTGATAAGGGCCTGGCAATACCTGTTTGGGTTTTTTAAACCTATCAATAAGAATAAGACAAATGTAAAGGAAAGATATAACGGGCTTAGGCTACTTCCGGGGAAGACTGTGAACCCTGTAGTACTCAGCCAATGAGGAGCCAGGGGAGGGAGGACTCGCCAGTAGGAGATAAATTATTGGCGCCAAACTCCCCAGGTGCGCCTGCCCACCCGACACCCGATCTTGCAAGACTGTCATTAAAGCCTCCCTCCGCTGTTCTCTTTGTCTCCGTGTCCACTTATTGAATTTGGGCCAGTGAGTGTGTTTCTCACATAGTCCACACAGGCCACCTGGCCAGCTCACCCGGGTGCCCTCCCACCTGAAGTCTGACCCGAGGTCCAGGCAGGGGCAGGCCTGGGTCCCGGGCCTCTCTCCTCTGTGCACAGCTGTCTGCCCTGTTGGCTCACTCAGCAGTCCCCTGTGCCTGTCTGCATCCCCATCTCCTCTTCTTAAGGGGACTCCAGCCACCCTGGACCTTGCTTTTATTTAATCACCTCTTTGAAGACCCATCTCAAGTGCAGTCACATTCTGAGCTCCTGGGGGTCAGGGGGTCAGGAATTGGATATGGGCACACAATTCTGCACAAAGAAGCAAGTCCAGTTCTAGAACATCAGGTTGGGGTGCCAGCAAAGGCCAGACCAGGAAGGGCCCAGAGGAGAGAGAGGTGTGGTTCAGGAAACTAGGTGTTGGGTCCCATGGTCAGGACACACTGAGAGGAAGGCTGTGGGCAAGAGGCCCAGTGTGACCTGAGCTCAGCTGGGCTTTGCACAGGGGTCGGCGTTTACAGGGAGGAGCTGGGGCAGGGGGGCAGTGAGTGCCTGTGCAGGGTGTCAATGACTTCCCACAGTTCCCTCCACACCCTCGTGCGGGGCCCCCAACAAGGATACCCACTGCCACATGGGCCCCAGCCTCGGACAAAGGAGTGGCCCACCCTCCACCACGGGCCCACCATCGCTCTGCTCCTCCACCCAGGGAATGGCCTGCTCCAGAAACTCCTGCTCCTTGGCCTGGACCCCAGACAGAGAGGCCCAGGCCTGCTGCAGCAAGCAACACCAATGAAATGGGCTCTGGAGGTGTAGCCCTTTCATCCAGGCCTTGGTTGTTAACTCAGCATATGCAGGCAGATGACTGATGCTGCCGTCCCCAAAATGCTACCATGTGCAGGAAACTCCAAACCAGCATAAATGTAACAGGAGCCACATCTGACTTGCCTGCAATGCTTGACTCTCCAGTTTTTACAGAATAACAGAATTCTCCAGAATAACAGAATCAACAGGAGATAGAATAACAGAAATCAACAGAATAACAGAATCAACAGGAGATAGAAACAGGTATGACAGGAGATAGAGAGAGAGAGAGAGAGATGGATGGATGGATGGATGGATGGATGGATGGACGGATGGACGGATGAATGGATTGACAGAAGGACAGACAGAAAGAGAAAGAGGTGTATAGATGGATGAATAGATAAGTAGATGGGTGGATATCTAGACAGATGTTTGATATATATATAGTAAGAGACAGGTGGATGAATAGGTAGGTAGGTAGGTAGGTAGAGAGATGACAGATAGATAGATAGATAGATGAATGGATGGATAGATAGACATAGAGATGGACAGCTGGGGGGGTGGATGAATGGATGGATGGATGGACGGACAGACAGATGGAAGGAAGGACAGATGGATGGATGGATGGATGGATGGATGGATGGGAGGATGGATGAGTGAATGGATGGATGGTTGGATTGATGGATGGACAGACGGACGGACAGACGGACGGATGGACGTATGGATGGATGGATGGACATATGGACGACTGGACAAATAGGTGGATGGATAGATGGATGGATGGATGGATAGATGGATGGATGGACTGACAGATGGACAGACAGATAGAAAGAAAAAGGTGTATAGATGGATGAATAGATAAATAGATGGGTGGATATCTAGACAGATACATGCTTGATATATATAGAAAGAGAGGTGGATGGATAGGTAGGTAGGTAGGTAGGTAGATAGATGATAGATAGATAGATAGATAGATAGATAGATAGATAGATGATAGATATAGATAGATAGATAAATAGATAGATATAGATAGATAGATAGATAGATAGATGATAGATACATGATAGATAGATAGACAGATAGATATAGATAAATAGATGAATAGATGGATAGGTAAACATAGAGATGGATAGCTAGAGAGGGGTTAGTGGATGGGTGGGTGGATTGATGGGAGTATGGATGGATGGATGGATGGATGAATAGATAAACAGAGACATGGATGGATGGATGGAATGATAGATAGATAGATAGATAGATAGATAGATAGATAGATAGATAGATAGATAGATAGATAGATAGATAGATAGATAGATAGATAGATAGATGAAGTGATAGATAGCAAGGCCAATAGATCTATCTATAGATAGCTGAGTGAGGCAGATGTGGCCTGGCCACAGGAAGTGTAGATCCGGGGCAAAGGCAGACTCAGAGTAAATCATTCCATAAACATGAAGGGCCGTGTGATCACCTTCTGCGTGGAAAGCGTCAGGGGCTGAGAGGCTGGGTGCCAGAAGAGCCCCACCTTGGGGCCAGGAAATCTCCCCGCGGGGGCGCCCTGAAGCCGAGCCCTGGCAGGGACGGCCTGTCCCACCATCACGTACACAGGCAGGCATTCCCAGGACGTATACAGAAGTGCGGATCACTTGGAAAATCCAAACAGCTCAGTAGAGAAACAGGCAACGGAAGTGAACGGATGACTCACAAAAGATGTCCGAACATCCGCGAAACACTCAAAACTACACTGAGCCACAGTCGGTACAAGGAAATGGAAACAGGAGCACATGGGAGAAAGCAGCTCTGGTTGCAGCGGCGGCACAGCCCTGGGCCAGTCTAGCCTGTGCGACAGCACCAAGCTCTGGGCGAGCTGGTGCCCACGGCCACGCAGAGGCACCGGAGCCCAACCACAGGCAGCGGGCGTGGAGCCGAGTCCCTGGGAAGTCGGTCCGATGCAGCCTGGGCATCGGGTGCAACGGGAGCGCAGGCAGACTGCAGCCATCCTGGCCCAAGGGCTCAGACGGAGGGGTACAGGGCTGCGTTCCAAGGGCGGATTTCAGAAGGGGGAGCCACAGAGGGGGAACCCCAGAATCTGCATGCAGACACTACTCCAGTCCTCGGATGATCCCCTGATTGTCCTTGTGTAGGGACACCTTGTGTATGCCGCCTGACACATGAACCGACACCTCTCTGAGGGGGGTGCAGAACCAATAGTTCCATCCACAACACCAGGTAGATGTTTAAAAGTTACTAAATATGAAAAGAAAAAAGAAAAGGAGACCCATAGTCTCTCAGTACAAAGCAGTCAGTGGAGATCAGCTGAGACAAGGCCCCAATTCTCAAAGATACTGAGGCAGCTGCTTTAAGTTTGTTCAGAGACGTAGAGTAAAACATGTTTATGATGAGCGACTAGACTGGAGAGAATCTCTACAGAAATATCTCAGTGATTCACAAGAACCACACAGAAATTCCAAAACCAGGAAGTACAATTCTGAAATTGTTCTAAGTCACTTGAAGAGCTTAACAGCAGATTTGAGAAATCATAAGTGAGCTCAGAAAACTTAGATGTAACAACATATAGATGCTCTACTTACATTCATAGAGATATATAATGGGATATATAGCTCTATATAACACATATGCTTTGTATGTCATATATATACTATATATCATAACAATTCTTTTGATTCCTAAACAAAGAAGACAGTCAATGTCCCACAGGACACTATGAAACACTGGAAAGTGTCAAATCGGAGTCCCAGGAGACAAGGGACTGTACGGGGCAGAAAAGGTCTCTGAAAATATAAAAACTGAAAGTTTCCCAATGTGGTGAAAATCTCAGTTTACATATTAAAGAAGCTCAGTTCCTAACAATAAATATGACGTGTGATGCCAATAAAAACCAGAGATAAAGAGGATACCTCGAACACAGGCAGAGATGTGACACACACAGGGAACAAATCACCTCCGGCTTTGCACTGCAAAGAAAAGTGGTCCTAAAATGGTAGAATGGCATCTTTTAAGTGTTGAGGATGGGTTCAGCCAAGAACTCTATATCCAGGGAAATAGCTTTCAAAAATGAACATGTAATAGACATTTTCAGATCCACAAATACCGAGAGAGTGTGGTGCCAGGACACCTGCCATAAAGGAAAGGTGGGAGGAGGGTCTTCACGCTGAAAGGAACTCCCCCAGAGGGGCCTCCGGCCTGTGGGGTGCAAAGGGGAGCATGAGAGGCGGGGACCATGCACGTGCCGGAAACTGTCTTTTTTATCTTACTTCCTAAAACCACAAGCGACTGTTTAAAGTAAACATGATGGCAGCCTTTTGTGGGGTCCCTGACATGTGTAGATGCAGAGGACATGACAGCAGTGCTGAGGAGGGGCTTGTCAATAACACTGTCCTTTGTCACGGTTCAGGCCATGGATACGGAGCAGTGAAACACGACATCTAAGTTCACGGCTTTAAGTCCAGGATGCATGTTATAGTCACTAAGAACACAACACAAGAAAATGCACCTAGAAAGCCGTTAGAGAAATTAGACTGGGATATTAAAATACATTAGTAGAGGGGGAGGAGCCAAGATGGCAGTGTGAATAGTTCAGCGGAAATTTCCTCCCAAAAACATATATTTTTGAAAATACAACAAATACAACTATTCCTAAAAGAGACACCAGTAGATACAGTACAACAGCCAGGCGACATCTACATCTGTCAGAACTCAGCATACCACGAAGGGGGTAAGATACAAGCTGTGGCTAGGCGGGACCTGAACGCCCCCCTATCCCAGACCCCAGCAGGAAGAAAGGAGTTGGAGCGGGGAGGGAGTGAAAGCCCAGGACTGCTAAACAACCAGCTCTAGAAATCGGCACCAGGATTGCAGACACACAGTGCACGGGGGGCTGGATATTAGAGAAACAGAAAAGCAAAACCTGCAAGCAGGTCCCTGCTACCGGCACCCCTGGGACAAAAGAAAAGCAAGTGCTTTTTGCAAGTCTTAAAGGGACAGGGACCCCACAGCTGGACGAAGTCGTCCTGACATACACACCCCAGCACCTGGGAACCCAGGAACTCCAGGCAACCTAACCCGCCGGGCAGCAGCGCAGCTCTGAAGCCCCTCACGGTGATAAGCAGCCTGCCAGTCGTTCCCCCAACCAGCGCGTACCCCAACATACTGGCCCAGTAGTGGGAGAGTGGCAGCGCGTGCCGGGGGAGGTGGCACCAGAGAGGAACAGGAGCGGCCTGCACGGGGCCGGGAGCAGACTACGCAAGCCCATGGCGGCAGAGCCAGAGGGGACCAGGAGCAGCCCACGTGAGCCTGCAGTAGTGGCACTTGAGGGGCCCAGGGGAGGCCCACACGAGCATGCAGCAGCACCAGAGGGGCCCGAGAGCGATCCACAGGAGCCGGAAGTGGCAGTGGAGGAGCAGCCAAGGAGCAGCCACACCCCCAGCAGCTGCCCAGTATCTCAGCCCAGCACACAGCCGCCCAGGCCAGACCCAAAGCCGCTGCTGGCACACAGCTGCCCAGCAGGGGCACCGCTTTCACAGGAGAGCACACCCGGTGCGCCTGCCACTTCCCGCAGGGCTCCATGCTGCTCTGATGGAGACCCCCGCGCACAGCAGCTAAGGGGATTAACCCAGAAGCTGCTCCAGGAGTGCGGGTAACCGACATGGGCAGCAGAAAAGGGCAAGGCAACCAGCAAGCAGGAAGGGACTTTGTTCTCCCAGCTGACACACGTGCTACTGGCCTACAGCCACCACTATCACCATGAAAAGGCAGGAGAATTTGGTCCAGTCCAAAATAGTCCAGACAACCCCTGAGAGTGGGCTGGGTGAGATAGACCTAGTCAATCTCTCCGAAAAAGAATTCAAAATTAAGGTCATAACCATGCTGATGGATCTTCAGAGAAATATGCAAGAGCTAAGGGATGATGTCCGGAAGGATATTACAGAAATGAAACAATCTCTGGAAGGACTTAAGAGCAGACTGGATGAGGTGCAAGAGGCCATTAATGGAACAGAAACCAGAGAACAGGAACACAGAGAAGTTGACGCAGAGAGAGATAAAAGGATCTCCAGGAATGAAAGAATAGTAAGAGAACTGTGTGACCAATCCAAAAGGAACAATATCTGCATTATAGGGGTACCAGAAGAAGAAGAGAGAGAAAAAGGGATAGAAAGTGTCTTTGAAGAAATAGTTGCTGAAAACCTCCCCAAACTGGGGGAGGAAATAGTTGCTCAGACAACGGAAACACACAGAATTCCCAACAGAAGGGACCCAAGGAGGACAACACCAAGACCCATAATAATTAAAATGGCAAAGATCAAGGACAAGGACAGAGTATTAAAGGCAGCCAGAGAGAGAAAAAAGGTCACCTACAAAGGAAAACCCATCAGGCTATCATCAGACTTCTCGACAGAAACCCTACAGGCCAGAAGAGAATGGCATGATATACTTAATGCAATGAAACAGAAGGGCCTTGAACCAAGAATACCGTATCCAGCACGATTATCATTTAAATATGAAGAAGGGATTAAACAATTCCCAGATAAGCAAAAGTTGAGGGAATTTGCCTCCCACAAACCACCTCTACAGGGTATTTTAGAGGGACTGCTCTAGATGGGAGCACTCCTAAGGCTAAACAGATGTCAGCAGAGAAAATAAAATCACAGCAAAGAAAGGAGACCAATCAAATACTAACTAAAAGCAAAAAATAAAATCAACTACCCACAAAAGCAGTCAAAAGAAACACAAAAGAGCACAGAACAAAACACACAACATATGAAGAATGGAGGAGGAAGAATAAGAAGGGAGAGAAATAAAGAATGACCAGACTGTGTTTATAATAGCTCAATAAGCGAGTTAAATTCGACAGTAAGATACTAGAGAAGCTAACCTTGAACCTTTGGTAACTGTGAACCTAAAGCCTGCAATGGCAATAAGTACATATCTTTCAATAATCACCCTAAACGTAAATGGACTGAATGCACCAATCAAAAGACACAGAGTAATAGAACGGATAAAAAAAAGCAAGATCCATCTATATGCTGCTTACAAGAAACTCACCTCAAACCCAAAGACATGCACAGACTAAAAGTCAAGGGATGGTAAAAGATATGTCAGGGAAACAACAGGGAGAAAAAAGCAGGTGTTGCAGTACTAATATCAGACAAAATAGACTTCAAAACAAAGAAAGTAACGAGATAAAGAAGGACATTACATAATGATAAAGGGCTCAGTCCAACAAGAGGATATAACCATTATAAATATATATGCACCCAACACAGGAGCACCAGCATATGTGAAACAAATACTAACAGAATTAAAGGAGGAAATAGAATGAATGCATTCATTTTGGGAGACTTCAACACACCACTCACTCCAAAGGACAGATCCACCAGACAGAAAATAAGGACACAGAGGCACTGAACAACACACTAGAATAGAAGGACCTAGTAGACATCTATAGAACTCTACATCCAAAAGCAACAGGATATACATTCTTCTCAGGTGCACATGGAACATTCTCCAGAATAGACCACATACGAGGCCACAAAAAGAGCCTCAGTAAATTCAAAAAGATTGAAATCCTACCAACCATCTTTTCAGACCACAAAGGTATAAAACTAGAAATAAATTGTACAAAGAAAGCAAAAAGGCTCACAAACACATGGAGGCTTAACAACATGCTCCTAAATAATCAATGGATCAACAACCAAATTAAAATGGAGATCCAGCAATATATGGAAACAAATGACAACAACACAAAGCCCCAACTTCTGTGGGACGCAGCAAAAGCAGTCTTAAGAGGAAAGTATATAGCAATCCAGGCCTATTTAAAGAAGGAAGAACAATCCCAAATGAATAGTCTAATGTCACAACTATCAAAACTGATAAAAGACGAACAAATGAGGCCTAAGGTCAGCAGAAGGAGGGACATAATATGCAAGACAAGCAAGGCCCATGTCACAACAACGTAAGGGATCTTCTGGGGAAGGTCAAACCCCACTAAAGGACGTCAGACACTCTGAATACGCGGAGAGGGGCCCGGGTCAAGGGCGGGGGCGCCGGGGTCTGTCGCCTGGACTGAGGAGGACGCCGGGAACTCCCAACCACAGCGCCCGCTGGGTTCGCGCGGCTGTTAGGGTCTGAGATCCGCCTACAGCTCAGACAGCGTTGAAACATGAGCGCGAAGGATGAGGATTTCAGGGAGGCGGGTCCCCCGAGTGCCGGCGCCCACCCGGAGCTGCCAGGAGGAGGAGGGCACTCGTGCACACGTGGACACAGCCGAGCCCCCGGAGAGGGCCCAGCGGAGAGCAAGTGTGAGGAGCCCCGTCAGGCGGCGGGAAAGTGGGGGCCTGGGGGAAAGCAGGTTTCCGATGAAGAACCGCTCCTGGGTCTCTCCGTGGCTCCACGTGCAAGGGGAGCGGTGGTCGTGGCGGGATCAGACACCGAGACGGGAGCCAGCTCAGGGGCAGAGCGGACAGGCCGCCGTGCACGCTGGGGGTCTGCCTGGCAGCGTGACTGCCCACCCGGAGCCTCAGAGGGTGACGTCATTGGCATGCAGTGCCTTTGCCGTGTCATTAGCTTGAGGATCTTGACGTGACATCGCACTAGCTTCCAGACAGCTGCCAGGCCCAGTGACTGGTGGCCTCCTGAGAAGGGGAGATGACACCCAGGGCGGGAGGCCCCGCGACGACGGCGGCAAGGACCGGAACGCTGGGGGGGGGGGGCGGGGCCTCGCCGGCGCCTTCAGGGTGAGGCCCTGCCCACGCCTGACGTCAGCCTTCTGCCTCCAGACCGCAGGAGTCCATTGCTATGGCCTCGGCCAGCCCGCTGGCGGCCCTTGGTTAGAGCTGCCCCAGGACACCCGCCAGCGGCCCCAAAAGTATGAGCCTCCCAGGAAGTAACGGATGAGTTTGGCTGTGTGATGTTCCAGAGCCTCTGCTCGGTGAAGGACGCGGTGAAAGGAGGGTGTTAGGCGGGCGAAGGTCATCCCAGGCTTAAACCAGCAAGGGGCTGGAAACTGGTTGGGTGCCTTGCAAATTCCAGGAAATCGGCAAGAAACCTTTCGGAAGCACAGTAAGGCCCGAAAGCTCCAGAGCCTCGAAGAGATGCTCGCGCTCACAGGGAGCGGGAGCCTGTGTGCCGGAGGAGGGGGCGCCGCTCGCACCTCCAGAAGCAGCTGGGCAGGCTGGACTCGGGGGGTGGGCGGCCCCAGGGAGGAAGGCTTCGGGGGTACCGGGCAGCACCGGGGGCGAAGCCCAGAGGCAGATAGGGCATGCCGCGGCCTGCTCAGGGGGCCATCCCCACAGATGAACAGGGGCAGGCTCACCATCCAGGAGAACTCGGGGGCCTTCCCCCACTGTGGCTAGCAGGAGGCTGAGATGAGTTTCTGGGGTGACTCACAGGGCTAGCCACTGCCAACCACAGTCAATGTCCAGCCAGGAGGGGTCTAGAAACATCTGCAACCTGGCCCTTGCACCAAGCAACCCCTTGCAGAGGCAGCATTGGTCCCAGGTCACCCCACAGGCCCTAAGCTTGGGGCCCAGCCTCAGAGGGGGCTTCAGACTGCCCCGGCTCCAAGCCCACCCGCGTCATACAGTCTGGCCAAGCCCCAGCTAACCCCCAGCCAGTCCCCAAGCCCCCAGCTCCTATAGAGCTTCCCACCTGTGGAGTCCCACCCTGGGGCCTCCTGAGCCGGGGCACCCATGCCCTGCCCTGGCTCCTGGCTCCAGGCTCCCCACCACCTCTACACAATACCGCCCTGTGGCCAGTCCTTGCCCCCGTGGCCCCCAGCCCTCCTGGGGCACACCCTGACAGCAGGCCCCGTCGAGTGCCAGGGTGGGAGGACCCCCTGCTCCCGAAGCACGCCCACGTGCACACACCCGTACACCACACGGAGAATCTGCTGCCCTGCGTCCCTGCCGTGGGATAGCGCTGTGGGGACAGTGGACCTGGCCAGGCCATGCAGGGGAGCCGCGGCAGGACACGCCAGACAGGGTGGCCTGCAGGGCTGGGGCACTGTACCTGATGGGGAGTCCGCTCCTGGACAGAAGGAGGAGGGGCCAGGGCACTGGGGGGCACCCTGCGACTAGAGGGGCTGGGAGAGGATGACCTGGAGTTCGGGGCAGAGCCACAGCCCCAGGGAGGAACCGGGAGGGGACACACACACGTGTGCTCAGAGCTGACCCCGCCTGCTGGGGCTGGGAGGGACACGACAAGCCACTCTCCTCCAAGACCGAGAAAGCCCACGGCCAGGCAGGGATGGAGACAGGACAGGGCCCACGCCCTGACAGCCCCGCACGCCCTCCTGCCCCAGCGCCAGCAACCAGGCACATCCAGGACATCCGGGCTCAGCTGGGGTCGGACAGGGCACTGCCGCCTGCCCCAAGCACCCACGGCCTGGGAGGATGAGCAGCGGGAGCCGGGTGGGCGGAGCCAGGGCGGCCACGTGCAGTCCCAGCCCACACCCTCGAGCTCGTGCAGGCCGCGTGCACACGGGCGTGTGTGTGCCTGGGCCCGGGGGTGGCAGGAGGCTCCCCGGTGGGGCTCTGCCAGCCTGTGTCTTCTCTCAGCATCATGGGTCCTACCAGGAACTCAGCATTCCCCCCACCCCACCTCCCATAGGGCGTCTGTCCACGAGGCAACGTCGGGCAGGACACACCTGTTCTGTGCTGAGGGAGGAGGAGGCTGGGCCCTGGCTTCCCCAGGCCTCACCTCGGGCCCCCCCAGGGCCCTGGCTCTGTGCACTGGGTCAGCCCGCACCACCACGCTCCCCTTCTGGGGCCTTCCAAAGGAGCCGGCTTCCCCCAAGGACGCCAGCCTGACAGCCTATGGCCACGGCCTCCCTGCAGGGATCCCCCAGTCCTGGTCCAGATTATGGGGTCCTGCCACCTCCCTCTCCAAAGGCTTCACCCGCCCTCCCAGGAGCCCATGCTGATGAGCTGGGCTGGTTCCCGTGGCCGCCCTATGTGGGCTCAGCCTTCAGAGGTTTAGGAACCACAGGCCAGGCCTGGACCCTCCCGTGGCTCCACACTCATCGAGGGGCACCCACGCTGGCCCGGCCACCCAGCAGGCCACAGTCAGAAGCCATGGTGCCTCCAGAAGGCTTCTCTGAGGCCCCACACTTGGGGTGAGCGCCGCAGCACGGACAGGGCAGCTGCACCGGGTGCCAGCGTCTGCAGGGGTCTCACAGAGCCACAGGCCAACCTCACAGCCACAGGCAGCCTCCCCAAGGTCCCTGCCAGCCCTCACTGGCCACACCACTGCAGGACAGCCACCTGGGAGCGAGCACACGGGTATGGGGGAGCCGCGCATCGGCAGGGCACACGGGAGAGCCTGTGCGGACCGGGGTTGCCTGTGCAGCTGGGCCCATGTCCCCAGACACTGACCCCCAGAGACCCCCTGGGCACGCTCCACCAGCAGTGACACAGGGACAAGGCAGCGTGCCATCGGGAGGCCCTGCGTTCACATCTTGGGCACCCAGCCACCCAGGGCTCCCCTGCTCACACACAGAGCGGCCACCACCCTGTCCTCACAGGGTGGCCTGGAGAGCAGAGGGGGCCGGGCCTGCTGCCCTCTGCCTCCCGGGGAGTCCCATGCCCACAAGCATGGGCCTGTGGCACCGAGGGAGGGGGCCACACACCGGGCACAGAGGCCAGGGATAAGGCCTCCGAGGAGAGCACCTCGGCCACAGCCCAGGCGCCTCACCTGAGACCCTGCCACCACCCTCAGCTTCCCAGGAACACAGAGAAAAGGGGACTTCCAGGGCCACCGCGGCCCCTGGGGGTTCCCACCCTGTTTTTAGCCGAGAGCGCTGAGGCAGAGCCCTCCTCCCCCAGGCCACTGTCTGCTCCTGAAGTGACAGCATTGGCACTGCCCATCCCCTCGGCTGGGAGCCCATGCATGGAGCTGGAACAGTGCCCCCCGGCGGGTCCGGCTACTGGACGGAGGGCCGTCGCCTCAGGTACCCCTGCCCTGCCCAGGACAGGAGGCCTGGGTATCCGGCTGTGGACAGCCTTTGGCTGCTGCTCAGCCCTCACTGTCCCCTCCCTGTTTGGGGACCCAGGGACACAGGAGGCTACCCGAAGCCCTCCTGAGGAGACAAGGGGCCAGACCTCGCACGGGCCAGGGAGGGCCTGGGGCTAAGGGGCCAGGCACCACAGAGAGGGCACAGACAGCAGGCTGGGCAGGATGTCTGCCACAGGCTGGACAGGGGCCACAGCAAGGGTCGGGAAGCGGCAGGGAGCCGTCCCTGTGCTGGACTAGGTGGCAGGCCGGCCTGGGCCCACTCCTCCGGGTGGAGCTGGGCTGCCCCAAGCTGGCCCAACTGGGGTGGACGGAGTTACAGGGATGGAGATGACCTGTCCTGGGTTCAAATGGGCCAGGCTGGGCTGCGCTGCGCTGCGCTGCTTGGACTGGGGGCGTCCAGGCGGGGCAGGGCTGGGTAACTCTGGATGAGCTGGACTGAACTGGGCTGAGCTTGTCTGAGCTGGTTGGAGCAGAACTGGGCTGAGCAGGGTTAAGCTGGGCTGAGCTGGGCTGAACTGGGCTGAGCTGAACAGGGCTGAGCTGGGCTGAACTGGGCTGAGCTGGGCAGAGCTGGGCTGAGCTGGGCAGAGCTGGGCTGAACTGGGCTGAGATGGGCTGAGATGGGCTGAGCTGAGCTGAGCTGAGCTGGGCTGAACTGGGCTATGCTGGGCTGAGCTGGGCTGAACTGGGCTGAGCTGGGCTGAGATGGGCTGAGCTGGGCTGAACTGGGCTGAGCTTGTCTGAGCTGGTTGGAGCAGAACTGGGCTGAGCAGGGTTAAGCTGGGCTGAGCTGGGCTGAACTGGGCTGAGCTGGGCAGAGCTGGGCTGAGCTGGGAAGAGCTGGGCTGAACTGGGCTATGCTGGGCTGAGCTGGGCTGAACTGGGCTGAGCTGGGCTGAGATGGGCTGAGCTGAGCTGAGCTGAGCTGGGCTGAACTGGGCTATGCTGGGCTGAGCTGGGCTGAACTGGGCTGAGCTGGGCTGAGTTGGGCTGAGCTGGGCTGAACTGGGCTGAGCTGGGCTGAGATGGGCTGAACTGGGCTGAGATGGGCTGAGTTGGGCTGAACTGGGCTGAGCTTGTCTGAGCTGGTTGGAGCAGAACTGGGCTGAGCAGGGTTAAGCTGGGCTGAGCTGGGCTGAACTGGGCTGAGCTGAACAGGGCTGAGCTGGACTGAACTGGGCTGAGCTGGGCAGAGCTGGGCTGAGCTGGGCTATGCTGGGCTGAGCTGGGCTGAACTGGGCTAGGCTGAACTGGGCTGATCTGGGCTGAACTGGGCTATGCTGGGCTGAGCTGGGCTGAACTGGGCTGAGCTGAACAGGGCTGAGCTGGACTGAACTGGGCTGAGCTGGGCAGAGCTGGGCTGAGCTGGGCTATGCTGGGCTGAGCTGGGCTGAACTGGGCTAGGCTGAACTGGGCTGATCTGGGCTGAACTGGGCTATGCTGGGCTGAGCTGGGCTGAACTGGGCTGAGATGGGCTGAGTTGGGCTGAGTTGGGCTGAACTGGGCTGAGCTTGTCTGAGCTGGTTGGAGCAGAACTGGGCTGAGCAGGGTTAAGCTGGGCTGAGCTGGGCTGAACTGGGCTGAGCTGAACAGGGCTGAGCTGGACTGAACTGGGCTGAGCTGGGCAGAGCTGGGCTGAGCTGGGCTGAACTGGGCTGGGCTGAACTGGGCTGATCTGGGCTGAACTGGGCTATGCTGGGCTGAGCTGGGCTGAACTGGGCTGAGCTGCGCTGAACTGGGCTGAGCTGGGCAGAGCTTGGCTGAACTGGGCTGAGCTGGGCTGAACTGGGCAGAGCTGGGCTGAACTGGGCTGAGCCGGGCTGAGCTGAGCTGGGCCAAACTGGGCTGAGCTGGGCTGAACTGGGCTGAGCTGGGCAGAGCTGGGCTGACCTGGGCTGAGCTGGGCTGAACTGGGCTGAGCTGGGCTAAGATGGGCTGAGCTGAGCTGAACTGGGCTGAGCTGGGCTGCACTGAACTGGGCTATTCTGGGCTGGGCTGGGCTGAGCTTGTCTGAGCTGGTTTGAGCAGAACTGGGCTGAGCAGGGTTAAGTTGGCTGAACTGTGCTAAGCTGGGCTGGGCTATTCTGGGCTGGGCCGGGCTGAAGGAACCTGGTTTGATTGTGTGGACAGAGCCAAGATGACCAGGGTGCTTGGGATGGGTATCCTGACTGGCCTGAGCCAGGCTGGACAAGGTAGATGGTCCCAGGCTGAGCTGGCCCGGATTGGGTAGGGCCCTTTAGGCTGGGCTGGGCATGGAGCTGGGTCTCAGTTGGCCTCCTCTGTCCTGACACAGCGTGGTCTGGACTGCGCTCGGCTGGTTTGGGCCAGCAGGGTGAGCAGGGCTGCGCTGGGAAGCAGGGCCGGGATAAGCTGGGGTCTGGTGTTCTAAGACCAGGGGCAGTAAAGGCAAACATGCGACCCTGTTTCCTGCTGTGGAGGGACTGCAGTGGGCTGACGGCGTCTCCGTCCTCGGTCCGCGGGACCTGTAGTTGGGAGCCCTGGGAGATCAACGGGGAGGGTGGAGAACAGGGAGGCCTGGCTGGTCAAGCAAGGGGTGGGGGGAAGGGGCCCCTGCAGAGGGCTCAGGGCACTGAGCTGCTGAGCCTCAGCCACGGGAGCAGGGACCTGGCTGGGGACAGGTGTGCCTGCCCACGGCGAGCCTCGCGCGGACTTCAGATGGTGGGGGGAACATACTAGTGATTCCGGGGCATTGGGCCTCTAGATCTGTGGGCCTTTATGAGGTCTGTGGTTGGGGGCAGAAGGCACAGCCTGACAGTTCCTGGGGGTCCCAGGATCCCTACTCCCCAGTGGGGTCAGTGGGAGTGGGAGGCAGCCTGGTGACCTGTGGGGGGGGGGTCCCAGCCTCAGTGTGCAGGAGTTGAGCACTGAGCCTCAGCCTGGGGGATGGGCTGGCCCCTCTGCTCCCCACATCCAGCTACTCAGGGCTGAGGGCTGGGAACCCTGGCCAAGGGCAGGGCCAGCAAGTTTTTCTGGCAGGGGTGCAGGGGGTCATCGGAGGGTGTCCCTAGCAGGACCAAGGAATGAGGAAGGGTCCAGAACAAGCCCTCTGTCCCCAAAGGTTGGAGTAGGGGTCCCCTCCCTAGACCACACCCCTCTCCCCCATAGTCCTCCCTCCAGGATCCCCCAGGGCCCCAGGTGGAGGATGCCCAGGTCAGTTGTTAGCCTGGCACTCAATGGGGCACTAGGCCTGAGGCCAGTGCTGACCCTGACCCCTCCCCACAGTCTCCAGCCAGAGCCCGTCTGTCTTCCCCCTGGTCTCCTGCTGCAAAGACGTCATCATGAATGCCAGCTCCTTGACACTGGGCTGCCTGGTCACGGACTACTTCCCAGAGCCAGTGACAGTGACCTGGGACTCAGGGTCCCTGAAGAGGAGCACAGTGACCTTCCCCAGTGCCCACAACCTGGCCTCGAGCCTCTACACCACCGTCAGCCAGATGACCACCTCAGGAGAGTGGGCCAAGCAGAAGTTCACCTGCAGCGTGGCCCACGCCGCGTCCACCACCAACAAGACCATCAGGGGTGAGCCTGGCCGGGCGGTGCCCCTGAGGCCAGAGAGCAGAAAGATAGGCTGGGTGGGTGGGGGAAGGGCTCAAGTGCCACCAGAGCTGGGCCCTTGGCTGGTGCGTGGGGACCCCGGGCTCAGGGGCCAACCCCTTGCCTGCCACCTCATCCCCAGTGTGTGCTGCGGACTTCTCCCCGCCCACCGTGAAGCTCTTCCACTCATCCTGCCAGCCCAACGGGGATGACAGGACGGTCATCCAGCTCCTCTGCCTCATCTCCGGCTACCACCCGGACGAGATGGAGGTCACCTGGCTGGTGGACGGGCACAAGGAAGCAGACAGCTCCCAGCACGTCGGCCCCATCAGGCAGGAGGGCAAGGCAAACTCCACCCACAGCGAGTTCAACATCACCCAGGCCGACTGGGTGTCCCAAAAAACCTACACCTGCCAGGTCTCCTATCGAGGCCTGACCTTTCAGGACCATGCCCGCAAATGCACAGGTATGGGCCCCCACCCACGCTGACTGCCAGTCAGCAAGGGCTCAGGGAGGCAGGCCAGCTCTCGGCCTCACGCAGACCCTCCTGCACATGCAGAATCTGACCCTCGAGGCGTGAGCACCTACCTGATCCCACCCAGCCCCCTCGACCTGTACGTCCTCAAGTCACCCAAGATCACCTGCCTGGTGGTGGACCTGGCCAGCGTGGATGACATGACCCTGAAGTGGACCCGGGAGAGCAAGCTCCCCTTGCCACAGGACCAGCGGGTCTCCAAGCGTCACTTCAATGGGACGTACACCTTCATGTCCACCCTGCCGGTGGACGCCACAGACTGGAT
Organism: Manis pentadactyla; assembly: GCF_030020395.1. NCBI lineage: Eukaryota > Metazoa > Chordata > Mammalia > Pholidota > Manidae > Manis > Manis pentadactyla. The sequence continues at coordinate 719,351 of NC_080029.1, forward strand.
CGAGGGCGAAACCTACTACTGCACAGTGAACCACCCCGACCTGCCCATCGCCATTGTGCGCTCCATCTCCAAGGCCCCTGGTGAGCTGCAGGCCAGGGGCAGGTGGGTGGGCCTCCGGGGCAGGAGCCTGGCTGACCCCACGCCCATCTGCAGGCAAACGTGCAGCCCCTCAGGTCCACGTGTTCCCCCCTCCTGAGGAAGGGCAGGGGCCCACGGACAAGCTCACCCTCACCTGCCTGGCTCAGAACTTCTTCCCTGCTGACATCTCAGTGGTCTGGCTGCGTGATGACATCGCGGTCCGCACAGACCAGTACACCACCACGTGGCCCCGCAGGACCAGTGGCTCCGGCCCCACCTTCTTTGTCTTCAGCCGCCTAGAGGTCAACCAGGCGGAATGGACACAAAACAGCAAATTCTCCTGCCAAGTGGTCCATGAGGCACTGACCCGAACCAGGACCCTTGAGAAAACCGTGTCCAAAGCCCCCGGTAAATGATGCCGACCTCCCTCCCACACCCCTCTCCCCAAGGGTTCCGTCCTGTTGGGCCTGGGAAGGGGGCAGGCCAGACCTCCCACCCACTACTGTCAATAAACGCTCCGCCTGCTGGAGCCCAGGGCACGCCCATTCTTGGGGGTGGGCAGGGGTGTGTCTTGGCCCAGGAGAGGGGACAGGACGGGGTGTGGCTGCAGCGCGGCTCCATCCATCACCCCCTCTGTCCAGGCCCTGCCTGCCACTCCACTCTGGGTCCTGCCCACCCAAAGGAGTCCTACGAGCCCAAGGGTGGTCCCAGGGAGACCCCAGTGATCCCCCGCTCCCTGCCCCCAGAGGCCCTGGAGGCCCCAGCCCCAGGCCAGCCCCTCCAGACACAGATGAGCCCCAGGTCCAGTGGCACACACAGGCCCTTTGGGTAGAGAAGCGAGGCCAGTCAGAGCCCCACACGGGCACTGACACGCGGGCCCAGGAAGCCCACCCCTGCCCACCCCCCACTGCTACCTCCCGGGCCCAGGTGGGCCAACCTGCACCAGAACCAAGCCCTCTGGGCCCCGCCCTGCCCTGTGGTCCGGCCCTCACACGCACACTCTGGTGAGCCTCCGAGTCAGGTCCACCCCAGTCACGCAGCCACCGGCCCCTGCCAGGGGCGGGCGTGGTCTACATGCAGCTCGGCCCCACACCTCCCCTCTCACCCAGGCCGCGTCCAGACCTTCTTCCGTGTCACACCTCAGCCACTAGGACAAGACAGGCACGGAGAGGCTTCCCACCCCTCTGGGAGCCCAGCAGGCCTCACACAGCTTCCGCTGTGGCTCTAGCCCCCCCAGAGAGCTCTCCCTGCCAGCAGCACCTTACAGAGGGTCAGACGATCACACATGCACACACACACACACACAGAGCCATGCACACAGGGTGTGGGCTCCGGCCCACTCTCCCAGTAAAGCACTCCCCAGAGCAGGCTGCTGACCCCATGCCAGGGCTGGGGGCTGCGCGGGTCACAGCCAGGGGCCAGACCCCACCTTCCACCTTGCACACATGCACACATGTGCACACACACTCCCTAGCACACAAGCAACCACTGCGTTTGCTTGGAAAACAGCTGACGCCAAGCACACTCTAAAAGCCCAGCAGCACCAGGCTGGCACGCTCCACATCGGAGCCACGGTGCCACGCACACAAGCACAAGGTCACTCACAGGGGAGGCCCCCTGTGCTGGGGACAGTCGGGGCCCAGCCCCAGGGCAGGAGGAGCCAGGAGGCAGGGGTCAGCAGTGGGCCATGTGGACCAGCCCCTCAGAGCACCCACTGCAATGACCCACGGGCTGTCCCAGGTCCTGTGAGCTGGGCTCTAGCTACCAAGAACCCCTCCTGCAGTTCTCCAGGAAGGGTGGCAATCTGTGTGCAATTTGGAGGGGTCCCCAGGCTGGCAAATGGAGCTGGGGAGGCCAGGCTGGGTAGCCACAGGCCCTGCAGTTTACAGGAGAGCTACTGGGCAGCAGACAGAAGGGAGCAGGGCACCAGGCTGCTCCTACACAGCCTGCAGCCAACTCAGGGCACATGGGCCCCCATCCTGGGCTGGCTGGGGACTCTGGGCAGTCACAGAGCAGGGCAGACAGGGTGGGTCTGCCCAAGACCAGGGCATCAGGACCCGGGGAGCAGGGCCCCTGTTCACTCCCCTTCCTCAGGGTGGCCAGGCCTGCCACCCTGCACGCTGAGACTGGGGAGGGCTGACTGGCCGGTGCCCACAGAGCTGGACCTGCAGGATCTGTGTGTGGCGGAGCCACAGGGCGAGGAGCTGGACGGGCTGTGGACCAGCCTCTCCGCCTTCATCATCCTCTTCCTGCTCAGCGTGAGCTACAGTGCCACCGTCACACTCCTCAAGGTGGGGACACGTGGCCCCTCTTCCTGGGCCAGCCGGGCAGGCGTGTGGGAGGTCCGGAGGGAGGGAGCCCAGGCAGCGCTGTCTTCTCACCGCCCCCGCCCCCACCCCCAGGTGAAGTGGGTGTTCGCCACTGTCCTGCAGGAGAAGCCGTGCGCCTGCCAGGACCACAAGCGCGTCAGGCAGCGGGCAGCCTAGGTCCGAAGTCCCAGCAACACAGGCCTGGTTCTCTCCTTCCCTGCTCTGCCCTGAGAGGGAGGGGGAAGCGGGCAAACCCCCAAAGGGGCCACAGCCAGGAACCCAACAACCTGCACACAGGCAGCCAGAGGTTCCGGCTCAGCCCCAAGTCCCAAGGTGCCTGTGAGGCCTGCCGGTCACAGCCCCCACCCCCACCCCACTTTGGGACAAGCCCTAGAAAAGCGTGTCCCCTCCACAGAGTGACCTGAACTTGGCACGAGTGCCGGCCAGGGCCACTCCCACGGCCACCTAACCCCTGAGTGATGAGGGCCTGCAGCCTGAGGCCCTGCCGGCTGCTCAGAGTCCGGGTGCGGGGCAGGCCTCATTCCCCAGGCTTAGTGTCCCTCCCCACCGCCCCCACGCCCAGCACCACCTGCCCACCATCACGCTGACCGCCCTCAGCCCCGCAGCAGAAGCCCTTCTGGGGAGAAGCCACAGGACTAGTTGGGGCTGCGGGCAGAGGCCAGGCTGGGGGTCCCACAGCAGAAGGAGCTCCTGCGAAGCCCACACAGTGCCATCCGCTGTGCCTGCCCCCCCTGCTGCCCCTGGGTGCCGATTCTGTTTCCTTCCCTTTGGGTTTCTTAGTAAAGTTCCTTCTTACAGACCCCATGCCATCTGAGTGTGCGTTGGGGGAGAAGCCTTTGGTCCATGGCGGGTGGAAGGCAGGCCCTCCTGAAGACATGCACCAGGGGCCAAAGGGTGGGGCCCAAGTGGCCAGCCGCTGCTCCCTGCAAGGGTCCCCCACACCCCCAGAGACACCCAGTGCAGTCTCCACCACACCTGCCTGACTGGCCTCCAGCCCAGACACACCACCCCTTCTCACAGCAACGTGAGAGCAGTGATTCCAGCCTCCTCAGGAAACATGGAAGCAGGAACCCCAAAGGCGCTGCTCTGTGCTGGCGCAGGAGGCCGTGGGAACACAGTCACCAAAGTGGGGCCGACATCAGCCTCCTGGGACCGCCGGTCACCCGCCCCAACTGTCCACCCACTGAGCACACCCACGTGGGCCAGTCCTTGGCCCCATCCTGCCAGCCCAGATGTCCTGGGGAGCTGAGGGAGGCTCACCAGCAAGCGTGTTGTCTGGAGCTGACCTGATGAGCCTGGAGACGGGAGCTGCAGCAGCGGTGAGATGACCAGCTGGCCGAGCACAGCATTGGGCGCGAGGCTGGGGCCCCTCCTCGGGACACCGAGGCGGTCTCCCTGGTCGGAGCGGCCTGCCCGCGAGGGTCTTCGTGAAGTACACTGGAAATGAGGGGAGAATCCGTGAACACACATGACAAAGGGCAAGATTCCCTCATGTACAAAGAGGGCTCAGGGACCAACAACAAGCAAGAAAAGTGAGCCGTGGGCCCTCCGCGGAAAGGGACACCGAATGGTTGGTAATATGAGAAAAGGTTTCCATGATTAGAAAAGCTACAATAAGGACACTAGGGCCGTGTGCCCAGCAGTCCCACTGATCTGTCTCTTGCTTCAACAATGTCTGGACGAACAGACCCAGGGATGCCCTCTTTACCAGTCTCTGACCACCCGCCAACCTCTCCCAGTCACCACCTTCGGAACCATCTTAGTCAGTCTCCGTCACGAGAACCAGCCAAGCCATGTTTGGAGTTAGCCCCTTATTGCCTGTCAGCCATGAGCTCCCAGGTTCAGCAGGACTATCCTTCTGAAGTGGAGGCGCCACCAACCACCTGGTCAGCCTGTCCATGCATCCCCTGCATGGCCCTCTCTCTGGGCTTCTTTTCCGCCAGAGGCCAGGGGGCCCTGGAGGGTGTGGGCCCCCCTTCCACATGCCGGCCAGAAGCATGCCGCTGGGGGGCGTCTCTCGGAGATGCAGAACCCGTGCGGCAGCTGCGCCCTCTTCCAGAACAGTGCAGGAGCTGTCCCAGAATGAGCGGGCTGAAAGCCTGGATGCCACAGCGGCCGCCACGGTCCTGGGGGAGAACCTGCCCAGGCCCTTCCGGACCTGCATGCTCTGGGCTGTGCACACCCAGACACCCATCCCCGTGGTTTCCCAGAGAGCCACTTCCCAGGCGAGGAGATGGAACCCAGCAAGAAGACGACTCCCTCATGAGCAGGCCCCCAGGGCTGGACCGGCCAGGTGTCACCCTCCAGCACAAGTAGGAGCCAGTGGGGCCCTGCAGGCCTCCCCCTGGGCTTGGGGCTTCTGCTCTCCCTGCAGCCACTCAGCGGCTTGTGCTTGCTAACCACCCTCAAGTCCTTTCCCAAGCCATGGACCAAATGGAACAATGAAGCTTTTTGCAGCAAGAAAAATAAAATAAAATAAGGACACCGGGGATGCAGTGGCCCTCGCGGGCTTGTCTGAGGGTGTGCACATGTGAAGACCATTTCCCAGGGCCCATTGTGCCCAACACACATGCCCAGACCCTCTTGGTCAGAGATCCCTCCAGAGAGGGCCTCCCTCTATGCCGAGAGATGGTGTCACACAGACTCCAACACAGACCGCAGAGGGGACCATGGCATCAGCCTCCCGTCGGGGCAGGAAGCCAAGACTTGGTGATGCTGGGCTCGTCTGGAGACCCTGAGGCTCTGGCCTAAACAGAGCACCCAAGGAGCGGGGGCTTTCCAGGACAAGGCCAAGGCTGCAGCCCCTGCCTGCTCTGCATTCACACACAGACACACAGCTCACACTTGCACAGATGCACACCCAGGCTCCATCGTCACCTCTCCTGGATGAGGAGCCCCCCAAAGGCAGAACTGAGTGACTTCTTTCTCTGAGTTCACCGCAGACCATGAGGCCTCTCACCCTGGGGACCCCAGATTGACAAAGGTTGGTGCACACACAGAGGCCAAGTGCATCTTCCCCAAGCCTGGGAGGAAGGCGTGATGGTCACCCCATCTAGAGGGGCCAGCGGAGGCCCAGCACTGTGGGGGAACGGGCCCAAGAGCAGTGCCATGGGGATGGAATGGAAGATAGGGGTCACACCAGGGTCCAGAACCCCCCAGGGGAATGCCAGCAACCCCACCTTCACACGCCCTCCCAGCAGCAAGAGGCCACCTTCTTGGGGTCCCCTCTGTCCCTCCTTCTCTCATTAACCCACCAGACTGGGCTAAATGGTGATCCCTAAAAGCTGTGTCCATGCTCTAAGCCCTGGAACCTGGAAATGAGGCCTTATTTGGAAAAATTACCTCTGCATATGGGATTAGGTTAAGGATCTGAGATGAGATTGTCCAGGTGGCTGAAATTCCAATGATATGTGTCCTCACAAGAGACAGGAGAGGCAGAAACAGAGTAGAAGCTACATGAAGACAGGGCGGAGAGGGACTGTCCTGGAGCCCCAGCCACAAGAGGGAGGAACTCAGCGACAAGCCAGGGAGGCCTGGGTCCCCAGGAGATGGAAGGCTGGGAAGGCCACGCCCCAGAGTCTGCAAGGGGTGCGTGGCCCTGCCACACCTGCATCTCAGCTCTGGCCCCCGGAGCCACGAGAACGAACTTCTGATTTTTAAGCCCCCCAGCTGTGCTCCACCGTCATGGCACCCTGAGGACACTCCTGAACTTGTGCCCACTTCATCTCTGGCCTTCTCCCCAAGTTTCAGGTTCTTCCAACCAATGCTGCGGCCATCAGGTAGAGCAGGATCCTGAGCCTGCACCCCGGCTCCAAAAGGACCCCTCCTCTTCAAGCATGTCTGCACAGGAGTGCCTGGCTGAGGGGACAGACAGGCTGCGACAGAGGGCAGGCACCCCACTGCCCCGCCACCCACTCTGTTCCCTCCATGCCAGGGCTGCTCAGGCCCCAAGGCCCCGTCCCATGTCCCACATCTCGTTCCTCCTGCAACCTCAGGTGAGGGCTGCTGAAGGGGACTCCAGGGCTTCTGAGTACGCAGGGGATGCAGGGCCCATGGACGGAGCCACGGCGGCAGTCACCCACTAGGCAGAGGGTGCTGGTGCTCACAAGGGTGTGTGGGCATGGCAGGTGGCCCTGGGAGAGAATGCCCCTCGGGTGTGATGCTGTAGGGACCCCAGGGCTCATAATAAAACCGAGATTCCTTAAGCCAAGCCATGGCATATGTGCCCGCTGGAGGGTCCCACCAGGGCACGCCCTCCATCCATCCCTTCCTCCCCCACCCCCAGCCTCACCTTCCATTCCTCGCCAGGAAGAGCCAGCCCGCCCCAGGGCCCAGAATCCCTGGGTGTCCCCAGCAAGCCTGCAGCTTCTCTCCTGATAGAGTCCCTCCTGGGAAGAACCGTTAGTTCCCGTGGTCGCTCCAGAACTTCTGTGTGTGAAGTGACAAGTGAGCTACTGGATGTGGTCCCCCCAGCTGCCCCTTGTGTGAGGGGCCCCAGAGAGGGTTGGGCCAAGCGCCCAGGAGCAGGTAAAGTGGATGCAGCTCAGGCCGCCGCAGGCAGGTCGGGGATTGGCCAGATGCAGGTAGAGGCGAGACCTCAGCTGCCTGGATCCCCAAGGCCCAGGGCATCCAGACAGGGCAGCCCCCAAGCCCTCCACCTGGCTTCAGTCCAGGCCCAGCTGCTTGTGGGGCTGGCCACAAAAGGGCAGCCATTGGTCATGGCCAGACTGGAGTGGCTCCTCACCCTCATGCCCTGACCTGCGGCACAGACACCTCCCGAGGCCGGCCCGAGGGGCTTGGTCTGGGTGAGCCTTGCCCCTTGGTGCCCAGCCTCTGTGGCCCCACTCTGTCCCCACCTCCGGTGCCACCTCTGCCTCAGTGTCCCAGAGCCCCCAACCATGTCTCCCTCGGCCCCTGCATCCCTGCAAGTCTGCTCCCCCACCAGCCCTGTGGGTGGCCACGTGCAGCCACGACCCCACCTGGGCGACCGCCCTTGCACCCACATGGTCTCAGGCCAGGGCCAGACTCCCGAGGGTCATACAGAGCAGGCCACACACACCTGGCCCCACCACAGCCAGACCACAGACCAGACATGACGTGCAGGCAAGCGGCCGCCTCTGGCGGGACAGGAAGTGGGTGACTGACCCTATCTATGGGCCAGACACAGCCATGCAGCCCCCCGAGCCTGCCCTCAAAGCCTCAGCCAGCCCTACCACGAGCAAAGGCCCAGAGCAGGACGGGGCTGCTGAGACCTCACAACCATCAGGCCAGGCCTGAACGAGACCCAGGCTTCCTTTCCTCTCCAGCCCCTCTGGGGTGACAGGCAGATGGACAATGGACATGCGCTGCAGGGCCAGCGGGCTGCGGGGAACCAGGCCTCTCAACCATGGTGGACCCTCCAGCAGCCTTGAGCAGGTGGGTCCCAGATGTTATTCAGGCCTCAGGTCCTCAGTGAGGCCTTACTAAGCTCTTCCAGGAGGATGGAAACAGGCACCAAGACAGAGGACAGGGAGGAAGACAGACTGCCATGGAGACCCCAGACCTTCCGCAGGACACTTTACCAGGGCAGGGGCAAGCTGGCTATTCAGCCTGGCTGAGCTGAACTGGGCTGAGCTGGGCTGAAATGGGCTGAACTGGGCTGAGCTGAGCTGAGCTGGGCTGAGCTGGGCTGAGCTGGGATGAGCTGGGATGAACTGGGCTGAGCTGGGATGAACTGAACTGGGCTGAGCTGGGCTGAACTGGGCTGAACTGAGCTGAGCTGGGCTGAACTGGGCTGAACTGGGTTGAGCTAACTGGGCTGAACTGGGCTGAGCTGAGCTGAGCTGGGCTGAACTGGGCTGAGCTAACTGGGCTGAACTGGGCTGAGCTGAGCTGAACTGGGCTGAGCTGGGCTGGGCTGAGCTGAACTGGGCTGAACTGGGCTGAACTGGGTTGAGCTGGGCTGAGCTGAGCTGAACTGGGCTGAACTGGGCTGAACTGAACTGGGCTGAGCTGGGCTGAGCTGGGCTGGGCTGAGCTGAGCTGGGCTGGGCTGAGCTGGGCTGGGCTGAGCTGGGCTGAACTGAACTGGGCTGAGCTGGGCTGAGTTGGGCTGAGCTGAGCTGGGCTGGGCTGGGCTGGGCTGAGCTGAGCTGGGCTGGGCTGAGCTGGGCTGGGCTGAGCTGGGCTGAACTGAACTGGGCTGAGCTGGGCTGAGTTGGGCTGGGCTGAGCTGAACTGGGCTGAGCTGGGCTGGGCTGGGCTGAACTGAACTGGGCTGAGCTGGGCTGAACTGGGTTGAGCTGGGTTGAGCTGGGCTGAGCTGAGCTGAGCTGGGCTGAGCTGGGCTGAACTGGGTTCAGCTGGGTTGAGCTGGGCTGAGCTGGGCTGAGCTGGGATGAGCTGGGATGAACTGGGCTGAGCTGGGATGAACTGAACTGGGCTGAGCTGGGCTGAACTGGGCTGAACTGAGCTGAGCTGGGCTGAACTGGGCTGAACTGGGTTGAGCTAACTGGGCTGAACTGGGCTGAGCTGGGCTGAGCTGGGCTGGGCTGAGCTGAGCTGGGCTGGGCTGAGCTGGGCTGGGCTGAGCTGGGCTGAACTGAACTGGGCTGAGCTGGGCTGAGTTGGGCTGAGCTGAGCTGGGCTGGGCTGGGCTGGGCTGAGCTGAGCTGGGCTGGGCTGAGCTGGGCTGGGCTGAGCTGGGCTGAACTGAACTGGGCTGAGCTGGGCTGAGTTGGGCTGGGCTGAGCTGAACTGGGCTGAGCTGGGCTGGGCTGGGCTGAACTGAACTGGGCTGAGCTGGGCTGAACTGGGTTGAGCTGGGTTGAGCTGGGCTGAGCTGAGCTGAGCTGGGCTGAGCTGGGCTGAACTGGGTTGAGCTGGGTTGAGCTGGGCTGAGCTGGGCTGAGCTGGGATGAGCTGGGATGAACTGGGCTGAGCTGGGATGAACTGAACTGGGCTGAGCTGGGCTGAACTGGGCTGAACTGAGCTGAGCTGGGCTGAACTGGGCTGAACTGGGTTGAGCTAACTGGGCTGAACTGGGCTGAGCTGAGCTGAGCTGGGCTGAACTGGGCTGAGCTAACTGGGCTGAACTGGGCTGAGCTGAGCTGAACTGGGCTGAGCTGGGCTGGGCTGAGCTGAACTGGGCTGAACTGGGCTGAACTGGGTTGAGCTGGGCTGAGCTGAGCTGAACTGGGCTGAACTGGGCTGAACTGAACTGGGCTGAGCTGGGCTGAGCTGGGCTGGGCTGAGCTGAGCTGGGCTGGGCTGAGCTGGGCTGGGCTGAGCTGGGCTGAACTGAACTGGGCTGAGCTGGGCTGAGTTGGGCTGAGCTGAGCTGGGCTGGGCTGGGCTGGGCTGAGCTGAGCTGGGCTGGGCTGAGCTGGGCTGGGCTGAGCTGGGCTGAACTGAACTGGGCTGAGCTGGGCTGAGTTGGGCTGGGCTGAGCTGGGCTGAGCTGGGCTGAGCTGGGCTGAACTGAACTGGGCTGAGCTGGGCTGAGTTGGGCTGAGCTGAGCTGGGCTGAGCTGGGCTGAGCTGGGCTGAACTGGGTTGAGCTGGGCTGAACTGGGCTGAGCTGAACTGGGCTGAACTGGGCTGAGCTGAGCTGAACTGGGCTGAACTGGGCTGAACTGGGTTGAGCTGGGCTGAGCTGGGCTGAGCTGGGCTGGGCTGAACTGGGTTGAGCTGGGTTGAGCTGGGCTGAGCTGGGCTGGGCTGAACTGAGCTGGGCTGAACTGGGCTGAACTGGGTTGAGCTGGGTTGAGCTGGGCTGAGCAAGCTGAACTGGGCTGAGCTGGGCTGAGCTGGGCTGAGCAAGCTGAACTGGGCTGAGCTGGGCTGAGCTGGGCTGAACTGGGCTGAACTGGGTTGAGCTCGGTTGAGCTGGGTTGAGCTGGGTTGAGCTGAGCTGAGCTGGGCTGGGCTGAACTGAGCTGGGCTGAACTGGGCTGAACTGGGTTGAGCTGGGTTGAGCTGGGCTGAGCTGAGCTGAGCTGGGCTGAACTGGGTTGAACTGGGTTGAGCTGAGTTGGGCTGAGCTGGGTTGAGCTGGGCTGAGCTGAGCTGGGCTGAACTGGGTTGAACTGGGTTGAGCTGAGCTGGGCTGAACTGGGTTGAACTGGGTTCAGCTGGGTTCAGCTGGGCTGAGCTGGGCTGAGCTGGGTTGAGCTGGGCTGAGCTGAGCTGGGCTGAGCTGAGCTGAGCTGGGCTGGGCTGAACTGGGTTGAGCTGAGTTGGGCTGAGCTGGGTTGAGCTGGGCTGAGCTGAGCTGGGCTGAACTGGGTTGAACTGGGTTGAGCTGAGCTGGGCTGAACTGGGTTGAACTGGGTTCAGCTGGGTTCAGCTGGGCTGAGCTGGGCTGAGCTGGGCTGAGCTGGGCTGGGCTGGGCTGGGCTGAGTTGGGCTGAACTGGGCTGAGCTGAGCTGAACTGGGTTCAGCTGGGTTCAGCTGGGTTGAGCTGGGCTGAGCTGGGCTGAGCTGGGCTGAACTGGGCTGAACTGGGCTGAGCTGAGCTGAACTGGGTTCAGCTGGGTTCAGCTGGGTTGAGCTGGGCTGAACTGGGCTGAGCTGAGCTGAACTGGGTTCAGCTGGGTTCAGCTGGGTTGAGCTGGGCTGAGCTGGGCTGAGCTGGGCTGAGCTGAGCTGAACTGGGTTCAGCTGGGTTCAGCTGGGCTGAGCTGGGCTGAGCTGGGCTGAACTGGGCTGAGCTGAGCTGAACTGGGTTCAGCTGGGTTCAGCTGGGCTGAGCTGGGCTGAGCTGGGCTGAGCTGAGCTGGGCTGAGCTGGGCTGAACTGGGTTGAGCTGGGTTGAGCTGGGCTGAGCTGAGCTGAGCTGGGCTGAGCTGGGCTGAACTGGGTTCAGCTGGGTTGAGCTGGGCTGAACTGGGCTGAGCTGAGCTGGGCTGAGCTGGGCTGGGCTGAGCTGGGCTGAGCTGGGCTGAGCTGGGCTGAGCTGAGCTGGGCTGAGCTGGGCTTGGCTGCGGTGAACTGGGATGAGCCAGGCTGGTTAGGGGTGAGGTGAATGGGAATTGCAGATTGCGTTGGGTCATCCCTGGAATCCTGGCTGCCAGGCTGCCCTCCCCCCCAGTGGGACCTCCTGCAGGACCCCACCCAGGCTCTTAGCAAGCAGGGGGCGCTCCGCCTCACCTTGCCTTCCTCTGGGCCCACTCAGTCCCAGAAGCCCCAGGGGAGCATGGCTGTGCCCACCGCACAAATGGGGAGCTGCGGCTCCAGGGGTGCCTGCAGATTCAACTTGTCAGTGGGAGAGCTGTGTGTGGCCACCTGGAGTCCAGCCTGGGACTGGCCTGCACCAGAGGCCCTGTGCAGGGAGCACATCTGGCTTCCTATGTCAGAACTCTGAGGACTGTGCTCAGAAGCACTGCAGCTGGACTCACATGACCGGCCCTGCCCCCAGCTCCACAGCATAAGAGCTGTGTGACCTTGGGGCTGTCACTACTATCTCTGAGCCAGTTTCCTCCTCCATCCTTGTGGAGCTATCAGGGGTCCAGGCAGCATGTCTCACAGTGTGTCCTATGTTGCAGAGCCCGTGACCAGCCCCAATGTCTTCCCACTGAGCCTCGGAAGCACCGACCCAGCCGGGCACGTGGTCATCGCCTGCCTGGTCCAGGGCTTCTTTCCGCCGGAGCCCGTGAATGTGACCTGGAGCTATAGTGGGCAGGGTGCATCAGTCAGGAACTTCCCCCCAGCGCTGGCCGCCACCGGGAGCCGGTACACCATGAGCAGCCAGCTGACCCTGCCAGCCGACCAGTGCCCGGAGGGCAAGTCTCTGAAATGCCACGTGAGCCACTACTCCAGTGCCAGCAAGGCTGTGGACGTGCCTTGCATAGGTCAGAGGGCAGGCCATGGAGGGGTGGGGGCCATCACACTGCTGCCCTGACCCAGCACCTGGAGCTCAGTCCCCTGCTGGCCCTCCACTCAGACAAGAGTGGGCTGTGGGGTTGAGCCCCCAGTGGGTGTCCAGGAGAGGGGCCCAGGCTGGACCTAAAGAAAGGGGGTGGCAAGCGGGCACAGAGGTGTGCTGACCTGCTCTGGCCTCGCTCTCTGCTCTAGGACATAAATGCCCTGACACTGACTGTAACTGCTCTTGTGAGTGTCCATCGTGTGGCCAGCCCCACCTGTCACTGCACCAGCCAGCCCTCGAGGACCTGCTCCTGGGCTCCAATGCCAGCCTCACATGCACACTGAGTGGCCTGAAGGACCCCAAGGGTGCCACCTTCACCTGGAAGCCCACAGGTGGGAAGGATGCTGTCCAGGGGACGCCCCAGCGTGACCCCTGTGGCTGCTACAGTGTGTCGAGTGTCCTGCCGGGCTGCGCTGAGCCATGGAAGAATGGGGAGAGCTTCTCCTGCACAGCCACGCACCCTGAGTCCAAGAGCCCGCAAACTACCACCATCACCAAAGCCTCAGGTGGGCCCAGACCCTCCCAGGACGCACCGAGAGGCGCTTGACGTTTTCCAAGGCACATTCCTAAGCCTGCCTCCTCCCTGTCACCCCTGGGCTTGGGTGCTCCCATCCACATTTGACAGAGAGGAGCTGAGGCCTAAGGCACCCAGAGAGCAGAGGGGCTCCCTCCTGCCTGCCAAGCCCTGACCTACCCTCTGCCCTCCAGGGAACACCTTCCGGCCCCAGGTCCACCTGCTACCGCCGCCGTCGGAGGAGCTGGCCCTCAACGAGCTGGTGACACTGACGTGCCTGGCACGGGGCTTCAGCCCAGAGAACGTGCTGGTGAGGTGGCTGCATGGGACCCAGGAGCTGCCCGGGAACAAGTATCTGACCTGGAGGCCCATGCCGGAGCCTGGCCAGGGCGTCGCCACCTTTGCCGTGACCAGCGTGCTGCGCGTGGCAGCCGAGGACTGGAAGCAGGGAGATAAGTTCTCCTGCATGGTGGGCCACGAAGCCCTGCCCATGGCCCTCACCCAGAAGACCATCGACCGCCTGGCGGGTAAACCCACCCACGTGAACGTGTCCGTGGTCATGTCGGAGGTGGAAGGCATCTGCTACTAAGCCCCAAATAAACTGCATGCAGCCAAAGCAGTCCCACGCCTCCATCCTGTGGCACACGGGGGAGGGCGCAGGCCCAGGGGAGTCACCGTCACCCTTGCCCTCTCAGGCCATTTCCTGCGCAACCCGGCACCTTCATGCCCATGGACCCGTGTGAGCATGCATGTGTGTGCATGGTGCACAGCAGTTCGGGCCAAGCTGGGAATGAGGACTGAGGTGACAGGGGCGAGGTGGGAGTGGCCTGGTGGGTCCTGAGAGAAGCGAGCATCATGAGGTCCCCAGCGGCAGGTGACATGGCCATTTGTACCTTGGAACGTGCCTCTAGGGGCAGCCGTGAGGGACCAGAGAGAGAGCACAGGCTGCCAGCCAGGGGCAGCCACCCCGGGTTAGGAAGAGCACGAGGGAGGAGGGCGGGGCTCCAGAGAACCACCTCCTTGGGAGGGACTCGCAGAAGGGCAGGACAGCCCCAGGGACCTGCACCACACCTCTGTGTGCCACACACATGCTCGTGCGTCCTACATGCTCACGCTCACATGCACACACGCATCCAAGCCCTGCAGGTTCGGGGAGCTCACAGCCCAGCTCCAGGGAGGCAAGGAGAGTCCCCGCCCAAGCCCCCAGCAGGTTTCCTCAGTCCCAGGTCCTGCTGCCCCAGGCTCTCCCTGTGTGCCCCACTGGGCACAGCTCAGGGTCCAGTTCCACAGACCCCTCCAGGCAGCCCCTGACCCCGGCCTGGCCCCACCACTCAAGTCTCCCATCCCCTCCCAACCCCAAGTATGCCCCAAACTACAGGCGGGGCGGCTGAGGGGTCAGGGCACCTGTGCAGCTTCTGCTGGGGGCTCCTGGCAGAGGCGAGGCTGAGGGAGACAGCACAGAGGCAGCCACATGGCCACTGTGGGGCACCCGGCACCAGGTCTCCCACAAGGGGGCAGTGGGGCCCCGGCTCTGGTCTCAGACACTTCTGGGCCCCCTCAGTGGACCTGGCCCTCAAGCTGCCTTCCTTTGCTCCCAGAGCCAAGGTGGGGTGCCGACCCCTTCCCACCTGGCCACTGCTCCCTTCTCGAGCGTCCAGTCTCCAAAGGGCCATAGGGAGAGCGACGGAACTGGGAGAGTGGGCCATGGAGGAGGTGCTCCGACCACCAAGGGACCCAGGGCCAGGCCCAGATGGACAGCAGGCAGTTGGGTGGATGGGTCCCAGGACACGGAGCAGATGGAAGTGGGGTAGACAAGTGGGTGGGTGGTGGATGGTGGGACGGGGGACTGGCTGTGTCAGCATGTGACAAGAAGGGGTCTGAAGCATGGGGTCTGAATCCCATTTAGCACAGATGGGCTCTGCCCTGAGACCCCAAAGACAGCAGGGCTGCCTGTGCTGGCGGCCTCTGCTGGGCCTCCCTCATGCTCCTCACAGCTCACCAGCCACATTCCCTGGGAAGACGACAGAGGCCCCTGGTCATGCCCATCCGGCCTTTGCACACTGAGCCACAGACCCAGATCTCTGTCTCAACCTGGAGCACCCCGGAAGTGGGCATGTCTGGTTCTCTCTGGGTCCACCCAGGGCCAATCCAGCAGTGAGGGCCTAGGGAGGGCTTGCTGAGCAGGGATAGGACCCTGATCCAGGGAGCCCAGGGCTTGAGCTCTCCTTGAACAGCACAGAGTGCCCACCCTCCCACCTGGTCAGGCCTCTCCCTGAGGCACCCTGAGACCTTAAGAGACAGGGTTCCTGTAGGCACCTCAAGAGCCGCAAGGGGCCCAGTGCCTCCCTAAGGCAGCTCAGGCCTGAGTAGGGCACCCCCACTGCTGCCTGGGCCCCGAGGGCATGTTGCTGGGAAGGCTTGGGCTCTGCCCCCACTCACGCAGGCGTGGGCCTGGCAGGCCCTCAGTGTCTTGCAGATTGCCCACAGCCCCTTCCCTGGCTGGTGCTGGACCTGCCACCCGAGGACCTGGAGGAGGATGCCCCGGGAGCCAGCCTGTGGCCCACCACTGTCACCCTGCTCACCCTCTTCCTGCTGAGCCTCTTCTACAGTGCAGCACTGACTCTGACCAGCATCCGGGCACCACCTGGCAGCAGAGAAGGGCCCCAGTACTGAGCAGGAGCCGACCAGGCAGGTGGAGGCTGAGAACGAAGAGCAGTGGGCTGATGAGGGCAGGCACGCTCAGCTCCCACCAGCATCTTCCCGTCCCACCACTTGGAGGTCTGGCCCCCTCACAGACACCGAGGACACAGGCAGGCCTGGGATCAGAGTGTGACTGTCCCCTAGTGGGATCAGGGCATCAGCTTCCTCCTGGTGCAATACCGCAAGATTCAATCCCGTCTCCTGAGAGCCAGGCCAGCGCCGGGGACAGGGTGCTGCCAGGCCCTGCACACCTAGGAGAGCCCCAGGCCCTGACCCTTCTTGTGTTTGCAGGGAGGAGCTTGGAAGGACCTCCTGTGAACCCAGCTGTGTGCCAGAGCCCAACCTGCCTTGGAAGCTGCCCACCTACCCCCACTCACAACTTGCTGGTACAATAAATTGATCCCAAGGCAAAGGTCTTCAGACTCTGAGTGAAGGGAGGGGGACAGGAGAGGGGTAGAGACTTCAGAGAGAACGAGCCTGCCTCAAGGCCTAAGGTGGGGTCCCCTTGTCCAGAGCCCCCTGACTTAGTCACGTACAAGGCAGAGATGCAGGACAAGAGCTGGACTCCACCAGAATAGGATAGAGAAAGACGCCTCCCAAGACTGCGCCACATCACTGGTCCTCACCACTGGATGCTGGTTCTGGTCACTGAGCCCTGATCCTGGTCACTGGGCCCTGATCCTGGTCACTGAGTCCTGATCCTGGTCACTGGGCCCTGGTCCTGGTCACTGAGTCCTGATCCTGATCACTGGGCCCTGGTCCTGGTCACTGAGTCCTGATGATCCTGGTCACTGAGCCCTGATCCTGGTCACTGGGCCCTGGTCCTGGTCACGGAGCCCTGATCCTGGTCACTGAGTCCTGATCCTGATCACTGGGTCCTGATCCTGGTCACTGAGTCCTGGTCCTGGTCACTGGGCCCTGGTACTGGTCACTGGGCCCTGGGCCTGGTCAATGGGGCCTGGGCCTGGTCACTGAGTCCTGGTCCTGGTCACTGAGACCTGATCCTGGTCACTGGGCCCTGATCCTGGTCACTGAGTCCTGATCCTGGTCACTGGGCCCTGATCCTGGTCACTGGGCCCTGATCCTGGTCACTGAGTCCTGGTCCTGGTCACTGAGCCCTGATGATCCTGGTCACTGGGCCCTGGTCCAGGTCACTGAGTCCTGGTCCTGGTCACTGGGCCCTGATCCTGGTCACTGAGTCCTGATCCTGGTCACTGGGCCCTGGTCCTGGTCACTGAGTCCTGATCCTGGTCACTGGGCCCTGGTCCTGGTCACTGAGTCCTGGTCCTGGTCACTGAGCCCTGATGATCCTGGTCACTGGGCCCTGGTCCAGGTCACTGAGACCTGATCCTGGTCACTGGGCCCGGGCCTGGTCACTGGAACCTGGCCTGGTCACTGGGCCCTGATCCTGGTAACTGAGTCCTGGTCCTGGTCACTGGGCCCTGGTCCTGGTCACTGAGTCCTGGTCCTGGTCACTGAGACCTGATCCTGGTCACTGAGTCCTGGTCCTAGTCACTGGGCCCTGATCCTGGTCACTGAGTCCTGATCCTGGTCACTGGGCCCTGGTCCTGGTCACTGAGTCCTGGTCCTGGTCACTGAGCCCTGATGATCCTGGTCACTGGGCCCTGGTCCAGGTCACTGAGTCCTGGTCCTGGTCACTGGGCCCTGATCCTGGTCACTGGGCCCTGATCCTGGTCATTGGGTCTTGATCCTGGTCACTGAGCCCTGGTCCTGGTCACTGAGTCCTGATCCTGGTCACTGGGCCCTGATCCTGGTCACTGAGTCCTGGTCCTGGTCACTGAGCCCTGATGATCTTGGTCACTGGGCCCTGGTCCTGGTCACTGAGACCTGATCCTGGTCACTGGGCCCCGGGCCTGGTCACTGGAACCTGGCCTGGTCACTGAGCCCTGGTCCTGGTCACTGGGCCCTGGGCCTGGTCACTGAGTCCTGATCCTGGTCACTGGGCCCTGGTACTGGTCACTGGGCCCTGGGCCTGGTCAATGGGGCCTGGGCCTGGTCACTGAGACCTGATCCTGGTCACTGGGCCCCGGGCCTGGTCACTGGAACCTGGCCTGGTCACTGGGCCCTGGTCCTGGTCAATGGGGTCTGGGCCTGGTCACTGGGCCCTGGGCCTGGTCACTGGGCCCTGGTCCTGGTCACTGAGCCCTGATCCTGGTTACTGAGTCCTGGTCCTGGTCACTGAGCCCTGATGATCCTGGTCATGGTCACTGGGCCCTGGTCCTGGTCAATGGGGCCTGGGCCTGGTCACTGAGTCCTGGTCCTGGTCACTGAGACCTGATCCTGGTCACTGGGCCCTGGTCCTAGTCACTGGGCCTTGATCCTGGTCACTGGGCCCTGGTCCTGGTCACTGAGTCCTGATCCTGGTCACTGAGTCCTGGTCCTGGTCACTGAGTCCTGATCCTGGTCACTGAGTCCTGGGCCTGGTCACTGAGTCCTGGTCCTGGTCACTGAGACCTGATCCTGGTCACTGGGCCCTGGTCCTAGTCACTGGGCCCTGGTCCTGGTCACTGAGTCCTGATCCTGGTCACTGAGTCCTGGTCCTGGTCACTGGGCCTTGATCCTGGTCACTGGGCCCTGGTCCTGGTCACTGGGGCCTGGTCCTGGTCACTGAGACCTGATCCTGCTCATTGAGCCCAGGGCCTCACACATGGCCAGCTCTTGATCTTAGGCTCACTTACACCGAGTCTGGAGCCCTCGGCCTTGGCCTGCATCCCTGCGCCTTAGGCCTGAGTGCTGCCTCTGTACCTGGGGTCCTGCATCCTGACTTTCACAGGGAGCGACCCACACTGAGAAGAGGGTGCTCCTGTGGACTCAAGGCCCCCTGGTTCTGGGCACTGAATGGAGCATGAGGTGGTGCCCCGACGCCTGGCTTCCTCTTTTCCAGGACCCAGAGGGGTGTGCAGGTGCTGACTTGGAGAGAGAGAATGGGCCCAGGGCCCAGGCTGCATGAGGCAGACCCTTGCCCAGGAGGGTCCGAGGCCCCGGGTCACCTAGTGGGGAGAGGGCTTGTTGGAGGAATGGGGACTCGGGGGGCGGAGGGGGGTGGGGTGAGGTGATGGTGTTTATCCTTTCTTGTTTTTCTTCTTCTCAAACCTCATCACCTGGCGAAACACCCAAAATAGCCCTACGGGGAGGCTGAGTCATTGCGGGTGCAGCCCGGCCCAGGTGTTCAGACCAGAGACTACTGTTCTGAGGGTCATGCCCCAAAACCGAGACCCGGCCAAGTGGGCCTGGGGCCTGAGGAAGGGACCAGAGCCCTTTGGGGTCAGTAAGGTCCCCAAGGCCTGCAGCCCCAACCCTACACCAGCCCCCATCAGTGCAGGGACAGCCAGGCCTGCCCAGGGTTAGGGACCATCTTGGGTAGTAAATGTCAACCTGGGATCAGCCAGGGCCAACCAGTCAGTCCAGGGTCAGTCAGGGTCAGCCAAGGCCAACCAGTATCAGGCCTTAAGAGAGGCTGAAGTCAACCAGGATTAGACAAAAACAAGCCTGGGTCAGCCAGGGTCAGCCAGGCCTGCCCAGGGTTAGGGATCACCATGGATAGTGAACATCAGCCAGGGTCAGCCAGGGCCCGCACTGGGTCCAGGCCGGGCCAGGGGCTGCCCCCTACCTCAGGGCTCATGGGTGTGCAGCCCCATGGGCACATGACAGGGCAAGGCCAGGCTTGGGGCTGCTGGCACTGAGGGCTGACACTGGCCCCCACTTCCCCTGTGCGGAGCCCCTCAGCCAAGGCAGACCCCAGTGGCACCCTGTGGGCTGTGGGCCAGGGCCCCTGCAGGACCCACAGCAGAGCCACGGGCCATCCCCAGGACCAGGGTCCAGGACTGGGGAGAGCACCGGGGTCAGTGAGAGACAGAGAGGCAGACAGAGATAGAGATGGGGAGAGACAGATTCAGACAGAGGTGGGGAGAGACAAACAGAAGTGGGGAAAGACAGAGATAGGGAGAGACAGAGATGTGGTCAGAGAGGGAAAGACAGAGACAGACAGAGAGAGACAGACATAGGGAGAGACACAGGTGGGGAAAGAAAGATAGGAAGATAAAGACAGAGAGACAGAAATGGGAAAGACAGACAGAGTTGGGCAGAGAAAGAGATGGGGAGAGACAGAGACAGGGAGAGACAGGTGGACAGAGAGATGTAAGACGAACATCAAGACCCCCAAGACCCCAGGCAGAAGTAGGCAGAGGGACAGTGCCCTAGGCAGGTGTCCAGGGCAGCCCCTCACGCCAGCACCCACAGGCAGGTACATGCCAGGCACATGCACACACCCACAAAGACACCACAGACGTGCTCCTGACCACACACTGGCCACCTCACGCTAACACGCAGGCTCACGCACAGACAAACATGCACCCCCACGTGCACACCCACACCCCTCCCTCCAGGCCCTGGGCACTCAGGGAGTCCCAGTGAGGCTGTCTCAGGCCCTGCTGCTTCCTATGGGGCCCAGCAACGTGCCCGGACCCCACTGCACTAGCCACATGCCCCTGTCCTGCCTCAAGGGTCCCATCTGTGAGGCGGGCACGCACCCTCTGTTTGGTAAGGTCCCCACAAGTGGCACCGGGGTGCACGGACAGAGGTCAGCCAGCAGTCGGGAGCAGCCCAGCCAGTCCTGGGTCAGCGTTGGGTGGCCCTGTGTGGGTGGGGCCAGAGCAGCTCGGGGACCCCCTTCCCCTCTGGGGTTTGGCCCCCATGGTCGCCAGATGCCCACCAGGCCCTCCACTCTGGCACTGTGCAGACCAGGGTGGGCCTCTGGGCCCCAAGGAAACCCACAGGTCTGCCTGGGCCCTGCACTCGGGGCTGAGGGTCAGGGACACTGTGTGGGCGAGGCTGGAAGCAGGAACCCTGGGGTGCTGGGACCCCCGCCTGGGGCTGACAGCGGGCGTTCGGGCCTGGTGCAGGATGACCGGCACCACACAGGCCTGGGGCGGGGGTGGGCGCTGCCAGGCCAGCAGGGCGATTCCCAGAGCATGGGGAGGGCCCTGCAGGGGTGTGTGGGGCCTGCCACGCTCTGGCTGGGCCCAGGTGCAAGGCATGGCCCCACCGTGCCCCCTTCCCTCTGGCTGCCACGGGGAGAGAGGCCCTGGGGTCCAGGGGGATGGCATTGGGGTGAGGGCTATTCTCTCGTTAAGGGTGGTGAGATGGGGGCCTCCTGTTCCTTCACTCCTCTTCACGTGCCCCTGGGAACCTTCTAGAAGGGGCCTTCCCCTCACCCATCCATCTGGGCAGTGTGGAGCACAGGGTGCTCTCAGTGGGCATGGGCAGGCGCCCCCACCCCAGTGCACCCTCACTGGTCGCTCGGTCCCACCCCCACTGTTCCCAGCTGGGGTCTCTCTGCTGTCCCCCCCTGCCCTGGACCCTGGGGTGCCATGTCCTAGCTGTCCCAGGCACAACACCAGCCTTGGCCTCTCAGCCCGCTGGCCTCTGAGTGTCGTGCTCTCTCCTCTGGGGCAGACCTGCTCAGGGGGCCCGTGCTGATGTGGCAGGCCCAGAGTGGGGGTCCGGGCTGCTTTGTCAGGGTCTCTGGGCCCCAGCATCAGGCCCTGAGCACACTGCTGCCACCCCCACCTCCGGCAGGTGCAAAGGGCTCCAGTCTCAGTTTCTGACTTACTCATTTTGCGCAAACTGGCCTGGAGGGCACATGCAAATGGCTGTTTGTTCTGCACCGAAGAACATGTTTCTCATCCCCTGAGGCTGCTTCCAGAAATAGCCTACCCACCTGCTGTCTCAGCCACCACCCTCCGCAGGGCGGCTGGCCCCCACCTCAGGCGTCAGGGACCCTCTGACCCCCTACCCGCAGGGCAGAGCCTGCCGGACCCTCCTCGGGTCAGTGACACAGTGACCCCCCAGCAAACGGGGACTCTGGTGAATCGAGTGGTTCTCAGCTTGTTCTCATCTTGGTGACCTGGGCCCTGGGGAGCCTGCCCCACAGGCAGCAGGAGTGCTTCCAAGCCCCAGTGTGGGGAGGGGGCATGGGGGTGGGAGGGGCAGAGACAGTGCACAGGGTCACCCCGGGACCGGACTACCCAGGTGCTGGCCACTGCTGTGTCAGGGCCACTGCCACTTTACAGACCACGATGGTGAGGTTCAGTGGGGCCCGTGGGCCACAGGCGGTGACCTGAGCCCTTGTCAGCCTGTCGCCCTCGCCTTCCCCGCCCGTCCTCGCAGTCTCCTCGCCGTCACGCCGCCTGGCCCTGTCCATCCCCCATCCCCACTTGAGCCCTGGGCTCCATCTCTCTCTCTGACCCCTCTTCAGACCCCTTCCCCTCACATCTGTGTCTCTCCCGTCTCCCCATTTCTGTCCCCCTCTCTGTCTATCTTGCCCTCTCTCTCTCCTTGTATCTCTGTCTCTGTCTCTCCCTGTCTTAAACTGGTGAGTTAGAGAAAGATGCTGGCCCATGCCCGCTGAGAGTGCCCCGTGCTCCACACTGCCCAGATGGATGGGTGAGGGGAAGGCCCCTTCTAGAAGGTTCCCAGGGGCACGTGAAGAGGAGTGAAGGAACAGGAGGCCCCCATCTCACCACCCTTAACGAGAGAATGGCCCTCACCCCATTGCCATTCCCCTGGACCCCGGGGCCCCTCTCCCCATGGCAGCCAGAGGGAAGGGGGCACGGTGGGGCCATGCCCTGCACCTGGGCCCAGCCAGATCATGGCAGGCCCCACACACCCCTGCAGGGCCCTCCCCATGCTCTGGGAATCGCCCTGCTGGCCTGGCAGCGCCCACCCCCGCCCCAGGCCTGTGTGGTGCCGGTCATCCTGCACCAGGCCCGAACGCCCGCTGTCAGCCCCAGGCAGGGGTCCCAGCACCCCAGGGTTCCTGCTTCCTGCCTCGCCCACACAGTGTCCCTGACCCTCAGCCCCGAGTGCAGGGCCCAGGCAGACCTGTGGGTTTCCTTGGGGCCCAGAGGCCCACCCTGGTCTGCACAGTGCCAGAGTGGAGGGCCTGGTGGGCATCTGGCGACCATGGGGGCCAAACCCCAGAGGGGAAGGGGGTCCCCGAGCTCTCTGGCCCCACCCACACAGGGCCACCCAACGCTGACCCAGGACTGGCTGGGCTGCTCCCGACTGCTGGCTGACCTCTGCCCATGCACCCCGGTGCCACTTGTGGGGACCTTACCAAACAGAGGGTGCATGCCCGCCTCACAGATGGGACCCTTGAGGCAGGACAGGGGCATGTGGCTAGTGCAGTGGGGTCCGGGCACGTTGCTGGGCCCCATAGGAAGCAGCAGGGCCTGAGACAGCCTCACTGGGACTCCCTGAGTGCCCAGGGCCTGGAGGGAGGGGTGTGGGTGTGCACGTGGGGGTGCGTGTTCGTCTGTGCGTGAGCCTGCGTGTGTCAGGCTGTTCTGTGTGAGGGTGGCCCGGTGAGTGAGTTGGGGGTCGTGTGTTTGTGTGAGGCATGGCAGCGTGTGGTGCCAGCGTTCGGAGGCTGTGTCTTTGAGCGCATGTCTGTGCATGTGGCTGTGCGAGGGTTTCCACACGTGTGCGGATTTTGCAGGGGCAGGAGTCCATGTCCCCACGTCTGCAGATCAGGGCCACAGCCACGAGGCCTGGGCTCGTCACACGCCCGCTCCCCATTCACCCTGTCCAGGGCTCAGGCGCAGCCTCTAACCTGGGGGACTCCTCGGCTGGCCAAGTGCCACCTCCTCCCTCCTGGGGTGGGGCCTCTCTGTGGGACTGGGAGCTGGGGTTTCTACCCAGACCAGGAAGGTACTGAGAAAGCCTCCCCACTAGGGGCCTCACCTCCAACACGCACGTGCATACACAGCCCCAAGGGCGGGCTACGCACCAGCCCTCCGCCAGGGAAGCCCTCAGGCCATCTTCCACCCTGGTGCCCACATCGGAAACACCCCTCTCCCCTGGCCATGCCGGACCATGCTGGGCACACAGGACACATTTGCCTGGCTACTGCCGGGACCACCTGCCTGGTCCTGTCACTGCCCGGGGGCTTCGTGGGACATGCAGGAGGGACCTGGAGGGTGGGCAAAGGTCTTCTCCTGGGGGCGCTAACAGTGAGCCAGGCCTGGAAGGGAGAGAGGTGCTAGCAGGGTCTCCTGGGAGCCCCACGGTAAACCAGCACACGCCTACACACACTGCTCACCTCCACACACACCCTACCACGTCTACACGCCTACACACACTGCTCACCTCCACACACACCCTACCACGTCTACATGCCTACACACACCACACACCTCCACACACACCCAACTGCATCTACACGCCTACACACACTACACCTCCACACACACCTAACGTCTACATGCCTATACACACCACACACCTCCACACACACCCGACCACGTCTACATGCCTACGCACACCACACACCTCCACACACACCCGACCACGTCTACATGCCTACACACACCACACACCTCCACACACACCCAACTGCATCTACACGCCTACACACACTACACCTCCACACACACCTAACGTCTACATGCCTATACACACCACACACCTCCACACACACCCAACTGCATCTACACGCCTACACACACTACACCTCCACACACACCCGACGTCTACATGCCTATACACACCACACACCTCTGCACACACACACAAACCACATGCCTGCAAACACCACACAGCTCCACACACACCTGCCCACGTCTACACACACTGCACACCTCCACACACACCTGCCCACATCTACATGCCTATACATACCACACACCTCCTGACAGCTGTGCACATCTACACACCTACACACATGGCACACCTACACACACACCTGCCATCTACATGCCTACACACACCACACACCTACACACACACACATATCTACACTCCTACAAACACCACACATACCTGCCCACGTCTACACACCTACACACACCGCACACCTCCACATACACCTACCCATGTCTACACACCTACAGACACTGCACACCTCCACACAGACACCTGCCCACGTCTACACACCTACAGACACTGCACACCTCCACACATACATGTCCACATCTACATGCCTACACACAGCACACACCTCCACACAGACACCTGCCCACATCTACACCCCTACACACACCACATACCTCCACACACCCACACCCACATCTACATGCCTGCTCACACCTGGACCACACCTGTGTACATGTATGAACACTACCTGCCTTCTGGTCCCACTCATCTCACATGTGTGTATACTCACTGGTTGCTGGCACTCACATGCACATGAGTAGTACTGTGGGGCCAGAGCTTTGTACTGTAGTCAGGAAGGCTGGCCAGATAGGTGCCTCAGCCTCCCTGGGCCTCCAAGCTCAGAGGCAAGGTCAGAGCAAGCCATGCAGGGACAGCAGGGCACTTGAGCACAGCCCAGGCCAGCTCCTGTTACCTGGGCAGCCCATGCCAGGGTCACAGTGCGCGTGCACTCATGCATGTGTTTGTGTGTTCTGTGTGTACATGCATAGTGTGTGAGTAAAGAGCCCATTATTGAGCTTCCCTCCCCATCTGTACCACCAGCCCAGGAAGATTGTGCTTCTGGAAGGTTCTGACTGGCTGGGCCATAATCCACACTCAGGCTGGGCACCTCAGCTGCCCAGAGCCTCCCCACAAAGGGCATGACCCAGGCCAGCATCCCACATGCTGCTAAGCAGGGCTGCAGGCGCTGGGGCCCCGCCAGGACCCTCACTGCCCCCACTGGGGCAGCCAGGTGTGCAGCTCTCCTCCCCCGAGCCCAGTCTGAAAAACAAGACCCGTGGGCACGGGCTGTGGCCCCCACCCCCACCCGGCACACAGGCACAAACACGCTTGCAAATATTTCTAAAAGCATCGAGGATGGGAACCACAGAGCAGGTGAGGGCTGGGGTGGAAAGCCCCACTCACCCCAAGACCACAACAGCCCCCCTGAAACTTCAGGCATTTGCATCGGGGGTGGCGAGGCTGGGGCCCAGCCTGCTGCGGGTTGAGGGGTTCTGACCTTCCTCCCACTACCCTGGCCCCCGGGTGTCCAGGCCTGTGCTGTGGCCAGCCCAGTGACCAGGCCCCCAGGGTGCTTCCCTGAGGGCTGTCTAGGGAGGGCAACCCTGCACAGGGAGGGACCAGACACAGCCCCAGGAAGTGGGCTTTGCAGGCCATCCAGGGAAAAGGCCCCTTGCCCACAGCCGGGTGCACCCACCCCCAACTCTGTCCTGCCCTGCCGCTCAGCCCACCCTGACCTTCATCCAAACTCTGACCCTGCCACAGCCAGGACAGGGGAGCCTGCTCAACAACCAACCTGCACGCCTTCAGGCTGCTGCCCCTCAACAGAGCGCCTACCACCCCAGCACCAGGGACCTTGTGGGCCTGCCCCAAATGGCCGCCTCTTTGCAGACCTGCCCCTTGTCCCAGGTGGTCGTGGAGGCCCCTGTGGCACCCCACCCCAGATACAGGGGCTGCCTCTGGCTCCACAGCCCCGCACACTGAGAGCCTTGGAGGGCCGGCAGCTGTGGTGACCACAGTGAGAGGCTGGGGACCATGTCTGGGGACACAGTGCAGGGTGTCCAGGGTAGGCAGGCCAGGCCAGCTCTCACCCCACCTCCCAGAGCAGGGGTCTCTGCCTGTGCCCACCTCCCCAGCCCAGCCAGTCCAAGCCATCCAGGGAAGACTCTTAAATTTGAGGGAGAGTCCCAGGGAGGACCCCCAGTGTATAGCCCAGATAACAGTCCTCCCCCCACAAACCTGGTCACCCAGACCAGTCACATGGAGACACATGCAGACACACGCAGACACACGCAGACACACAGACACAGGCACTGCCATCAGTATATATTGTACCCTCGGGCTCCACAGGCTCAAACACACACACAGGCACATGTGGCCTCTCAGTAAACCTGTTCACACTGACAAACAGATACAAACACACACGTAGACACATACTCTCTTAGTCACTGAGCTAAGTGACTGTGGCCTAGCACTCAGCCACCCTGCACACGCTTACACACACTTAGGCACACAGTCCCCAGAGACACATGGGGTTGGAGCACACGCTGCACCATGTCCATGAGTCCCATCGCCCACACAGGCTCACACGGGCACACACAGGCCCTCGTGGACTCACAGCGGGCACACATGGGCTCACAGTCATTCCCAGGGGCTCACATGAGGATAGGCTGGGGCGAGGTTGTTCCTGAGGGTGAGTCCTGATCCCAGAAATTCCCCAGCCTCTTCTTGGGCACCCACTGGGGCCATGGCTTCTCCTGGGGACACGGGGGCCCTGGCTGTGAACAGACTCATGCTTTCAGAAAGGGACACGCAGCACCCAATCGCCCCTCCAAAACAGGACACGGGCCTGGGCGCACGTGCAGCCCTGGGCCCAGAGAACAGAGAGGGCGGTGAGGCTGTGAGCACACCTCTCACACGCACTCTCCCCCGCTATCCGGGCAGCTGTCCAGCAGTCCCCCGGAGGTCCGCCCTGCCCGTGCGGCCAGCGCCCAGGGCCCATCCCGCTATCAGGCTCTGCCCACCATTGCCTGGCTGGCCGCCCAGAACCCCCTCCCCCCACCAGCTTGGCCTCAGCTCCTGGGGCTCGTCCCTCCACACCAGTAAGTGTCACAGAGGATGTGTGTCTGCAGCACATGGCGTGGCTTCAGCATTTGGAATTAATGTTTCAACACAGAAAGATACAGAGCAACACAATCACCCTAACGGAGGGCAGGCGGGGCCCCATTCAGCTGCAGGGCCCTGTCCCTCCTGCACCCGGTCCCAGGGCACATCCTTGTGTCTGGCCTCCAGGGTCCCTCCTGACTAATCCACAGCCCCACCTCCCCAGGTGGGCCGGGGGTCCCAGGAGGGCAGTGCCCCTGCCAGGACCGAGCCTGGGGAGGGCCCAGGAGAGAGCTGCGAGCCGCCGTCCCCGCGGGGACCTCTGCAGCTGGGTCTGTGCTCCGGGCTCCCCCAGCCCCAGACCCTCTCACTGCCAGCCTGCCCTCCCCCCGGCCAGGTCCTCCCGGCCCCCCCCAGAGCCCCACCTGCCCTGCCCTTCTCATGCACAGAACATGCTGAGGGGTGCCTCTGGCTAGCCCCTTGCCGCTGCTTGGCCCGGGACCAGCTTGTTTTCCTTTTCTTCTAAAGAAAAAAACTTTTTTTTTGCAAATTGTCACATTCTGACAGAAAGTGTCGCAGAGTAAGACGCACGACCCAAGAGCCCCTGTGAGGACACATGCCCTCCCCCACCCCAGGGCCCAGCTGGGCCGCAGGGTGCCTCCCAGCCTTCCCTCCTCACCTCCCCACAGGGACTTGTCCCCTGGTCCCCTGGAGCATGGGGGTGCAGGGTCCCACTGGGGGCAGCGCAGCCTCTGCCTCTCCCGTGGCCCCGGGTAGCTCAGGATCGCCCTCGTCCTGGCGGCAGGAGCTGTCGGGGGGCCGGGGGGCCAGGTCTCCTGGGCAGGGGTACAGGCTGGCCTGAGGGCTCAGCAGGAGGGACAGGGGAGGGCGGTGGCGGGTGCACCTGTGCCTGTGGCTGCTGCCCTGGGTACCCCTGCACAGCCCAGTGGGTGGCCAGGGGGCCGAGGCGGCCATGGAGGAGGGCACAGCCTGGCCAGGGTGGTGCTGGAGGCCATGGTCAGGGTGGCCAGCACCCGGGGGTGCTGGAGGCCATGGTCAGCTGTGGCTTCCAGAACACTCCCTAAGGTACAGATGAGAGGCAAGGGGGCTGCAGGCTAGGAGACCTGGGGATAGGTCTGGGGGTCTGGGGGGGTCAAGCCTGGCACTGGTGGGCAGACCCCGATAGCTGGATGGTCTTTCTGAGTACAATCCAATGGAGGCATTGCGTGTCTAGTGGGCTCTGGGGAATAGCCCCCCTGAACCCATGGGCTGGGGACCGGCTGGTGGGGATAAGGGGGAAGAGAGAGGTGGGATGGGGCGATGTGGGGAAAGGCGGGGACAGGGGGCAGATATGGGAGGACAGGTGGGGTGGGGAAGGCACCCTCATCCCCAAGCCCCTGCTGACCCCAGCACCCTCCTCCACAGGTGACACTGAGACCAGGACCCCACCCTGAAACTGGAAGGAGGGTGAAGGCGCCCCAGTGCCTGGCCTCTCATGGCTGTCTTGTTTTTAGGATCAACCATGAGGCTCCCTGAGGGCGGGCATCTCCCCGGAGCAGGCTTGCAGACGAGCACAAACATGGGGCTGCTACAGCCGAGGGGCACTTGGGGTTCCATTGCCCGCAACTTCATGTGAGGAGGAGCCTGTGGTCCTGGGCCCCCTGCTCCCTGGACAGGGACCAGGACCCCAGAGCCCTGGGAGGGGCTGCCTGGCCGCCAGCTGGCTTGGGTGAGGCTTTGGGCCTTAGCCTCTCTCCAGGTCACCTAGCTGTCAGCAAGGGGGCAGGGCAGGTTTCAAGTCTGCTAGCATGAGTGGTTTCCAGTGGACAGTCGCTGAGGACACCGCTAGGCCCTGTGGACAGAAACAAAAGCCACATGGCCTGTTCCTCCAGTGATCTACACCGTGAGGTCACATGTGGCCCCCTCCTCACTGTGGCAGCCGCCCAAGGATGACCAGGGGGCTTGCCAGCAGGCACGTGACTCACACCAAGCAACACAGCGAGTGAGCAGACACAGAGACTAATAGGCGCCCCTCACTGTTAGGGGCTGCTCCCCTAGAAGGGGAGTCCAGAGGAACTCTGGGTGCTTAGGACCCGGGGCTCCCTGAGTGATCGGCAGGGGTTAGATGCACCTGCAGAAACACACACCCAAGACAATGGAGAGGGCCATGTGCGCAAGCACAGCTGAACACCTCGAGGCGGCTCCCTGGGCATCCCAGAGCCCCAAGCCTCCAGCATGAGCCCTCCCACCAAGGGATCTGGTCCCCTCACCCTGCACCCCCAGACCCTGCCCTGGACGCACAACAGGCCGCCAGCCCAGACTTCCCCCCCACGGGAGCCCCACTGAGGTGCCCAGCACAGGACAGGCCTCCAGGATGGGGTCCCTTCGTCCTGTCTCCCAAGCACCCATCTCAGTGTCCCCGCCCCCTCGCGGGGCCTCCAGACGCTGTCCCCGGGTGACACTCTCCCCAAGCGCAGCCAACTCAGCCCTGATGTCCGAGGGCCGAGGTGAGTCCTGTTGTGATGAGTTGGCCTGGGGAGGCCAGGGTCAGGGTGACCCGGGGCCAGGGTCAGGGTGATCTCGGGCTGGGGTCGTGTGGGACAGGGGACAGGTCTGGTAAGCTAGGGACAGGGTCCGGTGACCTGAGGCACAGACGGGGGTCCCTAGGGCCCCATCAGCGCAGGCGACCACTCGGGGCCCACCCCGCCCCCACAGCCCAGCAGGACCCTGGGCGCCCAGCGCACAACAGACTCTGCTGCCCCCGTGTGGCCGTCAGCAGCATCGCATGCAACGGGAGACTTCCCAGACCTGGCGCTCCTGGGCAGGTGGGGGGGGCAGGGGCAAAGGGCAGAGGACAGGAGCAGAAGGGAGGGGCAGAGGGCATGGCCAGCAACACTGGGCGTGTC
This sequence comes from Manis pentadactyla, assembly GCF_030020395.1. Taxonomy (NCBI): domain Eukaryota; kingdom Metazoa; phylum Chordata; class Mammalia; order Pholidota; family Manidae; genus Manis; species Manis pentadactyla. The sequence goes on from NC_080029.1 coordinate 749,340, forward strand.
CACTGCAGCTGGCACCCAGGACTGAGCGGGGTCAGTGTGCACATGGATGCCGTCTTCACCCACGCCTTTGATGGGAAGTGTCCTCCGGGGCACTTGGAGCGTCCCTGGAGGAAGGGTCACGCCGGGCGGCAGGCACGGGTGGGGGCTGCCCCGTGGGAGTCGAGTCCTGTGTCCGGGCACCTGCTGGGTGTGCCCACACAGGGGTGCAGATGTCCTGCGGTCCAGGCCCAGCCCTGGCCCAGGGGGTGAGGCCTGAGGGTGGGAGTGCGGCTCCCTGGTGCCTTTTGCCACAGCATTTCGGGGGTCGCTTCCCCAGTCTTGTGCCCCATGGAGGGGCACCCTGAGCTCCACTGGGCAGGCCTGTCCCCAGTTCAGGGTCAGCAGGCTTCCGCGGGCAGTAGTTCCCAGGGGTCCCCAAGGAGGACCTTTGGCAATGCTAGCAGTGTAGCGGGGTCCCGGCAGCCCCCTACTGGTGGCCATCCTGCACCACCAGTTCTGCCACCCCAGGTCACTGGACCCCTCCCCACCAGACCCGTCCCCCATGCCCCTCCTTGGGGGCAGGTGGGGGGGGTCTCTGCACACTTGTGAGTCTGTGCAGTGGGGTCAGAGGCCTGCCTGGAGCTTCAGCCAGGGTTGCGGCTCAGGTTGGAGCCGGGTCAAGACTCAATTCTGGGCCAGGTGAGTGGGTGCATCACAGTGGCTAGGACACCCCAGGTGGGGGAGGCGGCAGCTCCCACTCCCACCCAGGGCACATGGACACCAGAAGCCACTCCAGGCACAGTGACCGAGAGCCAGGTCCCGGACCATCTGTGATAAGGCAGGACCAGGCCTGGGAACAGTCTGGGGCCTGGGTGGGCCCCAGTCTGGAATCAGGGGCTGAGGGATTTCTGAATGGGCAGCAGGGATGGCCACAGAGGAAGGGAGGAGGCTGACCAGGGCACTGCCCTGGGGTTGGGCTTTGGGTTTGGGAGCAGGGTTCCGTCTGGCCTAGGAAGGGGACTGGGGAGTCAGGGCAGATGCACCCCAGCCCCCAGAATGAACAGAAAGCCTCACCCCAGGGGAAGGAAAGAGGAAATGGCTGGTCGCAGCTGAGCCCGGGCTCTGATGAGGAAAGTCCCCTCCTAAGCCCCAGCAGGGCCCTGCGGTCAGGAGCCAGAGCTCAGGCCCCAGGAGCCCTGGAGCCCAGGGTAGCACTGACACGGCCCCCCGCTGGCGGCAGGTGCTAGACTTGCCCCCCATGGGGCCGCCCTCCTTCAAGCATTTGGACTTTGGGGGCAAACCTCACAGATGGAGACCTGAGGGACGGGTGTCCACGCACAAAAACTCATAATGAAACAAAAACAGGAAGTCCCAGAAGCAGGAATCAGCAACCCAGAGAACTCCAAAGACCCCAGAAAAGCCAAGGATTAGAGTCACCAGATGCAGAATAGACCACGCGTAATGTCTTTTCAAACCTAAAGAAGGAAATAAAAACGATGTTAGGTGAGCCCACAGGTGTGGGAATTTCTGGAATGAGAACAGGACGTGTGAGACTGGTACCAGCAAGGGAACCAACAGCACCCAGAGCAGGGACCTCTCATGCGTGAGGAGAGACGGAGGGCGGTGGGGGGCACAGCTGGGACGTTCTCGAATGATGGGGGACCAGGCTCACCCCATCCAAGATCCCACCACACCCACCAGGTGCTCAGGCAGCTGATGTGCAGCACCACACGGGGTCTTTGCAGCCACGCGGCTGCGCTCCTGCCTGCAGGCAGACCCGAGGTCCAGGCTTGGGCAGGGCGGGGTCCTGAGGCCTCTCTCCCCCGTGCAGATGGCCGTCCCCGTGCCTCTCTGCCTCTCCATCGCCTCTCCTTACAGGGACACCAGCCGTGGTGGGTCAGGGCCATCCAGGGCCCCGCTTTAACTTTAAAAACCTCTTTAAAGATCCCATCTCTAAGCTAAGTAAAATTCTAAGGTCCTGGAGGTCAGGAATTCAAGATGTGAAATTTGGAGGGGACATTCAATTCAGCTCATGATACTAAAAATAAAATGCACATTGTGATATTTTGAGCTGAGCCTGCCAAACGCCAGGGACAGAGGTTTTAGAAGCATCCAGAGAGCAGGGCCGGTGGTGGGGCACAGACGCGGGGGCCAGCCTGCGCCAGGCAGGCCAGGTCACACTGGCAGGTGCCCCTGTGCGGCCACGGCCACCCCACGCCCAGTGACCACAGAGCGGTGCCGGGAGCCCCCTGGTGGCCATCGTGTGCCATCGCAGTGCTCCACCAGGCAGGTGTGCAGACCCGGGCACAGCGGTGACCCCCCGCCCCTACGCTCGCTGTGTGCTGGCCCGCTGGCACCGCACCGGGAGCTCCGGGACCTCCCCGCAGCTGCACGACAGTCCCACAGTGACCTGGTGATGACCAACGAGTGGGGAGGCCCCCACAGGCCCCCACAGCAGGAGGGGCAGCCAGGGGCCCGAGGGGGAGCCCAGACGACCCATGTGCCACGGCCCTGGGGTGGTGGAGGGGAGCAGGTGCTTGGGGGCTCCCTGCTCCAGTGCCCCTTCGCCTCCAAGGAGTTTCTGCAGAGCTGATCTGGGGGCGGCTGCCACACGCTCTCTGCTCCTTGGCAGGACGGGAGGCCCCTAACCTCTTCCTCAGGCCACGCCACGAGCATGTGCAAGCTCGTCTCACTGACACGCCCGGGTGCCAGCACGTGCGCTCTCTTGTGCTCTGCGCGTCCTCTGCGCGTCCCCTGCACCTCTGATGGGGCGCTGTTGCCATCGGCCCGTCATGAGAGGACAGCGTCCTGAGTAGTAAGTGCATTTAACAACCTCCTCATGAACATGCTCAGAAGGCCCACGTGGGCCACAGGGGGGCAAAAGCCTCTGTCACTCGGCTCCTTGTACAATACGGAGACGGAGCAAGTGCCGCCTGGGAGGCGTGGAGGGCCGTGCTGACGGCGAGAACGGGATGGCCGTGCGGGCCAACCTCTGTTTGGTGACAGGCTCACCGGGGACCTTGGGGCTCAATGACGCAGAGCCATGATAAAGTATATATGCACACAGATGAAAAGAGCTGATGTGGCCACATGGCGACACCCCAGGACCCTAAGGAAGGAGGTGAGGGGCCTCCACAGCACTCCCGCAGTTCCAGGAGTTTGGCGTGGTCTCAGCATGGACGAGCGAGTGCTGTCGATCCCCAGCACAGGGGCGTTGGACCGTGGGAAGGAACCAGTCTGCAGAGGGCTCAGGGAGACCCCGGCAGGAGCTGCCCGCCAGGACCAAGGCTGTCCTGACTGCTGTCCACCCGCAAGAACAGCCAACATGTCTGCTAGCCTGGCCCTCAGGAGGCCGTGAGAGGCCCGAGGCCCAGTGAGACACCAGCTCCCAGCTGGGTGACCTCAGTGGGCGGCCCTGCCACCACTCACACCTCCGAGTGACCCTTCAGTGCCCCAAGGAGCAAGAAGGCCCGCGGAGCCACGAGCCCGGGCCGCACCTGGTACTGACATGGGGTGGGGGCTCGGGCACGGGGTCAGGCTGTCAGCGGCCCTGAGGACCAGCGAGTGTCCAGCCCTTAGCCCCAGTGTGTGCACGCAGACGGGAGCCCCTCCAGCCGCATCAATGCACAGGCTGTTACTTATGACCATTGTTCCAAAGGGGGGGGGGCAGACCCCACCACCTGTGATTGGCCATGAGCAACACACCCCACATGTGTGAGCAGAGCTGAACACCTCAAGGCGGCTCCCTGGGCATCCCAGACCCCAAGCCTCCAGCATGAGCCCTCCCACCAAGGGATCTGGTCCCCTCACCCTGCACCCCCAGACCCTGCCCTGGACGCACAACAGGCCGCCAGCCCAGACTTCCCCCCCACGGGAGCCCCACTGAGGTGCCCAGCACAGGACAGGCCTCCAGGATGGGGTCCCTTCGTCCTGTCTCCCAAGCACCCATCTCAGTGTCCCCGCCCCCTCGCGGGGCCTCCAGACGCTGTCCCCGGGTGACACTCTCCCCAAGCGCAGCCAACTCAGCCCTGATGTCCGAGGGCCGAGGTGAGTCCTGTTGTGATGAGTTGGCCTGGGGAGGCCAGGGTCAGGGTGACCTGGGGCCAGGGTCCGCTGGGGCCAGGGTCAGGGTGATCTCGGGCTGGGGTCGTGTGGGACAGGGGACAGGTCTGGTAAGCTAGGGACAGGGTCGGGTGACCTGAGGCACAGGCGGGGGTCCCTAGGGCCCCATCAGCGCAGGCGACCACTCGGGGCCCACCCCGCCCCCACAGCCCAGCAGGACCCTGGGCGCCCAGCGCACAACAGACTCTGCTGCCCCCGTGTGGCCGTCAGCAGCATCGCATGCAACGGGAGACTTCCCAGACCTGGCGCTCCTGGGCAGGTGGGGGGGGCAGGGGCAAAGGGCAGAGGACAGGAGCAGAAGGGAGGGGCAGAGGGCATGGCCAGCAACACTGGGCGTGTCCACTGCAGCTGGCACCCAGGACTGAGCCGGGTCAGTGTGCACATGGATGCCGTCTTCACCCACGCCTTTGATGGGAAGTGTCCTCCGGGGCACTTGGAGCGTCCCTGGAGGAAGGGTCACGCCGGGCGGCAGGCACGGGTGGGGGCTGCCCCGTGGGAGTCGAGTCCTGTGTCCGGGCACCTGCTGGGTGTGCCCACACAGGGGTGCAGGTGTCCTGCGGTCCAGGCCCAGCCCTGGCCCAGGGGGTGAGGCCTGAGGGTGGGAGTGCGGCTCCCTGGTGCCTTTTGCCACAGCATTTCGGGGGTCGCTTCCCCAGTCTTGTGCCCCATGGAGGGGCACCCTGAGCTCCACTGGGCAGGCCTGTCCCCAGTTCAGGGTCAGCAGGCTTCCGCGGGCAGTAGTTCCCAGGGGTCCCCAAGGAGGACCTTTGGCAACGTGAGCGTGGAACCCCCAGGGACCTCCTGTACCCTGCCTGGTTGGGGTCCAGAGCCTGGGTGAAGCCCCCTGCAGAGACATTCAGGATGGGGTCTTGGTCCCCTGGGTAGAGTAAGGCCTGTGGATGATTGCCAGCCGATGACCTCCAAATGTCCCAGGAACTCAGAGGCCTGGCCAGGGAAGCCTGGTCCAATGTTGAACTCTGGGCACAGACGCAGATGTGGGGGGCGGCCAGCTCTGGGCGGGCCGGGTCACACTGGCAGGTCCCCCTGTGAGGCCCCGGCCCCTCCACACCCAGAGACCACAGAGCGGTACCGGGAGCCCCCTGGTGGCCAACCTGCGCCATTGCAGTGCTCCACCAGACAGGCACGCAGACCCGGGCACAGAGGTGGCAGGCGGCCCACCCCTCAGCGTGGCCCACGGAACCGAGCCAAGTGACAGAGACAAGGAGCTGCCCGAGGAAGGTCCTGAGCAGGAGCAAGCAGGCACTGATTGCAGCCAGAGCATGGAGGGCCGTGGGGAGGCCGTCCGAGGACACGCACCTGCTCAGTCACACTTTGGATGACTGCGGTGCCCCTGGGAAGCCCACGCTCACTGTGCCCTGGCCCGCTGGCACTGCACCAGGAGCGCTGGGCCTTCCCGCATCTGCACGACTGATACTCGTCGACAACGGTGACACATGCACGTGAGGACACAGGAGCAAATGGCATGTGGGACTCTCTTCTCTTCCCAGTCTGTATGTATCTAAAGTTTATTAAAAATGTTAAGACCTAACCAGGAAGAAACAGAAAATCTGAACAGACCAATTGCCAGCAAAGAAATTGAATTTATAATAAAAAAACTACCTAAGAACAAAACCCCCAGGCCAGATGGCTTCACCGCTGAATTTTATCAAACATTTAGTGAAGACCTAATACTCATCCTCCTTAAAGTTTTCCAAAAAGTAGAAGAGGAGGGAATACTCCCAAACTCATTCTACAAGGCCAACATCACTCTAATACCAAAACCAGGCAAAGACACCACAAAAAAAGAAAATTACAGACCAATATCTCTGATGAACATAGATGCAAAAATACTCAACAAAATATTAGCAAACTGAATTCAAAAATACATTAAAAAGTTCATCCATCATGACCAAGTGGGATTCATCCCAGGGATGCAAGGATGGTACAACATTCAAAAATCCATCAACATCATCCACCACATCAAAAAAAGGACAAAAAAACACATGATCATCTCCATAGATGCTGAAAAAGCATTCAACAAAATTCAACAGCCATTCATGATAAAAACTCTCAACAAAATGGGTATAGAGGGCAAGTACCTCAACATAATAAAGGTCATATATGACAAACCCACAGCCAATATCATACTTAACAGCAAGAAGCTGAAAGCTTTTTCTCTGAGATCGGGAACAAGACAGGGATGCCCACTCTCCCCGCTTTTATTCAACATAGTACTGGAGGTCCTAGCCACAGCAATCAGACAACACAAAGAAATAAAAGGCATCCAGATTGGCAAGGAAGAAGTTAAACTGTCCCTGTTTGCAGATGAAATGATATTGTACATAAAAAATCCTAAAGAATCCACTCCAAAACTACTAGATCTAATATCTGAATCCAGCAAAGTTGCAGGATACAAAATAAATACACAGAAATCTGTTGCACTCCTATACACTAACGATGAACTAGCAGAAAGAGAAATCAGGAAAACAATTTCATTCACAATTGCATCAAAAAGAATAAAATACCTAGGAATAGACCTAACCAAGGAAGTGAAAGACCTATACCCCGAAAACTACAAGACACTCTTAAGAGAAATTAAAGAGGACACTAATAAATGGAAATTGATCCCATGTTCTTGGCTAGGAAGAATTAATATTGTCAAAATGGCCATCCTGACTAAAGCAATCTACAGATTCAATGCAATCCCTATCAAAATACCTACAGCATTCTTCAACGAACTGAAACAAATAGTTCTAAAATTCATATGGAATGACAAAACACCCCAAATAGCCAAAGCAACCCTGAGAAGGAAGACTAAAGCAGGGGAATTATGCTCCCTGCCTTCAAGCTCTACTACAAAGCCACAGTAATCAAGACAATTTGGTACTGGCACAAGAACAGACCCATAGACCAGTGGAACAGAATAGAGAGTCCAGATATAAACCAAAGCATATATGGTCAATTAATATACCATAAAGGAGCCATGGATATACAATAACAGCCTCTTCAACAGCTGGTGTTGGCAAAACTGGACAGCTACATGTAAGAGAATGAAACTGGATCATTGTCTAACCCCATACACTAAAGTAAACTCAAAATGGATCAAAGACTTGAATGTAAGTCATGAAACCATAAAACTCCTAGAAAAAAAACATAGGCAAAAATCTCTTGGACATAAACATGAGTGACTTCTTCATGAACATATCTCCCGGGGCAAGGGAAACAAAAGCAAGAATGAACAAGTGGGACTATATCAAACTAAAAAGCTTCTGTAGAGCAAAGGACACCATCAGTAGAACAAAAAGGCATCCTACAGTATGGAAGAACATATTCATAAATGACAGATCCAATAAGGGGTTGACATCCAAATTATATAAAGAGCTCACACATCTCAACAAACAAAAAGCCAATAATCCAATTATAAAATGGGCAGAGGGGCTGAACAGACACTTCTCCAAAGAAGCAATTTCAGGTGGCCAACAGGCACATGAAAAGATGCTCCACATCGCTAATCATCAGAGAAATGCACATTAAAACCACAATGAGATATCACCTCACACCAGTTAGGATGGCCACCATCCAAAAGACAAACAACAACAAATGTTGGTGAGGATGTGGAGAAAGGGGACCCTCCTACACTGCTGGTGGGAATGTAAACTAGTTCAACCATTGTGGAAAGCAGTATGGAGGTTCCTCAAAAAACTCAAAATAGAAATACCATTTGACCCAGGAATTCCACTCCTAGGAATTTACCCTAAGAATGCAGCAGCCCAGTTTGAAAAAGACAGATGCACCCCTATGCTTATCGCAGCACTATTTACAATAGCCAAGAAATGGAAGCAACCTAAGTGGCCATCAGTAGATGAATGGATAAAGAAGATGTGGTACATATACACAATGGAATATTATTCAGCCATAAGAAGAAAACAAATCCTACCACTTGCAACAACATGGATGGAGCTAGAGGGTATTATGCCCAGTGAAATAAGCCAGGCGGAGAAAGACAAGTATCAAATGATTTCACTCATCTGTGGAGTCAAGAACAAAGCAAAAACTGAAGGAACAAAACAGCAGCAGAATCACAGAACCCAAGAATGGACTAACAGTTACCAAAGGGAAAGGGACTGGGGAGGATGGGTGGGAAGGGAGGGATAAGGGGGAAGAAAGGGGCATTATGATTAGCATGTATAATGGGCGGGGGGGCACAGGGAAGGCAGTGCAGCACAGAGAAGACAAGTAGTGACTCTACAGCATCTTACTACGCTGATGGACAGTGACTGTAATGGGGTATGTGGGGGGGACTTGATAATGGGGGGAGTCTAGTAACCATAATGTTGTTCAAGTAATTGTACATTAACCATACCAAAATAAAAAAATTAAAAATGAAGGAAACACACACACAAAAAAAATGTTAAGACCTGAAAATAACCACCAAAAAAAGCCACCTCCCCAGGCCCCTTTCCTGCCATCTCTGGCCGCCGGGGACCCCCTCCAGGTGCAGCTCTGCTGGGGGCATGCAGGCGGCGTGTCCAGCCTGTCGCTCTGTCGCGCCCTCTGCCTGCCAGGAGCCATCCCTCCCCACGCGGCACCCCCACCACGCGGTGCTTGTCTGCATTCACACCTGGTATTCACTTAGGCCTCCTTGGCACTCCTTGTCCTTGCTCGGTATGTCACGCCCCCTGCCTTGAGGACATCAGTGCCTTGCAGTCTTCGTGAGACAGGGACAGTGGGTGTAATCAGAGTAGGGTGAGGGCCTCCAGGAAAAGCAGGGCAGAATATTTAGTCAGAGCAATGTAACAATGGGCAAAGAAGTCCCTATTGAAAGTCTGTGCTAAGCATTATGCAAAGTCAAGGTCACACTGATTCTCTAGGGTAAAGATATAGACATCTTCAGTGAGATCAGTTAAAGGTCAAAAGGCCAGGAGCAACTTGGCCTGGAATGTTTGAGTGTTCTGCAAGGGTATCTCAGCATAACCCGTGACTCCGCTGTCAGCCCTGGCGATCCGACTATGACCCAGCCCACCTTGGGGGCTGAGCAGGTGGCCTTGTTTCATATGCTCCCAGACCAAGATGCTGGTATCTGAGAGAAATCATCACAGGAAGTTGCTTGTGTTAAGTTAATTCTAAATATTCAGGGACCACTTAACAAGTCCACACCCCTAAGTTTTTTTCATGTTCTCAAAAAATCCTCAACTGCCTATAAAACGCCCTAGACAACGCACCACCACGGACTCTCTTGTCCCCTCCTGGCGTGAGCCGGGAGCTCTGTCCTCTCACTGTATCTCTAAATAGAAGCCTCTCCCTGGCTCTCCTACCTTGAGTGTTTGTCAAGCTCCTTCTTCGGCTTAGTGAACAAGAACCCCAGCATCACTCGGTCCCGGTGTCCTCACCCTCCTGGCCCAGACCACGTGTGCCCCTGAAGGCTGTCATGCATCCAGGCATCTTGTCACCTTGCACGTGAGCTCCGGAGCGAGTGGCTCCTCCCTGAGAATGGGGGCTGAGTCAGGGCGCAGGCCACACCCCACTGCGGGGCTCCTGGGCCTTCAGGAGCAAAGGGTGAATGCCGGCTGCTGACTGTTGCCTTCACCAGGCAACACCTTCCCTCCTGGTGTGGAGCAGCGCCCACCCCAGCAAGAGGGGCGCCCGAGAAAGGCAGGCAGCTGTGGGAGTCCAACCATCTCTGGACACCATCAGCCTCCAGTCCAGGGACACGCACAGCCCGGGAGTCCCCGTGCAGAGGGCCCTGGCACATTAACACTTGGCTTCCCTCCCCCTTCCCACTGTGTCCCCCGGTACCCCCTGCACTAGCCAAGCCAGCAGCCCAGGCAGGTGAGCCCCAGGGCAGGGGGCAGGAGAGGGCGGGAGACCAGATGGACCCAGGAAGCAGAGGATGCCGAGGCTCTGGTCAGAACGACCGGGCAGGACTGGGCAGCCGCCCTGGAAGTGCCCGAAGGCCCCGGCCAGGGGCCCAGCTGGGGTGAGACCAGCCGGCATGGCGCCTGGGGGATGAGGAGGGGAGGCAAGCAGGGGAGGCAAGGCTGTGGTGGTGAGAACCCCCAACACTCAGCCGCAGAAGCAACAGGGGTGTAGGTCGGCTCCCACCCCATCTCTGACGCTGCGGGATCGGCTCCACGCGGCCACTGGGGCACCCAGGAGGTGAGGTGCCCCCTTCCTTAGCTGACCCCCAAACTCACAGCCTGGCCAGTTGTGGGGAAGTTGGGGTTCCTATGGCCAGGATCCCCAGTGAACTTAAACCACCTGTTGATGTAACGGGCCTGTTGCTGGGCTGCCGCTTGCACACCTTTAGGCAATCAGCTATTACTGCGCTATACCGAGAGCTCGGCCCAGAGCTCTGGGCGGAGGCAGAGATGCTAGTGCTCCACCTACCGCCGGAGAGCAAGAGGTAATAAACCCTTTCACCCCCCGAGAACGTTTTGCTGTCATTTTCTTTGGTCACAGTGAATCCATAGCGAACTTGCCCGGGGCTGAAACCCATTGACAAGGCACCAGTCGCCACAGGAAGGCCAATAGCTTATGCTTCAGCCCAGAACTGACACAACAGGTCACTCCTGTCCTCTGCCCGTTGGCCAGGGCCTCGCTGCAGCAGGGCAGCGGGCAGGGTCCGGAGCCGGCCCCACCTCTACCAGACCGGAGTCGGGGCTTCCTGTCGGGCAGGGTCCCCACGGGTTCCCACAGTGACGGTCAGCCGGCAGAGCAGGGCTCGGGCGCCCTCTGGTGGCCATCCTGAGCATTGCGTCTCTGCCGGGCCCTGACCTCAGCCAGGTGGGGCTCTAGGCCGGTGAGCTTAGCGGCCAATCCCACCTGTCAGCAGTAAACGTCCCTCCTCTCCCCCCAGCCCCGCGTGGTCAAGTCCCAGGGGAAGGTCCCACGGTGAAGGGGCCTAGCTAGGCAGCTCCGTCCACCCTGCTTTCCCCTGCATGCAGCGCTGCCCTCACACCTGTGTGATACTGCACCTCACCAACAGGTTTCAGCCCCGGGCAAGCTCACTTTTGATTCGGTGAGGCTGAAAAATGACAGTGGAATGTTCTTGGGGTGAAAGGGTCTATACCCAATTTTATTCCCATGGTGGCAGGTCAATCACTAGAATCCCATTCACCTCAGAGCGAGTCTGCAGGCAGCAAGCCGGTCTCTGCCTGCACAGCCGTCCCATATGGCCATCCTCTGGGCCTCTGTCCCAGACGCTGCCACCACTCCAGCCTCTGCTCTCCTGCAGCCGTGCAGCCCAGAGCACTGGGCGGAGCTCTTTATGTAGAATCGATAACAACGTACTGCCCACACGTGTGCAGTGAGCAAGCTGACCAGGGTCAGGGCAGAATCCTGGCCATAGGAACTTACATTTTCTCCACAACCTGTCTCCTGATGGGCATGGAGCCTCTCCTAGGAAGTGACAGTCAGCTCAGCACCAGGAACAACCTGGCAGGGACCCTCGGTGCATGCTGCACAGGACAGGGTGCACACACCCATGTATGAGGCTCACAAGCACGGGGTAGGCAGTGCATCGCAGGCTGCGTGTGCTGCCCCCTCCCTACACTGGCTGGACCCTGTGCCCAGTCACAGAGCCCCCTCCCGGGCCAGCCACCCTCTTGCATGAGGCCCCAGTGGTTTCTTTGCAATAACCTGTGATCACTCATCAGCCGCTATGTCACTCACTCTGTGAGCACCGAGCACCACCACCACCTAACCAGAAAGCACTTCCTGGAGCAAGCATTTGTAAGGTTGAGAGGCACCCCTCAGTTCTCTCTACGCTGCAGTCAAACCATTTCCAATGGCCTCCATTTTCAGCCTTCATACAAAATGAGTGAAGACAATACCCAAGATATGGAAGCAACCTGTGTCTGTTGATAGATGGATGGTTAAAGAAGATGTAGTACATATACACGATGGAATATTATTCAGCCATAAAAAAAAATAAATGTTACCATTTGCAACAGCATGAATGGACTTAGAGGGTATTAATGCTCAGTGAAATAAGCCAGGTGGAGAAAGACAAGTACCATATTATCTTGTCAATGGGTTTCAGCCCTGGGCAAGTTCACTATGGATTCAGTGTGACCAAACAAATAACAGTAGAACGTTCTTGGGGTGAAAGGGTTATACCTGACTTTATTTCCATGGTGGCAGGTCAATCACTAAAATCTCATTCACTCAAAGCAAGTCTGCATGCAGCAAGCTGATCTCTGCCTCTGGACCTCTCTGCACAGCTGTCCTCTGGGCCTCTGTCCTCGGCACTGCCACCACTCCAGCCTCTGCTCTGCTCTCCTGCAGCCATGCTACCATGTCACCCAGGGCCCTGGGCGGAACTCTTTATAGATAGAGTTAAGAGCAACGTATTGCCCACACATGTGTAGTGAGCTAGCCAACCAGGGCCAGGTGAGAATCCTGGCCACAGGAACTTTCACTTTATCCACATATATGATTTCACTTATTTGTGGAATCTAAAAACAAAACAAAACAGAAGGAACAAAACAACAGTAGACTCACAGATGCTGAGAAGTGACTGGTGGTTCCCATGGGGGAGGGGCCAAGGTGGGTGGGAAGGGTAGGCCAGACGTATAAAGAAGCACAAAATCTCAATCACAATATAAATTGGTCATGGGACTGGTAGTACAGCCTGGAGAAAAAGTCAATGATTCTGTAACATCTTCCTTTGGTGACAGATGGTAACTGCACTAGTTGGGGTGAGGATTTAATAATGTGGGTAACTATCGAATCACTATGTTGTACACTGAAACCAGTATAATGTTGTATATCAACAATACTTTAGTGAAAAATATATCAACAAAGAAAAAAACAAAAAATGAGTAAAGATTATTTTCCAATAAATTCTACAGTGAAGACTTGATTCATGGGCCAATGTCCGTCCATATCAAAGTTGGCTGATTCTCAGCTTCTGTCCCTCAGTTTTCTTTCTCGGCCTTGACGACTGTGTGGATAAAATGAGAGTTCCTGAGGCCAGGGCTCTCACCTGGCCCTGGTCGGCTAGCTCACTGCACACCTGTGGGCAGTACATGGCTGATGACTCTATATAAGGAGCTCCACCCAGTGCCCTGGGCAACACGGTGGCACAGCTGCAAGGCTACAGGAGAGCAGAGGCCGGAGTGGTGGCAGCGCCGAGGACAGAGGCCCAAAGGAGACCAGCTTGCTGCCTGCAGACTCGCTCTGAGTGAGCGAGATTTTAGTGACTGACCTGCCACCGTGGAAGTAAAGTTGGGTACAATCCTTTTACCCCAAGAACATTCTACTGTCATTTCTTTGGTCACCCTGAATCCATAGTGAACTTGCCAGGGCTAACACCCCCTGGCAAGACAGACTGGCAAATGCAACTTCCGCTAGTAAAACCTTGCAGAACTAAGCTTTGTGAGAGGACCCGGAGCCCTGCCGGGACAGACCGAAGCAAGAGTCGGCCCGTGCAGTTTTTTTTTGTTTTTTTTTTTTTTAATAATTATTTTTTATTGAAGGGTAGTTGACGCACAGTATTACATTACATTAGTTTCAAGTGTACAACACAGTGGTAGAACATTTATATACATAATTCTAGGTTCCAGCTATCACCCTACCAAGCTGTTACAATATCTTGACTATATTCCTTATGCTATACATTACATTCCGGTTACTTATTTATTTTACCATTGGAAGTCTGTCCTTTTTTTTTTTTTTTTTTTTTTTTTTTGTGAGGGCATCTCTCATATTTATTGATCAAATGGTTGTTAACGACAATAAAATTCTGTATAGGGGAGTCAATGCTCAATGCACAATCATTAATCCACCCCAAGCCTAATTTTCGTCAGTCTCCAATCTTCTGAGGCATAACAAACAAGTTCTTACATGTAGAACAAATTCTTACATAATGAATAAGTTACATAGTGAACAGTACAAGGGCAGTCATCACAGAAACTTTCGGTTTTGCTCATGCATTATGAACTCTAAACAGTCAGTTCAAATATGAATACTCATTTGGTTTTTATACTTCATTTATATGTGGATACCACATTTCTCTCTTTATTATTATTATTTTTAATAAAATGCTGAAGTGGTAGGTAGATACAAGATAAAGGTAGAAAACATAGTTTAGTGTTGTAAGAGAGCAAATGCAGATGATCAGGTGTGTGCCTGTAGACTATGTGTTAATCCAAGCTAGGCAAGGGCAATAAAACATCCACGTATGCAGAAGATTTCTCTCAGAACAGGGGGGGTGAGGTTCTAAGCCTCACCTCTGTTGATCCCCAATTTCTCGCCTGATGGCCCCCCTGCGACTGTGCCTGTCTTAGGTTGTTCCTCCCTTGAGGAATCTTACCCGTCTCTGGCTAACCAGTCATCTTCCGGGGCCATACAGGGAAATGTAGAGTTGGTAAGTGAGAGGGAAGCCTTATTGTTTGAAAAGGTTAGCTTTTTACTTCTTTGCATATTTATGCCCTGTGGCTTCTATGCCCAGCATTTGTCTTGAGGTATCTTTACCACTTGGAGGAGTTATGATACTCGGTAAATTTGATATGAGGCACGAATTCTATTTAAGGGTTGTAATTAGGAAGGAAGAAGAAAAGCTATAGAAGTAGCAGGCGGAAGAAAACATGGGAAGATTGATTATTTCTTTGACATATCTTCTTGTAGAGTAACTTCAGCATGTATAGGTTTTAAGCTACTACTTAAATTGCGCACACACATTAACATAATAGGAGTATAGTTACATAACCAAAGCATACCTGTAATTACCAGCCATCTCCAGTGAAACCGAGAAAACCAGTTAGGCACCTTAGGCATTTGTGAAAACTTATCTATGATGTGGTGGATATTGTCCAACTGAACTTGAACAGTCTGAGAGAAATCAGACAAATTAAAACAACCCATTCCTGGGGACTGTTCACATGCCATATGTTCTTTTAACAGTAAATAGTCTGTAGTTGTAAGAGTTTGGAGCGCTACAATTTGCACTTCTCCAAATTCTTGGTTGAGTTCCAACAGTATAGATCCAGTCAAATTTGTTGTTTTACTGTATGCACAGGCCAGCTTCGATATCTCCTTCCTCATTCCCATGGCAAGTCCAGGAACTGGTGGGATGAGTGCATCTACAGCTGCAGCAGTGCGTGGATCGTTGTTGGGGTTTTTTGATGATCATCTTCTGGCATGAGTCTTCCAGAGAGTGCTGATGTCGGAAGTTCTTTTTCATATAGTATCTTAGTTCATTTTCGGGGTAGCCCAATTAGGCTTTGATCCTCTGTATAAACACAAACAGACCCTTTGCCTACACTTTTATATGCCCTTTATACCCTTGTGTAGAACTCGTTGGAGGTTACCACACAGGAACTGCCCTTTTTTTTTTTTTTTTGCTTTCTTTTTGGTATCACTAATCTACACTTACATGACGAATATTATGTTTACTAGGCTCTCCCCTATACCAGGTCTCCCCTATAAACCCCTTTACAGTCACTGTCCATCAGCATAGCAAAATGTTGTAGAATCACTACTTGCCTTCTCTGTGTTGTACAGCCCTCCCTTTTCTCCTACCCCCCCATGTATGTTAATCTTAATACCCCCCTACTTCTCCCCCCCTTATCCCTCCCTACCCACCCATCCTCCCCAGTCCCTTTCCCTTTGGTACCTGTTAGTCCATTCTTGAGTTCTGTGATTCTGCTGCTGTTTTGTTACTTCAGTTTTTCCTTTGTTCTTATATTCCACAGATAAGTGAAATCATTTGGTATTTCTCTTTCTCCGCTTGGCTTGTTTCACTGAGCATAATACCCTCCAGCTCCATCCATGTTGCTGCAAATGATTGGATTTGCCCTTTTCTTATGGCTGAGCAGTATTCCATTGTGTATATGTACCACATCTTCTTTATCCATTCATCTATTGATGGACATTTAGGTTGCTTCCAATTCTTGGCTATTGTAAATAGTGCTGCAATAAACATAGGGGTGCATCTGTCTTTCTCAAACTTGATTGCTGCATTCTTAGGATAAATTCCTAGGAGTGCAATTCCTGGGTCAAATGGTAAGTCTGTTTTGAGCATTTTGATATACCTCCATACTGCTTTCCACAATGGTTGAACTAGTTTACATTCCCACCAGCAGTGTAGGAGGGTTCCCCTTTCTCCACAGCCTCGCCAACATTTGTTGTTGTTTGTCTTTTGGATGGCAGCCATCCTTACTGGTGTGAGGTGATACCTCATTGTAGTTTTAATTTGCATTTCTCTGATAATTAGCGATGTGGAGCATCTTTTCATGTGTCTGTTGGCCATCTGTATTTCTTTTTTGGAGAACTGTCTGTTCAGTTCCTCTGCCCATTTTTTAATTGGGTTATTTGTTTTTTGTTTGTTGAGGCGTGTGAGCTCCTTATATATTCTGGACGTCAAGCCTTTATCGGATGTGTCATTTTCAAATATATTCTCCCATACTGTAGGGATCCTTCTTGTTCTATTGATGGTGTCTTTTGCTGTACAGAAGCTTTTCAGCTTAATATAGTCCCACTTACTCATTTTTGCTGTTGTTTTCCTTGCCCGGGGAGATATGTTCAAGAAGAGGTCACTCATGTTTATGTCTAAGAGGTTTTTGCCTATGTTTTCTTCCAAGAGTGTAATGGTTTCATGGCTTACATTCAGGTCTTTGATCCATTTTGAGTTTACTTTTGTATATGGGGTTAGACAATGGTCCAGTTTCATTCTCCTACATGTAGCTGTCCAGTTTTGCCAGCACCACCTGTTGAAGAGACTGTCATTTCGCCATTGTATGTCCATGGCTCCTTTATCAAATATTAATTGACCATATATGTCTGGGTTAATGTCTGGATTCTCTAGTCTGTTCCATTGGTCTGTGGCTCTGCTCTTGTGCCAGTACCAAATTGTCTTGATTACTATGGCTTTATAGTAGAGCTTGAAGTTGGGGAGTGAGATCCCCCCTACTTTATTCTTCTTTCTCAGGATTGCTTTGGCTATTCGGGGTCTTTTGTGTTTCCATATGAATTTTTGAATTATTTGTTCCAGTTCATTGAAGAATGTTGCTGGTAGTTTCATAGGGATTGCATCAAATCTGTATATTGCTTTGGGCAGGATGGCCATTTTGACGATATTAATTCTTCCTAGCCACGAGCATGGGATGAGTTTCCATCTGTTAGTGTCCCCTTTAATTTCTCTTAAGAGTGACTTGTAGTTTTCAGAGTATAAGTCTTTCACTTCTTTGGTTAGGTTTATTCCTAGGTATTTTATTTTTTTTGATGCAATTGTGAATGGAGTTGTTTTCCTGATTTCTCTTTCTGTTGGTTCATTGTTAGTATATAGGAAAGCCACAGATTTCTGTGTGTTGATTTTGTATCCTGCAACTTTGCTGTATTCCGATATCAGTTCTAGTAGTTTTGGGGTGGAGTCTTTAGGGTTTTTTATGTACAGTATCATGTCATCTGCAAATAGTGACAGTTTAACTTCTTCTTTACCAATCTGGATTCCTTGTATTTCTTTGCTTTGTCTGATTGCCGTGGCTCGGACCTCCAGTACTATGTTAAGTAACAGTGGGGAGAGTGGGCATCCCTGTCTAGTTCCCGATCTCAGAGGAAATGCTTTCAGCTTCTCGCTGTTCAATATAATGTTGGCTGTGGGTTTATCATAGATGGCCTTTATTATGTTGAGGTACTTGCCCTCTATTCCCATTTTGCTGAGAGTTTTTAACATGAATGGATGTTGAACTTTGTCAAATGCTTTTTCAGCATCTATGGAGATGATTATGTGGTTTTTGTCTTTCTTTTTGTTGATGTGGTGGATGATGTTGATGGACTTTCGAATGTTGTACCATCCTTGCATCCCTGGGATGAATCCCACTTGGTCATGGTGTATGATCCTTTTGATGTATTTTTGAATTCGGTTTGCTAATATTTTGTTGAGTATTTTTGCATCTACGTTCATCAGTGATATTGGTCTGTAGTTTTCTTTTTTGGTGGGGTCTTTGCCTGGTTTTGGTATTAGGGTGATGTTAGCTTCATAGAATGAGTTTGGGAGTATCCCCTCCTCCTCTATTTTTTGGAAAACTTTAAGGAGAATGGGTATTATGTCTTCCCTGTATGTCTGATAAAATTCCAAGGTAAATCCATCTGGCCCGGGGGTTTTGTTCTTTGGTAGTTTTTTGATTACCGCTTCAATTTCGTTGCTGGTAATTGGTCTGTTTAGATTTTCTGTTTCTTTCTGGGTCAGTCTTGGAAGGTTGTATTTTTCTAGGAAGTTGTCCATTTCTCCTAGGTTTCCCAGCTTGTTAGCATATAGGTTTTCATAGTATTCTCCAATAATTCTTTGCATTTCCATGGGGTCCGTCGTGATTTTTCCTTTCTCGTTTCTGATACTGTTGATTTTTGTTGACTCTCTTTTCTTCTTAATAAGTCTGGCTAGAGGCTTATCTATTTTGTTTATTTTCTCGAAGAACCAGCTCTTGGTTTCATTGATTTTTGCTATTGTTTTATTTTTCTCAATTTTATTTATTTCTTCTCTGATCTTTATTATGTCCCTCCTTCTGCTGACCTTAGGCCTCATCTGTTCTTCTTTTTCCAATTTCGATAATTGTGACATTAGACCATTCATTTGGGATTGCTCTTCCTTTTTTAAATATGCTTGGATTGCTATATACTTTCCTCTTAAGACTGCTTTTGCTGTGTCCCACAGAAGTTGGGGCTTAGTGTTGTTGTTGTCATTTGTTTCCATATATTGCTGGATCTCCATTTTGATTTGGTCATTGATCCATTGATTATTTAGGAGCGTGTTGTTAAGCCTCCATGTGTTTGTGAGCCTCTTTGCTTTCTTTGTACAGTTTATTTCTAGTTTTATGCCTTTGTGGTCTGAAAAGTTGGTTGGTAGGATTTCAATCTTTTGGAATTTTCTGAGGCTCTTTTTGTGGCCTAGTATGTGGTCTATTCTGGAGAATGTTCCATGTGCACTTGAGAAGAATGTATATCCCGCTGCTTTTGGATGTAGAGTTCTATAGATGTCTATTAGGTCCATCTGCTCTACTGTGTTGTTCAGTGCTTCCGTGTCCTTACTTATTTTCTGCCCAGTGGATCTATCCTTTGGGGTGAGTGGTGTGTTGAAGTCTCCTAGAATGAATGCATCGCAGTCTATATCCCCCTTTAGTTCTGTTAGTATTTGTTTCACATATGCTGGTGCTCCTGTGTTGGGTGCATATGTATTTAGAATGGTTATATCCTCTTGTTTGACTGAGCCCTTTATCATTATGTAGTGTCCTTCTTTATCTCTTGTTACTTTCTTTGTTTTGAAGTCTATTTTGTCTGATATTAGTACTGCAACCCCTGCTTCCTTCTCACTGTTGTTTGCTTGAAATATGTTTTTCCATCCCTTGACTTTTAGTCTGTACATGTCTTTGGGTTTGAGGTGAGTTTCTTGTAAGCAGCATATAGATGGGTCTTGCTTTTTTATCCATTCTATTACTCTGTGTCTTTTGATTGGTGCATTCAGCCCATTAACATTTAGGGTGACTATTGAAAGATATGTACTTATTGCCATTGCAGGCTTTAAATTCGTGGTTACCAAAGGTTCAAGGTTAGCCTCTTTAGTATCTTACTGCCTAACTTAGCTCGCTTATTGAGCTGTTATATACACTATCTGGAGATTCTTTTCTTCTCTCCCTTCTTGTTCCTCCTCCTCGATTCTTCATATGTTGGGTGTTTTGTGCTGTGCTCTTTCTAGGAGTGCTCCCATCTAGAGCAGTCCCTCTAAGATGTTCTGTAGAGGTGGTTTGTGGAAAGCAAATTCCCTCAGCTTTTGTTTGTCTGGGAATTGTTTAATCCCACCGTCATATTTGAATGATAGTCGTGCTGGATACAGTATCCTTGGTTCAAGGCCCTTCTGTTTCATTGTATTAAATATATCATGCCATTCTCTTCTGGCCTGTAGGGTTTCTGTTGAGAAATCTGACGTTAGCCTGATGGGTTTCCCTTTATAGGTGACCTTTTTCTCTCTAGCTGCCTTTAACACTCTTTCCTTGTCCTTGATCTTTGCCATTTTAATTATTATGTGTCTTGGTGTTGCCCTTCTTGGATCCTTTCTGTTGGGGGTTCTGTGTATTTCCGTGGTCTGTTCGATTACTTCCTCCCCCAGTGTGGGGAAGTTTTCAGCAATTATTTCTTCTAAGATACTTTCCATCTCTTTTCCTCTCTCTTCTTCTTCTGGGACCCCTATAATATGAATATTGTTCCTTTTGGATTGGTCACACAGTTCTCTTAATATTGTTTCATTCCTGGAGATCCTTTTGTCTCTCTCTATGTCAGCTTCTATGCGTTCCTGTTCTCTGATTTCAATTCCATCAATGGCCTCTTGCATTCTATCCATTCTGCTTATAAACCCTTCCAGAGTTTGTTTCATTTCTGCGATCTCCTTTCTGGCATCTGTGATCTCCTTCCGGACTTCATCCCATTTCTCTTGCGTATTTCTCTGCATCTCTGTCAGCATGTTTATGCTTCTTATTTTGAATTCTTTTTCAGGGAGACTGGTTAGGTCTGTCTCCTTCTCTGGTGTTGTCTCTGTGATCTTTGTCTGCCTGTAGCTTTGCCTTTTCATGGTGATAGGAATAGTCTGCAGAGCTGGGACGAGTGACGGCTGGAAGGACTTCCTTTCTTGTTGGTTTGTGGCCCTCCTCTCCTGGGAGAACAGCGGCCTCTAGTGGCTTGTGCTGCGCAGCTGCGCGCAGACAGGGTTTCTGCTTCCTGCCCGGCTGCTATGGAGTTAATCTCCGCTGTTGCTGTGGGCGTGGCCTGGCTCGGGCAGCTGCTCCAAAGTGGTGGAGTCGCGTTGGAGCAGGAGCTGCTGGGAGGCTATTTATCTCCGTAAGGGGCCTCCCTGCTCCCTGCAGCCCAGGGGTTAGGGTGCCCAGAGATCCCCGGATTCCCTACCTCTGGATTAAGTGTCCCGCCCTGCCCCTTTAAGACTTCCAAAAAGCACCCGCCAAAACAAAACAACGCCCACCAAAAAAAAAAGAAAAAAAAATTTTTTTTAATTTAAAAAAAAAAAAGTTTTTAATTAAAAAAAAAAAAAAGTGGTCGTTCGTTTTTCTTTATTCTGCGGTGCCAGCCTCAGGCCTCTGCTCACCGGTCTTTCTGCCCTGTTTCCCTAGTATTGGGGTCCCTATCCCTTTAAGACTTCCAAAAAGCGCTCACCAAAACAAAACAGCAAAAAAGCAAAAAAAAAAATGGTCGCGCGCTTTTCTTATGTCCTCTGTCGCCCAGCCTCCAGTGCCTGCTCACTGTTCTTGCTGCCCTGTTTTCCCAGTATCGAGGGCCCTGCACTCTGGCCCGGATGGCTGGGGCTGGGTGCTCGGCAGCCCTGGGCTCCGTCTCCCTCCCGCTCTGCCTGCTCTTCTCCCCCGGGGAGCTGGGGGGAGGGGCGCTCGGCTCCCGCCGGGCCGGGGCTTGTATCTTACCCCCTTCGCGAGGCGCTGGGTTCTCTCAGGTGCGGATGTGGTCTGGATATTGTCCTGTGTCCTCTGGTCTTTATTCTAGGAAGGGTTGTCTTTGTTATATTTTCATAGATATATGTGGTTTTGGGAGGAGATTTCCGCTGCTCTACTCACGCCGCCATCTTCTGCCCCTCCTCTCCCGTGCAGTTTTATAGGCAGTGTACGAGGTATTTTTATTTTACTCAAAATATTCCTCTTCAATTCAATCAAAGAACCATCTTGTTTCTTGAGAATTCCAGTGAGACATAAAGGTCTGGGCATGTGTATTTATTAATGTTCTGTCCCAAAACCCAATTAAAATACGAATACCGGCCACAGTAGCAAACGCTTACCTGGCCTTCTGCACGTGCCAGCTTTGTTCCGGCGTGGTACACGGGGGGCCTCATGTCCTCCCCGCAGAGCCCCTCCAGAAGAGGAAACCTCCCTGGGCCACGCCGCTGGCTGGGCCAGAGCCAGATCCGAGGTCAGCATCAAGGGCTTGTAATCAGCACACTGAACTGGCAAGGGCCGGCAGATGGAAAGGGGACGGTAGCAAAGGAAATCTGGGGCCTGCCGACATCTGCAAGGTCACATCGGACAGCTGAGGACAAAGGGGGCCGCCCTCACACCTCTTCGGTTCTGAAACCAGTATAATACCTGGAAACACCTGGGACAAAGCTCAGGTGTGCGTGACCTGTGGCAATGTCAGCAACGCGGCTTGACTGAGAGCGAAGCTCGCGCTTCCCTGGTGTGCATGAGGTCCGAAGAGGGTCACGGACGGGCGGTTCCGGGGTCTGCCGGCCGCGGCAGGGCCCCAGAGGGCTCTCCAACCTGCCGCCAGGGGCGCATCCCGGTGGCGGGAGGGGGATTTGGGGAGGACCTCCTTCCAGCAGCAGGGCTCTGAGCTCGGGTCGGGATGGCAGCTGGCGGCCCTGGAGAGAAGCGCTTGGAGCGCGTGGGGGGCGGGATGCAACGGGACGGGAGCACGGGTCGGGCATTAACAGACAATCAGGCAAATAGCACTGGAAAAACCACGGGATTTTGCCTTTTTAAGGTGAACCAAAAATCTAAGCAACGGTGGAGTGGGGCCCGACAGGAATCGGGGACTACAGCCCTGTGCGTCCAGGGAGCAGCCCCGGGACGCCGGGCGGCTGCAGGCCTGGCGAGAAAACTCATGGTTAAGTCTCGGTGACCACCGCCGCGTGAGGTCTGTGTTCCTCGGCCTCAAGAAGGAGGCCCTGGGCTCTACGGCACAGAAACAAGACCAGACTCGTAAACACGGGAACAGACGGGCGGTGGCCGTGGGCGAGGGCACAGCGGGCGAGCAAATAGGTGACGGGGACAAAGGGACCGACTCCCGGGGTAACAAAGAGCGGCAGGACAGGCCCTGTAGTCAGCAGTGCTGTGCCGTCTGCGTGCCACGGGGTGACTGCACTGGGCGCCTCTGACGCACGTGACGGGTGAGTCCCTACGCCATCCGCTGAAACCAAAATCCATGTGTACCAGCTAAATTTCAACGAAAACTTTTGCAATGTTTTTAAAACTACTGAAAAAATTTAAAAATCAATAAAGGAATGAGAAGAAAGGCAATCCTGACAGATGCCGCGGCTGCGTGGGCCCTGAGGGCGCCGTGCTGGGCGAGGTAAGCCGGTCCAAGGGACAGATGCTGGGGGAGCCCTTCCCAAGGTCCCCGAGCGGGTGGACCGCGAGGCAGGAGGCGGGACGGGGGGGCAGCGGCTGAGGGGCACGGGGCTTCCCTGGGGAGGTGGGGCGGCTGCCCGTGCAAAGGCGCCGAGGGCCCTGAGCGACGCACCTCAAAATGGCCAAGATGTACATTTGAGGTATATTTTAACACAATAAAAAAAAATTAGTGAATAGAATTTGCCACCCTCAAAAACACTCTGTGGTGAATTACGGAATAATTTTTTTTAACTCTACTTTCCAAACCCACAAAGCACAGGAAGCGCAGTGGGAATGGGGCTGACAAGCTCGAAGATGGGGCAGAGGCCAAATACACCAGAATTCACGAAGCACCTCCGGCCTAAGCCAGCGTTTTGGCAGATTTCTGCATAAAATCTAAATAACAAAGCACACGTCTGAAAACAAACCCAGTGCGTCTGGGGGCCTCCAGCAGTGGACCCCTGAGGCTGCATGTGCGCCTGGCACGCCAGGTCTTTCCTGGTGGCACCCTGGTCTCTGCTCCTCTAAGGATGCCGCTCCCACCGCGGGACCCCTCCCGTGACCCCATCTGGACCCGAGCACCCCCAAAGGCCCGTGACCACCGCCGTCCCACGGTGGAGGGCTTCCGTGCGTGCAGTCAGGAGCACACAGGCTCCGTCCAGAGCAGTCAGAGAAAAGTGTGTGGGCGCACGGGCTGTGAAAGGGGGCTCAAGGCGCGGGTCCCTCAGGTGGCACAGAACAGGAGGCGGCAAGCAGGGAGAGTGACAGAGGGACACTCCTGATCAGCCGGCTCCAGCTGGCAGGACCCGCCGTGGGGCACGCGAAGGCCCACGCAAAGGTGACAGAATGCAAGAAACTGACAGTCACAGGTGCAGTTTCCACAGAACAGCCCCTGCACAAAGGCAGGATGTGTTCAGACAACAGAATTAGCAGCGATGGTTCCCCCAAAGCCTACACCGCTGCTCGGCTCCCAGCAAGACCTCGGCTTACGGGCCGGCGAGGTGCAGAAGCACAGCCCACACTGGACGTGTCACAGTGGGTTCAGGAATATCACAGGCACGTTCCACCGACGTGCAGAGGACAGCGAAGCTCACCCACAGAGAATTCACCTGCACTTGGCAATATGATGGATCTGGGTAAAACGCGGGAGAAAACAAGTCACAGGAGAAAATCTACAGCACAATACCCTAAAAGCAAATAGCCAAAGATAAGTGTGTCAGGGCACATTCGGGTTCCATAGGGCCACACAGGAAGGCAGAGGAGTGCTGCTCCCAGCACGTGGGCTGAGGCCGTGTCCGGTAGACATGCGGGCGGCTGTGGTGCCACTTACACATGCCTGTTGTCCAGACTCCAGCCTCTGTTCGGGGCAGTGGGCTTGCAGTGGCTATTCCATCACCCAGGATGCCAAACCTAAGACCTGGCTACGGAAATAAACGCACACCGAGATGGACCTACAAGAGCATGAATGCGTGGACAGCCCCGGCACTGGAGGCCAGCCTGAGGAGGCTGCTGGCAGAATTACCCAGGATTCTCCAGGTCAGTAAGAAAAACAGTTAATAGAAAAATGGGGCACAAACAAGTCATGCAAGAGAGTGAAAGTCTCACAAGGATGTGAGAGGACCGCAGCCCCACGAGGGCCAGGCAACAGGGCAGAGGGCTGTATCCCACCCTCTTCCCTGGCAGACACCAAGCCCTGTGCCGTGAGGACATAAATGCCAGCAATGCTGGAGGGAAAAGCAAACTTGCCATGAAGGTAATAGGGCCCCTCTCCCAGAGACCGTTGCTGCCGGGTGTCGCCCCTCCACGGCAGGACTTTCTCCCTGACACCGAGGCACCCTTGGTCCAGCGTCCCCAGCAGCTCCATGTGCCTGCAAATCCGAGTTGAGGACAGGAGGCTGGAAGCTGGTGTCTCATGCCAGCTTCTGAGGACCATGCAAAGGGATCCACGAGCGTCCCCTTCCACAGCCTTTGGCGTACACTCCGTGCTGGGCGGAGGGCCAGGACGCAGCAGCGTGGGCCACGGAGCAGGAGATGGGAGGGGGCGTGAGCCAGACAGACTGGGGTGGGTCAGCCTGGACAGCCTGCCGGACGCAGGGTGAGTCGCCCAAACACCCACGCCCTCCAACCACTATCACCTCAGGTCATCGGGAGGTTAGTGCAGTAAGGATGGAGTTGATTCCACGTTGTCCACTGGGCTCAGAGGCACAGGATAATCCCACAGAAAATCCAGTCTTGTCGCAGTGAAGGGGAGGCCATGGGGTGGCCATACAAGGCCCTGCTGCCCGCCTGTCTCGACCTTCCTCGGGCACCAGGCCACTCTCTGCGGCACCTCCTGCCGCTCGCTGCCAACCCCATCTCCTCCCTCCCCACCCTGAGGCTTATTGTGGGCACCTAGCTGAGCCCCAGGATGCCAGGGCAGCAGATGTCTTAGGAAAACGTGAGCACTGAATCTGGATGGGATAAGCAGAGGGCCTCCCCCACGTGGTGGAGGCCTGGGCAGAGCAAACAGGCAGGGCACTGAGGCAGGATTCGAGCTCTGCCTGGGCTGGGACACTGGCACTGTTGGTTCTGGGACCCTCGGACTTGGACTCGATGACCCCCAGCTCTCCGGGGCCTCCGTCTGCCTGCTGGGAACAGGCTATGTTCTTGGGAAAACCTGCCACACCAGCCCCAGCCCCAGCCCCCCAGCCTGGTGCACCCCACCTCCAGCCGCCTTCCCCAGGGTTCAGACATCTGAGCCCCCCAGGCTGAACCCTTGGGGCAGTCCCAGCCCGAGATCTTGGGACCGGGGCATGCTTCCGCCTCGCTTTTCTCTGGTTAGACAGCAGTTACCTCGATTTGCCAAATTAAGCTGCTTGAGCTCCAGCTCAGAGCCCCAGGCCATCTGCAGAGGGCTTCCCAGAAGGAAT
Organism: Manis pentadactyla; assembly: GCF_030020395.1. NCBI lineage: Eukaryota > Metazoa > Chordata > Mammalia > Pholidota > Manidae > Manis > Manis pentadactyla. The sequence goes on from NC_080029.1 coordinate 775,465, forward strand.
GGTGGCACCCTAACCTGGGCAATGGTGCCAGTTCTCCCAGGTTATCAATCGTGGGTGTCTGTTCCTTCACAGGACAAGATGAACCCAAGAGTGAGAAGTTGCAGGAGTGACCCAAGAGGGGTGGGCTCAGTTTCGCTAAATTGGGTTTTTTTTTTATGATGAGGCTATTTTGCTACAGAAATGTGCTCTGGAACAGCAGCAGAAGGGTCAGAAGTTCAGAGGTTTTCTTGTCGTTTCGAGCAACCAACCTGTGTCTGTGGCCCAACCTGTGTCTGTGGCCCAATGAGACTTGCTGGCCTCCCCACAAGCAGGCGAAGGTGACCTTGCTATTTCAGGGGGCCTGGAGGGTCCCTCTCTCCAGTGAGGGGGGAGAGCTGGGGCTTTGGCTGTGGGGCACAGAGAACTTCCCAAGGACTCAGGAGCAACTTGAGTCTTACTGGTGGAAGGGGAATGACCATGACAGCAGCCCAGGGAAGGAGCTGCCTTTCTGTTGGTTTAATGGAACGTTTGTCTGGGGACTTACTGTGTGCTGGCGTTCTGCAAAGCATCTTCGCATGGGACTGCTCATGACCAGGGCTGTTTCCCGGTCCCAGGCAGCCTGCGAACTCACAGCCCCTGCAGGCAAACCGGCCCACACTGCCACGCCCCCACGCCACGGTGGAGCCTCCCAGGCGAGACCAGAGGAAGGGCAGCCACACCAGCTGTGCCCCACACTCACCCAGCCATCCCATCTCCCCCATGGGACCTGCTGGTGCGGCAGCCACCGGAGTGACCGAGTCCTCATCTCAGATCCAGGAGTGTCTGTCTTCCGTGGGAATCAAGAGTGCAAACCCCAGACCCAACCAGCCATCAGCAGCAGGGCTGTCATGGGAAGGTCTGGACCAGACGGGGGACCCACAGGATGCTGGGGACTTCTGGGGGCTCTCCCTCCTCACCTGGGTGCTGCCTTTCAAGTGATGTTGTAAGCCCTTGGCATGACGCAGGGAGACATCACCAGCCCCCAAAATGGGAAATAAAGGTGGACAGAGCCTGCGTCCTGTGTGATGTGACCAAGCTGCTGAAGCTGCCCCGGGAGGGCTTGCCTCAAATGTCCTCCAGGCCACATCTGCTCTTTCCAGAAACAAGCTAGCTCTGAGCTCTTTGGAGGGCTTTGTCAGGCCGGGGCCTTCAGAAGAGGATGGGTGGCCAGCGAAGCACACCACAGGGGGCAAGGCGGCCCACCCCAGGAGCGCACGTGTGTCCAGGCACGAGACACGAGCAGAGGGCTTGGGCCAGCGTCATGGAGCCTGGCGGGCATCTGGACAAGGGGGCCTGACTCTGGTCAGGACCACTGAGCTGGGAGCTGGTAACGCACCTGACTTCTCTTCCCACCCTGGAGGTCTAGGGAAAGGTGGTGGCCTCTGACCTGGCCGGGGAGGAGAGCTCAGAAGGGCAGAAAAGGCCCTGGGATGGTGGAGGCAGGCTGGAGGCCCCCTTCCCAGGCCCGTGGCCCAGCCCCCACCTGCCGCCCACACATCCTTCCCAAGGAGATGACGCCTGCCACCCTGCCATTCCCAGTCACTCACCCACCAAGTGTGGTGGCCACACAACCTACAGACACTGTTCTGTCGGCCACCCAGAGCCGGGTCCCAGCCTCCCTGGGGCCTTTGCTGGCTGTTCCCCACCTCGACTGACCGCTAAGCTGAGGGGGTCTCTGCCTGTTGCTCCACTACCTCTCTGGGGCCTCATTCCTGCAGACCCTCTTCTAAGACAGGTGTGGACACCCACACGCCCAGTGGTCTCCCTGGGGTGTCTCACATGGAATTTGGGATTCCTCTAAAAGGCCTGTGTGACCTCTGCCCTGCAGCCCTCCCCAAAGCAGCTCTCACCTGGGTGCCTCCTGGCGCCCTCCCTGACCCCTCTCCCATGCCTGGGGCCCCCCAGGTCCTCCAGCCCCAGAACTCTGCCGCCCTCCTCACCGAGGGCCACCCTGGGTCCCCACAGTGACCTCCAGCAATGGTCGGATCACACTGCTCCCCACTCAGAGCAGGACCACCAGGGATGCTGCTGTGGGGGCTTAAACCCAAGCCCTAGCCCGCCAGCCCAGGGCCCACACCCCTCTTTCAGGCCCACACCCCAAGCCACTCCCACACCGGGGCGGAGCTCCCTGCTGGACCCCACCCCACAGGGCTCCAGTCTGACCGCAGCACCAGCAGCCTGCCTCGGGCCAGGCACAGCTCTGTGGCTGTGTCAGGGTCTGCCCGGGGCCGGCACACAGCAGACATGCCAGCGGGACCTGTGAGCTGCCCAGTGACGGACTGAGGACAGGGGGACTAGTCGGCCCTTTCTGTCATGCCCAGGGAAGTGCAGGCCGGAACCAGGTCCCATCCTGTTCCCAAGGCCAACCCCAGAGGGCAGACACCTCATTCATGAGCCTGACCAGGACCCCTGGTCTCCAGCCCAGCAAAGCAGCAGGGGCGGAGTCCTGGCGGGGGGTTGGGGTGGCTTGCATCCTTCACATCTGTTCAGATGCCCTCAGGGACCCAGCCAGAGGGGCACATGGGCAATTAAACCAAGTCAGGACAGGATAGGGACAGGGTCCCTGGTGCTGTGAGTCCTGGGGGCAGTGGGCGCAGGGTGGAGGCGACAACAGCACTGAAGGCCCAGAGGACTGGGTGCGCCTGCGGGTCTGGGAGCCCAGGATGACCTTCCCAGCCCAGGAGGCAGCCCAGGCTCAGGAAGAGCAGCTCCCAGCCCTGACCCTGCCCTGGTGCCGTCAACAGGCCTCCCCAAGCCAGGGGCCAGCAAGGGGCTCCTCCAGGGGGAAACTCAGGTGTAAGAGCCAAACAGCCTGTTGGGAGAGGGCGGCTGGGGCCCAGGACCCCTGAGGCCCCGAGTTGTGACCTTCTTGTGGTCCCTGCCTGGGACATGCCCAGAGAGACCAGGCAGGGAAGGGATGGGGGAGGCACCCACCCATCAGGCCTCACCACTGCCCACACACTCCCAGGACCTTGGATGCACCCTGCACCCGGCCCCACGGCTGCCCAGAAGAGGGCCCTGGCGTGCACTTTCCAGGGCAGCTCCCCACGGCCCTCCCACTGCCCCTGCACTTGCCAACCTGGGAAAAGAGTGCAACCCCTGCTCCCCACGGGCTCCTGGCAGCTCACAGAGGTGCGACTGAGGGCGAGGCCGGAGGGCAGGGCTGGGGGGCAGGATGGAGGATGGGGCGGAGTGGTGGCTGGTATACTCCCTGTGCACCTGAGGACAGTAGTTCAGAGACCAGCTGGCTGGGAGGCATGCCACCCCACAAAGGCCAAACTCCAGGCCATGTCCAGCATGGGGGGAGTGGGGGGGGAGGCCAGGCCTGCTCAAGGGGGCCCTGTGACCTGCCAGCCACATCCTGAACTGCTGCAGTTGGCAGGAAGGGGCTCAGAGAGGACCTACAGGGAATGGTAGGTCAGATGCCTCTGGTGGCAGTGGGACAGGCCTTGCCATCAGGAAGTGCTGGCAAATGCAGTGAGCACTCCTGGCTTGCCCGGGACACTACAATGCTACCTGTCACTTGGCACAGCCTGTGTGACTGTCACCCAGTCACCCTGCAAAGCATCCTCAAACAGCCATGCCAATGGCCTAATAAGACGCAAGGTGAAGGACCCCTCTCCAGATGCTGCAGAAACCCTCTGTGGCCTGGTCAGTCAGTCAGTGCCCAGGGTCACACCAAAAGTGCAGGGCCGGCGGAGGCCAAGTGAGAGACCCGCAGTGGGCGTGGGTGTGGTGAGCTCCCATGACACCAGTGGCCCCTGGCGCCCCCGATGGACCCAGTTCCGTGACCTCATCCCATCTGGCTTTGGGCTGTGCTGGGATGGGGGAGCCCTGAGCGCCAGACGTGAACCAGGGGCTTGGGGGCACTTCTGGGCCAGATGTGTGGGGGCAGGGACAAGGGGCCAGCGCAGCCCTGGGGCGAGGGATGGGGCTGAAGGTATTCCAGAATGCCGGGGTTATGGGACCTCCAAGGTTGGAGGGAGGCTGTCTAGGACAGAGCAGAAACAGAGCAGGCCTGGGGAGAAGGCCCAGGAAGTGGGCTGGCCCAGACCCCCACCCCACTCATTCCCACCCCCTCCTACCAGACCCTCCCCCAGCTGTTAAAAACAGGACACACGAAATAGGCGGAGCTGCCGGCTTTGCATACAAAATTGTAAACACCAGTCTTTAAAATGACAGAGCCCTCCTGGCCCCAAACTCTGAGCCAGGGGCCCCACCGCGGGACCCCAAGAGACCAGACCCCCGCACATTCTGTCTTCCCTTCCCACCCAGGCCCCCAGCAGGCAAGGGCGGGGCCCCTTGCCCTCCAGCCAGGCCGCACACACTGGCCCGTGCCCTGAGGCCAGTGAGAGGCGGCTGAGGGTCCGCGGTCTGAGGGATTCCTGAGATGAAGCGGCTGTGGCCGGGGACTCACTGTACCTGGCCCCGTGGGGAGCCGGCCCCCATCCCGTCCCATGCAAAGTGCACACTGCCCCCCGCATCCCTGCACCCTGGAGGCGGCCCACGCTGCTCAGGCCCTGTCACGTGCCCAGGGCGTCGCGCGTGGGCGAAGGCCCGTGGGGGCGGCCCGGTGGGCCGTGCAGCGGTGGGGGCGGTGGCACCGAGTTGCGCTGCGGGGGTGGCGGCTGCAGCTCCAGCGCGAGTGCAGGTGGCGGGAAGTCGCGCACCTGGCGGCGGTACTCGAGGAAGGTACAGGCCTTGGTGGCAAGCGCCACCACGTTCTTGCCCACGAAGATGGCCGAGACGCGGCTGTCGCGGAAGAGTGCCATGTTGGCTGCGCGCGCCAGCACGGCCACCACGTTGACGGTGGCGAGGCTGAGCACAGGGTAGAGCATCATCTTCTGCGGCGCGATGTGCTCCCCCTGCATGCTGACCTCGCTGAGCGCCACGCAGGGCAGCACAAGCAGCAGCGTGTAGCAGTAGAAGAAGGTGAGGCCCTCGGCCCACAGCGGCAGCCCGGTGCGCGGCGGCTCCCACAGGCTGGCCTGCATGTCCAGCAGGTCCAGCAGGTCCAGCGCCACCCAGAAGAGGCGGCCGCGCAGGTCCTCGCGCTTGCGGAAGGTGCGCACGTACTCCATGCGGTCCAGCGCCACGAGCAGCAGGAAGAGGCCGGGCACGCACACTGAGAGCAGCAGCGTCAGCGCCTTGCGCGCCACCGGGTCAGCCGCGCCTCGCCGCGCCGCCTTGTAGTTCTGGAAGATGAAGTAGAGCTTGATCTCCAGCACGAAGATGTACAGAAACCAGAGGATCATGGCGTAGCCGCGCTTGGCGGTGCGCACCTCGGCACCCACCCACACGGCCACGTAGCGCAGAACCAGCAGGAAGCACACGTCGCCCACCAGCACGATGATGCACACGCCGATCTTGCGCGGGCCCTGGTTCTGCTCCACCAGGTACGAGTCCATGACCGCCATGCTGCCCATGATCACCAGCGTGGTCAGGCACACGTGGCGCCGGTCCGGGGGCGGCAGCACCATGGTCGGCCGCCGGCCCCGGCCTGTGCGCGCGCGGCCCCCGCGCGAGGCGGGACGAGACCCTGTGTCGACGGCGCTCAGCCCGCGGGCATGGCGCGGCGGGCCTGTCCAGCCGCCCCGAGGGCGGGCCCGCTCCGGGCAGGCGAGCTGGGAACCTGGGGAGACCAGAGGGACAAAGTAAGGGCACGGCCCGGCGCGCCCACCCCGCACCGGGCTCCTTCCCCGCGCGGCGCTCTCCTCACTCCCGCTTCGCCCGCCGGGGCCCCTGCCGCAGGCACGCGCCAATGGGCGCACGGTCCCGAGGACCGGGCACGGGCCTCCAGGGGGCGCTGCGGCCCCACCGGAGACCCGAGGCCTCGTTCCCAGCACCGCCAGGAAGGAACCGAACGGAAGTGGTCCGCCCGCCGCGCGCATCCCGAGACCGCGCTGGTGTGTCCCCGCCGGGCGCAAGCCGGCTTCCTCCACTCCCCGGGCGCCGCACTGGGCGGGGAGGGGAGCCCGCGCCCGCCGCCCCGCCAGCTCGGGCGCCGTCCCCGAGCCCGGCCGGCAGGTTTTGTGACCGGGACGGAGAGGAATCCAGGTCCTGTGGCTTCCACCCCGCAGGCCTGTCCGTGCCTCCGCACCCCTGCCCCGGCGGAGTTAGGCTCCCGCAGCCCACCGCCCCCAGGCCGTGTGCACCACTCTCTGCCATGTTTTCCCCCACGTCTCCCACCGCCTCCGGAGGCCGTGTCCGGGCCACATGCCGGGCCATGTACACCCCGCCCCGCGCGCCAGCACGCCCACGGCCCTGCCCACCGCCAAGGGAAGGTTCCCCCCGCCGCCGCTCCCCTGCACTTCAGAGGCCATCTCAGGAAGCCCGCCCTCCGCTACGGCCCCCTGGCCCCCCTCGCACCCCGGGCACTAGCTGTCATGGCTGTGCCGGTCTGAGTCCGACACCAAACGGTCCCTGCGCCTGGGTCTGAACCCCTCACCCACCCTCAAGTCACTTGCGGGCTCTTTTCCAGCCAGGTCCCCTCCCCCCCGCCTCCCCCCTGCACAGCACCCCGGGGCCCTGGGCCCTGTTTACTGCCCTGTCTAGACAAGAACATAAAATGTAATGTCACCTGTCTGAAGCGAGTGCTCAGCCTGCCTTGGTGACACCGCAGCCCCCCGTTGACCGGGGACAAAGACCCTCCCGGAAATCCGCCCCCTACTTCTGCCCTCACGGCAGCTGCACTTGCCTCCCAGCGGGCCCCGCAGCTACACGCAGGAACCCCCACCACGCTGCGCTCAGACACTTCCAGCAGAGGGGTCCCGGGAGGCCCCCGGCCTGTGCCCCTGCACCCGCAGTTCCAGGCTCCTGCCCCGCCCCCCGACGCAGCCCCACCAAGCAGACACGCTCGACCCGGGAAGCCCTTACCCCTGCCCTCTGGCTGCAGCAGCGGCCCGGGAATCGCCAGGCCAGCGCCCGAGACCCGGTGCACCGCTAAACCCGCTCCTCCTCACCCCCTCCGCGGCGTTCTCGCTCCCTCAGTCACTCAACGAACCCGGGCTGAGGATGAGGGTGCGGGGACCGACCCCAAGCCGACCGGACCTCCCAGAGGGGCCCAAGCCGGACCCCGCCCCGCCCCCATACCCTGCGCGGCCTCTCCGCGGGGACCCGGCCCCAGGCCCTGCTGCCCTGGCTGCCCTGTACCTGCCCCGCTGCCCTCGCACGCCCCCTGCCCGCCCCTCCTCACAACACCCTCAGCGCCCACGAGAGGAGGAGCGGGGCGAGGGCCGGCGACAGCCCCGACCGGACCCAGGCCGCTCCCCGCAGGCCGCTCTCCGCTCCCCTGCCCGCCGCCCGCGCCCGGGCCTCACCCCCGCAGTGCCGCCCCGCGCCCCTGCCCGCGCCTACCCGCCGCGGGCCCCGCCGAGCCTCTGCGCCGCGCCGCGCTCCCGCCGCCCCCTCCGCGCCCCCGCCAGCGCGCCCCGCCCCCGGCCGAGGCTCCACCCCCTGCCCCTCCGCAGCGCTCGTTGCCAAGGCGACAGCCCTGCGCCGCGGCGCCCCGGGGACCGCCGGCTCTGGAGGGGTGTCCTCGGTGTCCACGCGGGGCCCGGGGGGTGTGTTCTCTCCCTCCTCACCTGGGGGCGCCCGCTCGTGCTCGGCAGTTCCGCTGCAGCCCCACCCAGGCTGCCCACCGAGGTGACCCCACTCGCCTGTGACAGGAGGCCTGGGGGACCCGGGTCCCCGCCCGCGGAGCTGGCCCGACGTGGGCGCCGGGCTGACGGCCGGTTCTCTGCGGGTGACCCGTGGGAACAGAACAGAAGCGCGGCAGCGAGTCCTCGGGGAGGCTCAGGGTCCTGGATTCTCCAGCCCGCCCGGGGTTTCTCCGGAAGGCGCAGCACAGGGGCGGTGGGCACAGTCATCTCTGCTCCAGCCAGCCAGGGGGCACGCCAGGGCTTGCCGGCTCAGACTTCGCTCCCTGACGCCGAGCGGCCACCCTGTCCTCACTGAGCCCCCCACCACACCCCAGCCTGTCCACCTCTAGAATGAAGACGGGGAGCTGGGCCTACTGCCTGCCTGCTCTCGCTTCGTGGCCCTCCCTGAGTTTGTCTCTTCCCTTCTCGTGAAGACACCGGTCACACTGGAAGGCCCACCCTAAATGACCTGTCTTAACTTGATGACATAATGAGACAAATAAGGTCTCATTGGGAGGTGCGGCAGATTAGGACTTCAACATACTCTTTTGCGGGGGACACGTAAGTCACCTTCCCAACCTGCCAGTCTGCTGTGTCTCCCACCTCACTGCCACGCCTCCCCACAGCCTTGACAAGAGGACCAAACTCCCAGTCTGGCCCTAAAGCAACCCCGACCCAGTTCTGGCCCTGCCAGACCTCAGCCATATCTCACGACAGCTTCTCATGGCTGTGCACAGCTTGGGCCCCACCCTGGTGCGCACAGTCCTGGTGGCTCCCCTGGCTGGGGCACCGTTGGCCTTGCTGCCCCGGTGGCAGGCCCGACCTTGTGCACCTCCCTCCATGCCAAGCCTCCACCCAGCCACCAGCTCCACTCCGGGGTCTAGGCTTAGCCACAGCTAACCTACCTTAGCCCCAGCTCCTCCCCACTGGCCGTCACTCCATGTGGTCACCAAGGTGGGCTCTATGCCCAGCCCCAACCTTCATGGAGGGCTGATGGAGCTGAACCACATCCACAGAGAGGCCTTGGGGACCCTCATAGGAGGTTGGGGCCCCCCAGGGAGAGAGAGCAGCTTCACATCTGACAGCTGCCAGAGGGCTGGGGGGAAAGCAGCCAGGCCCGAAGGGGCAGGGCCACAGCCCAGGGAGGGGCCGCCCATCAGGCTCTGAACTTGGCTCAGGTAACCCTGGGCAGGTGGTGCCTCCAGTGCCCGGCAGCACCTGAAACCCCTCAGGAGGGAAGTGTCTCCACTGAAGGCCTCAAATTATTCCTCCAGTAATTTTTCAAACACAGTGTGCCCCCAAAGTGGACTCCAGGAGTGAGCCACCAGGAACCCAGTCTGACCCCAGTGGAGGGGAACCCCCAAAACCCCAGAGACCGGAGCTTTCCGAGGCAGCCTGAAAACAGCCTTGCTTACCGTGGTCCCGGACTGGCCCTAGAGACTGTGAATGTGACAGAGCAGAGTGGAAAAAACTACAGAAATTCAAGTAGTACAAACACAAAAACAGAAATCAAGGACTCAAAGGACACACTGACAGCGGACCAGACCCCACAGGCTCCCCCATCCAAGGGCTGGAGCCAAGAGCAGAAGGAACTGCACAGACCAGAGCATCGAGGCAGGAAGTGAGAGCCACAGATGGGGAGTGTGGCGGCAGCCCTGATCGTGTGTGCTCGGCTCCCCAGGGGCCCCGGCCGAGGCGCAGTGATGCCCAGAGAGAGGGCGGGCGGTCAAGAAAGGTTCCAAGCCACAGGTACAAGTGGACAACCAACCCGTAGCCTTATAACCACACACACACACACACACACACATCATGTAGAACCGGTAATGACCAAAGACAAAGGAAAAACCTTAAAAGCAGCCAGATGTCAGAAAGGAAAGGGAGTCATCTGCCATCTGGCTTCTCAGCCGCAGCAGCAAGTGCAGGACAATGGAATGAGGTCTTCAGTCCTCGAGAAGAAAACAACTGCTGTGGGCAGCAGCACAGTGGCCCCCAGAGACGTCTGTGTCCTCTTCCCCAAAACCAGGGGACAGATCACCTACAGCAGACAGGACTTTGCAGATACGATTGAATTAAGATGGGAGTTTATCCTAGATTATCGAGTGGGCCCAGTATAATCACAGGGGTCTTTACAAGGAACAGGCAGGAGTGTGAAAGAGCAGTTGGAAAGTGCTACACCCTGGCTTGAAAAATGGTGGAAGGGGCCATGAGCCAAAAATACAGGTGGCCACTAGAAGCTGGGAACAGCAAGGAAAAAAATTGTCCCCTAGATCTTCTAGAGAGAACCAACCTGCATTTTACCCCCACAAGGCTGCTGACCTGCAGAACCCTAAGATAGTAAATTTGTGTTGCCTTAAATTTGTGGCGACTTGTTACAGCAGCAATAGGTAACTAATACGATTGCTGACCTAAAATAATTCTTTACTCAGACAGACAGAAAGTGAGAGAGCTAGCAGGCCTGCAGCAAAAATAGTGCAAAGGACATGCTTCATGCAGAGAATAATCCCAGATGTAAGGTCAGGGAGGCCAAAGTTTGGGGCAGAAGAGCGAAGAAAGTGGCCAGTGTGGAGAAACCTAAATGAACACAGACTGTGTATGTAATAATGCTTTAAATGGCTAGATACATGAAATTAAAATATGCACCGGTAACAGCATTATAAAGCCAGAGGGAAACAGAAGGGTATGGACTGACTCTGGTTAAGTCAAGGAAGCACCTTGTCACTTGCAGCTGAAGCACCAAAGGCCACAGGCAATGCCTGACTCACCAACGTGTGGAAAGAAAACAATGGGTCGACCCGAAAGACAAGACAAGAGAGGGCAGAAATAGAGCCACGGCTGGAAAAACCAAAAGACTTCTAAAGCTGAAAGGTTTAAACGCTAATTTATCAATAATTATATTACATGTAAAGGACTCAGTGTCCCCATTTAAAGACCAATCAGATAATCAGTCTGATTTTTTCACATGTCAAAATAGACACTGTTTACAAGGGACACATATAAATCATGACCATATGGATAGGAAAAGATATATCACGCAAACACATACCACGAGGAAGACGGTGTGCAGACCACGACAGAGTCTCCGCTGTGCACAGGAGACGACTGCTGCTCTTGAGGGACACGGGGCTGCGTTCAGGGTGAATTGTGCTGGTGCCCGTAGGTTGCATAGACACTGTGTGAAGCATCCAAGGGCTCTGGAAAGCAAACAGTGATGGCCACATCGGGGGAAAGCCAGAATCTGAAGCGCCACCAGGCTGGAGGTGAATTTTGGGTCTTCCTCCAATATCCCCCTGGCCTGGACTCAACCGAGCTTGAAAGCCAGAAATGGGGGGTTGGAGGGAGGTGGAGGGCATGCACAGAAAGAGAGCTACAGGGAAGCCCTCTAGTTCCAGCCCAGGGAGCAGGAAGGAAAGGAATGTCCTAATGCTCACTGAGATTGGGAGATCCCTGGGCAGAAGGGTAGGGGTGCGGGTGGTTGTGTTCACTGAGCAGGCACTGGGGGGGCAGGGATGGTTTTCTCTCATGCCCAACCCCTGGGCAATCCCACCCACAAACAGCAGTTGGGGCAACAGAGTTCACAGGCACCTTTTTAGGGACAAGAGCTTCCTCTCTGGTCGGAGGAGATGTGACTGCCAGACGGCGGGCCCCACTTGCTTGAAGGGAGGTAGGGAGCCAGGCCCTGCTCTCTCTGTCCCCAGATGCAGGCCCAGTCACCAGCAGCCTTCAGGCAAGTGGAGTGACTAACACCCTAGACTCCTGCCAGAGGACTCTGGGAGCCAGAAAGTCGCCGAGGAGGGAGGAGCTCCAGAAAGCAGCCCCATGTAGTTGTTGGTGACTTCTGGGCTCAACCAGAAGCTGTGTGTGCAACGGGTCTGATCCTAATTAGCAAGACAGCAGTGAACGGCAGGAAGGACCGGGCCCTCAGTCCCACACAGGACCCGGTGCTGCTCACACAGGATGGGTCCAAATAGCGCGCAAAGGCTCTGAGAGCAGGACTGATCTTACATCCACAGCCCAGAGGCAGAAGTCCATCTGCAACCTGCAGCTGAACCCAGCTGAGCTGGCTGCACCCTAAAACAAGACCAGACTCTCATAAAATAATGTTTGACTGTGCACGATACAATCTGAAATTACTCTTCATATAAAAAGCCAAGAAAGTCCAACCCACAGGGGAAAAGAATATGAAAAGCCACCAGTGCCAAGAAGATACAAAAACCCTCAACAAAATATTAGCAAATAGAATTAAGCAATATTTTTTTTAAGGAAAAAAGTGCCACACCACATGGATGGCATCCCAGGAATGCAAGTCTCGTTCAATATGTGAAAATAAATCAGTGTGATTCACCGAATTAATAGCCTGAAGAGGAAACCATGTGATATTTCAGTGGATGCAGAGAAAGCATTTGATAGAATTCAACATCCATCCACCACAAACACTCTCAGAAAACAAGAAATAGAAGGGCATTTACTTAATCTAATAAAGGGTGCCTACAGAAAGCAGCAATAAAACAAAGAAAAACATACAGCTAACTTGATACTTAATCCTGAAGGACTGGATGCTTTGCCCTAAGATCAGGAACAAGGCAAAGATGTGCCCTGTATCCACAGTCCTAGACAATGCAATAAAATAAGAAAAAGAAATAAAAGGCACACAGGTTAGAAAGGAAGAAATAAAACTGTCTCTGTTCATAGATGACATGGGAGCCTATGTAAAAATCCCAAAGTTCTACTAAAAAAAGGACTGAACTCTAATAAGTGAGTTTAGCAAGGTGGCAGGATACAAGGTCAAAACAAATTCAATCCTGTTTCTATATACAAGAAACAATTGAAAACCAATTTTCTTAAAGCAGTGAGCTATACTGGCCCCTCCAATAAATTACTACTTCAATAAAAATCTAACAAAATAGGATTTGTATGCCAAAAACCACAAAACACTGATGAAAGAAATCAGAGAAGGTCTGAATAAATGGAGGGACATGCTGTGCTCCCAAAAAGGTTCAGCGTGGTTAAGATGCCCGCTGTCCCCCAGAATGACCTACAGATTTAATCCCATTAAAATAAATTAAATGTTAAAACTTTTGCTCTGTAAAAGCCATTGTTAAGAGATGGAAAGACAAGCCATAGACTAGAAGAACATATTTGTAAATCACATGTCAGGCAAAAGACTTGTATGCAGAATATGTTTTTTTTTTTAACTCTTAAAAATCAAAACTCATTGAGCAGACACTCCACCAAAGAAGGTATGTGGACGGTGAATCAGCACATGAGATGTTCAACATTTAGAAAATGCAGATACCTCTCCACACCTATTAAAATGGCTGAGGCCATACGTGTTGAAAGTCACGGGCACACAGGTTTCCAAGTAAGATGGCAGCTTCATATCCAAATACACCAGCAGTTTCTGTAAATGCAAGTGGACTGGAAGAGCCAATCATAAGACAGATATGTTCAGTTCCTACAAAACACATTTAAAATAAGCACACAGGTTGAAAATAAAAGACTAGAAGAGGAGACAGCATGCAAACACAAAAAGAAAGCCTATGAGCCGCAGTAATCAAGGGGGCTTCGGGCAAAAAGTGTCTAAGGAGTAAAGAGGGTGGGTCCACATGATACAGTGTCAGCCCACCGGGAAGCTACAGCCATCCGTGCACACAGGCACACAGAGTATCTAACTATGTGATACAACAGGAGGCTCAGAAAGCAGAAGCTGAGACGGAAGGAACAGGCACGACACATCAGACCGCAGGGGTCCCGCTGCCTATGAGGGCGGAACAGCCCCGGCCCCACCAGCACACAGAGCCCCAAGCAATGCAGGCGTGCACTCTTTTCAAGGGCACCGAACAGTCACAGGAACTGACCATAAACTGGTCCAAAAATCAAGTCTCAGAAACGTCAAGGGAACAAGGTCACAGATGACGTTCTCCTATCACTGCACAATTCAGCTGTCACAAAAAGGCAACCAGGCAAAAGCACGCAGTCCCAAGTTAAGAAAGACACGTCCCAGGGGCCCGTGGATTGAAGAAGAAATCGCCATGCTTGTGGGCATTTTGAAGTGGATGGTAATGGCGTACATCAAAACCTGCAGAATTCAGTACAGTGGGGCTTGGAAGGAAACGGGGAGCTTTGAATGATATGTTAGGAAGGGACACGTGATGAACATCACAAGTAAGTGCCCAGCTCAGTAAATCAAAAACAGAAAAGCAAAATAAATCCAGGGAATGGAAAAGGGCAGAAGTTAACGGGATGTCTTTAAATATGACAGAGAAGATCTACAAAGCCAGCAGCTGGTTTTATGAAATGACTAATATCTTCGATAACCCTTAGGAAAACTGACTGAGATCAGAAGACAGAGGTACAAATGTCCAGTACCAGCGAAACAAACAGGACATCCATCCCTGCAGCCGTGGCCAGCATTAGAAAGACAATAAAGGATATTTAGAACTGTATAAGCAACCGTTCAAAATTGTTGAAGACAAATTTCTTTATAAACACAACTTACCAAGAAGAAACAGAAAATTGGAATAGTATTGCAATAATAAAAGAAGTTGAGTCCTTTAAAAACAAATCCTTCCCACAAAGAAAGCACCAAGCTGGAAGACAGCAGCCAAGTGTTCCAAACATTTAAAGAAGAAATGATCAAATTTTACTCAAAACACGGGTATTTTAGAGATTAGAAAAAAATAAGGTAATCATCAACTCATTTTTTGAAGCTATTTTAACTTTGACACCAAAACCAGACATGGACTTAACAAGAAATGGAAATTAGAGGCCAGTACCACACATGAACATACAGGCAAAAATCCTGAGGAAGTACCAACAAATCCAGTCCAACTCACTCAGGTGTAACCCAGGAATCAAGGCCGGTCTGGCTCCGAAGCCAGCAGGTGTGTCCCCTCCGCCCCTTGCCCGACAGAGCCGTTCGCCTGTGCCCATGGGGCGAGGCTGCTGTGCGAGTGGCCCTGGGCAGCCATAACAAACTGCCACAGGCTGGCCAGGTGAGAGCCACAGAAACACTCTCCACCCTTCTGGAGGCAGGAGTCCGAAACCCAGGACGGGGCTCCCCCAGGAGGCTCCAGCGGAGGGTCCGTCCTGCCTTTGCAGCCCCCGAGGGCCCAGGTGTCCCAGGGCTTGTGGCCCTGTCCCTTGCTGTGCAGTCTTCACCTCCCCTCTCCGCAAGTAGGTCTGTCTCCTTCATGCCTGGGTCTGTCCCTTGCAAGGTTGCTTACCCCTTAATTTAAGGTCCACTGAATAATCTAGGATCATCGCCTCATCTCAAGATCCTTAATTTAATCACATCTTTCCGAATAAGGTCACATTCTCAGGTTCCAGGAATTAGGACATGGACACCTAATCTGGGAGCACCGTTCAGCCCCATACAGGTGGTTTGTGTCCAGGGCCAGCTTGTTAACTGAACTTTCTTGCTGCTACCAAGTCCTTCCCATCCCTTTCTTCAGGTTGAGCTCTCAGCAGCCTGCCTAGAAGGGCAGAGGGGAGCTTCGGGTGGAGTGGATAAGGAGACTGGGTGCTGGGCACCCAGGGTCCCACAGGAAAAGGAGGCAGCTGGGACAAGTCCTGTGGGCTCTGTGCAAACTCACATCAGACACAGGGGTGTGCACTCCAGAGGAGGCTGAACAGCGGGACCCCCAGCAACACTGGGTGCCCTGGGACAAGCCTACACCCTGCTTGTAACTGACATTCTCCAGATCCCTCAGAGAAATGGCTGATTTGGGGCAAAAAGGCACAAGATGAGCCTCAAAGAGCCCATGGCTCCAAAGGCAAGAAGCCTCCTGGGACAGGCATGTTAGGGGCAGGGGCCACCAGGGGGCCGCACAAGCCCACAGCGAGGGGCAGGCGGTGCCTGGCAGGCTGAGTCCACAAGCAACATGAGCACGGGCGGGAAGGGACAGTTGTGCCATGCAGCAGTGTCTCCAGCATATCTGGAAGGAATGGTGGGGCTGTCAGGCAGCCACGTGTCCCCACAGAATGGGATGCGTGAAGCCCCCTGGGGGCCAGTGCTCACCCAGCAGCAGGGCCCCTCCACCACGCGGCGGCCAGCAGGCACCCTGGGCATCTTCGCTTCTCTGCAGGACCGGAGCCTGGCGGACACTGTCCGCCAAAGGGTGGGATGGGCCCTGGCAGGGCATGCCCGCCCGGCAGCCTCCTATACCATGTGCTCCTACACCTGTACCCCCCCAACATGCCTGTCCCAAGTGTCCTGGTCCAAGGGAAGTCGGGCTGAGACAGGAGCAGAGGTGCCTGGGTGGGGGCGGCAAGGCACGGTGCCACTTCCGCAGGCCTGTATTTGAAATTAGCTGTTAAATGAAAGGTTTAAAAAAATCAACAAATGTCATTCTTCAAATAACAGATGAAATGAAAAAAATACAGTCCTATCAATTGATGCAGAAAAGGCATTTAAAAGCGTTCAGTAGCCGTTCATGATTTATAAGAACGGAAGGAAATTTTTTAATCTGATAAAATGCACTACAGGAATCCTACACAGAGAGCGATCCTAGTAGCGAAGAGCTGGGAATGTCCCCTTTGGGACGGATGCAAACAGATGCCTGCGGCCACGGTCCTGGCTCAGCGTCGTGCCAGAGGCTCCGGGGAGGCGGGCTACTTCCTGAAGCAAGGAAGAGAAACAGATAAGGATTGGAGATAAAGAAATGAAACGGTCTTTAGCTGTTGCAGGTGATATACCTGTATACTTAGAGAAGTCTGAGAAACCTAGAGATAAATGCTTGGAATTAATAAGTGAGTTTAACAAGATTGTTTATACCAGGTCAATATATACAAATCAACTGCGTGTCTATAATTTTCAACAGTTAGAAAATGAAATTTGTGTACACACACACACATACTGTTCATATAATCTAGTAAGTCTAATAAAGGAGTGATAATATCTCTACCCAGAAAAAATAAAGCTTCAATAAGATAAATTACTGAACATCTAGATGGGGAGATGTGTTCATAAACAGGAAGATCAATTAAACGTATCAGTTCTCAAACTAATCTATGGATTCCGTGTAGCCCCAGGCAAAATCCCAAGAGCTTTTCCTAATATTTGACAAACTGATTATAAAATACGTGTGGAAATGCAAAGGACCAAATGGAGTCAAAAACTTCTGAAGCAAACAGGAAGGCAGGTGGTCCTGATTCACATTAAGACTTGTGGTGCAGCTGGGGTGCTGAGCCCCCTGGGCATCCCCACAGCGGTGGGCAGACGCAGCCTCAAGGAGCAGAGAAGGGACCCGCGGACTGGGGCGCGGCCGCCCACTCGGGGAGGAACCCCAGCCCAGGACTGTGCCCTGGGAGGGGTGGACTCCAGGAGACTCATGACACATACTTTTGAAAAGATGAGATTTGACCCCTGCCTCACACAAAAAAGCAATTCCATGTGACTTGAGTCCTAACTGGGGAAGGGAACGGGGATGGGGGCAGGCGGGGAGGGAGGAATCTGGCCTTATCGGAAGAACATGACGTGTGAGAGGATATCTGTATGACTTCGGAGTGGGAAAAATGTTAAATGGGACACAAAATAACAGCAACTATCAAAAGAAAAGACAGATAAGTTAGTTGGACGACGTGACATTCAAGAGCTTCTGCCCATCCAGACGTGACCGAGGGAGAGACGACGGCAGAGACAGGGCTGTTTCCCGCAACGCTTGCAAGTGACAGGAGACCCCCTCCGGGGCGTGGGAAGGGCTGGAAGGACGCCGCACAGGCACCGCCCAAGTGGTCAGCGCCCGGATTGTGGGCATGGCCAGCCACCAGTGGGACGCAGCGGGAGCCACAGCGAGGCTCACCGCAAACCGCCGGGTGGTGGACTCGAGGGGACCTGCCACGCCTGGCGCCGTGCTGCAGGTCAGGCGTGTGCCCACCCGCCCCGCAGACGTGCGTGGCCTGCAGGGGCCGAACCGCGCTGCTCCGCGACCGGGAGCTGTACCCCAGGACCGGGCCGGCGACACGTGCACACGGGCGGCAGAGGTCACGGAGCATTGCCTGTGAAGCTGAGACCCGGGAACAGCCCCGCGTCCCGAGTAGGAAGGACACACAGGGCAGCAGGGCCACAAAGGGCAGGAGGACACACAGCGCCCGGGCCGCAGTGAGGCGAGGAGCTATGGGCAGCCGTGTGGGAGCCCACGAGCGTCGTGCCGGGGAGGCAGCAGGCCTGAGGAGCACAGCGGGAGGGTAAGGCTGAAGCAGGAGGAGGCTCCGCACGTGCTTAGGGACGAGGCTCCAGCGGAGGCCGCCCAGGGAAGGGGGCGGACCCCCCGGGGACCTGCAGGGACACGGGCTGGCGGGGGGCCCGCGGGGGCGGCCCGAGCTCAGCCTTATTGTACAGTTCACAGCAGAAACGCTTGAGAAGAAAAACATGACAAAAATGAAAGAAGGCAGTGGATAAACCAAACACGTCAGAGGGTCTTCAAGGGATACCGGACGTGAAGATACTCAGAATGTCTGTAAAGTTTACGGTCGTCTTAAAATATATAGAAATACAGCAGATGGGGAGAGAATATAGTCATAATGGCTGAGAACAAAAGCGCGGACGCTAGTTAAGGACAAGGGTGGCAACGGCCGCGGGGAGGCCCGACCGTCGCCCTGCCGGGAGGTGGCCACACAGGTGGGCCCGGGACCCCAGCGGGACTCGGCCTGAGGGCGGCCTCCGCGTCAAGACACCACAGACCGACTACTTAGCTCTCTCGCGTGAAGCCCCCAAGTTGCGCCTAACTGTGGGGCACCCGTTCCCGAGCGCGCGCGGACCCTCGGGGGCGGCTGGTGGGCGCCCGAGGCTGTGCCCCGCCGCCCTGCCCTCCCTCCGCGGTGTCTCCCCGCTGGACAGCCTGGCGGCAGCGCCGCAATAACAAGCGGGCCCAGCCTGTGCCAGGGACCCGCGGCCTCCCAGATTAAGGTCTGAGGTGTGCAGGACCCAGTGTCCTGTTCATAGGAATCGTCGTTTGAAATTCAAGGTCTTCCCCAGTTTATAAGCTGGGTGGTTTTCCTCTTCAGAGGAAAGCGAAGCCACTAGGACCTAAATACTTATTCAGTGCTTCGGCCTCAATAAACAGAACCCGGAGGTATTTCTCCTCAGCACCCTGCACCTCTCGCTGAGAGCACCCTGAAGGCAGCACCCCAGCCCCAAGCAGCGACTGGGGGGACTGTTGACAGCCACTGCTAAGCCTCCCTGGGAAACGGCCCCATGTCCCCTCTGGTCCTGCCCTTCCTGTCGCAGGGGCTCCGGAAGCCGCGCATGGTCTCCATCAAGTGCACATCTGGCTCCTGACAACCAACCACTGTGGCCCTAACTGAAAAAGGAGTCTCTGCACCCCACATTCCCGGCAGCTCTGCCCACAGCAGCCAGCGCAGACGCAGCCCAGGTGCCCGTGGCTGCAGTCACGGAGGGCTGTGCAGTCCACCCACAAGTGGAGTACGATTCGGCCATGAGGAAGGGAACACACGCAGCCACCGACAGACGAGAGCATGTCATGTCATGCACGTGAAGCCAGCCAGTCATGGAAGGACAGCCCCGTAGGAACCGCTCACTTGCAGGGCCTGGAGGAGTCACACCCTTGGAGACAGAGGGGGCGCCTGGGGCAGGGAGTCAGTGTTTAGTGGGGCACAGCTTCAGTCTAGAGAGATGAGAAAGCTCTTGGGGATAGCGGGGCCGACTGTGCATGTGAGGGCACCTGTGGCTACTGCCCTGCACACTCAGAAGTGGTGATGGTGGTCGGTTTGACGCCAGGTTTTTCACACACACACTGTCCCTGAAAGGGGAGGAAAAGAAACCCTTGGGAACTGTAAATAAAAATATAAGCAAACCAGAAGAAAAAAACCTACAAGAGTAGCCACTGCCTCCCACACCCAAGACGGCCAGACCCCAGACCCCACATCTACCAGGGCCCACCTGAATCCCACCTGCCTTCTCACCCACCCGGGACCTGCAGTGGGCACCTGGTGAACCCTGGGGACAGTGAGGAGGGCGGCACACGAGTCCCCACACAGGGCTGGGCCACGGTCCTGCTGAGGACACGGGGAGGCGGGGCTGAGGGATCTGCCCAAAGTGGCTGAGAAGGGCCCCTCTACCTACATCTGGACTGAGGGGGACACTGGGACACCCCTTGGCCAGCAGGGGAGCCTGGAGGGCCTGGGCCTGACCTGGCCAGCTCTCCAGCCAGGCATGCCCCCAGGCCAACGGCACCCACCACGATGGGGAGACCCTGGGCTGGGGGACAGCAGTGAGCAGCAGGGTCTCCGGAGCCCAGGGACCGAGAGGCTGGAAGTGACAGCACAGTGCAGCCACGGCACGGCACGTGGGGCTCGTGCCGAGGTTTGCCTCCTGACACCCACCCACGGATGCGCGTGGGTCCACGTGAGCGGTGCTGACCACTGGCCGCCAGTCCGGCTTTAGCTGCAAGGCAGTGGTCAGACTGCCTCCTGTGCGGCGCCCTCTGCGACATGCCCGTGACTGCCTCAAGATTTTAAGAGGCCCTGGCTGCCCCCCCAAGGAGGCCGCTGGGCACACGCCCCCCATTGTGCCCCGAACACTCTGCTGCCATCACCCAAGCCGAGCGAGAGCCGGAGCCAGTGTGGCAGGTCCGGCATTCCAGGTGCCGGCCTCAAGGCCCCAGCACGGGCAGCACACAAGCCCCAGGCGCCCCACACCCCACCATGTGGCTGCCTACCCTCTCTCCTGCACGCCTTTCCTGGGCTGGCTCGCTTCCATCTCTGTGATGATGGGTGGCTGTTTGCACCCCAGTCCCTTATGGTTAGATGTCCCAAATAAACCCCTCCCTCCGGCTTGTCCCACTGTCTTTAATAAACAGAGGTATCTCTTTGGTGGCGTCTGTTTCCCGGCTTGAAGCTACTCCCTAACGGAGTGGGCCATCCTCACCTCCTGCAGGGCTGCTTGTCTGTGTCTCGGGGGGAACAGGGGGCCCACAGCGCCACCCTCACACCGACACTTGCTGGTCAGAGCAGCCCCCACTGCCCCATGCTGGCCAGGCTAGACTCCAGCGCACACGCGGGCCTGGGCTACCCTGCACCCGCATCCATCCCAGGGCCTGGGGGTGTCAGGCCTGTCAACTTGTAATGTGCAGAAGAGGCTGTGACCAGGATTGGGGACCCCTGGAAATGGAGGAGGCAGGAGAATGTCAGAGACAGCAGCCTGCCTGAGGAGTGAGCCCCAGCTGACCCCGTCTAAGCCTGGTGAGACTGGGACTGCACCCCACACCATCTGTACCACAGCCCTAGACTGGCCTGCTCATGGGAGCCCACGGGCACGCTCCGCCCTGCAAGGGCATGGGCTCTCAGGCCCATTCCACCCCACGCTTCAGCATCCTTAGTCCCACAGCCACGCAAGCACACTTGGGGTTTGATTGGGGTTTATTGACTGACAGATCAATTTGAGGAGTGATGGCTCCATAACATTGACTCTGCATTTGGGCTTCTAAAAATCAAGTTCCTTGGGGAACCTTAGGTTTCCAGGACAAGAAGGGCCAGGTCCAGCAGTCAGGAGGGTGCGGTGGTGGGACGGCTTCAGGGAGCCCAGAGGCATCTCCAGACACTTGGAGGACAGCGCAGTGGGAAGCGCCGAGCCCCAAGCCGGAGCTGGGGGGGTAGCCGGGCCCAGGAGGGCGGTGTCAGGGACGCACTCCTGAACGGGAGGACCGCTGGTCCCGGCTGCCCAGTGAGCACTCCGAAGACAGTGCAGGGGCGCAGCTGTGTCCTCCAGGGCAAAGGAGGCCATGGCGAGCGGGTGCCTCTGGGCGTGGGCTGCCATTCCAGCACACCCCCAGGCGGGCAGGGAAAGCCAAGGAGAGAACATTCTGGCAGGCCGGGGCCCCTAGTGGCTGGGAGTGTCCCGGGGCCTCAGCAGGAGGTGGCCCCTTGGCCCACCCAGCAGCAGGTAGGGGTTCAATTGTCCTGGGAAGACGGGAGCCTGGCCAGGGAGCAGGGAGGTGGCTGTGCCTACCAGGGAGCGAGGGTGCTGTGGTGCTGGGCCTACTGGGCAGAGGGCACCCATTCCGGCACATCCCCGGACACAGATGGCTCTTTGTCAGGGCTGAGCCCAGCTCCCGGAGCAATCTTGGGAACAAAGTCCCCTCTGTCCGAAGTGGCCCCCCCCAACCAGGAGTGCCACCCCAGGAAAGGAGCATAGCCCCCACCCACCCCAGCATCTGGCGCGACACACAGACACACACACCCAGGGGTTTGAGGACAGCCAGGATGAGGGTGCAAGGACCCCTCCCCCAGGCCCTGCCTTCCTTCCAGCAGCCAGGGAGCCCTGGGCTAGCCTGGCCTTGGCCACCACTGCCTGGGGCTCTCTTCCCCTGGGCCTCTGCACAGCCTACACAGAGCCCTGGAAGGGGGGCAGAGGGATGGCCGGGAGCCTGACCCTTGCAGGGAGGCCTCCACTATTTATTTTTGAGTCCCCTCTGATCCTAAATGCCCCAGCCATCATGCTGGGCCTGTCACGACTGCCATGCCTGCCCCCAGTACTGCAGGCCAACAGACAAGGCTCTGCCCAAAGGGACAGCCCCAAGGCCCAGGGAGAGCAGGAGCTGGGGCTCCAGTCTGCACTGCCCTGCGGCCACCGGCCTGAGCATCCACACTCCTGGGCCCAGCCAGGCTGAGGGGAGGTGGCACGGATCCGTCCACAGGCCCTCACCGTCGGGGCGGCGGGATCCAGATGAGGCCGGGCAGGGCTCCTGCCAGCCTGGCCAACTCTTGCCGACACTGTCCTTGCAGCTGGTGTAGCACTGCCTCCAGGCAGGCCTCCCGGCTCCTTAGTGCCCCAATCACCTCGGCAGCCTGCAGGCCCAGGCCACCTGGCTCCCCTGGGACTCCAGCCTCACTCCTCACCAGCCGGTGGGGCCCATGGGGACAGGCTTGGGCCAGGCCCTGGTCTGGCTCCCAGGCCTGCTGCAAAGCGGCCAGCTCCTGTCCGACTGCCTCCTGCAGGGCCTGCCGCACTGCACTCCAAGCCGGCCCCCGGCCTCCAATCTGCGCAGAAGACAGATTTCTGAGCCAAGAGCAGCACGGCCCACACAGGACACTGGCCTCAGCCCCCTCGGCACTCCCTGGGCAACCCCCAGGCCACTGAGGAAGGCTGAGACCCAGAACCCATGCCTCCTGGGGACCGGGCAGCCCAGCACCAACTCACGGGCCGGCCCTTCCAGGCTCTGCATCACGCTCGCCACGCACCTGAGCCCTCAGCCCGAGACCACGGGGACCCAGAGACAAGGCTGGCAGCCTGACCAGCCCCCACAGGACCACCCAGCCACAGGCCTGACCTGCTCAACTCGGCAGGTGCTGGGCAGGGGCAGGGTATGGCTGCTCCCAGCAGGCCAAGGCCTTCAGGGCCTATTCAGAACCCAGAGCCCAGACACTGGGGGCGGAGGGGTGCCCACCCTAACCCCACCTGCCACGCCAGGGTCGGGCCCTGCCTCCCACCACCCTCTGCTGAGTCAGCTCCCCACCTTTCCAGTGCCCTCCAGGAGGGGAACATAGGGTGGGGCTGAGGGACGCTGGGCCTCAAGTGCCCCCTGAGGGACCACAGTGACCCTTTGGGCAGGCCCTATCCCATGGAGCCAGTAGGCAGCTGGCCCAGTGGGGTTGGAGGGTGAGAAGAGGCTGCACCCGTGGCGTCCCCAGGGAACTTGGTGGCCTCTGCTCCAATGTTCCCAAGCAGGAGGCTCCCGGAGCCTAGGCTGTGACAAGTGCCGTGTTCCTCATGAGAAATCACTTGCAAACGGAGCCTCAGCTGTCACCACCAGGGGCAGAGGGCTCCCGCCTGACCGGGCTGGAGAGCACAAGGCACGGCGCCTCAGCACACCCCTCCGCACCGAGTCAGATTAAGCTGGCGCCCCCCCAGCCCTCACCCCCGCCTCCCAGGCCGACCGCCGGGTCTCCACCGCTTCCTGCAGCTCCTCTAGCAGGGCCTGCAGCTCCTGCGCCACCAGCTGCAATTCGCCAGCTCCCTGCTCAGGGATCCGGGGCAGGGACGATGGCTGTGAGGCCTCCAGGGGGCAGGCGCCCAGGACCGTGTCCTGCAGAGAGACCCAAGAAAGAGGTTGGGCGGCAACCGCCATAGCCACAGGCCCGGCTCCCCAGCAGCAGGGACGGGTGGCACAGGGACCCAGAGGCAGTGCCCACCCCCAGGTCACCCAGCAGGCCTGGAGGCACAATGGCCAGACTTCTGAAAGGCCAAGACCCCTGGGCAGGTGGGTGGCCGGACAAAGGTGGGGGAGGCCTGGAAAGGGCCCCACACTCAGCAGCAGGCCTGGAAGCGAAGAGGCTTTAGGGCTGTGCACGGCCTTCCTGAATCCCCTCTTCCTGTCTGGGAGGTGGGCCGAGCCCCCCACAACCCCAGGGCTGCTGCGGACAGGGTGGGGCGGGGAAGGGTGGGGCCTCCTGACCATCCACTGCCAGAAGACCAGCTCCCGGCGCCTCCACCGCAGGGCAGCCTCCAGGCGCTTGTTCTCCGTCTCCAGACTCCCCAGCAGCTGCAGCCAAGGCGTGAGACCCCATAGGCACCGGGGACCCTGAGGGCTGGAACCCCCACCCGCCACTCCCACCGCTCCCTCTGTCTCCTGGCCCAGGCCGCGGAGTCCCACCTCTGCGCAGGGCCTGGCCAAGCCCCCACCCAGGCCCCTAGGCTCTGCTGGCGCCCTGACACTGACCCCAGCTGCAAACACCACAGGGTAAGAAGCTGAGTCCCAGCACCCCGGACCTGGGACCACTGCCCCACATTTCTGCTGGCAGGGCTGCACCCCAGCGGCTGTGGGCAGACGGGAGGGCCCCAAACAGGAGAGCCTGCCAGGCTCCAGGGGAGGGCGACCTCAAAGACAGGGTGGGCTAGGCCAGGGCACCTGCATGGCGCAAATCCCCACCGCGCCTCCCGCCCACCATGACAGCCCCTAGCCTGTGCCCACAGGCACCTGGGCCCATGAACAGCCTCATACACAGGCTCCAGTTCCACCTGCCTGGCCCCTCAGGAGGCCTGGCAGGAACCAGGGGCCCCGCCCATGGCACCACCAGAGCTAGGAAGCAACAACTCAGACGCCCCCATCCCACCCCCAACCCTGGGCTGGCGCCTGCTGTGGCTCTTCTCTGAACACCACCATCAGCACACTGACCACTGTGGGCACAGCTCCTTCCAGCAAACAGGGTGCTGAGCCACTTGGGAACATGAGCGTGTTCTGCAGACAGGACAAATGGCAACAGAGAGCTCTGCCAGGCCACCAGTCACGAGAACCAGTGCACACACCCTGGGATACACAGCAGTGACCCAGGGCCTCTCCCGGCCTGGGAGGGATGTTTGCTCTGCCCACTGCTGGCCCCACAGCAAACCCAGAGTGCCAGCCAGGCGGCCAGGGGCCTCCCCGCTGCAGCTGGAACCTGGGGCTCCAGGGCTCAGGGGGCCCAGCCCATCGCCTGCCAGAGAAGCAGGCTGACAGGGACAATGTCCCCGCAGCCTAGGGAGCCAGGAGCCCAGAGGCACTGGGAGACACGTGGAGGGCAGTCAGAACGCACACGCACACTCGTGAGAACAGTCGATGCGGTTTCCAAGAGCAGTCCCACGAGTGCCCCGCAACACCAGTCGCAGGAAGGGGAGGCAGCACAGTGGTGGGGGAGGGGAGCAACAGCCCTCTGCACCCACCTCACACTAGCCCAGCCCCCCAGGTCCGGCCTCTGGAGGCAGCTGCCTGCCTCGACCCACTGCCCTGGGAGGAGGCAGGGAGGAAGCCCAGGGATGTGTGGAGGCCGCAGGCCAGCCATAATTAAGAACGCTGCCCAGCCACTGGCTGCTTGGACGGCAGGCAGGGATCATTCCAGAAGCTTCTGGGACCCGTCCCAAATGCGCAGGCCCTGCAGGCAACCCAATCCAGACTTCCGCCAGCTCCCCTGCCAGAAGCCCTGGAAGGAAGCCAGCCGTGGCCCTGTCCACCTGTCCACACCATCTGCAGTCCTGCTGCACCAACGTGTGCCAGACCCCGGGGGGACATGGAGCCCACATGCATGACCCCCATCACGAAGGCCGGGGTCCCAGGCAGCACCCAGCTGGAGGTGGAGCAGCCTCTGCTCTGCTCCACCAAGGGGATCGGGAACGGGAAGCCTGGGCCTTGCTGAGTCACCCCTAAAAGGGGACCCAGCCAAGGTACTACCTCAGCACCTCCAGAGCCAGGCACAATCCTGCCTGGGTGGGGCCAGCCAAGAGTCAGCCAGGGACACAGGCCTGCAGGCATCTGAGTGGCCACCCTGACCCCACAGCAGGGATGAAAATGCCCCCCCTTGCCCCGCCTCCTCCCCCCACCCCCACCCCCACCCCCCGGCCCCAGCAGCACTCAGCTCCAGAGGTGGGACCTGCTGTGCATAGAAGGAAGGGCTGCACCAGCCCTGACCCTCAGCCTTCTGGCCCAAACAACTGGTCTCACATGCAACCAACCAGAGCCCAAGCCTCAAGTGACAGCCAGCCTTCATGTCCCTGGAGCCCCTGGCCATGCCAGCCCAAGGGAAGGAAACCATGACAATGGGGCTCCCCTGAAAAGAATATCAGCAGAGCGTGAGGCATGCTAGGCCACCCCTGGGCCCCTCCATCACCAGGTGACCCCTGCACAGGCTGAAGACACAACACTATCAGCTTGAACCTCCAAGCAGTCCTTAATTCCAGGGGCCCCTCAGACAGCTCCCAGCCTGGCTCAGACACCTGTGACGGTCACACCCTGACCTTCCTGGCCAGGCGCACACAGCAGCCAGTCTGGATTAGGCCAGGTAGGGCTGAGGACACACCTCCCTCACCCCCAGCAAGATGGCGATTTTGGAACCACCCACAGCTCCATCGATCCCTACCTGGTCCTCCTCCTGAGACCCCTGGGATTTAGGCAACACCCACCTCAGCCCCTGCCAGCCCTCACCTGCCGGCCGCCCTCTGGGTCCCTGAGCAGCTCCGTTTCGGCAACAGACAGGTGGCCGAGGCTGCGGTTGCCATGGCAACCGCTGGTGTATAAGTGAATCTGAAACAAGCAGTGAAGACCCCAGGCTGAGGAGGGCAAGCGCCTCCCCGGAGATGGACCAAGGCCTCTGGGAAGGCTGAGGTCCAGCAAGGCCAACGGCAGGGCCGCAGGGCGAGTCTGGGTCTCCCAGGGAGGTGAGTGGCCGCGTCCCAAGCAGGAGGAGCTGCAGGAGCACAGCAAGTCAAGAGGGGCCAAAAGGTCTCAAGAAAGGTCTGATAAGCAAGACCCTTGGCCAGAGGCAGGGGTGCAAGGGGAGGGGGAGGTTCCAGAACCAAGGAGGCCTAGGCCGGTGGGTGCCAATGGCCACCTGCCCAGCCAACCCTCAGTCGGCTGCACTGGGCCTGTGGGGGACACCTATGCCCCCAGAGCTGTGTCTTACCAGCCCTCAGGACACGTGGGAGCTGCCCACTGCCCACCAGCCCACACCAGGGATGCAGGAGGAGAAGGGAAGTGTCTCCCCCCGCTGTGTGCCCAGGCAGCAGCCACCACCCTAGAGCCTGAGGACGACCACACTGCTTGGCGACACACAGCCTGAGGCCTCGGGTGACTTTGGCGACAAGATGGCCAACCCTGCAGGCTTCCTGCCCCACTGGCCCCGGCCCCAGCAATGCCAGCTCCACCTGCTCTAGACCCTGTCCTGGACTACCTGAGGCCCTGGGCTCAGGCTCTGGGCCCCCAGGGCAGTACCCAGCCTGTGACCCCCCAGCCAGGCCGGGAAAGTTCCACATCCAGGCCGGGAAAGTTCCACATCCAGCCCGAGGACAGACCGCAGCCTGGGCTGGGCCGGGGTGGCCGACACACGGTGGCACTACCTTGCCCAGGAGGGTACATTGCTCCTGCTGACTGACCATCAGGTTTCGCCACCGGAACCGAAGCTTTCCCATCAGCCACTGCAGGTGGCGGACATCCACTCCGCTGTCTGCTTCCACACGTGGTGTAGACCAGCCAGGGCTGGCCAGGGCCTTGCACTGTACAAGGGACGAGGGTCACTCCCTGTTCCCACAACCCCAGCAGAGACTCAGAACAAGTAGAGAAAGGAGGCCCCTGGGGTGAGAGCTCAGGGGTCCCGGTGTCAGGGAGAATGGGGGCCCATCCTGCCCTGAAGGTGCGGAGTAGGCAGGGGCCAGGCCAGGCCAGGCCAGGGAGCCAGTGGAGGCCCAGGCCCCGCATCCTCCCCTGGCAGCTGCGCCTCACCCACCTCGCACACGGGCATCTCGTCGCCCAGCCGCAAGCGGGTCTGGACTAGCAGCTGCTCCAGCAGGGGCCCGCGGGCCAGTAGCCAGGCCAGGGCCAGCAGCAGCTCACGGCTGCCATGGGCGCCGTCGTCGGGGAGCTGGGCCAGCGTCCACCTCGGGTAGCCCCGGGAGCGCAGCGCCGACCTCACCGCGCGGGCTTCGGCCTCTGCGGGCGGGCAGGACTCCGCCGGCTCAGAGGCCACCCGTTGGGGTGACACCACCCAGACCCCAACAGGGCCCCCGCACGACCCCCAGCAAAGGCCCGGCTTTGAGGGACACCATGAAGAGGCCACAGGATGAGTTCAGGGCTCGTGGGGGCGGGGCCAGTGCCGTGGGTGGGCGGGACCAGAGCCGGCCGGGGCGGACTTAAGGGGAGGCGGGCTTACCCGGGGCCAGGGGGGCCGTGGCGCCGTCAACCGGCAACGGCGAGAGCACGCGCAAGAGTAGCCGCCAGAGCGCGGGGGCCTGCGGAGATCCCAGACTGGCGGTCAGTGGGGCTGGCCACTTCCCTGAGTCCTCCTGAGGCCCAACCGAGCCCGGCTGCCGGCCCCGCTGGCCTCACCGCCTCCGGACGGTCGAACTTGGCGCGGCGGAAGGTCTCGGGGCTGGGCCCAGCGGGCAGCGTCCGACTCAGCGCGGCGATGGCCTCGGGCAGGGCCCCGGCCGCGTCCTCCGGGCCACCCCGGCGCCGCCGCCGCCCCATGCGGCCGGCCCAGGGCTCCGTTGGAACGCGCGCCGCCGCTGCCGCCTAGTCCCCGCGCCCAATCACCCAGCCGGTGTCTCCTTTGCTGGGCCTGCTCCCAATCGTCGCGCGGGCCGGGACACGCCCCCGGCCTCGGCCCAATGAGCGGGG
The DNA here is from genome assembly GCF_030020395.1 of Manis pentadactyla. Classification (NCBI taxonomy): domain Eukaryota; kingdom Metazoa; phylum Chordata; class Mammalia; order Pholidota; family Manidae; genus Manis; species Manis pentadactyla. Next base: position 804,221 of record NC_080029.1, read on the forward strand.
CCCCCAGTGTTTGAGTGCAATCTCTTCGGCCCGGTGCGGAGGCATTTCCCGTGCGGCAGAGACCAATCAACGCTGAAAGCTGCGCAGTGCCCGCCCTCCACAGCCAATCGCAGTGGTACCAGACACGCGCTTTGTCCAGACCCCACCAATCAGTGCCTCACCCACCACCCCACTGGCAGCCTAGCAACCGAAGGCAGGTCCACGGCCACGCTCGAGACGCCCCCTGCAGCCGGGAGGGCAGCGTAACCCGGCGCCGCCGACCCTTGGCCTGCGCCCAGCCCTCTCCGGCTCGGCCGCCAGGGGGCGCCCCGACCCGCAGCACCCACCAGGCCTGACACGCCCTGACAGCTCAGCCCGCAGGACGTGGGCAGAGGACTCTCGCAGCCGAACCTGCGTCTGCAGACCCCCCAGACGGACCTCCCGCCCAGCCTCTGCCCGGCCAGCTCCCACCCCAGCTTCCCTCTGCCCCTTCCCCCGTCCGTCCTCCCCCTTCTCCCACCCGCCCCGCCTGTCCTCCGTCCCCCACCCCCCTGCCCCGTCCTTCCTCCGCCTCCTCACCCCCGCCCGTCCTTCCTCCCCACCCCCCATCCTTCTCCCTCCCCACCTCGTCCGCCGCCCTTCCAGTGCCGGGCCGGCCTCCCCCGCCTCCCTCTGTGCTGAACCTTCACCCTCTCCTTCCTGCCACTTTGGAAAGCAGTTTGGCGTCTTTTCAGTTAGCAGTTCACCAAACGACCCGGCCAGGCAGCACCACAGATCTACCAGCATTCGTGTTCACACTCATGGAAGTTCACAGCGGCTTTGTTCATGACAGCCCAAAACAAACCCCCAGGCCACCCGCTGTGCGGTCAGCACACACACCAGCCCGGCCCCCTCGACCGGCACAGCTCGCGGGAAGCTCAGGAACGGAAGAGGCGGGACAAGACACTACAGGGGGCCGAACGGCCAGAAACGGAACGGTGTGCGGGCAGGAGGCAGGTGAGCGGCGGTCCGAGACGGGGCGCAGCGTGACAGCCGCCAGGCCAAGGCAGTTTTTTGTGGGTGATGGAAATGGTCCAGAACTGGGTCGTGGTGCGGACTGTGCACTCGCACTTCCTGTGCTGGTATCACTAAACGCGTGGACTTTAGAGTATGTAAACTACAGCCGTTAAAGCTGTGAGAAAACGGGAGGAAGAGGAGGCAGGGCGAGCTCTGGCCCAGCCCGCGGCGGAGGGCAGGCCCCCACAGGCCACAGGAAGTACGGTGGGGCGCAGCCCTCTTCCCCAAACTCCTCCCCTTGGTCCAGCTCCCTCACAGGCACAGTCAGCTCCTCCCCTCCAGCCAACCCCCTTCTCCTGACTGGGTGCCACAGGGCACCCCCACCCCGAATCAGCTGGTTCTCCTGTCCATCCCAGGCAGTGGGCCACACACACCCCTCACCTTGGGTCACCCTCCACCCCACCAGCATGGGCACTGCTGCCGGCTACCCCCATGCCCCTGCCTCCAGTCCCCTGCAGGGTCCACCTTCCACTCCAGCTGGGCCCAGCACAGGTCTCCAGTCTGACCCTGTCTGCACAGCCGAGGCCTCTCTGGCCACCCTGCCAAAGCCCAGCACAGTGCCCTGTGGACTTCAGAATAAAGGCCTCACCCTTTACCTGCCCACCAAGGTTCACCTGTCGGACATCCCCTAAGGGCTTTCCTCCAAAGCTGTCAGGCTCAACCACTTTCCCTGCAGCTACCTGGGTGGAGCCACGGGGCGGGCAGTGTGCAGAGCCTCCCCCAAAAGCTCAGGGCCATTTTCCTTTGCACCTGCCCCCCACTGACTCACTGTGGCCACAAGGTGTTGCTGAGTCTCAAAGCCCCCAGTCCCCTTACCCACAAAGGACATCTCTAAGCCAGCCACCATCCCACCACAGTCCACTGAGAACCCGGCTCCCCCTCAACACCTGCCCCCATCACCAGGTGCACTCCAACTCCTGCCTCGGAATACTCGCCCCATCACACTCCCACCTACATGCTGCCAACTCAGGCCTATAGGACCCCCAGCAAAGCTCTGGGCTGGGCTGTCCTTGGAAGGGGGCCATTTGCCAAGGACAAAGTGTAAGTGGCCAGTGGGGGGAATGTGGCCGGCTCTAAAGGTGGCCCAGTCTGCAGCTGCTGCCTGACTTGACCCGCAGATTTCCAGAAAGCCCCCAACTGTCACTGCCCAGTCAGTCCTCAAACTCCTCTTTGGCAGCTGGCCACCAGGCAGTCCCTAGGCAACAGAGTGGGGGCACATGAGGGCAGTGGCATCTGGGCGGACACCTTGCAGGAACACAGCGGGTCCAGTCTGGTCTGGTGGGGTATGGGTACACGGGTGCAGCAGCAGGAAGTGGGGAGGGCAAAAGAGGACCCCTCCCAACTCCCCCACAGCTTCTCAAAAAACAGAAACCAGCGTGAACTCAGCTGACACCCTGTGGCCCACCCGCCCTGTGGCTCCAGGCATCTTGTTCCCGCTGACCCACAGGCCCTCCCCTTGCCCCATCCCTTAACTGTCACGAGGAGGACTTGGGCTTCTGGGAGCTGGAGAGCTGAGCCTCCCTGGACCTGGGGCTGGACGAGGGGCTGTCCATAGCGTCCAGGCTGCTTGCCCTGCGGGGGGTGGGGGCAGCCCATGGCTATGGGCGTTAAGGCCCACTGTGACAGGAAAGGTGAGCGCCCTGGCAGGCCAGGTGTCAGAGCCTACAGGTTCAGCTCCCCTGCCCTGCTCCCCAGCAACACATGTGCACACAGGCAGATCTTCCCAGTGTTGGGGTTTATTGAGGGCGTGGGGGTCTACAGGAGAGCCCCAGCTGCCTGGGGGTCAGGACTGGCATCAGCCTGGAGGAACTGTTCATGGTCGGGCAGCCAGAGATGGAACCTCCACCATCTGTGGAGAGAGAGGGACCAGGTCAGACATGAGAGCAGGTCCAGGGTGAGGGGACTCATCCTGAGGTCCAGATGGGCTGGGCGGGAAGGGGTGTACCTGGTTCACTTGAAGGTGTGACTCTCAGCTCCACCCCGCCCAAAGCCTGCAGAGACAAGAGGGGGCTGTTGGGGGACAGGGCGGCCCGGCACGGGGGTCTCCGGGCATGGGGGGACCTACCTTTGGGCCCGAACGTGGCCGAGTAGCAGGGGTGGTTGCAGTAGGGCTTGCCTTCATGCTGCAGAGAGAAGCCATGAGGGGCTGTCAGCCCTGCACCCTGCCTGGCCGCCCCCCAGGCCCTACCTACCTCAGAGTGGCCCCCCGAGGTCAATGTCTTTCCACACTTCTCACACTTCAGGCAGGGCCGATGCCAGTCCTTCCCCAGGGAGGTCACCCGCTCAGCTACACAGGCACAGAGAAGCCCCCTGTGGGACACTGCTCTGGGGACACAGGACACACCCCGCTTCCAGCCAGCTCTGCCCAAGGCCTGGCCCCACAGGCGGGGCGGCCCACCTCGGGTCTTAGCCGGCCCTCGAGTGGGCCCCACGGGTGCTCCATGGGTAGGGAGGGGCACCTCCACGTCCCCTCGCCCATCCAGCCAGGCACTAGTGCTGGCTGGGGCTGGAGGCGGCGGCCGCGGTACTCGCGGACCAGTGGGTGGGGCACCGGTCAGGAGGGCGTGGGCCCTGCTGCCGCGGCAGGGGCGCCCTTCTGGGCGGGGGCAGGAGACTCACCACTTCCTCCCGCCCCTCCCCTGCGTGGGCCCCGGGCGCGGGGCAGGAAAGCGGCGTCCTGGGATAGCGCCCCGGGCGCCAGTTTCCGCGTCCGTTTTTACTTAGCGCGCTGGGAGGGGCAGCCGGAGCCCAGCGTTGCTACCCAGCGGGGTCCCCGCCCAGGGTGCGCCCGAGGGGAGGCGGGAGAGACGGGGAGGCCCAGCGTGGGGGAGACCAAGCGGGGCCGAGGGAGAGGAACAGCAGGGCACAGCCACCGGACAAGGCCAGCCGACGCTGGGGCAGGACTGTCCGCTGCCGGGCCCGGGCCGCGCTCAGGCCCGGGGCGGCGGGGACGCGCTCACCGAAGTACACCTCCTTGTCGCACTTGGGGCACTTGGGCATGGCGGCGCCGGGTCCTTGCAGACAGCCGCGCAGAAGCAGACGTGAGCGAGGACTGGGTCGCTCCCACCGAGGGCGCGCCTTTCAGGGACCCCGGGTCCCCGCCCCTTTGAGGCCCGCCCCTCGCGCCCCGCCCCGAGTCTGGGACTTGGACCCCGGGACCTCGGTTCCAGGCCAAACGGCCGAGGAAGGTCATGCGACCCGCCCCGCCTCCGAGCAGGACCGGGTACAGCCGACGGCCCAGCGGGGCCCGAGGGGCGCAGGGATCCCTGGGGACACACCGAAGGGGTGGGGCTCCCCAGGAGCGGGAAGGCGCACCCGGCCCAGCCCGCCGGCACCTGCACGAGCCGGGGAGGGGCCCGGTCCCTTCCAAAGCGTAAATAGCTGCACAGCGGCGCGCCGGGAGGCCCCCCACCCACTGAGACCCGGCCCTCCCCCGGGGACACGGCGCTCTCAGGTGCGGCGCCCTCCGGGAGCTCCCTCCCCTCCGGCCCTCGCGGCACGCGGCGCTCCGCCCCGGCCCCAGCCGCCCGCCCTCCTGGAGAGCCCCCGACAGCTCGGCTCCGAGGGAAGCCCAAGGACCGCAGAGGGACGGCCCCGAGGAATTCGAAGGCGAGGACTCGGAGAGGGGGCGTCCCCCGTGGACCGGCTGCGGGGCGCGGGCTCTGCGGGGAAGGCGGGGTGACCACGCCCGGGCGGCGAGCGCTGCTTATCGCCGTGCGAAACTCCGAGTGCGGGGAGCGGCCCGAGTCCGCAGCCCAGGGAGGGCGGGCCTGCCTCCGGGGCCTGGCGGAGACATCCGACCCAGCGCTTCCAGGGGCTGGCGCTCCCAGGTCGCGGGGGTCCGGCCATCCTCTGCCGCCCCCCACCCCGCCTCAGCCTGGGTGGAGTTCCGGCCTCCTGGGGAATCCCTGTCCTAGAGGGCACCTCCTGGCCTGTCTCTCCTCTCCGGTGGTCACCGTCACCCAGGCCACCTCCCTCTCTGATGGCGGAGGGGCTCTGCCCTCTCCCCGTGGCCTCTTCGCCCTCCTGCAGGTGCTGGACGCCCCCAGAAACCACACCCAGCCTCTGGGCGCCTCTCTCCATCCCGGCCCCAGCTCATGGGCCCCTCCTGCGCTCCGTCGGCCCTGCCTCCGTTCAGTGACCTCCTCCCCGCTCCACTCACCCAACTTGAAAAACAAAACGTCACGTCTGGGCCTCTCCAGGCCCCGGCCCCGCAGAGGGTGCTGGAGACCCTCCTCCGACAGACTCAGCCTTGACAGCACCCGGGGAGTGACACGACCTCCTCCACCTGGAGCCCAGCTGCCTGCTCAGGCCCCTTGGCCTGGCACTGGGAGAGGGAAGAGAAGCCATGGGTCTCATCCCAGCCCTCCACCCCACCTGCCCTGGGTCCGTCCCCCATGAGCCCCAGGGTTCCAGGGCAGTGGTAGTCCCCTGTGAGTCTCCTGTGGGAGGGTGGCACATGAGACCCACCACCCCACAACCTGCTTCCTGAGCCTCCCTCCCTGGACCCCTCCCCACTAGGACACAGTTCTGACCCTCACTGGAGCTCTGCCAGGATCATACGCTGTCCTGGGAACCCTCAGTGGCAGGTGCTTACCGCCCTTGGTAAGCGGTATGCCCGCACTCCTGCAATCCCCCAGTCTCCCAGCCACTGCCCCTGGCCGGCCCTGGCCCTGGCCCCTCAACACGCACTGTCATGTCTCAGCCCACTGCCCTCTCTGCCCCTCATGGGGGTACCTCAGTGGTTTCTGGAGGTAAGGCCCCCTGCCCAGTCCCCCCATAGACACCTGTCCATTGGTGTCTCCCTGGGGCCCCTGGGCTGCAGCTGGAGCAGTAGGGTGGGTCCTGACTTCTCTCATCTCCTGGCAACAAGATCGGCAAGAGGTGGGAATGAGAGAGCAGGAGGGAAAGCGGGGAGACGATGGTCACGGAGACCCCGCACAACTCAGAACAGAAATAGACTGGCAGTGGAGTAGGGGCAACGGGAGGAGGAGGGCCATGCCCCTGGTGATGGAAAGGAGCAGGGCAGGACCCAGGACGGCCTGGGAGACAGCGGGGTCACAAAGGGCCCTAGGGCTCCGGGCACACAGGGGCAGTTCCAGAGCAGGCTGCCCGCGGGTATGCTGGCTGGAGTCCGTCTCCCACGGGAAGATGCATGGGAGGCTGACAGCCAGCCATCAGCACCTGGCCGTGCACGTGGGGGTGTGCGTGGGGGTGCCTCCTGGAGCCTGTGGGCATGGCTATGACTGTGGCGCCTTAGGGAACACCTATGTGTGGGTGCGTCCATCTGGGTGTCTCTGGGGTGCGTGGGCAGGAGGCCATTTTGGACACTTGCCTCCCCATGTTTCCATCCCGCCCACCCAGGCTCTGGGCAGACTTGTCTTCTCTGCTACCAGCCTTGCCCCACGGCAAAGGCGGCCCCTCCCCCACACAGGGACTCCAAACTGCCCTGCCCCTTGGAGGGAGCTTCCCCTCAAAAACCAGGGTGAGGTGCCCTTTCCTAGCCTTCTCTACTGTTACTGCCACTGCCATGGCCACAGGGCGGGGCTGGGGGCTGCCAAGGGAGGGAACGGGCCTTGCCCTCTGGTTGGTACCAGCACAGTTTTTCCAGACATTCAACTCAGACACACTCCTTCCCTCCCTCTCTGGAACCCTCCCAAAGCTCCCGCAGCCAACCCGCAGGCCCCTCAAACTCCCCCAGCTCTCCACCGTCCTGCCAGCCTGTTAGGGTGGGGACCGCTCATCTGCTGCAGTCATCCAGTTCCCAGGGGTTGTAGTGGGTGCACAGCTCCTGTCTCCCCGCAGATTCTATGTCCAGGCACACCCCCATCTGAGGCTTGGAGGAATGCCACCCTGACAGCCTCCCTGGAGACCTGGGTTCACCAGGTGCGATGCCACTTGCTTCCATCAGCTCATCTGGCCAGGGTGTGCTTGTGGGGGAGGGGCACTGACTGGACCAGGGGTTCAATCTGGCTCAGGACCCCCAGGCCAGTTTAAGCCCCAAATCTACCCTGCCCAGACCCACATCCCTTGCCCAGCTCTTTTGGGGTCCTGTTGGTATCTGTTACACGACAAATGGAGGACCCAGTGAACCCCTCAAACCCCCTGAGGTACAGCCCCTGACCTTGCCCTCACCTGCTGTCACGCCACGGTCCTACTGTACCAGCCAGCAGGCACAGGGGTCAGGGGCCACGTCTGGAGTGTGAGGGACAGAGTGGCCAGCACAGGGACACAGCCACCCAGCTGCTTGCTCCAGGCTGCTTCTGTGCCCAGAACATCCTGCCCTACACCAGGACAGCATGAAGGTTCCACAGGGCACCGAGATCTGGGGGAGGCCACTGCAGGCTCCTGGGTGCCCTGGCAGAGGTCAGCTCAACGGGCTCACCTGCCACACCCTTGCCTGCTCCTCTTCCACCAGGCTCAGCAGGGGACCCCAGTGGAAACCCGGAAGTACCCTGCCCTTCACAATGATTCCAGATGCGGCCATGGCAGGACAGGGCAGCAGTGACCTCCAAGGAATCACCGCAGCGGTTGGCCACCAGCCCCACCGAGGGAGCTCCGCCCCTTCAGCGGGACCACCACCCCAACGCGCCTCCCCCTACTCCCCTGCACAGACTGTGGCGATTGCCTCTGCCCTGTCCCCGCCAGTCTGGAAGCCCCCACCCCAAGCCCCCTCCTCAGCGTGGATGGGTTGAGGAGTGGGGATGAGCCAAAGGTGTGGACGGTGCAAGGATGTCCCCCTAGGGTTTCAGGCCAGTCTGGTTCCTGCATCCAGGTGCCCGGTGTGGCCCACACACACTTCGGGACAAGTACTGGTCCTGGTCCAGGGCCTGCTGCCTCCCCAGGGCCCACCCCTCCCTGCCCCTCTCCCAGGCCCTGCTGAGTCACTGACACTCAGACGTTCCCAGGGCCTATTTTCAGCAGCTTGTCTCTCGGGACCCTGCCTGCCCCAAGGTCCTGCCCTAGGGTGGGTCTGCAGAGCCAAACTGCATTCCCAGAAGGACCCCCTGCTGCCGCCCTGGAACTCACCCAGCCCAGGTAGGCAGGAGGCTCTTCCCCTCTCTGGGAAGCGGGAGTGGCTGCAGAGGGATGGGGTGGAGGGGCTGGGGTGCATACACTGAGCTTCCTCAGCCAGCCCGCCTGGGGTCCCTGGCCTGGCCAGATGGTGCCCCTGCCCACTCCTCCCCCACCATGCTGCGCCTCATTCATTCCAGGAATCTCTATGTCCTGAAGCCAAAACCCATGCAGAACTGCCTCAAATTCCAGACCAGCCAGTCCAGCAGCTGGGCCTGTTCATGGGCTGTACACCCACCACCCCCTGTAGCCAGCCAGGCCCTGGGAAAATGTGCTGCCCACACCTGGCCACTCTGTTCAGCCCCAGTCCTTGCCTGGCCCAGCCCTCAGCAGCCCAGAGCCAGCAGGGTCACTGGCACAGGGAGGGGTGGGGGGATGGGCTCGGCCAGTGGTCAGTGAGCTGGGCATTTAGACCCAAGGGCAGGAGTTGTGCCCCTCCAGTCCTAAAGAAGTTCAGGGAGGTTAGTCTGAGCTGGGATGGGTCCATGGGGAGCCTCCATGATGGGAAGGGATGCCCAGGACAGATCCCGGGAGTCACGGGCCCAGGGGAAGCTGGACAGGTGGGGTGGGGGCTGTCTAGGGCATGGGCAGGAGGAGCTGGGCCTCAGGCAAGTGGGGCAGGGGACGCTGCAGGCAGAGCAGGCCCCGTGGTGGTGCCTGGCTGAGGGCACCAGGTCAGAGGTGGGGGCGGCAGGAGTTGAGGGAAGCTTGGAGAGACCTGGCCAGTTAAACTGGACCTATGGAAGGTGTGGTGCGGTTAGAGAGGATGGAGAAGGAAGCCGGGGGGCCGTGCACAGCCCTGGGGTTCTGGACGGGGTGCTAGGTGATCAGAGGGCATTTCAGGGCCGCCTCAGTGGCGGGGTGGATGGGGTGGAGGCCGGGCAGAGAGAGGTGGAAAAGGCAGGATACACAAGTCATGCCCTCAGCCCCTGCATCTTGCGGGGGATGCCGGGGAAGCACCTGGCTGTGGGGAGAGGCTTCCCGGAGTTGGTGCAGCCCAGGGGGCCCGGCTGCGCCCAGCGAGCGCGCGGGACCGGCAGTAGGGGCCCCGCCCTGGTTTCTATGACAACTCTTGGAAACAAACACGGTGGCGAGTCATCCTCAGCCCTCAGGAAAGGCGGCGCACCCTCCCTGTCCAGCCCGGGGGTTGGGGGGCACTGCGCCCCAGGCAGGGCCAGGGCCGACTTGCCCTGGAAGTTACCTTACACCCCTCACCCCCATGCCGCCCAGGGGCCTTTGCCCACAAACAGGCCCAGTTCCCCCGGGTCTGGGGAAGGGCGCGCTGCCTTCCCCCCCTCCCCCCTCCCCCGTGCCCTCCGCATAGTTTCCACTGAAGACTTCCGAGGGAGGGGCCCTGCTGCGCCTTCAGCGGCCCCTCACTGCCCAGAGCGCAGGAATTTCCCGTCCGACACCCAGCGAGGGCGGGTGTGGGGGCGCTCGGGGAAGTCTTGAGTATCCCCAAACAGCTCCCAAACCAGGGATCCCCGCCCAGCGGGAGGTGGGCACCTGGTCTGTGCACTCGCCGGGTGCCGTGTACCTGCCCCAACCGCTCTGCCTGGGGTGCGGGACAGGCAACCCTGGGATCCCCGGTCCCCTGTTCCCCTGCCCCCGGCCAGCGCCCTCAACGTTCTGGCTGCATTTCTGGCACCGGCCAGGTGGGAGGAGATGCTGCCGCCCACTTTGTGCGCCTGGCTCGGACTGGCCAGGAGGGAACCTGGCACTGCCCGACACCCGTGCCTGTGATCCACCCCCGGGGACACGGATGGCAGCCCGCGGCACAATGGGCTGCAGGGCCTGGGCTGGTCCTACACGAGGGCTGGGGCATGGGGAGCTGGCCCTGGGGTGCAGGGCACAGGAGCCCAGGGCGACCACACCTGGAGCCCGAGGCGGCGGTGTTGTGTGTGGGGGGGTGTCCAGGGCAGGCAGTCAGTGGCTTTCTGCCAGAAGTGGAAGGGGAGGTGTGCCCCCTGGTGGCTTCCTGGGAGCAGTTGGTAAAGGTGAGCAGCCAGGAGGCGCTCCCAGGACTGCTGGCTGGGAGGAGCACCTGGGCAGGGAACTCAAGCCCCCAGGACCGGATCTGAGACTGCCCTCGTGCCGTCCATGTTCCCCAGCAACACGGAGGCAGGCCTGTCAGCCTGCCCCCCACCACCCCACGCCCCATTCTAAACCCTGTCCATCTAGGCTGTCCTGGGCTGAACGCCCACCCACCTGTCCCTGCAGAAGACCCTGGTGACCTGTCCTCTTCCTCTACATGCCATGTTCTCTGCTCTCTTTTCCAAGGCTGACCCCTCTTCACCTCTGGGTCTCTGATGGACCCAAGCTTCTCCTGGCTCAAATGCCCACTGTTGGCATTTCTGGGGACCAGGACTCCTGAAAGATGCCTCCCATCCCCACCTTCACCTCATCGGGTCCCACTCAGCCACCCACCCCACCTCGGCGTTAGCAGAGCCCTCCAGCCTCCACCTACTCTGAGGCCAGGGTGCTGGGACAAAGGCATTCTGTCCCACATTCATGCCCATCCCACAAGCAGACACAGTGCTGGGTCCTGCAACTCTGAAACCTTTTACTGACGGCAAAACTCCCAGCAGTTGAGCATGAACCACGTGAGGAGGTCAGGAAGGCTGTGCAAGGCAGTGTGGGAGGCTGGCAGCGCCTCTGGAACACCGAGGGTGTGTGTGCATTGTGGGGTGTGTGTGGGGGGCACTGTGCCATCACCAGCAGGGGAGCATAAACAACCCTGTGGGGTATGCAAGGGGCAGCAGGAGAGGGAGTGGGGTGGCCCCCAGAGAGACCCAGCCAGGGTCACGCAGACACAGGGACATGTGGGGCCACAAGACCTACAGACATGGAGCCTCAAGGACACAGAAGAGGGTCATGGGCAGCAGAGACACAAACGGGTGGCTGGGTGGGCCTGTCTGGGTTGGCCCAGGGCAGTTTCCCCCTGCCCCAGAGCTCAGGACATGCTGGAGTGGCACTGGGCAGCTGGTCACCTCCCCACAGAGCCAAACAGCGGGCCCTGGGGCAGGGGTGGCAGGGGGCAGATGGCCCATGTGCTCCGGTGGGGTCTGGGGGCCTAGGGCTGAACTTTGCCCTCAGGGTCCGTATCATAGATGTAGCTGCCCACGGCTCCCGTGTTCACTCCTGCAGAAAGAGGTGGAAGAGTAATGGGGAGGGGCAGGGCAAGCACCCACACCCCGGAGCCTCCTGGCCACACTCACCCTTGGGTCCGAAGAGGATTCCGTAGCAGGGCTTGTGGCAGTACGGCTGGCCGGCGTGCTGGGGCAGCGTGGGGGTGAGGCGGGGCAGACTCCTGTCTGTCCCGCCCCTCGCAGCCTCCTGCTTTGAGGGCCCCCCCCCCCCGGGGCCTCAACCTCCCAAAGCCAAGACCAGATCCACTACTGGGGGAGGGGCAGCCCCCACCAGCCCGCGGGACCCTCACCTCCGCGTGTCCGCCCGGAGTCAGCGTCTTCCCGCAGCGCTCACAGCGCAGGCACGGCCGGTGCCAGTCCTTGCCCAGAGACGTCACCTTCTCGGCTGGGCAGGGGAGGAGATGGTGAAGCCCAGGCCCTCCAGGGCAGACTCTCGGGGGCTTGAGGGGAGGCACTCACCAAAGTAGACCCTCTTGTTGCAGCGAGGACACATGTTGGGCTCCCCGGTGAAAGTGGTGACACAGGAGGCTGGGGGGGAGGAGGGGTCAGGGTGGGGTGCAGCTGTTCTGACAGCCACCCCCCAGACACCAAGCCTGGCCCACCTTTGCTGGGCCCCTTTGGGGGGCCACTCGCCTTCCGCTCCTCAGCCCGGGCCACAGGGACCTCGATGGGGCCAGTGACCTGAGGTCCCTCAGCAGAGGGCTTCTCATAGATGTAGGAGCCTGCACCTCCGATGTTCACACCTGTGGGGTGGCGGGCACTGTGGGGTGGTGGCCAGTGGCCAGCCCACCACCCGGCCCTCACACAGCCCTCCACAGCCCATTCTGTGGGGGCAGAATCCCCACCCAGAGAGCACTGGTGGGCTGAGGCACATTTCTGGAAGGGCATGGAGGAAGCCAGACTGCCAAGGATGGGAGGGGCCCCATGGGCAAAGGGAGAAGGGGACCAGGCCCCCTGCAAGCATCCTGCTGTCCCCATGTCTATGCTCAGTCGAGGATAAACACGGGTCACCCCCAGGCTGCACAGGACACAGAAAGGGCTGGGGCCCAGCTCACCTTTGGGCCCAAACAGCGTGGCGTAGCACGGCTTGTGGCAGAATGGCTTCCCATCATGCTAGGCAGAGGGTGAGGGTGAGGGCCTGCGCCTGGCACAGCCCCAGACCTGGAGCCCTCCCTGCCTGCGTGTAGAGGGGCTCACCTCGGCGTGGCCCCCAGGTGTCAGCGTCTTGCTGCAGCGCTCGCACTTGAGGCAGAACTTGTGCCAGTCCTTGCCCAGGGAGCTCACCTTCTCAGCTGGGGACAGGAGGGATGGTCAGGGCGGGGCCATGGGTCTCTGCGGGCATGCTGCAGTGCCCACAGTTAACAGCCTGTGATCCGTGCAGTTGGGGCACCTCGCTGCCTGGGGTCATGTGCTCAAGCAGGACCCCCGCTCAAGCACCTGTGACTCTCCCCAGGGCCACACCTGCCCTCCTCACACGGGTCCCAAACCCCTCAGTCCAGCCCTAATGGAGTTGGCAGGGCATCCCTGGCTGACGGGAGCAGCCCTGAGCCCCCAGGCCCCCTGGGGAAAGGCCATCCCCTGTCCTCCTGGAGGAGAGGATGCCGGCCTGCGTGTGGCCTCCTCACCCTCAGCCCCAAGAACCCACCCCCAAGCCTCCAGCTGCGGCTCTGGCACCAGAGGTCTCCTCCCCAGCTGCTGGCTACTCAGAAGTTGGGGGGGGACTCCCAGAAGGCAGAAGCCAGGCCCTCCCCAGGGGGGCATGGCAGGAAAGGGCAGAGAAGAGGGCAGGAAGAAAGGCCGGAACCAAGCAGGAACTCCGAAAGGAAGGGGCCTGGCCAGAGGAACCCCGGGGAAGGGGTCAGGCAGGCTGGGCCCTGCCACCCCAGCATGATCTAGCTCAGCTCTGAGAGGAGGCCAAGGAGCAGGGGCTCTTCTGGTCCGTCAGAGAGGTCACTGCCTAGGCCAGGCCTCCCCTAGGGCCTGGGGGAGCAGAGAGTGGGGCCCTGCCCGGCCCCTGCCCCCCCCCCCACAAGCCATGGTGGCCGTGGGCACTGCTGGCAGCAATGAATCCTTTGGTAGCCCAGGTTTGGGGCTCCAAGTGCCAGCTCCCATGGCCCTGGTGAAATCTGCTGGGCCCATCCAGGCCGGGGCCAGTCTCCAGGACCCCTGCCCCACCCCCCTCCTCAGGGAGCTCAGGCTGAGAGCCCTCTGCCCATTGCACCCAGGGATGCTGGGGCATGGCTGGCCAACCCCACCCTTGCCTGAGTCCCTGCCAGGGCAGCTGGTGCTGGCTGGGCCCAAGGGCCCAGCCCGGCGTCTTCTCCCAGCTCCCTGGCTGGCCAGCAGTGGCTGAAGCAGCTGCGGTTCAGGGCTGCCAGACCCACACTGCACTGGCCGGCGCTGTGATGCGGCCACGTGGGGGCAGGGGAATGACCCTCAGACCCGCTGGGCAGGTCGATGGCCCCACATCACCGCCCGAGTTGAGCAGGCAGAATCGATGGGGCTCGGAATGGAGCTGGCTCCCCACCCAGCCGCACCACTGTTGGGGACACAAAGGCATGGCATCCTGAGGTCGCTCTGGGATATACTGGCCGGGGTTCCACTCTGCTTCTACTGAGCGGTTACGGCTGCTGGAGCGCAGCCTGCTTGAGGGGTGGGCAGGACCCCAGGCCCCTGGCTCCCACCTCCACCAGTGCCCCCCAGCCAGGGCAGAAGCCGCCTAGTCTGAGCTGCCTTTGTTTTCCACTGGGAGCCAGCACCACCCCAACAGGCAGAGGCGCTTTTCTGGGCTGCCCACGGGGCTGACGGCCCAGGACCCAGCCCTGGACAGCCCTGAGCTGCCCGGCTGGGGCAAATCATGGTCAGTGGGCTGGCAGGAGGACCCTGGGGCTGTCCCCCACCCCAGCCTTAGAGGACGAGCCCTCTCAGGGATGAGAACAGAGGGCTGGCGGGCTCCCGGGGAGGTGGCGGAAGCCCCTGGGCTCCCAGCCAGCCCAGAAGCACTCCAGGCCAAATCCGGTCCCTCCCCCCTGGGAACAGCAAACAATCCGGGCCTCCTGCTCCCGCCCCTCCGCAGCACGGCCAGGCGGCTCCACCTAGGCCAGTCCCCATCGCAGACCCTGACCCCGGTCCTCAGACCGGGCACTGTCTGTCCTTCTGTGCCGGTGCTGGTGGGAGGGTGCTCACCGGGCAGGGACTATGCCGCCTGGCAAAGTGGGAGAGGATCAGGAGAGGACCTGAGTAAGTGGGTAACCAGGTGCGAGCCAGGGAGTTGGGGAGCACCAACAGGTGCTGCCTACGGTGAGGGGGGCCTACGGTGCCTACTGGGAGTGCCACCTACCGGGGGGCATCCCAGCTGAGAACTGCTACTCTTCCTGTCATGGCAGGGGACCTGGCCGCCTGGGCTCCAGTGCCCTCTCATGAGTGTGGGGACCCGCTTGTCGCCCCACCCCACCTGCCCCCGTGGGAAAGTCCTGGGGGAGCTGGTGGCAACTTAGCAGACACGCTGGGCCATATGCTGGAGGTGGAGGCCAAGGTCGCCCCCTCCTTCCGCCGCGGGCTGAGTGCAGACAGAGCCCAGATGTGGCCCGGCCTGTGTGGGCAGAGGTCGGGGTGAGAGAATCGCTGCTCGGGGCCACCCCGGCCCGGCCACGTGTCCACGAGGAAGGGCCCAGACAGTAGGGAGCGCGCGGGAGGCGCCCTGCGCGTCCGGCCCCGCCCGGCCCCGCCCGCTTAGCGCCGGTGTCGGACCGCGAGGCGCTCGCGAACCCTCGGCGCTCCTGCAGCCCGGCCTCACTCCCGGGGACCACGTACCCCAGGGCTCCCGGGCCCTCGCCCCACCCTCACTGGCCACTTCGGGTTCGGGCGTGGCCACCCCTCAACCCCGTCGCGGCTCCAGTATCCGGCCGCACCCGCGTGGCAGCAAGGCGAGCTGGCCGCGGGGCCGCGCATCCTGGGGCCGGGGTCGGGCGCATGCCGAGGACTGCGGGGGCGCGCGGCTCTGAGGCAGGAGGCTGACCGCGAAGGGCAGCGGGGCGCCGGGCGGGCCCGGGCACTCACCGAAGTACACAGTCTTGTCGCACTTGGGACATTTGGAGGCCATGGTCGGTGCACCCGGTCGGTCCGCGCCCTCCGCCCGCGCCTGTCTCCGCGCCGCCGTCGCCTCGCCCGCCGCCCCGCCTTGCCCACTGCTGTCCGCACGCCCATTGGCTCCACGGCCGGGGAGGGGCCTCGGGAGCCCGCCCCCCGGGTCCGGGGGCCGGTGGGGGGCACCGAGGGGTGGGGGCGCACCTGCCAGGGCGGCGGGGGGACGGCCGGCCCCGCCTGGCGCCCGTCTGCCCGCGCCTTGCGCGTTTCCACGGCAACGTCGGGGCCTCGGGCTGGGACAGCGGGGGCGGGGCTCCGCGGCCTTTCGGCTCCGGGGCCTGGAAGGGCGGCGCCCACGCGGACGGATGCCCCGTCCGGGCGCCCCGGCTCCCGGGAGGACCCCACCCAGCACCCGGCCGCGCGCAGGACACCCACCCCGCGCGGCCCTTTGTTACTCGGTTTCTGTAGCAACGGCCGCGCGGGGGAGCGAAGCTGGATGGGGAGCGAAGCTGAATAGGGGCGGCGCGCGGCCACCCGGCCAGTCCCGGTCCCTGTCGCATCCTCGTACCCCCCCCACCCCCGCGCCTGCCCCCGTCAGTGATGCTGAAGGCTCAGCGGGGAAGGTCAGGGTGCCCGCCACTTCCAAAAGCAGCGTATGGGAAATTGTTGGAAGCCACGGGGAGTGCCCGGCATCGGGGACCCCAGGGGCGTGCTGCAGGGTAGAAGGTGTCCTGCCCAAGCTCCCGGTAGGAAAGGGGACGTAAGGATGCCAGGAGAAAAGGGGCACAGAGATGGAAGTGCCTTCTGCAGGTGCCATGCCCCTGTGGGCTGACCCTGCCATCTATGTGCTCCCCCCTCCCAGAACCCCTGCCTTGAGCATCTTCCTCCGACCCAGCCGGCTAGCTCAGGACTCACAGCTCCCCACCGCCGGCCTCCTGGCCTCCCAGCAATCCCCAGGACGGCAGGATTGCTAGGATCTGCCTGCCGGCACTCAGGACCCCCCCAGGGTTCCCCAGTCCCCTGCCCAAGGAGGGTCTGCCTGACCACGCCCACCCCTTCCTGCATCCACCCTGGAGTGTGCAGAACCTGGTCTTAACCACCCCCTGGGGGGACAACCCCCCCCACTCTCTGGCCTCCTCCTCCTGGGGCTCCACCTCTTCTGGGTCCTCTGGGCCTCCAGCCCCAGCTGAGTGTTGAGCCTGGCAGACAGACCCCCAAGCCCAGGCGGCCAGGCCCAGGCCCCATGTCTGCGAGTCTCTGTGCGGGACACCATGTCGGCAAACCCCCAGCCCCCGACTGTCCTCTGCCTGGTGCATCTGCCCGGCCAGAGGACCAGGAGCCAGCAGGCCTCCATCACTTGCTCCAGACGCCTGACACCAGGTGTGTGTGCAGAGTGCTTGAGGGAGCGCGCCGGTGTCCCATGGCCCTGCGGAGCCTCCTAGGCATTCGTGTGGCCCCACCCTGGCCCGGCTTCCCCGACGGACTCACCCTACAGCCACTGCCATTTCCGTGAGTGAGAACGAGAGCCCGGGAACACTGCACCCCCCAAGCCTGCCTGACCAGCCTGACCAGACCCCTCCCCGTTGGCACCTTGACTCTGGCCCTGTGCCAGCTGAGGCAGGAGACAGAAGAGGGGGCCTCAGAGGTCCCCATCCTGGGCCGGGTGGCCACTGTGGGGGCTCCCTCAGGTCAGCTATTCACAGCCTGCCCCTTGCTCCGGCTGGGAGTCCTGTGTCTCTGAATAATTCATGGTCCCACTGTCCAACTTGGCACGTTACCATGCCCATTCCAGCTTGGGCCCCGGGTACCACCCTCTGTGACTCCACCCTGCCTCTGAAATTTGCAGGACATTGCAGAGGACAGGGCTGGCTGGGCACAGGTGCCCAGCCCCACCTGCCTGGAGAGTGAGAGGCGGAGCGAAGGAAGGGCTCAGCAGAGGTCAGGTGTCTTGGGGGCAGGGAGTGGGCAGAGCGGGCCAGACAGTTGCCCTGCCCCCAGCTGCAGTCCCTGGACCTGGCCGCAGGCCCCCGACCTGACAGGACTCCGACAGAATGGTACGTCAATGGAGGCCGAGCAACAGCAGCCACATCAGGCCACAAGCTGGAGTGGGGACCAGGGGTGGGGGCCTGGCTGGGTGAGGACAACAAGCTTCCAAAGGGGCATGCAGGGCCCCGAGGCGGCCCGGCTGGGCCAGGGGACTGGGTGTGGAGGCAGATCCCTCCCCTGGGCCAGTGGCATGGTGTCGCAGCAGTGCTGGCAAATAGGCAGGACGTGGTCTCAGCTCTGCTGCGGGGCCCGGGACTGGGCTGTGGTGGGTGGTAGGCCTGGGAAGGGTGAGGAGCTTTGATGTGTAGCCATGGCAGGTCTCCAGGCAGGCCCCTGGGGGAGTCAACTCTTGCCTGAGGTGCTCCTGGCCCTGGGTGGGGGCTGAAGTCCTGTGCTCGGCCTACAAAGGCAGGGCAGAACTGGCAAACCCACTTCTAAGCACTGAGACCGTTGCTCCCTCCAGCCCCAGCTCAGCCCCAGCTCAGCCCCCGATGCAGCCCAGGCACGGTGCTGGGGTGGGGCAGGGCCCCTCACTCTCCTCAGGGCCTGCCTGCCTTTGGGACAGCGCTCGGCCAGGATGAGGGCTGCCTCCCTTGGGCCTGTTGGGGAGCGGTGGGCTAGGGTGGGAGAAAGCCCCGGGCCTGGGGAGGGAGGCAGGCAGGCACGGCTCCCAGGAAGCTGGTCTTTGTCAAGGTCACCAGCCTTGTCCCACAGCCCCCAGCTGGGACCCCACACGTCAGTCCAGGGGCAGTGGGGGCACACACGGGTGCTGCAGATTAGAATTGGTGGCTGGGGGCCCCACCACAGGCTCGTGGATGGGGGCCAGCACGCCCCTTATCTATCTCCAGCGAGCGAGCAGAAGTGGTTTCTATTTTAATAGAGACGTCCACACCTCACAGGGCTGGGGGCACAGGCGGCACAGCTTGGGGCTGAGGGGTGAGGGAGCCCCCTGGGGAAGGCCTGGCTGAGCCCTCCTCCCTAGGCTGGCAAGCTCTCACCTACCCTGAGGGCCGCAAGGGTTGGGGAGCAGGGGCGGCCTGAGCTAGGATTTCTGAGGAGTGAGGACTCGCTGGACTCCGAGCAGACTCTCACTGTGGTGTGCTGGGGTGGCCTGTGGCTCCCGGTGGAAATCTCAAGACAGCTGGGCAGGGCTTTGCCAGGAGCAGGACGGCGGGCACATCAGACCCAGCTCTGCTGGCTGCCCTGGCGGGAGGGGAGCCATGTGGCCAGGGGAGCCAGGCACCTGCCAGTCCGGATCCCAGGCCAGGTCCAAGCCATCACCTGCTCTGGACAGACACGGGGTAGGGCTGGGGTGGGGGCTGCAGCTCCAGTCCCCCAACCCTGGCTGACCCTCTTTCTGCCTCCACGGGCGGGTGGTGGACACTGGACCGGGCCCTGCAGGTGGGCACTGGGCCAGAACCCATAGCCCAGCCTGCAGGCCAGCACGGCGTGGGCCACACTGCCTGCTGGGGCTCCCCAGAGGGCATCCCACCAAGGGCGGCCGCCCACCCGCAGCAAGGCTGGCTCTGCCCTGGTGTGCAGGGTGGGGACGGCCTGAGGGCCCGAGACAGGAGAGGGACCAGGACAGAAGACTCGAGAGAGCTGGTTGGTTTTTTTCTTTTTATAAGTTTTTTTTTCTTTGTTTTTTTTAATATGAAAATTACTTGAAAAGACAAGGGGCCAACCCCACCAGGCAGCTTGGCTGGCCGCTGGCCACGCCGATCCTAACATTCCAGATGTAAGTTACAGAGCTTAAGTTCATCTACAAAAAAAGTAATAAAAATAAAATTTTAAATGGCACCTTCAACAGAACACAACAAAACGTGGGCCAGCCGCGGGGCGGTGTGGGCCGCGGAGGCTCCTCAGCTCCGCTCCGGCCAGAAAGTAAACACAAAGCTAAAAGGGCCCCCCAGCACCCCCAGGACAGGGCAAGGGGCCTCTCGGAAGCGCCAGGGAGCCGCTCTCTGCACGGGGGCGGGAGGGGCACTACCAGACCGGCGGGCCGAGGCCTCGGGTTCTAGTCCTCGATGACTATGGGCTCGTCGTTGACGGGCGCGGGCGGGGGCGGCCGCAGCGGCAGCGCCTGGCTCTGGCGCAGGGCGATGGGCTTGTAGGGCCGGCGGGCGGCCCGCTTGGTCTCCGAGGACGAGAGCAGCTTGCGGACCTTCCTGCGAGGGGAGGGTGACGCCCCGTGTGACGCCCCGGCCTGCAGGCCGCCTGCCCGCCCGCTGCCCCGGCCCAGGCGGGCCCCCACCTGGTCTCCTCGGTGGCCATGTAGAACACGTCATCGGGGGCATCGATCCAGTTCATCCGCCGCCGCTTGACGGGGGGCAGGGAGCCGCCCCGGATCAGGCGCACCTTGGTCGGGTACGGCTTCCCGTTGAGCAGGAGGTTCCGGTTTGGTCCCTGTGGCAGAGGGCTGGCGTGAGGGGGCTGCCCCGTGACCTCGAGGAAGCGGCCCCAGCACGATGGGCCGCAGGCACCCGCCGCCTGCCCCTCTGGTCCCGCTGGGCCTTCGGCACGCTCCCAAGCAGGGCCTGGCGGGGCTCCCTGGGCCTCTTCCCGGATGCCCGGGGAAGCTGTGTGAACACGCGTGGGCCTGTGTGTGTGCAGGGCCGGGGTCCCACCAGCGCAGCCGCGCCGCTGCCCCCTTACCATGTGCCTGGTCTGTCCGTGGTTCGCCAGACCTGACAAGAACAAGGACAGCGCGTGAGGCCCCCCACGCCCACCCAGGTGGGGAACTGGGGCCACACGCGCCCCCACGAGCCACAGCCCACACGCAGGCAGGGGCTGAAGGACACGGGTGCCTCGGAGCCTTCGGAGCTCCCAGGGGCTCTGCAGGCCCCCCACCCGCCCCGACCGGGCCTCGTTCCCCTGGTGACCAGGCAACGCCCCACGAGCTATGAATACGGCAGTACCAGAGAGCCCCCTCTGCACGGCTGAACCGGGCTCCTCCCCAGGGGCTGGAGCTGACCTCACAGACCCTGGGGCTGGCTGCCCTGTGAGAAGCTGATGGAGGCTCACAGGAGTGCCCAGCTGGCCAGGACACAGGGGCTTCCACACTGTGGGGGGCAAGATCTGGAGTCCCAAGCTTTGAAAAAGGCACCATCCTAGGTCACAGCCACCCCACCAGCACAGGCCTGCCACCCACGACAGGCACTCAGTGCTAGAGCTCCGAAGGCCCACTGGGTGAAGACCCCGCTGGGAAGCGGGCGGGCGCCTCTGCCCACCGGGCTCCTGTGAGCGTGGGCGGTGTGCGTGTGAGTGAGGTGTGTGGCTGGCCCGGGGAGTCCTCCCACAGTGCTTCTGGCAGGGGTTTATATCCTGACGTTCAGAAGAGCCGTCCAGCCCTTCCCCACCTGCAAACAACCTTCTCATTCAGGGTGCCCCCAGGCAGGGCAGAAGGAAGGGCCTGCAGCCCCCAGGGCCCAGCTCCAGGCTAGCCCCCTGCCAAGGGCTACTTACCCAGGTAAGTGCCTATCAGAGAGACAGTGCGGAGGGAAGAAAACACACGTTAGAGCGAGTGTGCGCCCGTGGCAGCCTGTCAGTGGGTTCAGGCCTCCGGGGCAGGCCCATGCCTAGAGCCTGCGAAGGCCTGCCCACACGCCTGTGCCAATGTCCCCCAGGCTGGCTGGGGCCTCCCGGCTGAGGCACCCGTGGCGGCACTGCACGCCGGCAGTGAGGCAGATTCCAGAAAACCCACAGGAGTGGGAGGCCTCTGTCGGCCTTGCTGGGGACTGGCTCTTCACCAGACAGACCCTAAGGCTCAAGGATGCCCACTGACCAGCCCAGATTTCCATGCCTGCATGCTTTGCTTATGTTGCTCCTGGGGTGCCCACCACAGGGGGACAGACAAGCAGCCCATCCCCACAGGCCCCAGGAGACAACCAAGTCTGGCCCACCCCTGTGAAGCACCCCAGGGGCAGCAGCCCTCCAGTCCTGAGCCCAGAGAGGGGCTCTGGGCACATCCACGTTGGCCAGCCCAAGGTGCCCAGACAGGGACCCTGACCCTCCCACCTTGAGGGCTGGCAGGAGGGAGCCCCACACTCATTTTCCTTTAGCCTGGTTCCTGTCTACCTGCCTCCCACACGGATCCTGAGCAGGCTGATCTGGGGGGGGCCACTGGGCCTCCAGGGCTGACATGCCCCTCACTGCCAGGGTAACAACAGGCACGGAGAGGCCCTGGGGCAAGGTGCCAGGCCAGTGGGGGAATGAGGGCCTGGGCAGCTGACCCATTAGGAGCCCCAACCTGGGCGCTTGAGGGTGGGAGGGTCCCAGGGTGGCTTCAGGCCTCCGCAGGTCCCCACTTCCCTTCCCCTGGGCGTCCCACCCCACCTGGAAGAAGGTGCTGCTGCCTCAGGTGTGGGACCCCCACCCCAGTGCACTACCACAGGATACCCTGGCCTGAGCAATTGCCACGCCTCCTAGACCTCCCCCGACCACACTACAGATCTTTCCTGTCTACCCTGAGGGGCCAGGTCCTCAGCCCACAGGCAGGGCACACGTGAGGGTTGTAGGGTTCTGGGCACAGCACAGGCAGCCACACAAGCTGAGGCTGATGGCATGCAGCGGTCACAGCACGATGGCGGACAGTAAAGCAGGCGGCGGGGCGCCAGGGCCACACGAGCAAGCACAGTCCACAGACTGGGCGCTGGGCCAGGAGGGAGGGGCCAGCCCACAAGCCAGAGGCGGGGCAGGAGGTGGCTTTTGGGTGAGCGGGGGCTCCACGGGGCAGGGCTTGGTTCTCTGTCGGCTGACAAGTGGATGAGGAAGGGGTGAGGAGGGCCCGGCCCGCGAGGACCACCACAAGGGCGTGCCCTGGGCCCCGCGGCGCACCATGCAGGGAGCACAGCACACACAGGCACGCAGGGGGGGCTCGGCACAGCACCGCGCCGGCCTGGCCTTACCCCGGCTGGGCATCAAGAGGCGTTTCTTTGTGTTGCCTGGCAGCACCCGGTGTCGGGAGAGAGAGGGGAGACATGGTCAGCAGGCGCCAGCGCGCGGGCGAGGACCCCCCACCCGGCACTCACCGTCCACCCCGTTGTGCTGTTCATAGCTTCTCTTGCCCAGGATGGTGGGGGAGCCGTGGTTGATGACAGGGGCCGGCTTGGTGGGGGCGAGGCCGCTGAGCACACCGGACACGCTCTTCACGGGGTCGGGCTTGGGGGGGCGGGGGTGGGTCTCTGACAGGAGCAACACAGGTGGAGGGCACTTTGTGGGTGGTAAACAGCAATGGTGGCCCCACCCAGGACCTTCCCGACCAAGGACGGCCACAGCCCAGGACCCACAGAGCCCAAGGCCCGCTGAGCGCCATGTCCCAGGAGCAGGGGAGAGGCTGATGGGACCAGGCCCCTGGATCCTGCAGCCCCAGCCAACCGCCGGGATCGCTGGGTGGCCGCCAGCAACTTACAGGCTCCAGACACAGACCCATAAATAAGCAGGCCCATTAGTGGCCTCCAGGTCCCGACCACCGGAGCTGATGGCAGAGGGCTGGCCATTGGCCAGCTAATGAATTAACAGCTTGGCTGGCCTGGCCAAGGACATGCCCCACCGAGAGCTGGCCCTGGCGGGTGTAGGCCGCCCACCTGCTGAGGACCCTCAGCCCTTGGTGGTTCTCAGGGGCCATAGGCCACCGGCTCCCAAAGGATGGGACAAGGTCAGCCCCAGGACCAAGACCCCAGACAGTGAGTGATGCCAAAGCCACGGTATCCGTGTGGAACACACTTGGCTCGAGGTTCCGGAACGTCCTTCGCGGGGAAAGTCACCTCCTCACTGGGAAGCACTTGCGAGCCCTCCCTGTTTGGGACAAGCTGCCTGCGGTGGGCTTGGTGGTGGACAGCCAGGCCAAAGAGCGCCACCCGAGGTGCTCAAGGCACCTAGGCCAGGAGGGCCCTCCCCGGGAGGTTGCTGGCAAGGTGCGCACCCCTCCCACCCAGCTGGGGGCTGGCGTACCCTGGCTCAGGGCCTCCCAGAAGCGGGTGGGCCCATGCACACCTCGGCCCCCCACGGCCCCCATGGCCTGGGGACTGCAGGGCTGCAAGAGGGGCAGGTGAGACAGAAGGACAGGGCAGCTTGGGCCCAAAGGGCCCCACCTGAGCCTGGCACGCTGCAAGGGACCCCCAAAGGGACCACAGTCACGCACACACTCACGCACACTCTGCACACTGGCTGCCTGTGCAGAGCTGGGGGTGAGGCGGGCTCACCGAGATACCGGAGCACGGCTTCGAGCGGCTTCCGCACAGCCTGCTTCAGCACCAGTGGGCTCTGGGCGGCTTCAGGCAGCCGTGCCGTGCCTGTGGGGAGCTGCGTGTGAGGGCCGGCAAGCGCCAGGGGAGCCAGGGCTCCAAACCCCCAACAGGTCTCAGTCACCTCTGCCCTGCCTGACAGGTGTCCCTCCTGCAGGGACGGGGCAGCCTGGGCGGGGGGACACTTACATTCAGCCTTGATGGTGGCGCTGTTGATAGGCATGTAGGGGTGTCTGGCAGCGTGCCGCGGGCGAAGGATCTCTCGGCACAAGCGCCGGGCGATCCGCGTGAGCTTGGTTGTGTGCAGGTAGAAGGCCTGTCGCGTCTTCATGGCGAACTTGGGGCTACCGCCGCTCCGGGCTGGGATGCCATGGGGGCTCTGCGGAAGGGGGCGCGCCGCCCCGACACAGCGCCATGACCGCGGGCCGGGCACTGGGCCACGCAGGGGGCGGGAGGGCTGCCCACTTACCACGTTACTGCGGTTCGGTCCTGGCCTCTCTCCATCTAACCGGGTTGGCATTTTCAAGCCACCATATTTCTTCCAATATGTCCAACAAGATGCGCAGAGGCGACACTGCATGTTAGGGGGACCCCAAGAATACCACTGGTAAGACTGGGTGGCTACGGACAACAAAGTTGGAAATAGACGGGTTCTTAAGCAGAACCAGTGATGGCAGAGAGCATTTCACAGCTGTCGCCCCTGAGCCACCCCCACCCCCGGGGCACCCCGCACCCCAAGTGGCTTCCCTGGGCAAGGCAAGGCCCCCACAACCCCCGGCAGCCCCCAGGGTGGTACAGGGGCACCCAGCACTGGGAGCTGGGCATGCCCTGGGGGCCAGGCGGGGGGCACTTACTGTAACAGCTCTCGCAGGCCCGGCCAGCCCCAGGGCTCTGGCCTGGTGCCCCTGCGCCGTTCACCACGCCTGCCTTCACATTGTTGATGCTGATCTGGTTCGGATTTGGCTTGTTACTTAGGGTTAAGGGAGAGATGGAGGCCGTCACAGAAGCACCAGGCCACAGGTGCGCAGCTCCCAGGAAAACATGGCTCCTGGGGAGCTGGCAGTCCTCCGTCCAGACCCACAGGCCACAGGGGAGCCGGCTGTCCCCTTGCCTGGGGGGGGGCGTAGTCTCTCTCCCCGCCAGTCTGAGAAGCGGCTCCCACAGAGGTTCCAGCCCTATCCAGACCCAGCTGTGTCTGCTGGCACTTGGTTCCCTCCGAGTTGAACCCTGGGCCTGGCAGGTGTGAGTCCTGAGGCCCCAAGCTGCCCAGCAGGCTGACAGACAGCCAGGCCTGGGCCTGCCAGGAGCTGCTCTCCAGGGCCGAGCAGGCCTTGACCGTGGGGCCCCACCCGACTTCCCAAGACTGCGCTTCCAGGGACCATGTGCCGTGGCATCCTGCCCAGGCCCACCCGGCCCCAGGAAGGTGGCACCGGTGCTGTGTGGGGCACTTACTAGTTGGGAATATAGACTTGCTTTAACTTGCTCTCTGCTTCAGCTGCTTTCAAACGTTTCTTAAAACAAAACAGAAGGTCAGAGAGGCCAGAAGGCAGGCCTTGGGAGAGGGACACCAGTGTCACCCACTGAAATCCACACGGGGCCTAGCAGGCGGGTGCCCCAGCTGCCGGCTTCCCTCCTGGCCTCCCCGACCCGGGGCGCACCTGCTGCACGTATCTGTCGGTGGTCTTCCACATGTAGTAGTATTCGATGATGCTGGTGAGCGACTTCCAGGGCAACTGAGGAGAGAGGGGGTGTCAGGGAGGACCCTCCCCAGCACGGGACCCCTGGAGGACTGTCCACGCACCACGTGGGACCCCAAGGGCCTGAGTTTTGGTCCCACACGGGGTGCTGCCCAGCTGTGCCTCTGCTGCTCTGGGTTCAGTGCACCAGCTGGGACCAGCCGCCCCAAGCATCTGGGCAGCTGGCCCACAGGCGCACACGGGCTGGCAGGTCTGCCGTGTACGCCGAGGACTCTTGCTCTGTCACGAAGAACAAGGCAGCGGTCCCTTAGGGTCCAGCTGCCCCGTGCCAGCCCCGGGCGGGCAGGCCAGTGGTTGTCTGCACTCTGATCCTGAGGGCCTACCACCCCCACCCCCACCGACCAATGCAGGCTTCTCCGCCCTCATGGCCTCTGCCTCCTGGGGGCTCCGCCAATGCCCACCAGCACCATCTGGGGGCACCACACCTGGCCTCCTTGGGGGCTCCTGGTCGCCCCGGCCACAGCCTGCACGACATGCTCTTCCCTCCAGGGAACCCGGCAACTTGCCACAACGGCAACGCCACCCGTCTTCCCGAGGAGGTTAAGTGTGTTTTAGGGGATGTAAGGGTGGGGGGGCCCTGAGGGCACAGGCCCTGTCCCCGGAATTCACCTGGGCTCACCAGGTGGACATTTTTGAGGGACACAAAACAAGGCCATTAAGGAGAGGCTCAGCAAGTCAGAAACAAGCAGAACAAAGTGAGGAAACGGAATGGTTTGGAGAGGCCAGGATACCAGGACCGCCCAGCGCTGACCCTCAACCTGGTGCACACGTATGCAGTGGGCGGGGCTCCGAACTGGCGGGGCTGTTAACAGGTGACACACCCTGGCTGCAGGGCAGCCTGCCCGCCAGTACTCACAAAGTCTTGCTGAATGTCCGTGAAATCTTTGCCGTATTTCTCCAGGGCCTCCTCAAAAAGGCTGGCCTCTGAGGCCGACCACTCCTCCATCTCGTCCCTGCAGAGTACGGGGCCCCCCTGTGGCACCAGGGCTGCGATGGCCTTGGCCACATCGTACACACTCCTGTGCAGGGTGTCCATGGCGTGGAACTGCGGCAGGAGACATGGGGGTCACCTGGGCGCACTGCTTGGCGGGCCACCCCCCCCCTGAGGGCAGGCGCCACACTCGGGCCATGTTTGGGATGCACAAGTCCACACAGGGCTCACCGCCCCGCACCCAGAAGGAGAGAAGGAGTGCCAGGAGCAGCTGAGGGTGCACGGGGAGAAATGGGGCCCTCCTGCCCATTCTGGGTGTAGGGAGCCAGCAGCCCACAGAAGGTCGACTGGCTTTCTTGCAGCTGCCCACCCCCCCCCAGCTGCTGGGAGGGCCCCAGGGCCCCAGGCTGACTCCAGGTGGGGCAGGGTCCGTGCGCATGGCAGGAGTGAGCCCAGGTCAGGTAGCCTGCTTTCTGAGGGTGGAAATGCCCCTCCGACATGGGAGGGACGGCCCCCCGGGGTGCGGCAAGGTCCCAGCAGAGCCTGAGGAGGCACGGGCCGGCTGCCTCGGCAGTAGGCTGCCACGAGCCCCGCGCACACGTCCCTGTGGAGGGCTGTGCCTGGGGATGCAGACGCCCCCGGCCCCGGGAGCCCAGCTCAGCACCAGCCTCCCGCCACAAGCAGCGCACTTACCAGGGTGATGTCACGGGAGGCGGCTGCAGCGCTCATGTGCAGGCTGGGCTGCCGGACGGAGCTGCTGCAGTCCAGGGCCCGGGCGAAGGTGCCCACCGAGCTGGGTAGAGGAGGGGGGACACTCAGGAGAGCCTGTCCACTCTTGGCACCAGGGCCAGACGCCAAACGAGGACGTGCTCACCACCACCACAGCAGCCCCCAGGAGCCAGCTGACAGAGGCCCAGGGCACAGGGGTGGGAATCAAGCAGACGGCAAAGGAAAGGCTGCCTGACATGCATGGGCAGCGGCAGTGGCCTTGGGCTCCGGAGCCTGCTGAGCTCACTGCAGGATGCGCCTCGTAAGAGAGCAGTCAGGCCTCCCTCCACAGGCCAGGCTCAGGGCCTGTTCCTAAGTTGTTCCTGACGGGGCCCAGCCTAGACTGAGAGCTGCGGGAGCCTTATGAGCACATGGCCACCACCGTCATGCCCACAGGGGCTCCCCTCTGGCTGTCCCTGCCTGGGGGAGGGGGTTTGCCCACTCAAAGCTGCTCTCAGAGCACTGCCTCCCTCGTGCCCAGAGGCTCTGGTCTCCGGTGCCACATCCTTCCATCCTGGCCGCCTCCACCCTAGCCTGTCCAGGGCCAGCCAGTGGTCAGGCAAGCCCCTCTGTCCAGTCCTGGGGTCTGGGGAAGAGTCCGTCTGACCCAGCTTGCTTGGCCCCCGAGGTACCCCTGAGGGTGCCCAGATCCAAGCCCTCAAAGCTGAGCTGCCCCATGACCCACAAGGACCCCGTGGCAGTCAGCAGCCCTGAAGAGCCACCTCCACACCTGGGGATGGGAGAGACCAGGCCAGACCTCTCTGGGAACCGCAAGGGGTCCCAATAGGGTGAGGGCCTGAGGCAGCAGGGGCAGGGGCCCAGCACCCACCTGAGTCCCCATGCCCCTTGCTGGGGGTCCCCTGCTGGCAGACGCCAAGGCTCCTGTCCCTAACACCCACCACGGGGGCACAGGAGAGGCGAAGCCCCATGCCTGGGCCCAGGCAGCACCTCGGCTGTCCCTGGGCCCCAGAGCTCACCGGGCCACCACCAGGAACTGGTCAATCTGCTTGTCTACAAGGGGGTTGTGGGCCTCCCACACCTTGGTCTCCAGTTTGGACTGGTCTCGGCCATCCTCCTCTCCTAGAAACAAGAAACGTGTCACGTAAGACCAACAAAGGCCACGAGGCGCCGCACGGCCTCCGGCAGGGCTGTTTGGAGCCACGGTGTGGCCAGAGTCCCAGGGCCCACCAGGGCAACGGGCCGCGTGAGCTGGGGGCAAGGCTGCCGCATACGGCGCACACACACGCGCTGCCGGGCGCGGAGACTCTGGACACAGTGCACCCCGGGCCACGGTGGGCCCCTGGTCTGGGGAGGAGGGGCTGAACACCGGTGACGGGGCCGTGAGCACCGCTCAGGGCGCCATGGGCTGGAGCAGCCAGCCCGACAAAGGGCTTTTGTTCCAAGACGCTGCAGATTCATGGCCGCCATGCCCAGCTCCCAGGGGACCCCAGTCAGGACCAGGGCCTCACCGCACCTGCCACCCGAGCGCCCTCGGGGAGCCACAGAGGCCCTGTCTCGGCGAGCTCTGCCTCCAGGGGAGAGCCCCGCCCCGTCCAGCCGCCCTGAGCCTGCACACAGTGGGGGTCTGCTGGGGCTGCAGACATTTGCAGGTCTGTCTTGGGGAGCTGGCGATGGCAAACATCATTTGCCAAGTACCCCAAATCCACACAGGTGGGACGGCCTCTGAAGTGACCTTGATTCGTGGAGAAGAGACCTGGCGGCCTGGGTCGGTATCCTGAGGCCCTCCTGGGCTCTCGCACTCAGCCCCAAGCTCTTGGAGGAGGTGGACCTCCAGACCAAGGGCAGGACCCCTGCTGCAGCCCACTCTTCTGGGACCCTGCCCAGCACCCCAGGCTGGCTTACCAAGGCGGACCTACCAGACAGGTGGAGGACGTGCTCCTGCCAAGCTGCCCAGTCACTGCCCAGGACTGCGAGGCCCTCTGACACTCAAGCTACTTGGTGCCGTCCTTTGTCCTCAGGGGCCTCCCATCTCCCATGGGATGTGGCCGCGACCGGGCCCTTCCTGCTCAGGGGGCTGGGCAGCCAGGGACCTGGTGTGGCCGGGTGGCACCCTGCCCAGGAGGCCCCACAGAGCCCCAGAGAATGCCAGCCCCAGCAGGCCAGCCTCGCCACACATGGACCAGGGACCTGGGCGCCTCCTGGTGTGGCCCCCACCACAGAGCTTCCTTCCTCCATCCACCCAGACGAGCAGGACCCCTGAAGACCACAGACCAAGAGGGGCAGTGGGCGTGTGTGTGGGAGGAAATGTAGAGAGCCACAGCCAGGACAGGCCAGTAAACCCAGGCCGGCCTCAGGGGCTGGCCAGCAGTCGCTGCTCTGCAAAGTGCACTTGGAGGACACCTGGTTGGCGCCCAGCGCAGACCAGGCCGCCGCCGGACACGCCCCAAGAGGCCGGGGGAGCAGCCCCATGGACCACCGTGGGGGTTCCAGGGGCAGTGGAGACCCTGGGGGCGCATGATGGCCTGGTCCCCAGTTCCAGCTTGTCAGCGCCTCCCAGCAGAGGGGAAGCGGGAGGCTGGCTGCCAGGCAGAGACGGGCACACGACCTGGGAGGGGTGCCCAGCACAGCAGGGGCTCAGGTAAGGAGAGGGGGTCAGAGGGCCACTGCGGCCTACCGGCGTGTGGTCAGGCTGCTGTCCTACTGCATAGCTAACAATCAAAAACTACCCCAACAGAAAATGACAGAGCCAGGTAGACACCAGAAGGAAGGTGACCTGAAGGGGCAGGCTGGCCTGCATGAATGGCCTCCAGAAACAGGGAGAGTCCGTGAGCTGAAGGTGGCTTCTGGGGGGCGAGTGTGTCTTCAAGGTCCGGTATGCGAGGCCTGTTGCCGGCCAGCTCCGACCCGCTGCCCCTGCCTGGCACAGTCCATGGCCTGAGAGCTGACACTTTTCAGGGACACCAGATATCTGCAGCAGTAGGCTGCCAGGAAGCCCGTGAGACGGCCACACGGGGCTGCACCCCCGGCAGAGATGCACGG
The DNA here is from genome assembly GCF_030020395.1 of Manis pentadactyla. Taxonomy (NCBI): domain Eukaryota; kingdom Metazoa; phylum Chordata; class Mammalia; order Pholidota; family Manidae; genus Manis; species Manis pentadactyla. The sequence goes on from NC_080029.1 coordinate 834,312, forward strand.
CCTCTGGCTACCACAGGTCCCAAATGAGATTTTTTGGAGAGAAAGTAGCTTTAAAAAACTTATGAGAACATATTCCAAAAGGAAAAAGACCCCCTATCCTGCTGGGCCCTGGCCTTGCTCAGGGGCTCCCTGGCCATGCACTCTGAGACTCCACTGAGCGCCTACCTTCTTTCAGCAGGTCGGTGATGTCCGCCTGGTACCTGTTCCCCACACGAATCTCCCCTTTATCAGCCAGGAGGGTCTTCTGCTGTGGATCGTAGACCAGAGAATAGAAGAAGAAATCCTAGGAGACACAAGGACACGGTCAGCATGCGGCACTGAGCCCACCTGGGCTACGGCGCTGGGCAGAGCCACAGGAAGCACAGACACCGAGAACAGGATGCATGGCGCCTCGCGCATAGGACACGATCTTCATGGGGGCCACCGTGAGAGGGCTGCACCCACAGGGCTGGCCAAGGGTGCTGGGCCTGCCCACCCCTGAAATCATGCATTCCTATCAGCAGCAACAGTTTGAAAATTTAGTTTATAGAAAGTGTTTAATTGCAACAAAACCCTGAAGGCATCTGGAAACGAATCCGACAGATTCTGGGCACGTCCTCCGGGAAGCCGGTGCAGCTTTTGTGTATGTTGTCAGAGGAGACGTACACACATGGGGAATCACAGAATGTTCTGGACTTGGTGCCCAGAGCTGTCAGCGGAGCCGTAGGCCGTGGCCTTCTGCCTCTCAGCCCGTGTCCACGGGACATGGCAGCTACTAGGCGGTTCTTGTCGGAATTCACGCCGTCCAGCCTCCCTGGCCCCTTGCTGTCCTCACATTTCTTGGAAACTGTATCAAGCTGCTTTGGATCATTTTTAAAGAGCAGGCTGGCTGACCTGGGCCACCCACTGGTGCCTTGTGCCCCTGCCGTTTCCCCAGCCGTGACTCCCCAGGGCTGTCTCTCTCAGCCGCCTCTGCCCACTGCAGCCGCTGCCCTCTGTGGGTCCGTGCTGGGGGTGAGACCCCGAGGCCGGGTCATCTACACCCTTGCCTGTAGTAGGGATTAGGTTAGTCCCGCCGGGGCGTTCAGACCACAGGGCACTTTGGGGCACCCAGTGTGCAAATCAGCAGCTGTTGCCTCATCAGGTGACAACAACATGCTTCCTATCTGAATGGATACAGAGAGTGCCTGACGCGGGCCCCGCCACCTGCAGGCGCACTGTCCCTGAGCACAGGTCGGGCCACTTCCACACACAGGGCAGCACGTGCATTTGCCGAGTCGACCTGGCCCCCTGCTCACGACCATCTCTGTGCACATCCTGTGTGGCTCGGTCACCAAGGGGCCTTTCTAGATGGCAGAGGGCACCCCCGGCCTCTGCTCCGGCCCACGCTCTAGTTGGCCAGTCTCCCGAGACACAGGTGTGGGCCGTCCCCCAGCCACCTGGCCACTGCCTGCCTGTGCTGCAGGCCGGCGTCCTCCCAGCAGCCTCCCCAACACCTGACCCCACCCTCACTGGACTGCACATCCTTATCCGCAGTCATTCCCACCTCCACGTCCCGAGAGCTCCAGGCTCTGTGCGGCAGGAGGAGACTGTAGTGGCGACAGGTGGGGTGCAGCACCGTGAGGCAGCCCCAGGCCGGGTGGGCTGAGCCCCCTCAGGAGGCCCCACAGCCAGCCATGCCTCAATGGTGGCAGGAGAGTCACACTGCCACCGTCCCACCAGGCGACTGACACACCCCACACGGTCTCAGAGCACGCATGCCACCTCCCCACCAGCCACCTCTCTCCACACCCTCAGGAAGTGGCTCCCCGGGACACATGTCTTGTCTGGAGATGACTCTGGCTGTCACGACTGGGGGTACAGTGGCACCCTACCATGCAGGTGCCCTGGCCCTTGTCAGTGGGACCAGGAGGTGGGTCCCACGCCCCCAAGTCCTGGCAGGGTGGATGTTTTTGGTTCTTTAAACTCAGAAACCCTTCACACAATGCAACCCGGTTCTGGGTCAACAGTGAGGGCTCGAGGCAGTGGGCTGGATCACCATATGCCACGCGTCCACATGACAGCGTGGATGGCAATCGTGGTGACCAGCACAGGTCCTTGTCCTTATCCCTCCGAGACAGGTCACTCCAGACAGCGAACAGCCCCAAGGGGTCCTCCGCGTGGGGGAGGGAGGCCCAGGAAGGGGGTGACAGCCCCTCCTCGGGGCTGCGGGCAGCACAGGGCCCGGCCAGCGCCAGCCTTACCTCCCGCTCCAGGTAGGACTTGAGTGACTCAGTCTCATTGAGCAGGGTCACACTGCACTTCCCTCTGCAAGAGAAGGCCAGGCCGTCAGGGGACAAGGGTGGGCAGCCCCTGTGCCCTGCTGCCCGCCAGGTACCTGATGTGGGTGGCGGGCAGGGACTCCAGCTGCCGAGAGAGAAACAGTTCCCGGTGCCGCAGCTGGTGTCTGAGCTTCTCGGGCAGGTCCACCACCTCTGGGTTCTCCACCTCCTCCTCCACCTCTCCTGGGGAAGACTCCTGTCAGCGGGCCCGCAGACACAGGCCCGCCAGCCGGGTGCTCGGCGCCATCCCCTGCCCGACCTGGGCAGTGGCCCTGGAGGTCCCCGCGGGGCCCCAGCAGCTGCCACGGAGCCAGTACCCATTCGTGCCCAGGCACCCCAAAAGCTTGGACCCTGGGCGTCGGGACGGGAAGGGGGTAAGGATGCATCACACACTGGCATCGGAGCAGCAAAAGGGGGAGGGAAAACGAGGCCGCAGCCCCTACATGCCCCGGACGAAAGGCAGACCCCACAGGTCACCCACGGCGCTCCCCGTTCGGGGGGCCTGTCAGGGCTGAGCGGCAGCACATGGCAGCGAGGGATGCCGGGACGGGCATGCAGGTGGCCGGCGCCTGACCCAGCCACGCAGACTCAAGGGCCGCCTGCAGAGGTCAGACTCACCTTCCTCGCCGTTATCAGCCCCCGGTCCAGTTCTGTAGCAGACCGACAGTGCTATGTGACAGACAACAGCACCCAGACAGCGGGTCGGCGAGAGCGCACCATGGCACCTGCCCCCTGCCCAGCTGCACAAGGGCCGCTTGGCCAGGCAGACACGGGGCCCTGGGCCTCCCAGAGGGGCAAAGACCACCCAGCGAAGCCAGAGAACACTCGGGCCTCAGGACCGCCCACCCTCGGCCCCCACCTGCCCGAAACTCCACAGAGAGCCCGAGGCGAGGCCGGCACAGCCAGACCCTCCCCAGAAGCAGAGACGAGGACGTGGCTGAGCCACAGCACGGGGGTCCCAATACTGGCTTCCTGGCCCGGGATGCCACCCCGGGGGCCCGAGCCACACCTCCAGGGCAGGGGCAGTGATGCCTGCAGGGAGAGGCCCAAACCGTATGACCAGGAATGGGGGCAGCGCCCCGGGGCACAGTGGGGGCCTGGGGTGGTGCGGGAGGCCTGGGGGACGACGTTAGGACAGGGGCTTGGCACCCCTCAGGCAGCTCAGGGCAGCATCAGACTCGCTGAACCCTGGCTGCAGAGGCAGGGTGGGGGGCCTCAGGCGGCAGCCCCCCCTGATCTCTGCCTCCTGCACGTCCCAAGCCCTGGTGTCCACCCACCTGGCCTGCCGCCCGCTGCTGCCCCCCTGTGGCAGCTGCTCAGATTGAAGCCAGCCTGAGGGACTCGAGGGGACGTGGTTCTGGACCAGGTCCAGGTGGACAGGAGCCCATGTGTCCACTTCCCCGCCTCCTTTGGGGACCCCATGAGCACACCGCACCCCCAGCCTGGGGACGTCATGTGCACCTGCCCACTAGCTTCACACCTGCTCGTGCTCACGTCTCTGTGACAGAGCTGGAGGGCTGGGCTGCCCAGCTAAGAGCTGGGCCATGGGCAGTCATCCTGAGCCCAAGCTGGCAGCAGCCCGGTGGGCAGCTCCCCCAGCCTACAGGGGCTCCCAGATCCCCACCTGCCAGGTCTGCTATCAGCGGTGGTGAGGAGGGGCTAGAAGCAGGCCTCCCACACCCAGGGCTTGGGTCACACCAGCCACGTAGATCTTGCGAGAGCCTCCCACAGCCCCTGTGCCCCCTCCCCGGCACCCAAGCTTCCCTCTGGCTTGACCTATGCTGGAGTGTGTGGTGCTCAGCGCTTGGCCTCCGAGAACCCAGGGGACCACCTGGGGGTGGGTGAGCCTGGATGCAGAAGCCCCTTCCTCAGAGCTGGGGGCTTCCCCACCCAAAGGCTCTTCTGGGTCCCTGCGGCTTGCTCTGGGGAATGCAGGGAGAGCCCATGTCCACGGCTGGCGTTTTCTCAGGGCAAGGCCTTGTTCTCAGGATGGCTATGAATGTGAGCACGCACCTCAGGGCAGGTGGCTGTGGCCTGAGGAGGCTGCTCTGGGTCTCCAAGAGAAACCCCAGGAAGGGCTTCACTGCTGTGCGGGACCCGTGTGGCTTGGGGCATCTCGCCTACCCTGGCATGGGAGCTTCTGTCCCTCGGGTCCCCGGTCCCCGGAGAAACCCTGGCCGCTGATCTGACTGTGCTGTCGGCTCCCCTGGGTCTCCATCCCACCTGCCAGAGCGCCCAAGTGTCCCCACACCCACCTGGACATGGGGCCGGGGCCCAGGCAGCAGGCGGCCCAGCCCCATCCTAGCCACAGCGAGCTCATGGGCGAGCACCCCAGTAGGGTCGCCCCGGGGACCGTGGGCCTGCAGAGGTCACTGGGACAGTGTGGCCAGGACAGAGGGCAGAGGCTCTGGGGAAGCAGGCCCCCAGCAGCTCTGCTGACACCTTGGGCCACTGCCTGGGCTGGGCCACCACCCTCTGCCCTCCCCTTGCGAGAGCTCCAGCCGCATGATGCCTGGCCAAGCTCCCTCCTGGAGCCCTCCTGGCTGCTGGCTGACCTCCAGGGCATCCACGGGTAAAGAGCCGAGCCCATGGGGCCATAACACCCTCAAACCTTCAGGCACAACAGCCACTCTGGGCCGGGCAGGGGACACAGGAGAGGAGGGCCTTTGTCATCAACCCCCCAAGGCGATGAGGAGCCTGTGCCCTCGGCCACATGGGCCAGCAGGTCCACAACCCAGCCCGTCCACGTCTCAGTCCCCCTTCAGCATCGTGACAGCCTTGCTGACACCCACAGGGCCACAACCATATGGACCACTCCTCTGGAACACGAGCTTGTGGGTCCCCAAGACCCACAGCTCTTTTCCTTGGCACCTAGAGGCACAGTCTTTAGGATCAGGGTCAGGGGCCACCACACCCACTGCTAACACCTCCCCCTGTGCACAACTCCATCACCCAGCACCGGACACAGAGCCGTCTGTGCCACGGGTACACGGCTGATTAAACGGGGAGCACAGAGCGCCTAAGGAAAGTACAGGGTGGCGCCCAAACACACCACGGCCCCCGACTGCTCTCACAACCTTGGTCCTTGGGTGACAGTCCTGGGACCCCACCCTGCGAGGCCAGACAAGGCTGGGCCCCAGGGCGGCACCCAGAGCTCGTCCAGCCCTGGAGGCCTGGTGGTGTGGGGGACAGTCCCGGGGCCCAGCTCCACTGGCGGCAGGCCCTAACACACCTTCCTTCCCCCCTTTCCTCCCTGCTTCTCGTCCTCCTCCCCAAGGCCACACCACCTGTGACCCCCTTGGGGGCTGCGAAGGAAGGTGCCTGGCCTGGGCACCGTGCCTCCCACACCACCAGGCTGGGGTTCCGAGCTGCGCCTGCCCGGCCCCCTGAGCAAGCTGTGCCGGCTGGCCAGTGCTGGGAGATCCTGCCTCGGCCTCCCGCTGGTGAGGGACCCTGTGGGCAAAGCTGTCCACCCCCGGGGACACTCCCTTTCAGAAACAGGTGTGGACTGGCTGCTGTCCTTGGCCGCCCGTGTCAGAGGAAGTGCGTGGCCCAAGGAGGGGACGGAGGCACCTGGGCTGTCAAGAGCATGTGGATCCTAGGTCCAGAGGCACCCGTGTAAACACCAGCAGAAAGCTCTGTAAACACGGGCAAAACGTGGGCAGGACCAGCAGCTGCCCAGGCCAGGCCTGAGCCCGGGGCCGGCCCGCGGGCAACAGAACTCTACTTGCAGGAAAACCACCCAGGTCAACGACACCCAGCCACACCCTGCAGCCAACACACACCGGGACCCACTTTTCAGGGCAGGGAGGGCCCAAGGACGGTGCGTCCCAGCCAGGGGGGAACACCCTCGAACATCCCCAACCTCCCAGGGCCCGAGGGCACGACTCACTGGCATGCTTGTCAGCCAGGGCAATGAGGGCGCTGGAGATGTCCCGCCTCCGGTAGAAGCACACCACCTTGGCCTCCACGTTCCCGTTGGCCGTCTGCAAGAGCAAGGCAGGTCTGAGCGCGGGGTCTCAGTTGCCCGCAGGGGTGTCCCAGGGCGCGCGCCAGCGACGGAGGGGGGGCGCACAGCAGCCCTGACCTCAGTCTGTGCCCTTCCACCTCCAAGGCCATTCCCGGCCGCTGCCCCTCTCCCTCCCTGGAGGCTGCTGTGGTGAAGAGCCCTCCCGACAGCGGCCATCCTGACGCCAGACACAATGTTAAGGACTTGCAAAGCGGTCAGCAAATGCAGAAAGAGAACAAGAGGTGGTCAGGATACTAAGGAAGCCACTGGGTGAACAGCCTCGTAGGAAGGACACGTCTCTTTTGAACTAAGAGGTGTTTATAACTTTTAATAGTAACGCAAGGATCATGTCACAATTCTAATTTTTGTAAAATTTAGCGTGACCATTAGACCAGGAGCATTTCAAGAGGAAGACTTAGAAACTCCTCCCGTCTGTGAGCACGAATCAAAGCATCAGCTCCCAGCAAACCCTGCAGAGTGGCGCGCACGGGGTGGGGGGTGGGGGGGCGGCCGTCCTCGGGCAAGACTGTGCCACAATGCAAGCAGAGCAAAGAGTTCTCAAGAAGCAGAGGGGAAGGAGCTGTGCTCTCGAACCAGGATTCCCGGCGAGTGCCCGCGCTGCCCACCGACACCCGCTTCCCGGCGCCCAAGCTCAGTCCTCAAAGCATGATCTGTCCGAACGCTCGGAAGCATTTCAGCATTCGAAGGTGTTAAGATTTTGCCAACGCTGCCCATATCAAAAATGCCTCCTAGAAATGGTTCCAGAAACCGTCTGCTGTGCTCAAGATGAGCGGACGCTCCACAGGACAGGGAACCGGGGACTGCGGGGGTGAGCCCAGGAGCCCCCTGGGACAAGCCCCGAGGGCCACTGTCGGACGGCAGCCACAGTTCCACCCTGTGGGTGCTGACCGTCTCCAGGTTGCAGGGTGCGGGTCTGTGGCCAAGCCACCTCCTCGGCTCCCACACCCGTCCACGGTGTCCCCTCCCTCTCTGGGGGAACTGCTGCGCCCTGCTCAGCACCCCAGCCTGCCAACAAGCCACTTTGTTCTCTGCTCTGCTTTGCGCAACCCCACCCCTGCCTATGCGCACCTGCCTCAGCCCAGACCTGGAGGCCCTGAAACTTCCAGAACTCTCCTTCCAAGAGCTTCCTTCTCTGGGAAGCCCCGCCGAAGCCCCGCCCCAGCCCCTGTGGCCCCGCCCCAGCCCCTCTCCAGCTGGCTTGGGCCCCCTCCCCATGCTGGGGCCCCCAAGTCCCCCAACAACAGGCCAGACCACTGGCAGGCACCTCATCTGTTCCCACAGAGGTTGCTTAGCATCCTGGGGTCCCCAGGCAAGGCTGGGGAGCCACCCACCCCGGTTGGGTTTTATGGGGTCCCTAAGGCCTCTCCCTCTGCCACCCAGCTGGACACAAGGGGCTGGGAAAAGTGCCCCTGGGCTTGGCAGCACCGTGTCTTCAACACTTTTCTGCAATTCCCACACCAACAGCCACATGTTTGGCCTCTGGCTTCTCATCCCCAGGATCCTCCCTAGTGGCACACAGGCCTGGCCACCACCCAGAGGGCCCCTTATGGGGCTCCCGCAGCCACACAGCCTGCCCCACCTCCTGGGTGCTCATGCCCCCAGACCCCTTTTCCTTTTCTTTCAAAACGGCAATTTTCTCCAGGATTGTGAAGTTTATTTTCCATGGAGACAATGTACATAGGAAACATATCCAATCACAGTTCCAAGGAGAAAGTGTGACATTATCCGAAAGGTCACAAAGTGCAGAGTCCTGGGAGGGAGCGGGGAGGACATGCTGCCCACCACCAGAGGGACACCCGGCCAAAAAACTGGCCAGGCTTCGCGGGGGCGGTGCAGAGACCTGAGGACAAGCCTCCCAGTGAAGTGGGCCCCAAATGGCAGGACGGCTGCCAGGGTTTGGGAGGTGACACGCCGTAGGGTCATTTCCTACATGGAAAGTCATGGACAAGGGTGAAGTGCACGATCGCCCTGCCCCAGCTGCCGGCCCCCCAGGTTCCCCTCTCCTTTCCTGGGGCCTATGGCTCTTGGGGAACCCCGGCCCCGGTGCCACCGGGCGCCACCAGCTGCTGGGGGTGCACAGGGTGCACCCCTGGGGCTGGGCTGCGCTGGGGCTTGGGGGGGCCTCTGCGGGTTTCTTGGCTCCTCTGCATCCCTCTAGGAGGCACCCTCGCCCTCACCACCCACTCCTTCATTCCACTGATTTTATTTCTACTCCTGTCAGGCTCACTTCAGTCTTCCAGAGCTTTCCCACCCCCAACCCCACGTCACTGGGCAACAAAGGAAATGGCATTTTGCTGGGAACAAGATGTCAACAGCTGAGGTCTGCTCTCCAGACCGCCCCTGTGGCACATACCGCCCAAGCCACCTGGGCAAGGGTGCATGGGCGGCCTCACCAGGCAGAGCCCATGAGCTGACCCTGTGTTCAGCCCCTGCCTGCCCCGCACAAGCCCTGAGTCTATTCCTCTAGCCGAGACTGGGCCCGTGGGCCCCGCAGGTGGGAGGGGGAGCCAGCAGTGCGTCGGGCCCGAGGATGCACTGGTCTTCCGAGTCCTCAGCCCATACCAGCCCCACTGCAGTGCCTGACTGGTCCTGTGGGTCAGCACCAATCCTGCTGCCCACCTGTGTCCACCCCTGTACAACACCTCATGAGGCCACCTCACCTCCCTTCCAGCCTCCTCATGGGCATAGGGCCCTGGCATTCTTGCCCCATTTTAGGGGGTGTTGAGGGCAAGAAAGAGCACATGCTCAGCCGGCTGAGCCTGCCTGGCCCCCCACCCGCTCTCTCGCCTTCAGAAGCCTGTGGTTCCCGCCGACAGGCCCCCCTGCCCCAAGCCGCTCAGCCGCCCTACCCCCGATGGTGAGCACCTGCTCCCCTCCTTTTCCGGCTGGGGCCCTGAGGCTCCAGCCAGCTGTGAGCAGCTCCCCACAGACGAAGTGCGGCACCAGCCCAGACCCGGGTTCCACAGAGCAGTGGCCTCACGGGGCGTCCAGGCTGTTGGCCCTGGCTGGCCACCCCCAGCCCCAGCGCCAGGCCTCTGGGAGCGGCCGGCCCCCTCCTGTCCCCCTTGTCACAGTGGCCACGGCGCACGTCGTAGCAGAGCACCTCACGTCCCACCCCGTCCCGCCTGGCCCCAAGGGTCCCAGGCCAAGAGCGGCCTGACGGCTGGCTGGCTCTCGGAGGCACAGCAGTCGCTGAGGGAGGGGCCCACAGGACGCCCCTCTCGGCCGGCGAGCCCCACCATAAACTGCCCGTTCCCGCGGCTAGGAGGGCGGCAAGGGGCTCTGGGCAGGGGAGCTGCCCGGGGGCCTGGCGCTCACTCCCACACACTCCCACCCCAACAGCTTGGCTGCGCCCCCCACGGACCCTGTGGACAGGAGGGGCAGGCAGCCGAGCAAGCAGGGGGGAGGCCAGCAGGCCCCGCGGATGCCCTCGGGCTGCGCCGCCTGGATGGCCTCTTCCGCCTGCAGTGAATCCAGGGAAACACCCACCCAGAGCCACTCTGGGCGCTGCTGCTCCGCAGGATCCCATGGGCACGGCCCCCGGGCGGGGCCCCCAGGGGCCTCCCTGGCTGAGCGGCAGAATGAGTCCCAGGCAGGGGGCCCCGGGCACAAGGCTGCTGGAAGGTCTGGACAGACAGTGGCCATTCAGGGCGGCCCCCTGGAGCCAGAGGCACGTGTCATCTGGTCCTTGACGGGGGCCCGAGCCCGCCTGGGGTGCACTACCTTGTTGAGCTCCTCGATTCTCCGGATCAGGTAGGGGTTGCTGGAGGAGTTCTCGAAGTAGACGTAGTCTGCAAACAGGGACAGAGAGAGCTTCACTCCGCGCCACGGAGCCCGCCTCGCTCAGCCCCATCACCCCAGGGAGCCGGGGGAGCCCCAGTCTCTCCACCACTCGTATCCTCAGTTCTGCAGGCCACCACCCCAGCGAGGAGAAGGGCCCGCCTGTGGGTGCAGGGGGAGGCCCAGGCCAGGAGATGGGGCCCCTCCAGGCAGGGTCCTGCAGCCCAGTCCTGTGGGCCACCTTCCCCCACATAGAAGAGGTGCAGGAGCCAGGGTGCAGCAGCCCCCAGACACCTTCCCAGGGGCTGCTGCTGGCCTGGTGGCTGGGCCCCAAAAGTTGTGTAGCCAGGGCAGGAGGGACGGCCTCAGGTACGCCACGACCGGCCCAGAGGCCACGTCATTACGGTGGGGGCTGCCGGGCCCCTGCATCTTCCCTCATGTAAAAACAAAAGCCCTGATGGAGGCCAGGGCTTCCAGGCATGAATGGGGCCAGCTTGCTAGGACGGGGTGGTGCCAGGTGCCCAAGTGGGGTCCACGGGGTGCCACAGCCCTGTTGGGTGCTCCGAATCACCAGGGTGACACCCGCTCCTCTCACAGACAAGCCACATGTGCCCTCCAGCTTTCCGAAGGCCCCACGGGGGAGAGCTGGGCTCTGGCTCAGGAAGGTCGGCGGTCACCCGAGATTTCCTGAGAGGCCCATTAGTGGGAGGCTGGGGGCTCACGGGGAAATCCTAGGAGAGTCATGAGGCTACCGGCTGCCATCCTGGCTGCCCAGCCAAGCCCTTGATGTTCTAGACACCCCTGAGCCCCCGGGGGATACATGACTCCAGGAGCAGGCCAGGTCAGTCCCCTCCACCCTGTATGGCAATGCTTCCCAGCCCGAAGCCCCTCCCAGGCCGGCTCTGCAGGAGATGGCCAACCCGGGGGCTTGTCTTGGCTGGAACCCGGTCAGGACTGGATAGGGCCCAGATGTCCACAACTGGGCACAGATTCCGCCTACTGCAGTAAGCAGGCAGCAAGGGACCCAGTCTGGCCCTGTCTAAGCAGGAGGCCCCACCTGGGCTGCCCGACCACACGGAGGGATGGAGAAGCATCTGCCTCCCGACACAGACACACCTATGGGGCTTACCTGAAGACACAGCTGCCCTCAGGCCCCGAGGAACAATAAAGCCACCACCGGGAGCCCAGAGGGGGCAGAGCTGCGGTGCTCAGAGGTCAACTCAGAGGGCCTACAGGAGGGGGCGGTCGGCAGGCATGAGGCTTGTTTTGGGTGACAGAAGTGTCCAGAACTTAGACTGTGGCAATGTTGTACAATGTGAAAACACTAAAATTCATCAGCTGCACTCAAATTGGGTGAACTGCACTGCACACAGATCTCAAACCAGTCACCTGCGCTTTCATTCTAAGAACCTAGATGAAGAGCAAATTAAACCTGAAGCAAGTATTCATATGTGCCAAACCCCGATGTCCCCTCCAGCAGGAAGACAACAAGCCAGGAGAAGCTGCCCCCTGGGCACCTCTCCAGCTCACAGACCTGTGCATCTGCCAGGAGGCGACATCAGGATGTAAGCCGCACTTCAGGGAACGCGACAAGGCCGGAGGCAGATAAGCCAGAACGACGCCCGCTCGGGGGCACAGGGACGCCACGGAGGGAAGCTGCCCACCTAGACCATCAGTGGGTGGGAAACTCTCAGGCCAGACCGATAAAGAAACAGGAAGGCAGGAAGCCACAAACAGCCAACATCAGGCATGGGAAGGGACACTCGGCCGACCCATGTGAGGGCACCACAAGCCACTATAGGCCAAGGCGCCTGATGCTCCGATGAACAGACCACTGTGCACAGGACACGAACCCCCAGGCCGCCTGTGACTGCCGAGGACTGGATTCACAGGCGAGAACAAACAACAACTGAAAGGGAGGCAGAAAAGGCCCTCGGCCTGGCCAGTTTCACTGGGGACCCACCGGGCATCCGAGGAAGGCTCAACACCAGTTCCACACCAACTTCCAGAAAGCTGAGGACTGAAACGCTGCCCACCAGGCTCCCGAGACTACCACCCACCACCCACCACAGCTGGACAGACCAGCACCCCTCATGGACACAGGCACAAAACTTCTCAAAAAAGACATTAGCAAATCCGAGCTAGCAACGAATGAAAGGATAATAAGTTCAACCTGTGGCTCACCTGGGAATACAAGTTTGGTTCAACACTGAAAATTTTATCAAGAGAATAAAGAACAAAAACCATCTGACCACCTCAACAGATGTGGGAGGAGCTGACAAAATCCAATAGCTGTTCTGGATGAAAACGCTTAAGCAAACTAGGAACTAAAAAGGCACTTCTGAAAAAACTACAGCTCATGTCATACATATCACCAACGAATGGTGGGTGCTCCCCCAACTCATGAATAAGGCAGGGTGCCCACTCTGCAAGGCACCGCACCTCCAGGCCCTACTCAGTGTGATGGCGAACAAGCAAATGACAGGCATACAGACGGGAGAGGAAGGGATGAGGCCTCCTACATGCACATGACACGATGGTCCACCCAGAAATTCCCAGTCTAAGAAAACCTATTAAAACTAGACAGCAAGAGCAAACTCACAGATCACAAAAATAGTATATGGAAAGTGCCGTTTGCAGTAGCCCTAAGGAACATTAAATACTTAGGTATCAATTTAACAAAAGACCTATAGATCACTAAAGATCAAAATTTGTGTGCAAAGATCTGCTGAAAACTACAATACACAGGTGAGAAAAATGAATGAAGATCTAAATAAATTGTAATACATGAGGTGTCATGGATTGGAACACAGGTCAGCAAAGTTTTCCAGTAAAGGGCCAGATAATAAATACTTTAAGCTTTGCAGGATATTATGTAGATATAATTTCTGCAAACTTTTAACTGAATGAGTAAGAAATAAAACAGTAATAACAATTTTTGGTAACACAGGCCTAGTAATGAGAAGACGTTGTTTGTGGGGGGAAGACATCTCGCTTCACGGGGGTCCAAGGTCGTGAGCCCTGACCGCGTTGCTCCAGGAACGCGCTCCCCGTGGGGCCCAGACGGGTCTCCGTCCACCAGCGTGGCCTTCACCTGAGTGTCCTCACTGCCTGGAAGGCACTTACCCAACCTGGATTTTTCTCCGGACGTTTTCCTTCTAGTGTGCGTGCCGAGGGCTAACTGCGTGGCCCAGGCTGTCCACACCCCGCAGCCCCAGGGTCTGGCTCTCAACCTGCTCCGTGGGGAACCCCAAGGCCCTCGGGGTGTCCGGCCCAACGGGTGTTTGCTTTCTGGGGGCCAGACCGCGCGGACGGCTGGACACAGATCGCACCCCACACACCAGGGCCCGTGCAGCCACGCACCGGCCCTTCCGGATTCTGGTTTCTACGCCTGCTGACCCTGGTCTGAGTTCTTTGTTGGGACCGAGGAACCACGAGTTCTTCCCAGCAAATTTCTGAGCCCAAGGGTGGCTCCGGGGGTCCCCGCACTACAGCGTGTGATTGACTGCAGACCCAACGCCCTCCACGGAAGGTCAGGCGTGGCCCCTAATGTGGGTCGGAGGGTTTTGGAATTCCCTTTGCGTTGCACGGAGCTGCAGGTTAAAAGCAGGAAGCTTGCTGCAAATCCGGGTCGGGACGCGTACCTCGCTCCCTGGCCCGCCTGCGGCAGTGAGGACACTGGAGAGCAGCCTGCGATTCGGACACGCGTTCCCCGCGTGAGCTCGGCATTAAGTGCCGGTTCATGCAGTTTTCAGATGAATTCACCAAGAACCAGGATGAAGTAGGCAGCAAAAACGAATTTCCGAAGGCACTTGGTGTTTGACAACAGTGGCTGGGCGGCTCTTCCCATCCTGAGAAATCTCGAGTTTCTGCCGAGTTCAGGATCACAGGTTCAAGCGCTGCTGCCCCATCAGGCTGCCACGTGGTACGGCAAGTCAAGACACTCGGCTTCTATTTCTGGTAAAAATTCACAGAACTGATAATATTTAAGTCCACGAGGTCAAATGAAGTTCGTTTTTTTTTTAAATAGATGTACATACAATGAAACACCAATCTCAGTGCCCAGCCAGACACATTCCAACATGTGTGCATTCGCAACCACCGTGCAGATCAAGAAATCAAGCATTCTAAGTGCCCCCTGACCTATTTCACTCCCCCTTCCCCACGGCAGTCTGTTCTCTGTGCTTATGAGGCCATCTCTGTTGTTACTCATCTACTGTGCTTTATAGATTCCACAAATTAGTGAAATCATATGGTACGTGGTATTTGCCCTTCTCTGAGTTAGAATAATACCCTCTAAGAGCATCTGTATTTTTGCAAATGGCAAAATTTCATTCTTTTTTATGGCTGAGTAATATTCCTTCACACACACACCTTTCTTTACAATTCACCTATCAATGGGCTTTTGGACAGTTTTAATATCTTGGCTATTGTAAATAATGCTGTAATAAACACAGGGATGCATATATTTGTTGGGATTAGGAATTTTGTTTTCTTCAGGTAAATTCCCAGAAGTGGCATTGCTGGCTCATATGGCATTTCTCTTTTCAGTTTTTTTGAGGAACCTCTACACTGCTTTCCACGGTGACTGCAGCAGCTGACACTCCCAGCAACATGTTACTCCTTGTCTTTCGGATGGTGGCCACTCTAACTGGCGTGAGGGGACACCTCGCTGTGGATTCGATTTCCGCTGCCCTGATGATCAGTGACGTGGAGCATCTTTTCATGTGCCTGTTCAGCTCCTCTGCCCACTTCTTAATTGTTTTTGGTGTTTTTTTTTTTTTTGGTGTTGAGGCTTGTAAGTTCTTTATATATTTTAGATGTTAACTGTTAACTCCTTGTCAGATCTACCATTTCTGAATTACATTCTCCCATACTGTAGGGGTCTTTTTGTTCTGCTGATGGCATCCTTTGCTGTACAAAAGCTTTTCAGTTTGATGTCATCCCACTTATTTTGTTTTCGTTTCCCTTGCCTGGGGAGACCTAACTGGAGAAAAGTGCTAAGGCCAGTATCAATAGTGTATTTCTTATGTTTTTTCCTAGGAATTTTATGGTTTCATGTCTTACATTCAGGTCTTTGATCCATCTCGAGTTTACTTTTGTGTATGGGGTTAGACAGTGATACATTCTCTTGCATGTAGCTGTCCAGTTTTGCCAGCACCATCTGTTGAAGAGGCTGTCGTTTCCCCATTGTATGTCCATGGCTCCTTTACCAAACATTAATTGGCCATATATGTGTGGGTTTATATCTCGGCTCTATATTCTGTTCCTTTAATCTATGGGTCTGTTCTTGTGCCAGTACCAAATTGTCTTGATTACTGCGGCTTTGTAGTAGAGCTTGAAGTTGGGGAGTGAGATCCCCCCCACTTTAATCTTCCTTCTCAAGATTGCTTTGGCTATTCAGGGTCTTTTATGGTTCCACATGAATTTTAGGATTAGTTGCTCTAGTTCAGTAAAAAATGCCGTTGGTATTTTGATAGGGATTGCACTGAATCTATAAATTGCTTTGGTCAGGATGGCCATTTTGACAATATTAATTCTTCCTCTCCATGAGCACAGAATAGAGTTCCATTTATTGGTGTCTTCTTTATTTTCTCTCATGAGTGTTTTGCAGTTTTGAGGGCACAGGTCTTTCACCTTCTTGGTTAGGTCTACTCCTAGGTGTTTTACTCTTTTTGATGTAATTGTAAATGGAATTATTTTCCTGATTTCTTTCTGCTAGCTTGCTGTTAGTGTATAGGAATACAACAGATTTCTGTGTATTAATTTTGTACCCTGTAACTTTGCTGAATCCAGTTATTTTAATAGTTTTTGGGTACAGTCTTCAGGGTTTTCTATGTATACTATGTCATCTACAAATAGTGACAATTTTACTAAATGAAGCTCACTGTTGATGTAACTGACTCAGTGAGGCACGACAGGTTCAGATATTTTTCAGTGGGTGCCTGCTGACACGTAATACAATGGGTAACTGTAACTACAGGCTTTAAGACCTTATATCTCAACAAGCTTTGTTAATCTGCTCAGTCAAGCCCTTTTGTGCCCTGTACATTCTATCACCGTCACTTGTAACATGACTGTATCAGCCAGGGTTCTCCAGAGAAACAGAACCAGTAGGAGATATATCTGTGTGTGTGTGTGTGTGTGTGTGTGTGTGTGTGTACGGATACACACACATACGGCCTTATTCTAGGAACTGGCTCGTGTGGCTCTGCAGGCTGAGAAGTCCCACAGTCCACTATCATCCGCAAGCAGGAGGCCCGGGAGTGGGTGGAGTGGCGTGATTTCCATCTCAGTGCCTGGGCCCCAGGGAACGCTGGTGTACACCCGAGTCCAAAGGCTCCAGAGAGCCGCGGCAGGAGGTGGACATCCCAGCCCTGGATGGACTGGATGGGTCCTGTGTCACAAAGGGCCACCTGCTCTCTGCTGAGCCGACAACTCAGTGCCGACCTCTTCCGGAAGGTCTGGGCATGCCAAGGCCCCGTCAGGTTGGCTGTCAACTTCACCACCACATCCTCACAGATTCCACTTCAGTCTGTGCTAAATCGGTGTTTTCCCAATGTCTGAGGGTTTTCTCTGCCATCCTGGGCCTGTGCAGGCTCTGCACAAAGGCTCACTCTTCAGTTCCCCGAGGTAACAGCAAAGAAGTGTGCCGACGCCTACTGGCTCATCGAGAGCCCCAGGCAGTCAAGACCGCTGGCTTTGGGCAACAGCTGATGCTGCCCCCGCCGCAAGGCTGCCTGACTCAGACAAGCCTGTCTCCTCCGGACACACTGGTCCGGCTGCCGCAATCAAACACGATTTAACTATGTCACATCAGTAAATGGTTGTCCTTGCCTGGCTGATAAATGGGTTACTTGGAAACTTTTTATTGTAGTCACAGTTTCATTTATTTTAATTTTTTATTTTGCTATCATTAATATACAACCACATGAGCAACATTGTGGTTACTAGATTCCCCCCATTATCAAGTCCCCACCACATACTTCATTAGTCACTGTCCATCAACGTAGTAAGATGCTATAGTCACTACTTGTCTTCTCTGTGCTGTACAGCCTTCTCCGTGCCCCCCACTACATTATGTGTGCTAACTGTAATGCCCCCTTTTCCCCCCTTATCCCTCCCTCCCACCCATCCTCCCCAGTCCCTTTCCCTTTGGTAACTGTTAGTCCATTCTTGGGTTCTGTGAGTCTGCTGCTGTTTTGTTCCTTCAGTTTTTGCTTTGTTCTTATGCTCCACATATGAGTGAGATCATTTGGTACTTGTCTTTCTCTGCCTGGCTTATTTCACTGAGCATAATACCCTCTAGCTCCATCCATGTTGTTGCAAATGGTAGGATCTGTTTTCTTCTTATGGCTGAATAATATTCCATTGTGTATATGTACCACATCTTCTTTATCCATCCATCTGCTGATGGACACTTAGGTTGCTTCCATTTCTTGCTATTGTAAATAGTGCTGCAATAAACATAGGGGTGCATTATGTCTTTTTCAAACTGGGCTACTGCATTCTTAGGGTAAATTCCTAGGAGTGGGATTCCTGGGTCAAATGGTATGTCTATTTTGAGTTTTCTGAGGAACCTCCATACTGCTTTCCACAATGGTTGAAGTGACTGACATTCCCATCAGCAGTGTAGGAGGGTTCCCCTTTCTCCGCATCCTCGCTAGCATTTGTTGTTCCTAGTCTTTTCTATGTTGGCCATCCTAACTGGCATGAGGTGATATCTCATTAGTTTCATTTATTTTTGGGAAGATGAGCTGGGATGAGTTTCTCCATCTTAAACTAACTTTTCTGAGTCACCTCCTCGGAAGTTGGGATTGCAGAGGCAGTGCTGACACATGCTGGGCCCGTTAATAAGCCAATGACAAGGTGAAGCGAGCCACTGTGCCTTAAAACCACGACTCTGGAAGCCCGCTCTGCATCTTCACAGGACGGAGACGCTGAGGTGTGAGCACAGCGGGCTCGAGGACGGCTGTGTTAGAGCTGCACCACGTGACTCACGAGAGCTGCAGCACAAGGCGGCCACCCCAGATGGTCTCTATCCCAATTGCACTGTTGTGGCCCAAGCACAGCCAGAGAACACTGTGAATGCATCAGCAGGGCTGTGTTCCAATAAAACTTTATATATGGGCACTGAGATCTGAATTCCTTCATGTAATTTTTATGTGTTGTGAAGTATTCTTTTGATTTTTTTCTCAACCATTTAAAAATGTGAAAACTGTTCTTAGCTCATGAGTCATACAAAAACAGGCCACAGGTCATAGCTTGCCAATCCCAATATGAGATGACTGGACATTGGTAAGATGCCAATTCTCCCACACACGGATCTATACAAGTTTCAAAACACTACAAATCAGAATTCCAGTTTTTCTCATGTAGAAGCCAACACAAAAAATATTTTTTTTAGAGATTGATGTTCTTTTTATTTATTTTATTTATTATTTATTGTTTATTATTTATTATTAATTATTATTTATTTATTAAGGTTTCATTGATATACACTCTCTCATACCATCTTTAATCTCGGATCCAGCAAAAAATTTTATAAAGGAGACCCAGGGTACTAGAGTGGGCGAAACAACCCGGAAGGGGCAAGTTGTGGGGGGGGTCACACCACCTGCTCTCAAGGTTCACTGTGAAGGTGCAGGAATGAAGACAGTGTGTGCTGTGCAGACGCACCATCGACAAAACGGGGCCGACAGGCAAGACCCGCTGATGCGCGGTGGGCACTCGGACGTCAGGACGTCCAGGGAGAAGACAGCCAGAATCCTGACAAATGGCAATGGAACAACCACACACTGACCCATGCAAAAAAGGGGGAAAAGAGAGATCTTAACCTGACCTCAAACCAAAACTAACTTGAAGCCCATCATAAACTTAAAAGTAAAACCCGAAACCGTAAAAGTTCTAGAAGACAGGATAAAAATCTTTGTGACTTTGGGTTGGGCAGATTTTGTAGATACACAAAATGCACAAATTATGAAAGGGAAAAATTTGTAGAACATATATCTGACTCAGGATATAAGACGTGCTCTCACAACTCAACAATAAGAAAAAACAACCCTAGTTTTAAAACCAGGCAAAAGACTTGTTTGTGCAGGCACCTGACCAACGACACATGAATGCAAATGAACACATGAGAAGATGCTCAACATCGCTTATTGCTGGGGAGATGCAAAGCAAACTCTGAGAAGTGCCTGGTATGCTTCTCGATGCTGTGCAGAAATGCTATGGACAAGATCAAGTGCTGATGGGGGCAGAGGCCCCAGAACTCTCCATGCTGCTGGTGGAGTGCAGGGTGCTGAAGCCACTCAGAAACACGGTGTGTCTACTTCTCACCAGGTTAACTGTATGCTTACAATCCACCAAGCAACCCCAGTCCTGGGTATTTCTGTCTTTGAGAAACAGGAACATTTGCCTGCACAAAGCTCTGAGTGCAGGTGTCCATGTGAGCTTCACTCATAATCACCAAAAACTGGACGTAACTCTGCTATGGTCTGAACGTTGGTGTCTCCCAAATCCGCATGTTGAGTCCTAACCCACAATGTGATGTATCAGAAAGTGGGGCCTTGGGGAGCTGGTTTGGTCATGAGGGTGGAGCCCTCGAGAATGGGATCAGTGCCTTCATAAGCCACTGCACGGAGCCTCCTCACCCAGCAGGGGGGCTCTCACGAGACATCGAAATCTGTTGAAACCTTGGCTTTGAACTTCCGGTCTCCAGACCGGGAGAAATAAACGTCCATCATTTCTAAGCCTAACCCAGTCTAAGGTATTTTGTTGACAGGCCCAAATGTCCACCCCCTGGGGGATAAACCGCGGTCCATGTCAGAAGCCATTTGGCAAGCGGAAGGCATGAACTGCTGACACAGGGACAAGCCTTGAATGCGTTACACCTGGCAAGAGAAGCCAGGCTCCAAAGGCTGCACGCTGGGCAACCCCGCTTCTGCGACGATCTAGAGAAGGCGGCACTGTGGGAGCGGAGCCCGACCAGCACTGCCAGGAGCCAGGCGACGGAGCGGCCACAGCAGGGCAGAGAGGAGCTGCGACAGGTCATGGGCATGTGCCCAAACCGAGGGTCACACACCGCGTGCTCATCGGGGCCCCTCGGCTGCTCCCTTGGCCTTTCTCTGAGGACCCCACCAGTTCCGCGGCCTCAGGGCAGATGTGGCTGCTGGGCCCCACACGCACAGTCTTCTGGGTACATGCCCACCAGAAGCACGCCCACCCCCAGGCTGACCGCACCATGCAGACTCCACGCTGACCCTGGTCCCCTCACCAGGGGTACGGCCGTCCTCTCACAAGGCAACACCAGGGGTGATGCCCTGCGGCCCCCGACTCCTAGGGAAGCCCCACCCCACAGTGGCCCAAGAAGCCTGCTCTCTGCCTGGAGCCCACAAACAGACCCTCAGAGAGCCTGGGCGGCTGCCGTCTATACCTTGCCCGCCTCAAGTCATTGCGATCACACACGGCAGCTGCTGCCCAGGGACCCTGAGCCTTGACCAGAGAGTCCTGAGCTCAGCCAGGCCCCAGTGCAGGTGCAACTGAGAGCGAGAACCCACGTGTGAGGGTGACACTGGGGGCTGTGAAGGGCTCCCGGGTTCCTGGAGCCGCCTGGCAGGGGCACAGCCGAGACCAGAGGCATGTGGGTGGGGGCGACAGACCTGTAAGGCGTTCGGACTTGAACCCTCAAGGCGGAAGCCGCTAAGCAGTTTTAGGCAGGGGAGACGGCAGATCAGAAAAAGCATCTCCAGAGGCAGGTCCTGGGCCACACAGTGGGGACTGGCCCCCAGGGCCCAGGAGGAGCGTGGATGCCGGGGGCTCTCACGCAGTGTCCCTGTGGGAGGGACACGGCACCGGCATCTGGCCCTCCACATGTGCGCTGAGGACAGAGGGGGTCCAGAGAAAAGCAGCCTGGGCAGAAAGCAGGGTGCTCCTAGGGGAGCGAGTTCTGAGGGGGCGTGCTGGGGCGTCCTGGGGCCTGCGCGAGGGCTCAGGGCGGGCTCCTCCCAGGGAGAGGAGCGGCAGGCTACGGTGGGACTCAGCCCAAGTGAGGAGGGGGCACCCCAAGTCCTGCCGCAGGTCGCAAGTCTCTGCAGCCGCATGTTCAGTGCCCGCGACCGTCTGCAGACACCCGAGGACGTGCTCCCGCGAGCCACTGACTCCGACGTCCCTATCAGCTCCTTGTCTCACTCACTAAAAGTTTAGCGGCCAGCTTCTCCTCTCAGAGCATAAGGGGCAGGGCAGGCGTGGCCCCGCAGGCCTCCTGCTGGCGGTCCCCAAGACCGGAGCCCCCGAGCACACGAGCATCTCACTCAACCAGAGGTTTAAGTCGAAGGAGCAGGGTGTTTCTGACTAGGGGCTAGGCGCGCG
The DNA here is from genome assembly GCF_030020395.1 of Manis pentadactyla. Taxonomy (NCBI): domain Eukaryota; kingdom Metazoa; phylum Chordata; class Mammalia; order Pholidota; family Manidae; genus Manis; species Manis pentadactyla. Next base: position 855,792 of record NC_080029.1, read on the forward strand.
GGACGGTGCCAGGAGACCGGGGTCCCTGCCCCCTTCGGAAAGCACATTTTTTAAAAAGGAGATTGTCCAAAGGAACAGGTGCTAATGCCTCACAACGAAAGGCAAATAAAGAAAACCGCTGGGGGGACACGCTCACAGCCTGTCAACGGGAGGCACCCCAAGGCACCTGCTGAGGCTGGAGTGCTGCCCTTTGGCTTCTCTGCTCTGAAACGTCACCGGACATCCTTGCGTAAAGTGTGCAGAGAAAAGAACCACCTCGTGGTCCCGGCAGCCCAGAGTGGTTCTGGAAGCCTGCCCAAGCCCTCAGGAGGGCAGACCCAGGAGAGAGGTCGTGGACCCTGACCCGCCACCCACATCCAGCCCCGCCCCACTGCATTCACAGCCACCAACAGAAGGCCTCTGTCCTGTCCTGGCCTGGCGGCTGCCCTGGAAAAAAGCAGGCCCTGTCCCCTTCCAGGCTGACCTACTACACCCAGCTGGTCAGCTGGCACAAAGCCACTGCCACGCCCTCGGCCCACCCAGACACCCTGGCAGGGCCTTGGAAGAGCGTGCCAGGTAAAATGCAGGACGCCCAGATAACTGGATTTCCGCTAAGAACTTTCTAGCATAAATAGGTCCCGTGCAATATTTGGGACACAGTTATGCTAAAAAGTGTTTACCTGAAATTCAGGTGTAGATGGTGCCCCACGCTTTCCGTGCTGAGTCTGGCACCTTTGGAAAAGGCTGTTTTTAGGGTCTTCAATGGGACACGGAGAGAAGGCGATGTCCCCCTTCTCAGACTGTGTCCTGCAGTGCTCCCCAGGGCAGGGTTGCCCAGACAGGGCCAAACCCCAGCTGGCAGGCAGCTCCAGGACAGAGGGGCACATCTTCCAGATGCCTCCTCCCCAAGCAGGCACGGACAAGATGCCAACCTGCAAACACCCCACCCACCACTGACACCAGCCCTGCCAGGACCCAGGGGGTGGCGCCTTGGAGTTCCCATCCAGAAACCAGGATACCGTCAGTGCAGAGATGCACAGACTTGGGGTGGGCCTCCCCTGGATGAAACGCCGCAGGACACAGAGATCCTTGTCTACACTGCAAGAACCAAAGCACGGGAGGGTCTGGGGGGTGGCGGTTTGCCAGGTCCCCTGCCAAGTGCACAGACAGGCCTGAAGGCTAAGTAATGCAGCCTGCCGGCCAAGGGAGAACATGAGTCAGGGGTCTGGGGGCTCTCTGTGGGGCCAGTCCCAATAAGCCAGCACATGGGGGTCCTGCTGAAGACCCCCACCCCACAAGGCAGGGCTGAAGGGCCAGGGGTAGGGGTGGTGGTGAAGGCCAGAAGCTGCCGGCTTAGGGCCAGTCCACTGCAGAGTGGACAATGCCTTCGGGGCCCACACCTGCCCCCCTGCCTCACCCCTACCATCTCTCCTTCCAGCCTCGGGGTCCAACCAGGAGCTGGGCACCTGGCTCCTTCATTCGGTCAATTCCCCAACACCACGTCCAGGCCAGAAGCCGTAGTCCTGAGGACAGGAGGGTAGGACTATGTGGAGAGGGCTCTGGCTGGGTGAGCTCAGGGGGCTCCAGGTGAGCTGGAGGGGTCAGGACAGGCGGGAGCCCTCCACCAAGTGAGGGAGAACTTTCTGCCCAGGCAGCCCACGGCGGGGGGCCAGAGCCTAGTCTGCGGGAGGGGCCACGGCGGCCTCATGCCGGGCAGGGAGGGGGTCTGTGCTACAGAGAAAGGAGGTCTGAGGGGGCACATGCGGTGTGGCAACACCAAGAGGGGCCGCTGGGAGGCAAGTGGGGGTGGGAGCATGTGGGTGGGGCAGAGGCTGAGGAAGGGACTGGGGGCTGCAGGGATGCAGACGGCAAGCCAGACCCTGGGTTGTGGGGCAGTGGGAGTGATGGGCAGTTCTGAGGGCACCCTCCCTGTGGGTGTGTTGAGAAAAGACCTCTGGGGTGGCAGTCCTACCTCCACCCAAGGTGGGAGACAAACAGGCCCCACACCCATGCCTGCTCCATGCATATGTCCACCAGGGGCCTGCTACTAAGTGGGGTGCAGGCTCCCACTCCCGTAACTGCCTCTGAGTTAGAGGGAGCTGGGGAGTGCCCGGAGGCACGGCAGGCGTCTCAGCTGACCCACTGCACAGGTGGGGGTGTGCCCAAGGTCACCAGGCTGGCCTGAGACGGGAGTCCCAGGCACTCAGGGGTCAGTCTGGTGAGCAGGGTAAGCTGGAGACAGCGGTGCTGAGAGCTCATGGCCCTGACGCTCCCCACCGCAGTGGGCAGCACCAGTGCCCCCCTCCCAGTGGAGGAGCCACTCAGGGCCCCGTGAAAACCAGTGGTGCGGTTCTCAGAGCCCCCTCCCCACAGAGTGGGGTAAAGCCCAGAGCTGGGGCCTTCCTGGGGCCCAGGCAGGAGGAAGAGCCCAGGGAGGCAGCTCCCGGGACCCCAACCAACTCAGCACCCTCCACCCCCAGGGCCACCTGCCTGCTCCCCATCCTTGCAGAGCACCCCCCTGCTGGGCTGGGGTGAAGGGAGGTAGCGAAAAGCTTGGGGGTGCCTTGGAAGCACACTCAGGGTGGCCCCAGGCTGTCCAGGACCCCGGGAGGGAACCCCGCTGGGGGAAGCCGCTGAGCACACCCCTGGCCCAAGCGGCAGCTCTCAGGCCTTCCGGGCTCCAGGGAGGAATGGGGCCTGTGCATGGCGCTCCCCACCGCAGCCCCGCTGCCCCAAGCTCCTCCCCCAAGAGGGCAGCCAGCACCTCCCAAGGCCATGTGCTCCTGCTCACAGGGAGGGGGCTCCCGAGCCCCAGGCCCGAAGGGATGCTCCGGGCCTCCCAGCACCTCCCACAGCCCGTGCCGGGGCCCAACAGGTGGGCAGCGCCCCCCGCCTCCCTGGAGCCCAGCTCGGCCACCACCACCCACGGGCCCCGGCTGGGGCGCCGGAGGCCATTTCGGACTAAGTGGGCAAGGCCAGGGCAGAGGCGCTCAGGGGAGATGGAGAGGGCGGGCAGGGGGTGGTGCGGGCGCGGGGAAGGGCGCCGGGGGGGCTGGGGTCCGCGCCGAGGCGGCCCGTGTGGGGGAGGGGGCCGCACGGGGGCGGCGGGTGGGGAGGGGGCACGGCGAGGGCCCGGGGCGGCGGTCTGGGGGCCGAGGCCTGGCGGGGAGGCGGCGGGGGCCGGGGGCGGCGGGGGCCCGGGGCCGGGCCGGCGCGGGGGTGGGACGGCGGGGGCGGGGGCGGCGGGCGGCATAAAGGCGGGCGGCGGGCGGCGGCCTTACCTCCGACCCTGTACATGTTGGCGGCCATGTCCGGGCGCGCGGGGAGGCCGGGCGCGCGGGGCGCGGGGGCGCGGGGCCGGGGCCGGGGGCGCGCGGGGGCGCGGGCCGCGGGCGGGGGGCGGGCGGTTTAAAGGGGCCGCCGCCGCCGCCGCCGCCGCCGCCGCCGAGGCCGCCGAGGCCGCGCTGGGACCGAGGGCCGCGGCGCGGGCGGGAGAGGAAGAGGAGGGGCGGCCGCGGGCAGGGGAGGGGCCTCGGGCGGCCCCGCCCACCGCGCGCGCCGTCACCCGGCGAGGCCTCCGGGGGGCCCCCGGGTGTGGAGCCGCCCCCGGCCCTTCCCGCAGCGGCGCCCGCATCAGCCCCGAGGGTTCTCCCGGGGCCCGGGCCCGGTCGGCTTCCGCGACGCCCTCCCGCGGTGGTCCCCGCTGCCCCCCTCGGTTCCCGGGGGCCTCCGGGCCTCCCCTGCCCTCCCACCCTCCTCCCGTCGTGGATCCTCGCCAAGCACCCCGCCACCCGACCCTACTCCCTTCCAGCCGGGCTCTCGCCACCCACCCGGGGGTCTTTGTCCCTGCCCCGCACTGCCCCCCACGGCAGAGCTGCGTCGGTGGCAGTGCCCGCACCCCACCCCAACGCCGCACTGCCTCCTGATGAACAGGCCAAAGAGGGCAGATGTCTGTGCCCGAGGACAGCCTTTGGAAGGCCCTGCCGGAGCCCAGAGGGTGGGGTGCAGCGGCCGGGGAACAGGGGGCTGGGAGGGTCGAGCGTCCGGCCTCAGCAGGATCCCCAGCTGAGATGAGCATGAGGTGGAAGGCGTGGGGTCCCAGATGGAGAGAGGCGGGGGTCCCAGCCAAAGTTTGGGGCCAGGATCAACATCACTGCTGTGGGGGGAGGAGTGCTGGGGCTCCAGGCTGCTGGACTGAGCACCACCACCGGTTACTGCCGTTTATTCTGATGGGGCAGATTCGTGGTTGGAGGGGGACAGCCCTGCGGGGGGCGGGGAAGCTCAGGAGAGGCCCTGGTCGAGCCAGGGTGCCAGGGTGGTGGGGGAGGCTCCCAGGGGCAGGGCGCATAGGACCTCAGGGAGGTCCCTGCAGGGGATGAGTGAGGTGGGCGCCAGCCCAGAGCACGTGCTGCGGTGGAAGCAGGGTAGGGGACAGGGGAGGCCAGCAGGCTGTGCGCTGCACGCTGCAGAGCAGCCCAGGCCACCAGAACAGGAAGAGCCCACCTGGGAGCCTTGGGGCCACCTTCACTCAGAGGGTCTTACTGGGAAGGGCAGCCAAGGGGCAGCTGAGCGGTGGGGGACCACAGTGTGCGCGATGATGGGGAAGGCGAGGGGGAGGAACTTGGGTGCAGGACAGGGTGACGAGCCCAGGCAGCTCCCTAGGTGGGGAGTGGTGGGTGGGTCTCCCTCCTTCCCTGCAGGCCCGCCCCGGCTGTGGGCAGCTTCCACCTGGGAGCCCCTGCCCACCGTGGCAGCAGACTGGACGGGGAAGCTGGGGCCTGGGGCCCCAGGGAAGCCATAGGCTCCCAAGTCTCCCTACGAGGGATGAGGATACACCACTCACAAAGCAGGGTGACATTTAATTGGACCTCAGGAGGCACCACAGAGCCCAGCTTCTCAGCTGGTTTCCACTTTGCTTTGCTCCTCTCCAGACTAACAAAAAAGGGGGATTTCACACAATGAATGCCCTGCCCTTAAGCCAGCTAAGAGGCAGTCATCACATCCCCGGTAAGCTGCAGAAAGGGTTATCAATTCATCCATTTAATAGCAGAGCAAACAGACATCGAGAGTTACTGGTGTCAAGACGGGTATGGCAAAGGCCTGGCCGCCTGGCTGGGACTCCAGCAGAAAGACGGAGGGAGCCAGGGGCCAAAGGAAGCACGCCGGAAGCAGCAGAGGATGCCACGGGAGTGCCGCGTGTCCCGGGGCCTAGGACACGAGGTGCGTGATCAGGCGCTCAAACACTGGGTGGCAGAACAGAATGCAAGCGAAGGAGACATGTTTCCTCCGAATCATGCTCTCGTTGGACCAAATCAGAAACTGCCAGGGGCAGAATATCACATCACTAATACAGGAAAGGCTGGAGATAATTTCAGGGCAAGAAAAAGCAATTAAACCATAATTTATTACTTCACCTGTATTTGCAACTCACCTATTACCTGCTAAGCACCTACTTAGACCCTGGGGGGGCAAGGGAACAGAGTTTCTGTTGGGGAGCGTACAGCCCTGCAGGAGGCGCACAGGTAACAAATACTCCATGACGATGGCAGGTGCTCGTTGGTCCGGATGAGTGAGGTGCGCGGTGTAAAGCGGTCAGGACACTGGAGAAGGCAGGCCCCAGGTGGGGTCTGATGGTAGGCGAGGAGGCCCCCTCGGTGGGGCTGCACCCCTGTGCAGGGTGTTATGGGCCCACGGGCACTTTGGCTTTTCTCCTGCAGGGCTCTGAGGGCCCAGAGGTGACCTCGGTTCAGAAGGATCCCTCGGCTGCTGTGTAGCGAGGGATGAGAAGAGGCGGGGGTGTGCCAGGCAAAGAAACCCTGGATAAGGCGCATGCCCCAGGCAGAGGGTTGGAGAAAATCCCCCAGAGAGACGAGGAGCTGCACCACGTTCCAGAAAAGCCATGGGTGTGGCTCACGCTGACACCATCTTGCCTGAGTTACTGGACTTCAAGGATTAATATAACTGTTTCAGAAAAAGCACATCATGCGCCAAGACAAAAAAACCAGGTTGGCCCTGATTTCCCCAGCAACTAAGCTTCAAGACCGAGTCCTGAGGGAAACGGCCCGCCTAAGAATCCTACCCCCAGCCAAGCTCCTGTGCTGGTAGAAGGGCCTCGGGGAAACGTTTCCAAGCCTAGAAGAACCCAATAAAGCATGTTTGAAAACGTAAAAGCCACCTTCCATGCGGCCAATGGGACAGGACAGGACAGAAAGGGCCAGAATGGCCACCGGGTCCCTCAGGTTCGCACTACACGAGGCCACAAGGGAGGTCACGGGGTGGAGTGTGACAGGGACGCTGGGCCAGCACGCCCCGGGAGCCCACACGGCGGGCAGGAGATGGAGGCACACGCGCAGGCCAGCCAACACCATCTCTGAAGTGCACTGCCGGGAACCCAAGGGCCCCATCTCTCATCTTTTTTTTGTAATTTACAAAAAGAATCTTAGAATCTTTTAAACTTGGGGTGAGGAAGCAGTCATCCGAGCTCGACAATCATGTTTTCCTTCACAGTAATCTTGGAAGGAGCAGGCCCCCCGCTCTTTCTGCGTCTCTGGCGTCCGCTCCGCCCTGCTTAGGCCTCTAGGAGTGTCGGAACACCCCTCCCCTGAGGTCTGCAGCACTCATCTTGCTGATGAAGCTGAGCGCGAGACTTTTAAACCTTACTGTGGGGTCACTGAGTTGTGAGTGTGTCTGGCGAAGCCAACGGAGCCACTCCCATCAATGGGGGCAATGCTGGACAGCGGTTGTCTCTGCTGGCCCTGGATAGCACGAACGACACCCCTGGGTGCCCTGCCAGTCCTTGGGGCTGGGCCGCTGGGGCCCCCTTTCTGCCTGGCTGTCTGCAGCGGTCCCCATTCCCCATTCTGAGCTGGCACAACTTCCAAGCACAGGCGAGTCCTAGGGCTCGAGGAAGACCACCCTCTCTGACACTGGAGCACCCAAAGGGCCCAGCTGGGGGTGCCCCCAAAGGGCTTCCCACCCAGCGGTATTCCCAGTGGCTCCCCTCCCCAGGGGCATTGCTGCAATTCCCAGGAAGGCACGTTACTTCTCCCAGAGCTGGGGGAGACGCCCACCCGGCCAGGAAGTAGAGAAGGGACAGTTCAGAATGGACACATGGGACGGCACTGCAGAGTCCACTGCCAGTGGTGGCCAAGAGTGACATTCTAACCAGACTGACGCTGCCCCAAGAGATTCTCTCTGCTTTATCCCACCGATGCCCATCCTGTCTGCTGGGCGGACCCTGCTCTCGCCCCGGCTCCCAGGCGACCTTAGACCATCCTCTCTTCCGGTGCTGCAGGCCAGCAAACTGTCAGCATTGGGGTTCAATCACTCTCGGTTGTTGGGGACCATCCTATGCAGCAACCCCAGCCTCTACCCCTTCAATGCCAGGAGTCTCCACGGAAGGCAGGGCCCCTGCCCCAAAGATGGCACATCACCCCAAACTGTGCCTCTGCCAGGTCCCATGACAAGGGGGTGGTAAGGCTGCTAACCAGATGAGCTTGAAATAGGATCCTGGATTATGGGGTGGGCCTGACACCATCACTGGGCCCTCCAAGGTGGAGGAGGCAGAAGAGAGACAAGGATGGAAGCACAGAAGCGGGGTCGGAAGACACCAGGGTGCTGGCTGTGAAGATGGAGGGGTGCCCCGGCCAAGGAATGTGGGCGCTTCTGGAAACCGGAAAGGCAGACGCGGTTCTCCCCTGGAGCCTCCAGAAAGGGAGGCAGCCCCACCCACCCAACCGTGGCCCAGGAGCCCTGTTTCAGACTTCTGCAGGACTTGAAGACACCGTCTGCGGCGGCTCGCCAGGCAGCCCTAGAAAGGAAACCAACACGCCGGCAGGACAGCAGCCTCACCAGGCCCTGCCGCTGTCCCCGGGCACCGCACTCCCTGCAGTGGGCCACAGGCTCCGAGCCAGTCCCCACCAGGAGGTGGCGCTCCTTCCCTGCCCAGCCGGGCTGGCCCCGCGGCCGCCCAAACCACAGAGGCGGCTGAGGACACGACTCCGGGCCTGAGCCCTAGGGAGGCGGCCTCCGAGGGCTGCTGGGCACCCCACAGCCGGCTCCTGGGAGGGAGGCCTGATGAGAAGGAGGCCCAGAGGCCACGTGGAGGGCAGAGGGGTGGCCGTCCCCACATCCAGAACCACTACCATCGGACTCTGGCCTCACGAGGCGCCCAGCAAGGCCAGGAGCTGGCAGGTGAGCCCATGAACCTGTGTCTCGAGTGATGACACAGAGTCCTTTCGTCACCAAATGGCAGAGAACTTCACGCACTAGTCGCCTCCGTCCTGCTCACACTCCACCTCCAACTCTGGACTGTGAACACAGGGGGTGGCAGGGGGCACCTTCCTGCCCAACGTGGCGCTGGGCCAAAGCTGGTTCTGGCCCTTGACGCCCACCCCCACTCCATCATCAGGGTCTCTGGGGTGTGGGGGGCTCATGGTGTCCCACAGGGCCCTAAACCTAACCCCCACCCCACCATCCCTATGGCCCTCCACCCACTCTGAATATCCTCAGAAATACGAAGGAACAAAATTAGATTCAGGGTCCACAGAGAATGGGGGCTGCCTAGCTGTGTGATCTTGGAAGGCTTCCTGGAGGAGGGGGACACGGTACGGAGGGATGGAGGGTGCCACTGGGCTGGGGCGTGGGGGTCAGGCAGCAGGCCGGATGTCAGCCTCCCGGGAGTGGGCTCTGGGAGGGATGGAGGCTGGTGCGCCCAGGTGGGGGGCCTGGAGAGGATCACCTCATTTTGCCCAAAGCCCCCTCCCCCTACCTGCCCCCCCACAGAAACCTGGTCAGGCCCTTACAGTCATCACCAAGCCCAGGCGTGGCACCCACCCCGGCTGCTGTCCTGGAGGCCTGGCATCCCCCCCACCCCTCTTCTCCAACTTCCAGTCCTGCTCCCACTTGCTCACCCCAAAATGCAGCCCCACCTTGTTGCCTCCAGCTCAGAACCCTCCCTCCCGCCTGCCCTCAACTTCCAGACGAGGGCAGACACCAAGGTGGGCCCAGCGCCAGCTCCTCCCGCCCACCACAGGCCTTCTGCCCACACTGCCTTCTTGGTTTCTGGCCACTAACAAGCCCGCCATGCAGAGGTGGGGAGGCACACCCTCCACCAGGACGCCTCTCTGGGTTCGGTGCCCCCTGGCTTCTGCAGCCCCTGGCCGCTCCCAACCACAGCAGCATCCCCACATTGTATGTGAGAGCTGGCACCCCCAGCTGGGTGGGCACCGGTTCATGACATCACGACTCCCACCCTCCTGGAGGGTCACAGCCCCCCTGCTCCACCTCATCACCCCATGCAGGGCAGCACCTGATTCCCCAAGAGGGACAGGCTCCCCAGCACAGGTGCTGGTCGGAACCGGCTCAAAGGCACGGCCTACAGAGCTTCCCCTCCCCCCCGGGCCCACGACAGCTGTGGACTGGCCTCTCCTGGAAGGGCCCACTCCGCCCTGCCCCCAGGCCCCTCCGGGTGGGCTCTTGGGGCTGGGCTGGTGCAAGGCGTCCCTCCTGGGGTGGCCTCCCAGGCCTCAGGGGTACATGCTCTGAGGAAAAGGCATCCGGGTGGTCCTCCAGGCCCTTTTCTCATCCCTGGGCTGGTTGTGGCCTCTGGGGCCCGTCCCCCACCCAATGCCTCCCTGAAGACCCCTGACAAAAGGCGCTGGAGAACAGACTGGGCCGAGGTGGCTCTTAGGAGGGTGGTGACCTCGAGGCCTGGGCCTCTGAAGTCACATTTTGCCGAAAGGACGAGCTCCGGGCCAGGAAGGGGTGAAAGGCGGTGGACCCCACCGACTGCGGCAGGTGGGGGAGCAGCATATCCTCGTCCCCGTCCGCGGACACCAGCTGCGCCACGGCCCGCACACCGTCCTCCAGACAGAGGCAGGGTGAGGCAATGGGCCCGGGCGGGGGAAGTGAGGCTGGGAAGGGGCCCCGCCCCCTGCCCCTGTGCCCCAGGCCTCGCCTCCTGGGGCACCACCCCCTGCCCCCGCCCACCAATCCCGTGTCCCTCCAACCCCCTCCCATCCTGCAGTGGGCCGGGAGCCTGGTGGCGGGCAGCATCTCCCGGCTGCCCAGCAGGGCCCACCGCCAGCGCTCGCTCGTCAGTGCCGAGGCTCCGGCTGGCGGCTCAGGTTCCTGCTCCCCGGTGGTTCACACACCTGCAGGGACAGGGATGGGTCAGCGCAGGCATGGCCAGCCCGGGCCCACACCCCTCTGCACCCTCCCACAGCAGGGGATGCTCCAGCCATGCAGCACCCAGCTCGGCACCCAGGGCAGGGCCTGGCAGCTCCGCTTTGCTGGACAAGGGGCAGCCCTGAACCACAGAGTCTTTACACAGAGGCTGCGGCCCGCCTGGCTTGTGCCTGGACAGGCCAGCAGGGCCACCCCTAAGCAGTGGAGCACAGCCCAGAAGGCCCGAGGATAGGCAACCTCAGGAAAGGCAAGGCCAGAGGTCAGCCACTGTAAGTCAGCCACAAAGAGCCCTCCAAAGTGCTCAGGATCCTAAGGACACGAGAGCAGGGTGCGAGGCGTGAGTGGAAGGGCAGGAGGTGGGAGGGCGACTTCCAACTGGGAAAGGCGGGAGGCAGCAGCCATGCAGGCGCCCATCTCCTGGGATGAACTTGCCGGGTGAGCGTCTGTGCAAAACCCCTGGACCCATCCGAGACTCTCCAGCCAGGGGGCCATCCTGCCCCCTCCCTGGGGGAAGGCAGGAGGTCCCTTTCTGAAGAGTCAAGGGTATGGGGGTACCACGCTAAAAACAGAGGATTAACACAAACTCAATGTGAAGTCCCCATTTCTCAAAAAATTAAAAACAGAATGACAGTTTCGTCTAACAATCGCACTTCTGGGTGTCCATCCAAAGGGCCTGAACACTCGCCCTGAAGCTGTCTCTGCACCCACAGCCTCAGCATGATCCACAACAGCAGGAATGCAGGGTCAGCCCAGGGGTCCATGAGCAGGTGGCGGGGTGAGCCCGGTGGGGTCCCCCACACGGGGGAGTGTCACTCGGCCTCAGAAGGAAGGAAGTCCTGACCGGACACGCTGCGGTGTGGACGGGCCTCGAGCACATCGCGCCGAGTGCGAGAGCTGGAAGGACACCTGCGCGAGAACCACCCACGAGGCCCCCTGAGGAGCCACATCATGGGCACAGAAAGTAGGGGGTGGCCGGGCCGGGGAGGGGGTGAGGCAGTGTTATTTACTGGGGACAGAGTTTCAGATTTGCAAGATGAATAATTTCTGGAGCTGTTTCACAATGACGTGAATATAATTAATAACGCTAGCAAACCGTACACTTAACAGTGGTTAGGATGGAATCAAGAAGTGGACATCTGGGTATAGGGACGTTGTGAAGCGTCAGGGAGAGGGTGGCTGTCTACTAGCCAAGGGGAGAGGCTGGAAAAGACCCTCCCTCACGGCCTCAGAGGAACCAGCCCTGTTGACACTTGGAATTTGAACTTCTAGCCTCCGGATTGTAAGACAATAAACAGATTCTATTGTTTAAGCAAAAAAGTGAAGTCCCCAGCTCCTCTTCCCACTGTGCACCAAGAGCCGGGCAGCCCGGCTCTTTTCCCGACTCCAGGAGAGGGGAGGGCACCTTCCTGGGGAAATGACCAGCCCCAGAGCAGAGGCCTACAGGCACCGAGAGCAGAGGTGCCTGGCGCAGAGCAAGCAACCTGCCCAGTCACGCCGGGGCAAGCCTGCCTGCTCAGGAGGCTGTCCCGTGCACACAGCCCTCAGACAGTCCTGCACGCCCGCTCTGGGACACAGCCCAGCCGGCAGAGGCATCTGAGAAAGCACCCGCTGTGAAAGAACCCGACACCACCGGCCAGGGAGGAAGGGACTCAGAGGGAGTATTACAGGGAGCAGAAGAAAGCACGCCCCTGCCCCCGCTGTGCCGATGCCCCCTGGATATGATGCATCCACAAGACCAGACGAGGGTGATGTGAAAAGGGTCCATTCAGAGAACAAGCCTGAGCTCTTTACACTTAAAAATGCAGTGTCGGAGTGGGGAACTCCTGGAAGGCGCGGCCAGCTGCCGCCCCCGATGCTCCGCTCTCTCCTAGTAACAGGACCCCACTCCTCCCCTTTAGTAAGTGACATTAGAGAGCCTCCGCGAGGCTGCTCTCCTGCCCCGTGGACATTGGGCCATGCTGACAGGGCACATGCGCTAAAGCCCATGGGTATGAGGTGGCCTCCTGCGCCTCTGCCCTCCAGCTAGGGCACAGCGCTCCCCAGGAAGACTCGAGGGGGGGAAGCAGGAGCAGACGCATGAACCCTGCTGACCGCGGACCCATGAGCAGAAACACAAGTTTGTTGATGTGTGTCCTGGAATTTTTGGAGCTGTTTGTTACGGAGCATCATTACAGCAAGTGCTGACTAATAACGGGAGGACTGGCAGCAAAGCACGAGACCTAGAAACAGGTAATAAACAGGAGGAAACTGGAGGTCAGCCCGGTAGGTCCACCATCCAATGAACATGACCGTCAGAAGGGGAGAACGGAGAAACATACGCACCAACACTCCCCAGCCGTGAAGGGCCGGTGCCCAGGCGGGCAGGGCTCACGCAGAACAGTGAGGGCGCAGACTTGCAGAGGGGGCGGCCTGGTCAGCTTCCACAGCCTGGGCCAGAGGAGGCTGAACCTCAGGACGCCCAGAGACAGAACTGCAGAGCACGCAGGGCAGGGCAGAAGTGCGCACGGTCCAGGGCCTCGGCAGCACTAGACACAGGAGGCGATGAGTGATGCCTTACACCCCAAGAGACGGTAATTCCCACCGAGAACGTTCACCTAACCTAAGTACCACTCAAGCATGCAGGCACAATGAAGACATTTTCATACCTTTAAGACCTGGAACTCCGCGGGCCCTTTGGAGGCAGCTGCTGCTGAGGCGCTGCCCAGAATGGGGGAGTGAGCCCATCCAGGGGGCCATGGGGGCCCAGGGTCTGGGCCTGTGGGGGTCTGCAGGGACACCAAGCTCCCTGCTGCCTGCTGGGCTGGGTCCTTGGAGGAGGAGAGTGACGCTCTGCAGGAAGGTTTGGGAGAGGCTAGTGATCCCAGAGAAAGGTGAGGAGGGTGGCAGGGTGCACTCGCCACCCCTGAAGAGCCCCATGGCAGCTCAGAACAGCACCCCCCCCAGCCTGCTCCTGCTCAGCTGCAGTCCAGGAGCACAGACTCCCCAAAGCCCTCGGGGTGACGTGAGAGCTGTGCAATGCGGTGTTGGCCTGAGTCTCCAGGAGGGGCCCCGGGACCTGACACCAGGGCCCCAAGCCACAGTAACGCGGGCCACCATGAGTGGCGCCAGGAAGCAGGGCCCAGGGCAGCAGCGCCTGCGAGCCAAGGACCAGCTCTGATTTGTGTGTCCTGCAAGTTAATAAGTGTGTGAAATTTAAAAAATAAGGACTTAGTTAAGAACAGTAATCTGATGGACACAGAGCATGCACAGGCCCTGATCCACAGAGGACCATGCTTGCCAAACGGGACTGTCATGCACACTGGCTATGCACCAGGCTGCCAGCCAAACAGATTTGCCGCCACAGGGCCCACAGGCCGCAGTCGGTACCCGCAAAGCCGCACACTTAGATGTCAGTAACAGAGGGACAACAAGTCACCCTTCTGATCAACTCCTCAGTGAAAAGGGAAGCTGGGGCTGAATGCCAACTTGTTTAGAAATGAGCAGCGGAAGCAGGGCGCTCTGCAGCAGGAGGGTGGCCAAAGCTGTCCTCTGGGGATGGTCTGTAGCTTTCAATGTTAGGAAATTAGGAAAAAAGCCCCAGAACAAATGATGAAGCAAATAAGTCAGGAAGCTAGGGGAAGAACAGCAAAAAAAATTTGCTGGAAGTTTAAAGACAGAATTAGGAAAGATTATGAATAATTCAAAATTAAAAACCAGTGGACAATTATCACAGATTGGTTCTTTGAAAACCCGCTAAGTGGTGCTGTGAAAACTGGACCATACACGCAAAAACAAATTCCAAACAGAGCAACGACATAACTGTAGCCCTGGAACCCAAAGGATCTCAGAGGAAAACAGGCAGGAACCTCTTGAGCACCAGCATCAGCAATTGTCTTTGTTATTGTTGCCAACCATTTTATTTATTTACTTATTTAATTTTATTTTGGTACCATTAATATACAGTTGCATGAGCAACATTGTGGTTACTAGATTCCCATCAACAAGTCCCCCCCACATACCCCATTACAGTCACTGTCCATCAGCGTAGTTAGATGCTATAGAGTCACTACTTGTCTTCTCTGTATATTCTGCCTTCCCCATGCCCTCTGCTACATTATGTGTGCTAATCGTAATGCCCCCTTTTCCCCGCCCTTATCCCTCCCTTCCCACCCATCCTCCCCAGTCTCTTTCCTTTTGGTAACTGTTGGTCCATTCTTGGGTTTTGCGTGTCTGCTGCTGTTTTGTTCCTTCAGTTTTTCTTTGCTCTTATGCTCCACAGATGAGTGAAATCATTTGGTACTTGTCTTTCTCCACCTAGCTTATTTCACTGAGCATAATACCCTCCTGCTCCATCCATGTTGCTGCAAATGGTAGGATTGGTTTTCTTCTTATGGCTGAATAATATTCCATTGTGTATATGTACCACCTCTTCTTTATCCATTCATCTACTGATGGACACTTAGGTTGCTTCCATTTCTTGGCTATTGTAAATAGTGCTGCCATAAACATAGGGGTGCATATGTCTTTTTCAAACTGGGCTGCTGCATTCTTAGGTAAATTCCTAGGAGTGGAATTCCTGGGTCAAATGGTATTTTTATTTTGAGTTTTCTGAGGAACCTCCATACTGCTTTCCACGATGGTTGAACTAGTTTACATTCCCACCAGCAGTGTAGGAGGGTTCCCCTTTCTCCACATCCTCACCAACATTTGCTGTTGTCTTTTGAATGCTGGCCATCCTGACTGGTGTGAAGTGATACCTCATTGTGGTTTTAATTTGCATTTCCCTAATAATTAGCCATGTAGACCATCTTTTCATGTGCCTGTTGGCCATCTGAATTTCTTCTTTGGAGAGTTGTCTGTTCATATCCTCTGCCCATTTTTTAATAGGTTGCTTTTTGGGTGTTGACGTGAATGAGCTCTTTATATATTTTAGATGTCAACCCTTTATCGGATATGTCATTTATGAATATGTTCTCCCATACTGTAGGATGCCTTTTTGTTCTACTGATGGTGTCCTCTGCTGTACAGAAGCTTTTTAGTTTGATGTAGTCCCACTTGTTCATTTTTTATTTTGTTTCCCCTGACCGAGGAGGTGCATTCAGGAAAAAGTTGCTCATGCTTATATTCAGGAGATTTTTGCCTATGTTTTCTTCTAAGAGTTTTATGGTTTCATGACTTACATTCAGGTCTTTGATCTATTTTGAATTTACTTTTGTGTATGGGGTTAGACAGTGATCCAGTTTCATTCTCTTACATGTAGCTGCCCAGTTTTGCCAGCAACTTTTTTTCCTGGATAGGTCTCCCCAGGCAAGGGGAACAAAAGCAAAAATAAGCAAGTGGGCAACATCAAACAAGAAAGCTTGTACACGACAACAAACACCAGCAACAAAACGAAAAGGCGGTCAACCAAATGGGAGGAGATATTCGCAAATGGTATATTCAACAAGGGGCTAATATCCGAAATGTATGAAGAACTCATGTGACTGTGAGTTGGTCAGGGATGGAAATGAAGCCTGGAGAACATAGTCAGTGATCCTGTAACACCTTCCTGTGCTGACAGATGGTAACCGCACTAGAGGGGTTGAGGATTTAATAATAAGGGTAATTGTTGAACCATGGTGCTGCACATTTGAAACCAATACAAGATCATGTATCAATGATACTTCAATAAAAATTGTAAAATTATTTTTAAAGAAACATCATACAACTCAACACCAAAAAAACAAATAATTCAAATAAAATATGGGCACAGGACCTCCAAAGAAGAAATACAGATGACCAACAGGCACATGAAGAGGTGCTCCATATCACTAATCATCAGGGAAATGCAAATCAAAACCCCAGTGAGGTGTCAACCCACACCAGTCAGAATGGCCTCTATCCAAAAGACAAGAAACAACAAATGCTGGTGAGGGAGAAATGAGCTGCAAATTAGTGCAGCCACTGTGGAAAGCAGTATGGAGGTTCCTCAAAAAATTAAAAATAGGAATCCCATACAACCTCTGGAAATTTACCTGAAGAAACAAAAACACTAATTTGAAAAGACACACGCACCCCTGTGTTTATCGCAGCACTATTTACCACAGCCAAAATATGGAAGCAACCCAAGGGCCCATCAGTGGATGAATGGATAAAGCAGAGGTGGTACATATACACAATGGAAAGTCACTCAGCCATGAAGAGAGTGAGGTCTTGCCATCTGCGACAACATGGATGGACCTAGAGGGTATTTTACTAAATGAAATAAGTAAGACAAAGACAAATGCCATATGATTTCATTTATAGATGGAATCTAAAAAATAAAACAAGAACATAATAAATACAAGAACAAACATGGCTGCCATGGGGGAGGTGGTGGGAAGTGGGCACAAAACTCGAAGGGAATAAAAAGGAACAAATTTCCAGTGATAAAATCGGTAAGTCTTGGAGATGTAAACACAGCATAGGGCATACAGTCAATAATGTTGTGATATCTTTGCACGCTGACAGGTGGTAACTACACTATAGTGAGCATTTTGTGAAATATGTAATTGGCGAATCCACTGTTATACACCTGAAACCAGTATGTTATATGCCCACTATACTTCCGTTTAATAAAAAGAACCAGTAAAACAGAATATTTTTCTTGTATCCTCCCCTACTCCATATATATCCATCTCTCCCATTTTTACCAATTATTTTTATTCTTAATGTCTATTAAGTTCATAGACTTTATACACTTTTAACTCAGTGTTGAAAATTGTTTTCTCATTGCTTTTAAGCATCTCTTCATGGGTTCTGTTAAATATCTGTATGTCATAAATATAACAAGTGCTTTATTCCAGACTGTCTTTCAGCATTTGCGTTTCTGACTGTACCAACCTTCAAGAACTGTTGTCGGACTTGTCAGGATTTCCCCTTATGGATTTTGTGTTTGGCCTAAGACAGGCATTTCCAAATTTCCAAATACTGCTTGTATACATTCTCCATTGCTTCTGTGGACTGGTTTTGATGTTTGGTGTGTGTACATTTGATTAGAGGTGGGAAACCCGCATACAATCTTCTGAACGGATATCTGGTCACCCGACACCATTCGCTAGTCCGCCCCCGCTCTGCTCTGCAATGCCAGGCAAAGCACACACTGAATCCCCAGATTTCAACAAGGGGCCATGTCTGGACTCTGTGCCAGGTTGTGGATCTGTTTGCCAACTTAGGTTCCAATACCACACAATTTTAATTACTGAAGCTTGGAAAAGGCAAGCAAGGCCTGCTCTTATTTTTCACATCTCTCACATGGTTTAGTTTTCCAAGTAAACTTTTTTTCTTTTTGGTATCGTTAATGTACAATTACTTGAACAACATTATGGTTACCAGACTCCCCCTATAATCAAGTCCCCACTACATACCCCATTACAGTCACTGTCCATCAGCGTAGTATGATGCTATAGAGTCACTACTTGTCTTCTCTGTATATACTGCCTTCCCCGTGCCCTCCCCTACATTATGTGTGCTAATCGTAATGCCCCTTTTCCCCCATTATCCCTCCCTTCCCACCCACCCTCCCCAGTCTCTTTCCTTTTGGTAACCGTTAGTCCATTCTTGAGTTCTGTGATTCTGCTGCTGTTTTGTTCCTTCAGTTTTTTCTTTACTCTTATGCTCCACAGATGAGTGAGATCATTTGGTACTTGTCTTTCTCTGCCTGGCTTATTTCACTGAGCATAATACCCTCCAGCTCCATCCATATTGTCGCCAATGGTAGGATCTGTTTTCTTCTTACGGCTGAATAATATTCCATTGTGTATATGTACCACATCTTCTTTATCCATTCATCTACTGATGGACACTCAGGTTGCTTCCATATCTTGGCTATTGTGAATAGTGCTGCGATAAACATAGGGGTGCATCTGTCTTTTTCAAACTAGGCTCTTGCATTCTTAGGGTAAATTCCTAGGAGTGCAATTCCTGGGTCAAATGGTAAGTCTGTTTTGAGCATTTTGATGTACCTCCATACTGCTTTCCACAATGGTTGAACTAACTTACATTCCCACCAGCAGTGTAGGAGGGTTCCCCTTTCTCCACAGCCTCGCCAACCTTTGTTGTTGTTTGTCTTTTGGATGTTGCCCATCCCTACTGGTGTGAGGTGATACCTCATTGTGGTTTTAATTTGCATTTCTCTGATGACAAGCGATGTGGAGCATCTTTTCATGTGCCTGTTGGCCATCTGAATTTCTTCTTTGGAGAAGTGTCTCTTCATATCCTCTGCCCATTTTTTAATTGGCTTATTTGCTTTTTGTTTGTTGAGGTGGGTGAGCTCTTTATACATTTTGGATGTCAACTCCTTATTGGATATGTGATTTATGAATATGTTCTCCCATACTGTAGGATGTTTTTTTGTTCTACTGATGGTGTCCTTTGCTTTACAGAAGCTTTTTAGCTTGATATAGTCCCACTTGTTCATTTTCGCTTTTGTTTCCCTTGCCCCGGGAGATATGTTCATGAAGAAGTTGCTCATGTTTATGTCTAAGAGAGTTTTGCCTATGTTTTTTTCTAAGAGTTTTGTGGTTTCATGACTTACATTCAGGTCTTTGATCCATTTTGAGTTTACTTCTGTGTATGAGGTTAGACAATAACCCAGTTTCATTCTCTTGCATGTAGCTGTCCAGTTTTGCCAGCACCATCTGTTGAAGAGACTGTCATTTCGTCTTTGTATGTCCACACTCCTTTATCATATATTAATTGACCATATATGCTTGGGTTTATATCTGGGCTTTCTATTCTGTTCCACTGGTCTATGGGTCTGTTCTTATGCCAGTATCAAATTGTCTTGATTACTGTGGCTTTGTACTAGAGCTTGAAGTCAGGGACTGTAATCCCCCAGCTTTATTCTTCCTTCTCAGGGTTGCTTTGGCTATTCGGGGTCTTTTGTGGTTCCACATGAATTTTATAACTATTTGCTCTAGTTCGTTGAAGAATGCTGCTGGTATTTTGATAGGGATTACATTGAATCTGTATATTGCTTTGGGCAGGATGGCCATTTTGACGATATTAATTCTTCCTAGCCAAGAGCATGGGATGAATTTCCATTTATTAGTGTCCTCTTTAATTTCTCTCTTGTAGTTTTCAGGGTTTAGGTCTTTCACTTCCTTGGTTAGGTTTATTTCTAGGTATTTTATTCTTTTTGATGCAATTGTGAATGGAATTGTTTTCCTGATTTCTCTTTCTGCTAGTTCATTGTTAGTGTGTAGGAATGCAACAGATTTCTGGGTGTTAATTTTGTATCCCACAACTTTGCTTAATTCAGATATTAGATCTAGTAGTTCTGGAATGGATTTGTTAGGGTTTTTCATGTACAATATCATATAATCTGCAAACAGGAACAGTTTGACTTCTTCATTTTTCAAGTAAAATTTTAAAAAGCATGTTTAGTTTTTCAAATTATATTTTTACCATGCAGTAATATACTGTTTGCTTCTGTGTGTTTTTTGCTTCTAAACAAGAGAAGCCACAGTGCATGGCTATTTTGTCACTTGCTTCTTTCACTGAAGAGTAGTTCTAGCAGATGGCCTTGCTGCTGCATGGAGTAGTGTCCACTTGCTCTAACTCCAGATCCAAAGGAGCTGGCGGAGGCTGGCAGCAGAGTCCGACATGAAAAGACATGGGGCTGTGCATGGTCTGCTCCGCCCCACTTGGTTGACCCTCACCACCACCACCCTGCCCTGTTCACTCCATACACTTTCCTGGGCATAGTTCGGTCATCCATGTGCAGGGCTCTGAGACTTCACAAAGAAGGCCCTCGTGCCCTGTGCTGGGCCTCAAGGGCCCCTGTGGAAACGGGTCTTTGCTCGGTTTTCTGATCATGGTCTCCATTCATCAGCTGCTCACAGGTCTTTCTGGATGGTTCCTCTAGTTTCTCATCTTTTCTCCCACTTCCCATTTCTTTGTCTTTCGCTTCTATTTTCCAGGATACTTCAATTTTATATTCTAACCATTCAACCAAACATTTAAATTCGGTTTATTTATTAAGAACTTTTATTTTCTGCATCTTCCTTATTAAAAAACAGAATCCTTTCCGTGTCATGTGCAGGGAATGTTTTCTCTTCCTTTTCCAAGGATCTCATTCTAATATTCTGGAGGTCTTCTGCTCCCTGCACCTGTTTCCTCCGTCTCGGGGTCCACAGGTTCACATGTGGCAGAGGAACCACAGTGCTGCTCAGGGCCCGTGGGCAGGGGGAGGCCCGTTGGACACAGTCTGACAGCAGCAGCTGTGACTGATGTCGGCCACCATGTGGCCACCCACTTCTCCCTTCCACACTTGGCCGCCTCTCTTGGGTCCCTGTCCTGGCGGGGCTGTTTCCCAAACACCTTTGTTGCAGGGTTTTAGGAGGGGGAAGGGTGTTTTATTCATTGACTTCCTAAAATCCAACAGATAGAAAAGGCAATTCTCTGTCTCTGGTGTTCAACCCCTAAGTACCCAGTCAATCAAACTTGTTAGTACTTGTGTTTCTCAAATCTATTACATCTTTATTTCTTTATTTTGCTACTTGATCATTTTCTTCTGAGAAGTGTATGTTAAATCCACTGCGATTGTGACTTTGGTCATTTCTTATGGAATTGCTGTAAATTTATGCCTTAGCTATTTCCAAACTCAACTGGCAGGTGCCCTTGAGCCTCCAGATGTTGCAACCCATCCTATGGCCTCCGCCATGTTTGGGGTGCACACAGGCCACTGCAGGTGGAGAAAGGCTGTGCCCACCACCCAGGAGGGTCCCTGCAGCCATCTACAGGCCCACGGGCTCCCGGGCCTGCCCCTCAGAGTCTGCCAGTGGAGATCTGTCCCACCCCAGCATGGCCTTAGGCATGCATTGAGCTTAAAACTGAGCACAGTGACAGCATGGATAAAATTTTCCTTTAAAAATATATTTGAAATTCAGGAACCCACTATCCAAAACAAACAATGCCGTATTTGCTTCACACTGTGTCCCCCAGGAATGAACATGATTGACAAGGACTCATTGTTCCCAGCTCCTGCCTGCATCCTGTGAGCAGGGGCGAGGGCCCTGCAGCCTCAAGACCCGGCCATACGACGTAAAGTGCCCTGCTGGTCACCTGCAGGCGATCCGTGCCACAGGGCAGAAAATACAAGTGGCAGTAAATCGCTTCCCTTTGCTTTCTACTTGACATCCTTGGAGGTAAGGAGGTGACTCAGTGATTGCTTTCCCTGGCTGTGGGGATCTCACCTCAGGGCACCACCTACAGGCAGGCCACGGGCCCTCCCACCAGCAGGGGGTGCTGGCCCTGCTCCCCACACCCGAGCCGACACCCATATCCTCCCGCCTTGCACATTTTTGTGGAACCATTTATTTCCCTGACACCAAATAGGGGTTTCCTTTCAGTGCACGGCTTTCTGGGGACTCGCTGTGCCATGCAGGGGTGTCCTATGTCCCACATGCTGGTCTCTGCACGTTGATGATACCTTGCCTCTGTGTTGGGAGCAGGAAGGCGGGTCGTATTCATCTCTGTTTTCAGTGGGAGCTACTGGCCCCAGCTGCCCCAGGGTGTCCAGTCCAAACTGCCCAAGCCCTGAAGGGTCAGCTGCTGGAGCACCAGGGCCACCACCACTTTGTTTTTCTTTTATTCTGGCCATGCCAAATTACCTATTTTTGCTTCTGTTGCCTGTCCCATTGGTGTCATATCCAAGCGATCATTGCGAAACCCAACGTCATGAAGCTTTTCCTCTTTATTTTCTTTCAGGAGTGTTGTAATTTTAAGTCTTACGTTTGTGTCTTTTGACTTACTTAGGTTAACTTCCATATACAATGTCAGGTAAGAGTCGAGGTTCATTTCCTGCATGTGGATATCCAGTTTCCCCTGCACCATTCATTGAAAAGACTGTCCCCCCACCACTGTGTGGTCTGGGCACCCTTGTCAGTCATCTCTGACTTCGCTCATGGTGTGTATTTTGCCTCAGTGCAAGTTTACTTGTTTCTCACAGGTGGTTAAATGTACTCATATATTCTTTTATGGTTTCCAGACTTTGAGACTTGGTTAGAAAGGCTGCCCCTGTTGCACAGTTATAACAGAATCTACCCAGGCTTTCTTCTAGTACTTTTATGGCTTTATTTTTTTACATTTAAACCTTTTACACATTTGGAGTTTTTCCTGGTATTCAAAGAGAGGTATGGCTACAACTCCCTTTCTTCTAGAAAGCACATGTTGCCCAGTGCAACTGTGCAACTTATCAAAAAGCCAATCTTTCCCCCACTGATTTGAGACATCTTCTTCCTACATTAAGTGTCTGTAGGCATCTGGGTCAATTTTTAGTTTTCTATTTGGTTCTGTTGTTCATGCATCATCACCAGCCAGGACATTATTGTTTTGATAATTGCAACTTTGTGATATGAATTCATACATGCTAGGGCTGAAGCTATTCTTGCTTATTTTCCCACTTGACCAGTTTTCCCTACTGAAATAGAATACAAGCTTTCAGTGTTTTTATTGTTGTGACACTGAATAATAAAATGCCTGGGAAAACCCTCTGTGCTGCTAAATCTTCTCCAAGAACACCATTCAGCTCCTCCCCAGTGCTCGAGTTCTGAGTCTCGCATCTGGCTGCACGGGCTGATTCCTCCTAGATGGTACATGTCACCGTGGGGCAATGCATCTCTGGCTCCTGTCTTCCTAAGTGTTTTGCTCTCCTTCATGATACAGATTTCTTCAAATGTTTGGTGCTCTAGACTGTTAATTCATATTTAATGAAGGCACTAAGAGTAGATTAGCAACATGTGTGGACTGGAGCCTGGTGGCCGGGGCAGCACCCTGCCTCAGCCACCTCCCACACACAGCTGAGAGCTGATCCTGATGCTCTGCCAACTCATCCCTTGCCCACAGCCACCTGCCTGCCGCTGGGAGCTCCCCTGTGCAAGAGCCACCCAGTCTCCCTGTCCCTACAGGAGAACGTGGTCTGACAGTGCTGCTCCTGGTCCCCACCGCCTGGCCAGGATGGCCGCTGTGCTCCAGCCCTCCTCCCAAGGAGCCCTTACCCCAACACGTGACACACCTGTGCAAAATTTATGTCTACAATGCCTATCCTGAGACGTCAACCTCACAGAAGCCAAGGGTCTGCTGGTTTGGTCTCCCCAAAACCCTCAAAGGCTCCTCACAGGTATTTGGGCAGAGGGCACAGCTGGGAGGGCACATAGTACCCACAGCAGGCAACTGAGGTTCATTTCCTGTGGGGCTTTCTACTTGACATCCTTGGAGGTAAGGAGGTGACTCAGTGATTGCTTTCCCTGGCAGTGGGGAAACCTATGCAGATTTTTAACCATGGGGAACGCACTCAGACCTGCCCAAGGGCACAGCTTGGCGCCCCCGCATGCTGAGCTGGCCCATGGCTAGCACGTGTACCAGCTTGTCACAGCCTGGAGGTCTGGCCTGACCCCGCCCTCCCACGGAACCATACAGAACCGAGGGTCTAGCTCCCTTTGCTCATGAAGTGTCCCTTGGGGTGGAGCAGCGGCGCCCCACCCACTCTCACGGCCGTGGACACAGAGCTGCTCACCTGTCTGGTGTGGGGGTGAGGCAGGGGGAGCCTTCAGTCTAGGGCTGCCACAGGTAAGGCCTCTTAGAATATCTTGGTCACGCCTTTGGTAACTACTGCTGACCACATACCTACCTGCTCAGCAGGGCACCGTCCCTGCTGTGGGGCAGAGCTCCCTGGACTTGGGGCCACCCTCTCGGAGTGGCCCAGGTTTGGGGTGCTGGTTGGACTGAGGCAGACCCATCCTCCTGGCCTCACAGGGCCCCTCAGGAGTGCCCACCAGAGGCAGACCGTGGGGAAGGTGGGGTTCCTACGGCCAGGATCCTTACTGAACTTAAACCACCTGATGATGTAATGGGCCTGTTGCTGGGCTGCCGCTTGCACACCTTTAGGCAATGAGCTATTACTGCGCTATACAGAGAGCTCGGCCCAGTGCTCTGGGCGGAGGCAGAGACGCTAGTGCTCGACCTACCGCCAGAGAGCAAGCCGGGTAATAAACACTTTCACCCCAAGAACGTTTTGCTGTCAATTCCTTTGGTCACACTGAATCCATAGCGAACTTGCCTGGGGCTGAAACCCATTGGCAAGACACAGACAGTACAATCCTGGGAGGCAGGATGGGTGTGAGCCCACCTTGGTACCAGCCCCAGGGATCCAGAAAGGGAGCTGGTACTCTGTGCCTCTACCCCAGCACCTGCTCCCAACAGGGGCCATTCAGCCCTCCCGAGGGCCCTTTCTGCAAAACACCCTGACCAGCCACCTCCAAAGCCAACTCTTGGGGTCCTGTGGGCTGGAGGAGGCCGCAGCAGCTGTCAGCTTACCCAGTCCTGCGTCTGCAGTGCCTGCTGGCCGCTGCTCTGGGCACCGGACTGGCCCCTGGCCGTGGTAGGGCTCAGCGCGGGGCTGTGCTGCGACAGCTGCAGTGCCGGCTTCTTCCCCGAGGGGACCTTAACCAAGTGCTTCCTGCTGGCCGTCCTCACCTGGGAGCTGCCTGCCTGTACCTCTGGGGAAAGAGCCCCGAGGTCATCTGTGTCCCCACGGTTACCTGGGACCCTTGGGCAGATGGAGGCACTGTCAGACTCTGGGTGGCACACCTCCCAGCCGCTGGGCCGACGTGCCGGGTGGGCCCCAACAGGCCACCAACTGGGTGGCTGGGTCCCCCAGCTCTTGCTGCCAGTTTTCTCCGCATGGTCACTCCAGGCTGGAGCAGCCGTTGCACCCCTCTCTCCTCTCCCGGCGCCCAGGCCGCCCCACCCTGGCTCCAGCTCTGGGGCCACGTGCCCTTGGCTCTCACCTGTACGCCTGCTGAGGACCCTGCCGCCTGCCGGCAGAACGGAGGCCCTAGCAAGCCCCGCCCCTCCTCCCGGCCCCGGTGACCTCACCTGCGCGCAGCCGGCCACACCCTAGGCCCTGGCTGCGAGCCGACAGGAGGCGAGGAAGCCCTCTCCACTCCGCGGGGTCTGCGGGCCAGGGCAGGGGCTGGACGACACAGGTGGGGCGCAGGGGCAGCGGGCCTGGACGGGCGGCGGCCTGCGGGGTGGGAGCGGGCCCGCAGCGGTTCCGGCAGGCCTGGGGCCCCGCCCCGCCCCGCAGGCCCCGCCCCTCGCGGCTTCCGTCCGGCAGGCCCCGCCCCGCCGCTTCCGCTCCGGCCCCCGGCGCCTGGCCCAGCTCCGTCCCTGGCCCGTGGCCCGTGCGGCTGCTCCTGCCCTCCCTGAGCTCCAGCCCCGCCCCGCTCCGGGGGCGTCCGAAGGGCAGGTTGGAGCTTGGGCCTGACCTCCTGGACCCCGACTCCCGGTCTCCCGCCCGCCGCCCCAGCAGACCGAGGTGGGGGTCCGAGGCCGCCCCGAGGAACCACACGGCAGGCAGAGGAGGGCCTGGGGGTGCTCCCCAGGTTTATTAGTGTTGCATCAGCACCTTGAAATAGTCCACGTGGTCACATTCGTGACAGATTGGAATCTGCTCCCCAAACAGGCTTACATTAATTCTGTTCAAAAAAAAACCAAAAAACAAAAAACTAGCAACGCGTACATCCTAGAAACCAAACTGCGCAATTAACGGGATGGATGGAGTCTGCAGACCGGAACCGTGGCGGCCCTTGGCCTGCCATCGAGCCCAGCCCTCGGGCTCTTGCAGGCCGCCCAGGGACATCCCCACGGGGGGGAAGGCCAGGTCTGGGGAGGGGGCCAGAGAACAGGCCGCTGGCCCTCAGAGCAAGGCAGCCTGGTCTAAGGAGGAATCTTCCGGGCAAAAGGCCAGACCCACGAAGGGCCGTCGGGAAGCGAGGACGGTGCAGCAAGGTCGGCCTTGGCCATTCCGCCCCACAAGACCCCGGCTGGGCCCAGGGGGTTTTCTTTCCGAGGTGCGGCCATGACACTCATGACACTAGCCGTGGGTCACGGGAGGGAGCAAGCAGTGAGCCTGGCTGCAAGGAAGGGGCTGCCCCTTACCAGGCCCAGGCAAGGGCAGCGCCTGCCCGCACCACGCTGGACCGCGGCAGCCCGGCCAGCGGGGGTTCTGGCCTTGCCTGATGGTAACTGGTGGCTGGACTGCTAGTTACCTCTGGTTAACCAGTGGGCTGAGAACTGCTGCCGAGGGGCCGCTCCTGTCCTGTGCACTGCTGTCTGGGGCCCACACAGCTCACGCCCCCCACCCCGCTGTGCTCACAGCCACACCCGCACAGTCAGATGGCTTTGGCTTCTGTGTCCTCTTCCTTTGAGGGACAAAGTGCTTCTACATGTATCCTCACAAGAGCTCCATGAGGTAGGCAGGGGAAATGTGACCATCCCCATTTAGCTGATGGGGAAACTGAGGCACAGGTGTACGCGCAGCCCAAGTCCCCGAGCAAGGTGTGGCCCTGGGAGGGAGTGGTGTGTGGGCTCCACAGCACTCAGGCAGAGGACAGACCACAGCGGGCTCTGCAGGCACAGGCACAGGGTGGAGGCACTGGGTCCTCTGCACAGTGTGAGGACACAGCCACAGAAGTGGGCCGAGGACGCCCCAGAAAAGGGGGGGCTCTCAGCCAGGAGGGGCAGGGGAGCCCCTGGGTGTTCCTCTGAAGCCTGCCCTGCAGCTGGAAGGCTGAGTCTGGTGCCTCACCAGCACCTGCTCCTGTCGAACGTGACCTCTGAAAACGTGAGCAGATGAGGTCTCAGTGGTGAGGGCAGGACCCTCAGGGGTTCACGGCTCCCTTCCAAGAGAAGCCACGGGCAGGCCTGCTCTGTGGCCGGCACCCTACCTCAGTTCCTTCCAAGCCAGGTCCCAGGTGCTGTCAGAGGGGGCAAATTTCAGTGAGGAGGGCTCTTGGGAGCAGCCCTCTGCCCAGCACTCTGCCTGCAGGCACCCGAGTGGGGGCCAAACCCACGGTCATGTCCTGGTCCTGTCCACCAACTCACCCAGGGCCTGTGACCATGAACACTCAGACCCGTCCCTTTACCTGGGGGAGGAGGGAAGCAGGAAGGTCACGGGTAAGAAAAGTGGGACATCTCGCACCCCTGTGCCATGGGCTGTCAGAGGCCCGTCCTCTGGAAGAATGGGAGCGGTCTGCAGCCTGTCCTGTGTCTGGCACTGTTTCCCAAGTAGCCTTAGGAAATTAAGAGCACAGCCTTCGGGGTGGGCCGGCAAGGTCCCAGGGTCCCAGCTGCAAGAGCTGGAGGGCTCTTCCCGTGGGGACCAGGCTGTGGGGTTGTGGGAGCAGCAGGACTGGGGAGGACCCCGCCTCCTGCTACCCGGGAAGGCGGAGGGCAGGACTGCCACCCAGGGCGGGACCCAAACCTAAACCTCACTCAGGAGCTTGGCCGAGAGGCCGGGCCCTTGGTCCGAGGGGTCCCCCAGGCTGCACCCACAGCTCCAGTGGTCCTGGCCCCTGCGGTCAGGTGGCCCTACGTGGGCATTCACTGGCCACAGTGGTGCTTGGGTTACACAAAACCCTGGGTCACCTGGCCCACGCATGCCACAGCCAGAAGGTGGGCTGAACCGTGCTTGCTGAACTCAGGGCAGGGACAGCTCGCAGGAGTGTGGCGGCGTCTCCAACAGTGGTGGGAGCACGCTGCGGGGCGAGACCGGTGTTGGAGGCTGGCTCTGCCCCAGCCCTGAGGGGCACGGGGACTTCAGAAGAGCAATGTCTGTTTGGCAGCTACATTATAACATGTATTTAACAGCGTTAAAAATATCTGCTACTAAAAGCCTCTTCTGCCCTGTGAGGCTGGAGTTTATAGGGACCACGTGTGGGCGGTGCTGGGGCATCTCTGGGCTGGTCGGTGGCTGGGGCCCCAGGTGGGGCTGGCCAGCCTCTGTGCTCTGGAGGCCAGCCTCTGGCTCTGGCCCCCCAGCTCAGTGCCTGGGCACACAGGCAGCCTGTTGGTCTGTGCAGCCACCCGCCTGCCCCCGGCTCCCTGAGGACGCAGAGTCCTGGCTTTCAGGAAGGACAGGACACGAAGATGAGAACCCTTCTCGCCGGGGGGCACACCTTCCAGGATCCTCCAGCTCCACGCTGTCCACCTGGCCACCCAGCCAACACGTTCTGGTTAAGAAGCAGAGCAGTTAACGGGCTCCCAGGGGGAAGCTCCCCATTAGTTTCCAGGTTGTGAGCACAGTCATACTTAAGACCATTTCTCTTTGTGTTTTAAGAGTCTGTGTCTGTAGTGAACTGAAATGTTAACAGAAAGCAGCTGGGCCCCGGCACTCGGCCCACAGGGCTGCAGGCAGGGCTGCGGTGGCCCCGACAGGCGGGGCTAGAAGGTGGGCTTGGAGTGTCCGAAGATGCAGATGGGGAAGTGCTTGACATGGGAGGACCACTGGGCCGCCAGCTGGAAGAACTTGACGTCATTCCACTCCACGCCGTCGATGAGGACTGCGGGGACAAGACTGCCTGACCCGCCTGCCCTCCAGGCCACAGGGCAAGGCTGAAGGGGCCTGACACCCCCCAGGGATCCCCCACTGCCACTGCCCCTCCGGGGTCTGAGCCGCCCACTGAGGCCAGACTGTCTCCACACCCCCCACCCCACACGGCTCTGCACAGCAGGTTTAAAACACCCTCCACTGGAGCCGGAAAACCGCCGGAGGAAGGCATGGTGGTTCTCGCCCGCCGTGGACATCAGGCATGCATGCAAAGAGCAAACCCTCTCGAGCTCCATGTTCTGAATCAATTACCTACAGAGTATTTTCTATAAAAACCAATCTTTTAAAAGACCAAAAGAGGATGGAGAAATTATTTCTCAATTTGAAAGCTATCCCATGCGTATAAGTGCCTTAACCAAAGTATGTAAGATGCATTTTGCAGCCAAACTAAAGCATTTCCTGAGGTGGCTCTAAAAGCAGCCCGGGTTTGCCCTGGGTCCCTTCTGCATGTTACACACAGAGCTGGTGGTGTCCTGCAAGGGCCTGACTCCTCAGGGGCCCCCGCCAGCGCTCACCCCGAAGCATGTTCTGCTGGTGCTTGGCCGTGCAGATCAGGCGGCTGATGCCCTCAATGCACTGGCTCTTGGACTCCACGTCCTTGTCCTTGGTTTTCTTGGGCAGAAACATCACTAGGAGGAAGGGGGGCCGTGCATCAGTCCACTGCCGCTCCTCGGTCCTCGGGCCGCTGAGACAGCCCACTTGCCGCTGTGGCCACAGCTGCCTGCCCTCCCGCTCACCTAGGAGGCCTCTGCACAGGGCTCCGGTCACACGTAGCCCCCAGACCCATGGGCCCCCACCCCCGGCTGTCCCAACAGCCACCCTGTCCCCCCACCTCACCCTTCTTGTTCTTCTCCTTGGTGACCACAGTCATGGACATGGTGGGCGTGGCTGCAGCCTCACCACTGCTGGGCAGCCTGCTGACCTGGAGAGACCGGAAGGTGCACTTGAGCGTGTTTTTGGCGGCAGGCAAGTCCTTCTTCTCCGCATCCCTCTTCCTGTCTGCAGGCTGGGCCGCCGTCCAGTAGTCCACCTGCAGCCCCATCAGCTCGGCACCGAGGCCCTGGCTGTGAAAGCAGAGGGCAGCTCACTCCTCCGTCCTCGGCAGTGACAGTGGTGTCCCTGGGCCAGCACAGGCACGGAGGTGCCAGTGGGTGCCCTGTGCTGCCCAACTCTGGGCATGGCGTGCAGGGCTGACCCCAGGTGCTCACATGGGCACGATGCCAGGGCCGACCTGGAGTGCGCAGGCCTGCCACCCACCTGCTCTCCTAAGCTGCCCCTTGAGTCTGGAGGGCCAAGGTCAACCAGCCTTTTCAGAGGCGCAGCCCTGTGACCTCATGGCCCACTCGGCTGTGATGACCCCCCAGCTCTGCAGGGTAAGTTCTCGTGAAACCTGAGGGTGGCCCAGAGGGCTGCTGACCACCCCGCACTCTGTCTACCACATCTCAGTTCCCAAGACCCTTGTCTGTGCAGAGCACCCCCATCTACTGACTGTGTAGTTTCTGTCCCCCGTGGCGGGGGCTGGGAGAGACACCAGGCCATCCCCTGCCTCCGAAGCCACACCAGGACCTGCACCCGCCCCATGTCCCGGGCACCCTTGTCCAAGCATGCCCATTCCCTCCCCGAGGCTCTGAGCCCACCTTCCAGCCAGACCCAGCTTGGCACTTGTGGGGCGGTCAGCCACCGTAAGAGCTGGTGTCCCCTAACCCGAGTCCCCAGGGGGACTTGAGTTGGGTGGGCAGTGTGTCTAGGGTCAAGGGTCAGGGGTGGGGGCACCTAGGCAATAAAGGGGGAGCCCAGCCCACATGGCTGTGCTTACCTGGGGGAAGACAGGCCTGCGCTCACCGACGGGGAGGAAGGCGGGGTGGGCGAGGCCTCTTTGGCCGCAGGGGATGTGGACGGTGGGGTGGATGAGAGCGCACCGGAGCCCGAGGGGGCTGCATCATCTGAGTCACCTGAGGAGTTAGGGGCAGCGCTGAACCCCCTGCTGCTCTGCCCCGGGAGGCAGCAGGGAGGCTGGGCAGCCCCATGGGCTGGGGAGGGTGTTGTAGGAGGCGCTGCTGCGCCCGTGGTGGGGGTGACCCAGTCTTCAGGAAGCGGAAAACATCACGCAAGGCATGACAGAACACGTGGCACAAAGCGGTTGCCCTTCCTCGTGAGCATGAGGTTCTGCCCCTGGGCCCCGCCAAGGCTCTGGGGCTGCCCCTGCCCTGCCTGCATCCCGGCCCCAAAGGTGGGAGGATGGGGTCACCTGATGTGGCTGACGACGGTTCCACTATTCCAACCTTCACCACCTGGAAGGCAGCAGGACATGAGCTGGCATCAGAGGTGGGGTGACGGCCAGCCCTACCACCCGGCATGCCACGGCCCAGACCCAGGCAGGACCATTTTCACACTGCCGCCTGCCTGCCATCTCCCCCGCCACAGGAGCTGCTGGGCGGAGCTGGGTCCTAGTCCCCCCCAGTCTGTGTGGCAGAGGCAAGCTCGGGGCAGCCACTGCCCGGATGGTCGGCCACGGCCAGGCCGGGCCAAGGGGCCCTCCCTCTGAGGGGGCGTTTGGGGGACTCCAAGGCACAGCATGCTCCGTGGCCATCCTGCACCCCCGCGAGGGAGGCACAGGCCCCATGAGGTGCACGGCTGTCAGCCCGCCCATGGCCTGGCATGTGGCTGCACCTGGTGTTCCCATGCACGCGGCCTCCAGGCCTCCAGCAGGGCCTCTCCCGGACTTAGCCTCTCAGGTCCCACAGCCTGGCCATCAGTGCACCAAAGGCCTTGTGCCTGGCCAGGTCCGAATGTCAGTGAGGAGCCTGCCCAGCTAACAGGGCCACGCAAGGTGCCCGGTTCAGGCAGCTGCTGCTCCAGAGCCCTGGGCGGACTGTCGGGGGCCTAGACCCGTGCCGAGCCAGACGGGTGCTTTGTAAAGTTAAAGGGAATCACTCTAACTCGTGCTTTGGTCACATGGTGGCACTTTGTGTCACAAGGGGCTTGTGGCTGTCTCTACATAAACTTCCACGAGGCGGCTGCTCTAGACTAATCCTCCCCCCACCCCTCGCCAGGAAGGCCAGCTGCCACCCGAATGCCTGACCAGGGTGAACCAGGGCCAGAGGACCTGCCTTGACTGGTGGCCCCATCTTCCAGGTCGCCTTACAGCTTGGGCAGCAGACACCTCCACTAGAGGCCACCAGAGGCTGTGCAAACATGGGACCAGGGGGCCACAGCGGCTGGCTGGCGTGGAGCAGCCCTTCACCCTCATTAGTGGGAGAAAGGTGAAGCTCCCGTTCACAGGCCGTGTCCCCTGAGCAGGCAGCACAGGACATACCCCCTCATGTCCCACAGCCCCTAAAGGACAGGGGCCTCCTCTGCCTCACCCTGGGAAGGGCCCGTCCTGAGGCCCTGCCGGCCAAGAGCCACCTGCAGAGCTGGTCTGACACTGGTGTGATGCTCGGTGGGTGCTGAGGACGGCATGGCAGGTGGCTGTCTGCCTGCATACACCCACTCCCTGCAGAGCTGGGGCCCTGGCAACCCCTGGACCCACCCCATTCAGCACAGGAAGAGAACAATGAGCCGTGACATGGGAGACAGCTGAAGGGCCCTCAACTCCAAGTGGTGAAGATGTTCTGGAATGTTCAAATTAACGTAGAATGGCTGCGGCAGCCCTTCAGGTCAACAGGTCCCCGAGCAGGCAGAGCCACATGCTGCCCACAGGGCACAGCCCAGCACGCCAGTACTCACCCCGACGAAGGGGATGAACTTCTGAGAGGACTCCTCATCAGGGCTAAGAGCAAGGAAAACACAGTCACAGCCTCCTGTAGGGGCAGGCTCCCACATCAAGGCGGGCACACTGCCAGCTGGGGGGCAGCCCGGGAATCCCAGCCATGCCCCTCCCCCCAGTGGCACACCTGGACCTACAACTTTCTTTCTGTGCCCACCCAAGGCCAAGAGGCCAGGGGAGCCCTGGGGGAGCATGAGGTCCAAGTGGTTTGCTTTCCATACCAGCCCTGCCCACCCGCCTTGCTGCCCACCCTGTAGACCTACGTTCCCTAGTTAGCCCAGAGAAGGACTTGCTTGGCATGCCTCTGGGGCCCCCAGGCAACAGTCTGGTCTCCAGTGACTGAGGGGACTGCCTCAAAGACAGGGCATGGAGGTTTCTCCCAGATAGTTTGAGTAGTTGGTGCCCACTACTGACTAGAAAGGCGGGACTGTCCCCAGGCCTTTGGCCTCAGTGAGGGGCACACATGCCATGCTCTGAGAGAACGACACCCCCAGAACAGCCCAGAGGAGACCAAGGCCTCTGGGCCATGCTGCTGCGGTGGTGTTCACGGAGCTGCTGTCTGGACTCAGCTCTGCACGACTTTCCTCGGCACTGCAACCTCCCTAAAACGGCCGTTACAGCCCATCCACGGTGAGGGCAGAGCCCAAGGGCCCTCTGAAGGGGTGGGGGCAGTGCAGAAGCATGAGGCCCAGGCCAGGGCTGGCCCTGCGGCTCCTCTCTGCAGCAGGCTGCCCACCGACGGGTCTCTGCCGAGGTCTGGGCTGCAGCCCAGGGGGCTCTCTGCGGGACTCAGGCCGAGGTGCCACCGCTGGCTGCAAGAACACCTCCTTCTCAGCCTTGGGGAAGGTCCCCAGAGCAGGGCCACTCCTAGGCCTCTGCCCTTCCTGCTGACTCAGAGAACAGAGGCGAGCTCTCTCCGCAGCCCCTCAGGTTGGTGGTGTCCACGTGGCTAAGGCCCAGCTCCCAGCTCCGTTTCTTGTTCCATTTCCGCAGACCACAGAGCCTGACATCAGAGAGCGACCCCTGCAGACAGTCCTGTGCGTGCCGTGCGGGGAGCTGCTGCAGGACGTGCCCTCTGGGTGCGAGCTCCCAGGACCCACAGCCTCTGCCCAGCAGCCTGTCCTACCCCTGCAGAAGACCTGGCCAACATCTGCCTGAAAGAACCCATAGATTCGGTCTGTCCTGTGGAAATGACCACATTCTTAGCCGTCCTCTTCCAGCTAAAAGCAGGAGAGGTGGAAAAGAAAACATCCCCCCTTCCACCAGGTCAAGTAACAGAACGGTCCCGATCTCGGGTCCAGGCCTGCTTCTGCAGCGAGGCCTTAGTGGGGTCTCTGGCCCAGAGCATGGGGGGTCCCAACCCAGAGAGCGGGCTGCCTGTTACCCTCCCCACAAGGCACACAGGGAGGCAAACGAGGGCCTCAAGGGCTGGGACTCGGGCAGCGCCACAACACGGGGTGCACAGGAACTCTCGAAGCCAAGCCACGTCTCTGGGCCATGCAGACAACACTCAGCTCTCAACACGTGCCTGTGCCCAGCATGACAGGGGTGACACCGGCTTGCTAATGAGGCCCTCAACCTGAACCCTGGATGCAGAGAGCACCCAAGTCGTGGGCAGAGGTGGCGGCCAGAGCTAATAAGGCTCACACCGTGGTAAGGGCCCGGGGTCCGGCTCGTGAGACCTGCACGAGGCAGCAGGTGCGAAGCGAGCCTCCAAACGTCAGGGGTGTAATCCACATGGGCCAGGACGTGGGGGCACTGGGCATCCTCTCCCAGCACCCGAGGAAGCCGCCTGGGCTGCACCCAGGAGGTGGGCAGCGACCAGCAATGGGGTCTAACCTCAGGTCTGATGTCAGGCTGAGGACTCGGTGCTGTGCAGACAGGATCCTCCCTACAGGGGCTCTCGGGGGGCCCAGGCCAAAGAGGCCCCAGCACGGCTGTGCACACTACCCACCTCTCCTGGGCCTCCTGCACAGAAGGGCGCTCTCTGTCACATCTGGCAAAGGCTGACCTGCTGACCTCCTGGCCCTGGGTCCCGAGAATGGCTGACACACGGGGCCACCTTTATCCCAAGCATTTGGAGCCCTCACCCCACCCCCGGGCGCCGGTGTCACCGCTGTAATGTGGAGGCGGGGGCGGGGGGCAAGGGAGGAGGGTCAGGGTCTCTGAAAGCCCCACTTGCTGCTCAGAGGAACTGACCATGGGGGAGAAAAGCTGCTGCAGCAAAGCGCAGCCGTCATAGGCCCAAGGGCCGGCTGGGGGTCCGCGGAACGCAGTGGGACTGGTCTTTCTCTTGCCCAAGAAGGCTTGTTTAGCAGGACAGCTGTAGGGGCTCAGACTCCCCCTCTTCTGATCTGTCCTAAGGCCCAGCAAGGGGCAACGTGGGACCCAACGATCCTCCCTTGGGTGGGGGTCCCGTAAGGGCAAAGAACCCGAGGCCCAGAGCAGTGACAGAGGGCAGGATGCTGGGGCAGGAAGGGGCCCCCAGCGGGAGAGGCTGCTCTGGGGGCATCTGGGATTCGACTCTCAACACACAGGTTTTCAGAGAGGGGAGCCACCTCGAGGGTGACTTCGGGGGTCTGGCCTGTGCAGACAAGCCACAGAGCTGTGCCAGGGAAGCCCCTGCTAGTGGGAGGGGCAGGCTCCGAGCGCCCTGCACGAGCTCCCAGCCTCCCTTGCCTGGACGTCCCCCCGTTAGGGTTGCATCATCTTAGTGCTGGCTTCCCAGGGCCGTCAGACCTGAGCGGGGCTAGTCAACACTGCTTGCAGGGGCCAAGCCGCCCGCACTGTGGCCCCGGGCCTCTACTCTGCCCCAAGAGGTTGTGCCACCCGGGGCTTCAGAAACACACTGAGGAGCAGAGTCCCGCCTCTCTGTAACCCACAACCACAGACCAAAGCGGGCAGAGGAGGTCCATGTGCCTGACCTCCAGCCTGCAGGGCACTGCCGCTGGTCAGCCCGGGCAAGGTCCAGAGTGCGGGCAGGCTCCATGGTGGGGATGGGGTGGCTGTGGGGAGGCCATGCTGCGGCTGCCCTCCTGACCCAGCCAGGACCCTGCGGGCCTGTGCTGCCTGTCCTGACCCCAGGGGAAAAGTCGCAGAGGGGAGAGAGTCTGGTGGCCCTTGGAGAGGTGCCCCCACCTGCTGACACTGCTAAACAACCCTAAAGACCAGCCTAGGGACAGAGGGGGGCAACCCCAAGACAGCAGTACCTGAGGGCAAAGTCAAAGTGAAAGTTCTTTTTCCTTTCCAGAGAGCCCCAAAGAGAGAACAGAGAGTCACTACGGCTCGGCGCTCCACACGCCCAAGTGTGGCACAGCAGAGGCGTGCGCAGGGGCGGCAGATGCCCCATGTGCGAGGACCGGCGTCACCAGAGTGGCCACTATCCCTCGCAGACACTGTAACCTAACTCCACACCTCCCACGCCAGGAAAGACGCCTGGCGCCCCCGCGTGGGGGCAGAGATGCTTTACTCTGACAGGCTGCAGGGCCCGCCTGCTCCTGCCCCTCGACGGGCCTTTCGCCCACCTGCGACTCCCCAGAGGGGCTGCTGTGTCCAAGGCCTGGCCAAGAAGGGGCCACTCAGTGTCCTTCGGCGGCCTGGCACCCCAGCCCGTGGGCCCGGCACCCCGACCTGCGCCCCACCAGCCTCCAGCCCATGGCGCCTGACTGCGGTCCTGCTCTGGGCAGGGTGATGGTGTGCCCCCACCTCCCAAAGGCCCTGGGGGCTTAAAGGAGCCAGTGAGTAACTGCTGGGGGCTGCGCAGCACAACAGCTACTCCTTTCGATTTTACGAAACAGAAAACAGAAGACACACCCGGCTCATTTTGGCTCTGCCCGGGGCAAGAGAGACTCCAGGGGTTGGAGGGGACCAATTGCTGGCCCGCAGCCTTCCCCCCAAGCCCACCCAGGTCCCATCCTTCAGAGCTCCCAACACGCCGCCTATGGAGCTGGGACGCGGTGGCCACAGGAGGCCTGCGTCTACCGCGTGGGGCTGGGTATCCCTCGCTTCCCCCACCTGCCAGCCCAGCACCCAGGGAGGTACCTCTTCTGCTTGTAGGTCAGCATGGCCTCCGCGATGGGCAGCTGGTGGGCGCAGTTGGCCCCCGAGATGTACTGTGTGATCCTCGACACAACGTCCGGCGTGTCCTGCACTGCGCGAGGAGGCCGGGCGGGGTCCGCGGGCTGCTACGCTCAGGCCCTGCCCCACCTCAGCTTCCCCAGGCACACCCCCAGGGCCCTGCCCCTTTCAGCCCCACACCAGGCGTGCCCTGACAGCCCCCAGGCGCTTGGGCATGGCTGGGCTGAGAACGAGGTGTGGCGGGCGGTGTGGACACCAGAGCCACGGGCCAGGCCTCACCAGTGCTCTGGGCCTCCAGCCTGTTGAACAGGTCTCTCCAGGCGAGGTCCTGGAAAAAGTTGTTGTAGCGGTGGTCCACGGAGCCAAGGTACCTGGCCACAGGGTGGGAACCTGCAAGGGAAGGGCGCAGCGTCAGGGTGCGGGCCTGCCGCGCGGCTTCCCGGCAGCCCCAGCTCCTCCACAGGGGGCAGGAGGCGGCAGTGGGGCTGGGCCGGGCACACCCTGCAGAGCGGCCAGCGCCCGATGCCAGGGGCCTCGAGGTGGCCGAGGGTCTCCCCCAGGACCCTTGCTTTCCGGTGGATTGACAGTTACAGGTTTGTCACAACACAAACTGTGTGAACCGAAATACAAGCAGTATGATTGCACAGGACTCGTGACTAATTCCTACTTTTCATTTCTGACAAGGGAAATCAAAGTCGGCATCAAGTCACCCTGACAGCCGTGTGCGGGGCCAGCGCATGGGGCGGGGATGGCCCAGCAGGGTTGGAACTGCCCTGCACGTTGTGCCGTGAACTCAGCAAGGGCCCGGCGTGAGCCCTGGTCTCTGCAGCCCCAGCCCCTCACCCAGTGGGATGACGAGGAAGCGCATGTAGCCCAGCCAGTCCGGGGTCTTGTGGGACAGCTGCTCCACGAAGAGCCGCAGCACGGCACTGAGGTAATGCTGAGCCCCAGCCACCGCGATCTTCACAGGGGTAGGGGGCTGGGAATTGCAGTTGCAGCTGTGTCCCCACAGACAGGATAGAGAGGGGACAGAGGCCTTAGGGAGCCGCCCTGGCTGCGAGTGCCACCCTCGCTGAGCCCAGGGCGGAGGTGCAGGCGTCCGTGCACCCTGCCTCCTGCAACCCCAAATGCAGGGCTGTTCCCCATCCCGATGGAGCCGCTGAGCCGGCCCCTCGCAGCGGAAGCCCCCAGCCAGAGGTCATTCGGCTTTGCCCAGGCTGCAGGTGGGTGTCTGGGCCCTGCGTGGCAGCCACCTGAGGCTGCTTCTTTACCAGGCGCCCCCCCATGCTGTGGGCACTCCGGCCTGGGCCACCGTCCCAGCACCCGCCCAGATCTGGAGAGAAGACGGCCCCTGGGGAACCTGTGGTCAGCATGCCCAGGATCTGCCCGCAGCACTATGACCAAGCCCCAGGCCAGGCTGGAGAGCAGAGAGCCCACCAGACACGCGCGGGCAGCGACACCACGAGGAAGGTGTGGGACTCACTATCTCTGTATCCGTGAGACAATGGTGCTGAAGGCCGCCTGGACGTCGGCCGCGGAGCACGTGCACACCACGGGGAGCGTGTGCCGCTGCAGGACGTCAGAAAGGAACTGGGGGCCGAGGGCGGAGGGTAAGCCTCGGCTGCCTCCACCGCGCTTGCCCGCGACCCGGCAGCCATCAGGGATCCACAGCATGCCAGGCTGGCCAGACCCCCGCCCTCCACCCTGCAGGGAGGACGCCCGGCCCCTCCCCACCTGCCCCTGCCAGTCAGAGGTGTTGACAAGAATGATGTTTTCGGGGAGCTGGTCGTCAGAGATGAGGATGTGGTTTAACTGATCATACACGGTCTTCCTGGGGATCTAGAGACACATGGCGCGAGCACACCAGGTGGGAGAGGCACTGCACCCCACACACACCCGCGCAGCTCCCCAGGCCCCCGCAACTGGCAGGAACTTGGCTTTGCTTTGGAGAGAGGCCACCGCGGTGAAGGCCCCTCCAGGCCACGCCGCCCGGGACCAAGGGGAGGACAGCGGGCACCAGCAGTGGGCTGTCCTAACCAGCGCTCCGGGGGACGGGCCGCCCTCACTCGAGCTCCGCCCCGGCCCCCTAGCCCGGGCAGTTGACGCCGCCCCGCCCCGCCCGCGGACGGACACGCCCCTCACCACCAGGCCACGCCCCACACCTGCAGCTGGCTCCGCGTGTCTGGGCAGCGCTCACTGTCCAGGCTGTTGGCTCGCTCATTCTGTGGCCTTGCCGGCTGCCTCTCCTTCAGGGATGTGCTCCGGCCCCGGCGGCCGGCCTGCTTCCCCTCGGACCTGTGGGGGGGCCAACACAGGCTGGGGTCCATGTGCTCACTGCTCCAGGGCAGGAAGCCACTCAGCAGTGCGGCAGCCAAAGATGACATCCCTGGGCAGGTGACATGAGGGCCTCAGGGTCACCTGTGAAGACCGAGACACCCCACACCGGGACAGCCGGTGCAGGCCAGTTCCCAGCAGCCTGGCCCCTCTTGGCCCTGACCCAGGCCCCTGTGTGACCCCACCAGGTACACGCCAACACCCAGACTGGAGGCTTCTGTCCCAAGACCATTAAACGCAGTCTGGCTGGCACGTTGTCCCCGCTGGCTGTGGTGGCCAGGACGGGGACCATGGTCTGGTGAAAATCTAGGGTGCAGCCTTCACTGCTGAATGCTGGGCTAACACTGGCCTTTGTTTTTGTCAGCGGATTCCCATGGCGTGAAGGGCTGGTGGAGGCCACGCCACCTGGCACGCTTGCCTTAAAGCAGGCCTGAAGCCACATGTGAGTGCTAGCTGCATGGGATGGCAGTCCTGGGGTAGGGCAGGGTGCCCATGCCAGCCCCACTGTCCCTTCTGGCAGCCCGCCCACCCCACAGAAGCCCTCAGCCCTGGTAGTTGTGGGGGTATGCGGCTGGGAGATGACCATGCCTGGAGGCACAGGGGGCAGCTAGGAGCCGAGCCAGGTGCCCAAAGAAGGCTCAGCAGAGCCAGGGCAGGAAAGCACCTCCCAGGCTGGGACTCAGCACCCTGGTGTGGCCAAGACAGCAGAGCAGGAGAGAGCAGGTGAGAAACCCCGAGAGCATGTCCCCACCAAGGAAGCCACCTGCAGTCACAGCAACTCAGACCCACCCCTTCCACACCCAGTGCTCACCGGCCCCATGACCCACTCCAGGAGGGAGGGAACTGGGCCCACCCCACGGGGGGCCCACAGCGGGCAGTGGGCCAGCTCCACCTGGAGCTTCGCCCACAGGTTTGGCGGGCCCACTGCCTGTGCCACACTGGGCAGCTCCCGCACAAGCCCCGGCCCAAGGGGTGCCTGCTCCAGGAAAGTACACAATGGGGCTAGGGGGACCCCAGCCTGGCCCCGACACATGCGTGGCAGCTGATACAAATGGAGGGGTGGCAGTTGAATGTGGGCCTCCAAGGGTGAGCCCAGAAGTCTGTGTGCCCCCCATGATGCTCTCTGGGCACACAGGTCCTGCCCTGACAGGGCGCCACACCCGGACATGTCTGTTTCACCCACACTGGCCCACAGGGCACTGCCAGGCCCCTGCCTCCCCAGGGCACCCATCACCTGGTGGAGGGGATGACCAGAGACTCGGTCTTGGTGATCCTCCCGCTGGGCGGCAGCTTCTCGGTGAACACGTCCAGGGTGGAGGCCTCCACCTCTGGGCTGTCCTCTGGCTGAGCCGGCTGCTCCCCAGGGGCGGGCATGCTCTGCAGGCAGAGAAGGAAGCCCTCAGGATCCCGCACCCTGCGGTGGTTCCTCTCAGGGGCCAGACTCTCACACTTAGGGGTTGTGAGGGTGTTCGCGCCTCTCCTGGGCGGGGGGCCCCTGCGTATGACACAGCCACATACATTCCCTAAGGGGCTGTCTGACCTTCTCCCTGACAGGCCGAGGAGCCTGGCTGGCCCTGACCTCCAACCCGCCACAGGGAGACTAGCGCCACACATCCCTAGAACCTGCCTCAAGGCCCAGGACCCTCCAAGAACCTGCGCGAGGGTCAACCATGGTGCTCACGGGGCCTGTGCCTGACAGGGCAGTGGAGGGGTGTCCTCTGTCCCCATGGGGTGGGGTTCAGTCCAGGGCACCCTGACCATCCCTAGGCTGGGGGCGAGTCCAGACCCGACTGTCCCCTGGGGTGGCGAGTCCAGGGGCGCCCTCACTGTGGCTCTGTGGTCATGGGCACTGAGCAGGAGGACCTGCATGGGGCACCCTGCCCTGCCAGGTCAGAACCCCAAGGGAAGCACGTAAGCAGGTCTGTGCTGGGCGACTGAGCGCAGCCTTGCGCCTGCTCACATGGGCCGCTGCCTCGGAGACGCTGTCGCTTGGCTGCTTGCCTCCCATGGCCCGCGTCTTCTCAGGCATGTCGGCCTGTGTGGACAGTGAGTATAGGCGTGGTTTAAAGGTGGCTGCTGGGGCTGGCCCTCTTCTGGGTAGGGGCTCTGGGTTGGGAGGTGGCCCAGGCAGACGGTCGGGGTCTCCTGCATGGGGTCTCAGGGTCGTCCCATGCAGACACCCGGCATCGGGCAGGGCAACTCGGCCACACCACAGACCTAGGAGCACGTCTGGGTTCCGGTTTGCCCAGCACCACCACCGCCCGAGCCCTGAGCGAGGCAGGCAGGAAGGACTGAATGGCCCGCCCTGCCTGGGAGCTGCCCACTCACCGGGCTCGGGGGCTCCTTCTGGCTTCGGGCACTGTGGATACTCCCAACCTCCGTCTGCGAGCTGGAGTGCGACAGGCCTTCGAAGTACGGCCTGTGGACGGGGAATGGACAGGGGGTCATTC
Organism: Manis pentadactyla; assembly: GCF_030020395.1. Taxonomy (NCBI): domain Eukaryota; kingdom Metazoa; phylum Chordata; class Mammalia; order Pholidota; family Manidae; genus Manis; species Manis pentadactyla. The sequence continues at coordinate 896,980 of NC_080029.1, forward strand.
TCCAGGACCCTCCCCACACATGGATAGCCACTGTGCCTGGCAGGGCTCTGATGCCGGGCAGGGCTGGCTCTGAGAAGTGCTCTCAGAAGGCTTGGCATCAGTGCATGCCCCCTGACAGCACAGAGAGCACAGGCCCACGCTGCCCCTTCTTGGCTGCCCTGCCCGTCCGACATAAGTCCCCAACTGCTCCAGCAGCCCTGGGCAAGGTGGCATGGGGCAGTGGGCCTCCTCCAAACCCCACTGAGGACTGTCCGGGTGGGGATCGTGGGCACACAGCAGGAACACAGGGACACCACAGCAGTGCGACACAGTGCCCTCAGCACAGCCTGGGTGGACCAGACGTCCCTCCCGGCAGCAGACATCAGGGACTCTTGAAGAAAGGGGCCTGGGATGCGGTGAAGCTGAATGATGGGCGGGGCTCAAGCACGTCAGGGACAAGGCCACGCGGGGACGTGGAAGTGTGAGCAGGACTGTGTGTCACAGGCAGGAGCAGGGCCCCGAGGCACCCATACCCCACCCCAGAACTGCAAACACCAGCTGGCCAGGGGCCCCCCATAGGGGTGGCCGACAAGTGGAGCTATAGATGGGTGGTGGCCTAGGTCACTGGGCAGCAAGGGGACTGCCCACATGGGCTGATGAAAGCAGAGACCTTCCCCAGCTGAGGGCGGGGGGATGCCACAGGGCACCCAGAGCACTGGGCTAGCCGCCCGGCTCTGAGCTGGAGGAGCAGCTGCAGGGAACTGATGGGGCAGTGAGGCTCCTGGGAGGGGGTGTCGGCTGCAGGTGAGCTGAGGGGCGTCAGCAGCATAGCGGGCTGGCTTGGCTGAGCCCCTGTCACCCGCTCCTGTCTGCAAGTGCAAGAACACAACCAAAGCCCCCGGGCTTCCTGGCCCCAATTCACCTCACCCCATCCTCCTCAGCATCCATAGCCCTGTCCTGCGGGCCGAGGCCCTCCCGGCCCCAAGGCCTCCTGAGCGTCCAGGGCCCGGGCCCCGTACGGACCTGCATCCTGTCCTCTCACCCGGGCTGCCCACGACACCCGTGTGGCGGGGCACCTCTGCTGTACCCAGCACACCCATCTCCTCACTGGACAGACAGCCTGGCGGCCCACCGCCTGCTGGTGCCCCTCCTGGGATGGCATGCCTCCTCCGCCTGCCCACCCCGCACCCAGAGCTCTTGCCTTCCACACCTTCCCAGCACCCCTCCTGACCCCTGATGCCACGGCCGCCCGTGGGCATGGCCCCAGCTGCCCCTCACTGCTCCCCCATCCCCAGCACACTCCAGAGAGCTTTCTAGATGCACGCCTGACCTTATCGCTCTGCTGCTGGTCACCGTGTACCAATACAGCAGGCCCAGGATGCCTGTGGGGTCCACACTTCATCACCCGCCTCCGCCCACAGTCTGTGGCCCCCGGGCTGGAGGGTGCACAGCCACCTGGCACTGGCTGGCAGCCATGCCTGGTGTCTCTTGTGCCAGGCAGCGGCCATGCCCACCTGAGCTTTGGCTTGGGGGTGCTGAGGACACTGTCATCATCCTCCATGTCAGGGCCGCTGTCGCTGGGGTTCTCCATGTCCAGTGTGTCATACAGAAGGTCCAGGTCCTCCTCCACCTCGGGGACATGCTCCGCAGGGTCCTGCTCAGAGTCCAGAACCTACAGTAGGGCATACGTGTGAGGGCCAGCATGGCTGCGCCCCTGGGCAGCCCGGCCCCAGCTGGGGAAGGGGCGCCTGCAAGGCCATGGGGGGCAGAGCCATGAAGCGCCCTCCTCTAGCAGGCCCACCAACCAGTGTGTCCAGGCCTGGGGGTAGCCCCGGGAACCCCCAGTCATGGGCACTGGGCATGGCATGCGTGCTTCCTGTGGCCCAGCTCATGGAGGCTTCAACACATGGACACACCGTTCAGAGCACAGGCAGCGCTGGGACGGGTGTGCTGAAGTGCGGCCACCACCACGATCGGGCATGACGTGCTCCCTCCAGTGGGCCCCCTCCTCCCACAACCCCCTCCTCCCCAGGCAACCAGTGGGGTCACTTTTGCCCCGTGCTCTCGGTCTCTTCCAGATGCCGTGTAAATGTACCACAAAGGCCGCAGCCATGCACTTAGGAGCCGCCCGTTCCGTCTACCTACAGGGCCTCCTCTGCACCGAGCGGCGACCGCCGCATCTATGCAGGCAGCAGCGGGGGGGGGTACGGGACATCTCCCGTGACCACTGTCGCAAGTGACACTTCTGTGCCTGCCACTCCTGTGGGGATGTCTGCACCTCTCATAGGCAAATACCCAGGAACGGGACTGCCGGGTGTTGGGCAAGCACACATGACTCTCTTGAGGAACTGCTGGGCCGTTTTCCAAAGCAGCCTCATCCTTGTAGGTTCCCACGTGCTGGATGAGGGTCCAGGTGCCCCACATCCTCCACATTCCCTTTTGCGTCACGGCCACATGGTGGGCACTGCGGGGCGCCTCAGGGGGTTCCGACGTGCACTCCCAGATGACACGATGCACCTTGCTGTGGGCTTACTGGCTATTTGTGTATCATCTGAACAAACTGTCGAATCAGATCCTTTGCCCAGTTACTGAACTGGGCAACTAAGTGTTTCAGCGGGCTCTTTGTTTTTCTGCCAAGTATTCTCTGTATGTTCGGACACAAGCCCTTTACTGGATACGTAATTTGCAGACGTCCCCCAGTCCACAGGCTGTTGTTTCATTTTCTTGTTGATGTTTCTGATGAAGCCCAACATACTCGTTTTTTCTCTGATTGCTTGTGCCTTTGGGTCACACCTAAGATGCCAGTGTGCCCCAGGACACAAAGGCTGCAGCCCATGTTTCCCCCTGATTCACAGCTTTGGCTCTTACATTTGGGTCTTTGATCCATTTTGAGTTCATTGCTGATACGGTGTGAGGCAGGGGTCCCACTCTCTTCTCCTGCATGTGGAAAGCCAGTTGTTGCTGAGCCATTTGCTTGAAAAGACTTTTTTCCCCACTGAACAGTCTCAGAGTCTTTGTCAAAAGCCGATGACCAAAGGCAGGAGGACTTACTTCTTGACTCTTAACTCCATTCCATAGATCTGTTCAGTTTTGATAAGAGTGGCTTTGTAGTAAGCTCTGAAATCAGGAACTGTCAGCCTTTCTTTTGTTCTTTTTTCAACATTGTTTATTCTGGGTCCCTTCCATTTCCATGTAAGTTTTAGGAGAGCTGGTTGATTTCTGCAAAAGGCAGCTGGGGATCTGGAGACCCACCTGGGAAGTGCGTGGCCAGGACGTGACTGTCTCAGTGCCCATGTTTCAGAGGGGGTGGCCTTGGGTGTGTGCACATGTGGCCACCACTTCCGGGCAGCTCAGCTCACTTTCTGTGCTGTTGTGACCATGTGTGGTGACAGTCAGACACCTAAACGCCACCTCCTCCAGTGGGTCCAGAGCCTGCGGACTGACTTTCCTCTGACCACATTAAAAATAAAACCAAGGTATTTTTCTTCTGGTTGTAAAGTTATACACAGTAATCATAGAAAATATTTACACTAGAAGAAACGGGGAGGCCGTATGTGTGGCGACAGGCGGTATATTGAAACCCTGTACTTTCTGCTCAACTTCTGTGAACCTATAACTGCTGAAAAAAAGTTTATACAAAAACACAAAACACAACAACATGTGGTCACACTCCGATCATGCCATCCAGCCTTCCTCCTGGTCCAGGCCTCAAGCCTGTCATCCCAGCACTGGCGGGCTCTCAGGGCCTCTGTGCAACCCTTGAGCTGTGCCTGATGATGTGCACAAGGCCAGTGACATCCAGAGGACCACGGGGATAGTCAGCAGCAGAGCCCGGACAGCCCAGAAGGCTGCCAGAGCCCTTCTCTCCATGGTGCTCTGCCTGGGGTGGCAGACGGGGTGCAGGGTGGGAACGGGGGCAGGCGGCATCCCTCACCTCATCTGACACTTTGAACCTCCGCAGCAGTGCCACAACTTTCTGCTTAAAGTTTTGTTGCTGTAAGACAAGCAGGACAGAATGAGAGCCCGGGGCCACTTCCCCTGGGGACACAGCAGGCCAGCAGCTGCCCCCGTGCATGGCCCTGCAGCGGGGTGGAACACAAGCACACTGTGGCGTTCAGGGCACATGCCAGGCTCGCAGGAGGCCAGTATCTTCACGAGCAGGTGGTCAGCCAAGGAACAGCCCTGAGGGGCCCAGTCCCAAGCCCGGAGACGGGGACTAGAGGGAGGGCGAGCGCCACCTCTACAGTCCTCCCAGAAGCCTCCATGCCGACGAGACTGCGGCCCTTCCCTGGCTCACGGCCCCTCCCTTCCCGGGGCACCACCTTACCCACAGGACTCGGGAGGGCAGGGCTCAGCAGAGGACCTGAGCTCTGTCTGCTCCCACGGCCACCCAAGCCACAGAGGCTCCACTCTGGCCACTGAGTGAGGTGGATGCTCCCAGCACCCGGGAGGGGCCTAAAAAAGGAGGCCCCTGCTCCCTCCCACAGAGCTGGCCACTCGGGCTCCAGAAGTGAGACTCCATCAGGGGCCGCCACAGCGGTATGGGCAGCAGCACCACAGCAGAGGACAGAGGCACACCCGCCTGCCAGAGGTAGCAATGGCTTCGGAGGCTGGATTTGTGTCCCATGGCTTCCCAGGCGGCCCTCCACGCTGGCCTGCCCTGGGGCAGCAGCAGGGCACTGAGCCCATGCAGGAGCTCTGGGCACCAGCGGTGAACAGCCTGCGATGGGCTAAGGCCTCCGCCTGCAGCTCTCCTCCTGCAGGAGAAGCCTGCCAGCCCTGCCGCCCTCGGGACCTCTGTGCTGGGGGGGCTGGATACTGAAGAGGAACAGGACTGGCCTCACACTGGGCGTGTCTGGGCACAAGCGGGGAGGAGACAGCCCCCCCGGCTCTGCTCGTGCAGTGGCCTGGGCAGGAGGGGGGCCTGTGGCCAACAGGGAGACGCCCTGCCTGGCTTGCACCTGCCTGTGCAGCTTTAACTGATCATGGCTGGGTACCTTGCAGCCCCCTCCCGCCCTCCCAGGGCGAGGCTGTGTGGGGGCTGCCCACCCTCACGCCATACCTGCGGGAAAGGATCAGGCCTCAGGGAAGCCAGCACAGTCTGGGGGAACGGCATGAGCTCCTGCCATGATACCAGGACAGGCCACCTCCCTTCCTGAACCTGCTCCTCTTGAGAGGGCTCCATGTGGACCATGCCCCCAGGCTCATGCCCACCCGGGCCCCTCCACCCCCCTTCCCCAGTGTTAGTAAAACCAGTTTCCACCGACCCTGGTCATGGACGCCGTTCTTACTATCGATCGCCGCTGCTTCTGGGGCTTCCCCACGTCAAAGTCATCCTCGTCCAAATCCTGCAGAGACGCCGCAGTGCCTAAGGTGCTCCAGGGACTCCCACCGCCCGCCCTGCACCTGCCTCCGGAGGCTCGGCAAGGGAGGCCAGTCCCACCTGAGCTGACAGAGGGAGCTGCCGCCTGGTGCCCCCAGGGTGTGTGCTCACCCACAGGGTGCAGATGGGAGAAAGGAAACACCGCTCGGGAGCCAGGCTCCCAGCCTCCCCACCCCATGCCGCCTGTGTGGCGGGGACTTGGGAGGGTCCTCGGCTGCCACTGGAGGCTACAGTTTCTGGGGGTCTTGGCAGGAGGTGGGCGCAGTGCATCAGGAGCCCCGCAGCCAGCGCCTCCCCTGAAGCCCTGGGGACCGCACGGCCGTCCCCCGGCCCAGGTTACCTGCCCCTGCACAGCGTCGTCGCTGGCCTCCTGCTCGGAGGAGAAGCTCTCGTACTCCTCCTCGGAGTAGTTATCTGCAGGATAGGCACATAGAGGGACAGTGCCTGAGGTTCCACCCGCATCCTGGCAGGGAGGCGGCACCGGGAGGGTGGGCCCGGACCCAAGGGGAGCCCAAAGAGATGCCTGCGGGCAGCAGGAAGGAGCCAACCCAGCAGGTGGGCAGTCTAGGAGCCGGGGGATGGGGGCGGGGGAGTCGCCATGCTTCCCTGCTACCACGTGCCCATCCCACAGCCACAACGGCCCCCACGAACCAGTCTCAGACCCCAGTGGCCCTTCCTGCCCATCATGCATTTCAGCCTGGATCTCATGCTTGGCTGAGGCCCCCACTTGCCTTCCAGCAACTCAGGGAGGCTAATGACCCCAACTATGATGGTGGTGACAGCCCATACCAGGACCTGTGCCCAGACCCTGGGAAGGCACCGTGATGGACCCTGAGACCTCCTGCAATGACAGGCCCTGCTGCCCAGTTCCCATGTGCGCATGCGCAAAACTGCTCACACTTGGAGCCCAGAGGGCAGACCCTGTGCCCCCTCCCGGCTTCCCAAACCTGGCAGGGTGGTGGCCGGGAGGTGGCACCCCCTTACGGAGAGGCAGCAGACGACCCGACTGTGGGCTGCACTCACCTGTGGACTTGGCTGCGGGGCCGGTCTGCATGGCACTGTCCTCATGGTCAGTGGGTTGGCTGGACAGGGAGAAGATCCAAATCTCTGCCACCCTGACTGAGGCCTCCTTGATGCTGCTGCAGAGGCTCAGCACCTGGCCCCCCTCGGAGGGGTGCTGCATCACCTGGGGGCAGGGCACTCTTATAAAAGGGACCACGGAGCAGGGGCCCTGGCAGTCCCAGCATTGGTGCACGTGCTGGACTTCAAGGGCTTTCCTCCCGGTGGTGGGCACCTCTGCAGGTGACCACGGGAGCAGGGACAGGGCCACAGGCCCGGAGGACAAGGACACAGGAGCAGGGTGGGTTGGCCACACAACGACGTGGGCGCCAGGTGGACAGGCCCTATGACGAGGATGTGGGCTGAGCCGGGGAGGTGAGCATCAGGCTAAGCTACGAGGGACTGAAGGGTGTTAGAGAAGAGGGTCTGAAGACCCCCTTCCCAGAGCAGTGTATGAAGCTGTGGGTGCTAGCCAGCCCGGAACTCCCAGATTCGGCCACCAACCCACGGGATCCAATTTCAGGCACCCATGTCTGTGGGGGACCAAGAAGGACTGGCCACCAGCACAGGGAGGTGACACCTGCCAGGCCAGCCCACCAGGACAGTGAGCCCCTGGGGCCACTCTGGTCCGGAGAGATTTCCAGCGAACCAGGCAGGGGGCAGAGCCCTGCCACTCCAGGCAGCCGGGCCCGCGCCCATGCTGCCCCCGATGCGAAGCTGTCGCCTTGACCCCGGTCTTGTGAAGGCGGCTTGGGACACACACGCAGACCGGAGCCCTTCCTTTTTGGAAGCTGCCTTTGGGGTCATCTGTTCAAATCCAGATATTGGGCTTTTATGGGCCAGACGTGGAAAGCCAATTCTTTGGTCAGGAAGAAAATGAGAATTTTGAGAAAGTGGCCTGTCATCATTGCAGGCCCCACATCATGAAGGCTGCTGACTTGATGCCGACATTCAGACCGGCTCCCTATACCTGCATGCGCAATGCACATGCAAGGGCACTGACGGACGGGGACGCACACGCTCACACGCACCGCCCGGGGTGGCAGTTGCCTCCCGCTTGGCCTGCCGTGCAGGCAGTGCTCCGAGCACGCACGTGTCACCTTGCTAAGGGCCGTCTAACTGCCAGAGTCCCCACAGCACAGAGCTGTGCACACCAATGCCAGGAGAGGCATCCTGGTCAGCGAGGAGGCAGACCCACACCACTTGTGCAACAGGACGGGCCGTCCTGGAAGGAGCCCGGGCAAAGGCTCAGTGTGCAAGCGTACGTCAGGGGTCAGCCTGGGCAGTGGGGCCTGGACGTGGGCAGTGGGGCCGCCTCTCCCCTAATGAAAGCCCACTCTTCCCCCCTCCGAGGGAGGATGGAGAGCGGCCGGCCTCTGAGAGAAGACCACGCCGCTCTGAGGGGGTCTGCCAGTGTCTGAGTCCCTCGCGGCACATCTAGCCGCGGCCTGGCATTGCAGCTTAATCAGAGCCCTCTGCACAGCAGGAGGGCAGGATGGCACCTCCCAGCCTCCTGAGCCATAATCAGCCTAGAGGCAGGAGGCCCAGAATGGCCAGAGAGGGCACAGACAGGCTGACCAGCGACCCAACGCCAGGGCCCCGAGGAGTCCAGGCCACCTGCCATTGCTGCATCTGTGTCTAAGGGCCGGCAGCGAGGCGAAGGCCCAACAGACCCCGGCCCCCTGGCACTCTGCACACCCTCCTTCTCCCTAGGGGCGGGCAGCTGGGCGGGGCTGGAACCTGCAGCAAGCTTGAGCTTGTCCTGGATGGACCAGCAGGAGGCAGTAAGCGCCCGAGGGGCACAGGCCTACAGGCCCAAGTAGGCACTGGTACGGGGCGTGCGTGGGCAGCACTGCCCTCTGAGCCCTGCACGGGGGTCCTGGGCCAGACAACTTCCCATGCAGGGCCGCTTGCAGCCACTGCCCTGGTGCCAACACAGCCCCACACTCCCAAGTGTCACTGATACCCAGCGGTCACCTCGCCAGCCCTGAGCGTGGCCCCATGACCCTGAAGGCCCCAACACATGGGACCCTCAGCTGACCCTTCCCCCAGACCCGTCCTGCGGCTCCCAAAGGCCCAGTGAGAGCTGAGCTCCTCGGCCTGGGGACCGACCCCTGAGTCCCCACCAACCGCCCTGGGGAAACCAGGTGCCACAGGACAGTGTGGTCTTGGGGGCTGGTCCCTGTGTGCTTCCCCTCAGTCCCATGCCAGGGGCCTTCTGCACCAGCTTTGTGCCACCCCGACCCTCCACGAGCAGCTGGTCATGGTTAGTGCCTGCTGAGCAGGATGAGGGTGTCCCAGCTGGGCACAGGGGCACTTACCCAGACACCACTCCCAGGAGGGCACAGGACAGGCCCACCCTGGGCAGAAATCTACCCTGGGCAGCGTGGAGCCCAGCCAGGTGTCCGTCCAGCTGAGGGCCTCTGATGCAGCCCGGCCCACAGCCCCCCTCACCTCGGCCATGTTGATGGCGCCCGCCGCCAGCGTCTTGTAGCCCAGGATTGTCCGGTGTTTGTAGCGCTTTCTCCGCTGCAGCATGATCTGCAGCTTGTTGCCGTCTCTCTTCAGGAAGTGAGGGTACTGCGGGAGAAGGGGCCACGGCTGCCATCCATGCCAGCAACCTGGCCCTGTGGGGTCTGGAGCACCTGCGTTCATGGGCCCCTGTGAGCCCGGAGGCTGGCTCCTCGATGGGTGGCCATGCGCCGCGGTCCAAGCTAGAAGCTGCAGCTCGGCTGCTTGCCGAGGCCTTTGGGAGGGGCCACACACATCTGCACCCGTCCCAACCAGCTCTGCAGCGTGTCTGCTGAGGACGGTCAGCGGGCCGGGGCACCCAGCAGTCCCCCCACACGGTGGGGCATGGCGCTATGCAGCCCTGGTGCCTGCGGGCCAGGCTGCACTGGCCCAGGTCGCCCGCAAGCTCGTGTGTGTAACACCTTCTCACAAGTTTTACTCCAAGTCCACGAACCAAAGTCCGAGGAGCCTGTCATTACCCCAACAATGGTGGCTACACACCTGTGCAGTTGTCCAAACCCACAGAACCTTGTACTGAAAGGGTGAACCACACATCTCACACACTTACTGTGAGCAAAGAGGATTTTTAATGGGTTTAAAATGGCCTGATGGTAAGTACGGGATTAATCTTTAAACTGAGTGTGTTGAGCAAGAAGAAAGTGTATCTGCTGAAGTTGAGGAACGCCAGCCTTAAAGCAGCTCTGCTAAGGGGGCTCAGCGGGGGGCTGCCCTGGGCCCGGGACAGAGCAGGGCTCTGGGCAGCCCACAGGGAGTCCTCTGTTCATCGTTCACACTGGGGGCGCATCCCAGGCTAAGTTGAGCCCACCCCGAATACTCCAAAGGGGCCTGACAGTGCTGAGTTCCCAGAGTTCTCTGCCTCTTCTCTAAACACTAGGATGGTTCGCGTTCAGGCCCCCCTGCATTCTCCATGGGGCCGGGACAGAAAACTCCATGTAATACAGCAAAGCAGCCTCCCAGCACCCCAGAGGGAACATCCGGGGAGGAGTGGGGGTCGCGCTGCCCACCGGGGCGCTATCCCCGCGCCCAGCGCCAGGCCCACCTGCAGCGAGAAGGTCAGCGCCAGGTCGGTCTCCACTTGTCCGCTGGGGGGCAGCACAATCTCATGGGACCGCAGGATCCGCTTGGAGCCCTGAGACACAGCGACACTCCTGACGCACAGCACTGGACAGGGAAGCCCCACACTCACCGCCACCCCCTCCTCTTCCTCTGCACGAAGGGCACAGAGCCAGGCAGGAGGCGCGTGCTCCCGTGCTCCCCAAGGCACCGTGGGAGACTGACCAAGAGCCTTAAAAATGTCGCATCTTTGACTCAGTGAGTCCTCTAGAAATCTGTCTTGAGAATGGCCTCAGCTTCTGCGACCAAGAAGAAACACAGAGGGCGCAGGGTGGCAGGACAGTGCCTGGAAGAGCAGAGGTGTGCGGAGGGCGCGCGCTTCTGAGAATGGCGTGGGAAGGGTGCTGCCAGCCCTGAGGGCACACACTGGCACAGGGCACGATGATTAAAACACGGGGGCACCAGCACAAAGACGGGGAAACAGGTCCGAAACACACACAAGAGCACATCAACGGAGACAATGAGCCTTTGGGCCACGTGGAAAGGCCATCTACCCACTACACGGCTGTGATAAGCAGACAAGGAATCACCTGTATAAAACTCACAGGTTCTGACCTTAAACCTTACACCAAAATAAATTCCAAACAGACTGAAGATGTTCATCATAGTATCGTTTTAAAAACACCCATGCCAACATGGATGAAGCTTGGTGACTTTATGCCAAGTGCTGGAAGCTGGACACAGACAAACATTGTGTGACCCCATGTGTGGGGCACTGAGGGGGAAACCCACAGGGCCGGAGGCTACCCAGGCAGGGGATCCGTCGGACCAAGATGTGGGGTGCAGAGAAATGAGAGAGAGCAGGAGTGGGGCGTGGGTCCAGGACAGACGTGTGAGCCGACAGGAGCGAGCAGGAGCCCTGGGCACCGCAGCGTCACTGGCCAGTGTGGCCCTGGGTGGGGCTCTGCTTGGACATCCTGCTGCCAAGCCAGCTGACGGCAGCCAGGCTGCTGCCCTAGGCACCACGTGGCATCAGTGCAGAGGCCCGGATGCCCCAGCTGCTCGGCTGCAGTGTGCAGCGACCCCCCCCCCCACCAGTTCCGCCTCCCCAGGGGGTGGGAAGGGACACCCTGGGTGGGCCGGGCCTCCTGCCCTCTGCCCTGTGTAGCTCTGGGGCTGAAAACTCACGGCAGCAGCTTCGTGGAGGAAAGGCGTTTCTTCAGACCTTTATTTAAAGCCTATCAGGTTTTGGATGGTAACAACTCACAGGAAAAATGAAGGTGGCCGCACGCATCAGGAGCCACAGGCCGGTCCCAGGCATCCCCGTGGAGCCGTGGACATGGGCTCCAGAAGCCTGGGACTGAAGGGAAGCAGGCCTGCCCTGAAGGGCATGCGGTCTGGGGGCCCTGGGGGACAGCATCCTGTGCCCTGGGCCCTGGGCCCAAAGCGGCTGGGTGGCCCGTACTGCTGAGGTCGGGCTGTCGGGATGGGTGGGTCCGCACCCGTCTCCCGGGCGGCGTGGGCCCCTGAAGGGCCCAGGATGTGGTGGAGGAGGGCCCTTACCTGCATCTTGACTGCGATCACCACTGAGATGAGCTCCTTCTCCAGCTCCCTGAAGACCACCAGCTTCTTCAAGGTCAGGCTGCACAACCTGCAAAGGGCACAGGGCAGCTCAGCAGGACCCTCAACCCCCAGAGCCCCACCTCAGGTGTCCCAGGAAGGCCGGAGCCACCGTCCAGCTCTGTGCATGAGGCAGGCCCCCCGCCTCCCAGGTCCCTGAGGACGGGTCTCGGGCTCCTGGTGGTGGCTCAGCGCAGGTCTGGGGACAGGCAGGCAGAAAGGCAGCAGGCCAGGGAAGCCCTGGACAGGGCAGCTCTGCACCGCCTCCCCCTGCAGACCCCGCCCGTCATCCCCAGTTGGGGCACCGCAGCCCTGAGCAGAGAGGCCTGGAGGGCGGCAGCAGCCACGTGGCAGGATGCGCATCCACCAGAGACCTGCCCGGGCTCCCTCTCCTAGCCCGACGCCAGTCCGCCTGTTTGTGGGGACAACAACAGGGCCCAAGGGCAAGGGACCCCCACACAGGTGCCAAGGCCAGGCCCACAGGGGCACCCAGGCTTTCTGTGCCCAGCACGCTGCTGCCCGGCCCCACACTGTGACCTGAGCCCCACACAGCAGGACAGCCTCCACGGTGACCCACGTGCTCTCCCTGCCTGCAGCAGCCGGGCTCAGCAGGCCAGGCAAAGAGCCCACTGCCTGGACATGCACTCTGCACCCCAAGACCTGGCTGCAACATCTGCAGGTGCCCTCAGTGCTGCCAGCCACGCGTGGACCAGGGACCCCACTGTCCTGTGCCTCTTAGATTTTACATTTGTCTACTTGGCACCCATTAGTCATAAAGCCAAACGACCGAGATTATTTACATCTCATCTCCCCTGGACCGCAGCCCATACTTCCAGCCACCTCTTTATCAGATGCCCCACACCAGGCCGGGGAGCCCGCTGGGTTCTTCAAACGGCCAGTGCTGACCTGCTTGTCTGCCCTGCCCTGCTTTTCCCACAGGAACCCGATGAGGGCTCTGGCCTGGGCCCTGCCCTCCCGCTCGGCCTCCCTGTGGCCCTCAGCGCCCTGGCAGGCCTCTTCTTTCTAGGGTACGGTGAGTAATATCAGACTTGTCTTTCAATGGCACCAACTTGTCTGTGTTATCACTCAAACTGGGCCTAAAGTCAGCCTGTCACAGGCGGCACAGAGCGGGGACAGTGGCGACCCCGCCTGCACCCCACTGAGCCCGGAGGAGCAGCGGACGCGGGGCAGCTCCAGGCTGGAGGCAGACGGACAGGCCCTAAACAGTCCCAACAGACACAGCACCACGGGGGAGCCGAGCACCACGGGGGAGCCGAGCACCCCTCCCGGCTCCCAGCCCTGCCGGCTCCACCCACTGGGACCACTTTGATTCTGTAGGGCTCCATCTTACTGAGCAAACAACCGGCAAGGGGAGAAGACAGAGAAGGAGACAGCCTAAAGGAGTCGATACTCACCAGGACAGACCACATCCTGCGCCATAAACACAGAACTGAAGCCCAGAGCACCTACCTATTCACTAGAAGGGGTGCTGCCCAATTCACGCGTCACTGAATAAAGCCACTTAGATCTTCAAAAATGATAATGATGATGAAATACATTTTAAAACAAAACAAAATACTGAACTTATATAAAGTATGTTCTCTGACCAGTTAACCAAAAATCAGTAATAGAAAGACAGCTGGACACACCAACTACTCAGAAGTGAAGTGCACTCCTAAGCATGTCACGGGCCAAAGAGGATGCCTCGGAGGGCTACAGAAACATTCTGTGTGGGACAGAAGTGAAATAATACAAATCAAGTTCTATGGGATGCAGCCAAAGCGAGGTTGGGCACAATCTATACCGTTTATATGCATGTGTTAGAAAAGAGGAAAGGCCTCAAGCACACAATCGAAGCTTCACCTTACACACTAGGGAAAGAAGAGCAAATTAAACCCAAAGTGAGCAGTACAAAGGAAATAATGACCATAAAAGCAGAAACAATGAAATTGAAAACAAAAAACAACAGAGAAAATAAAACCCAAAGCTGGTTCTTTGGGAAGACTGGACAGAGAAAAAATAGAGGATGAGAGAGAGAGAAGGCAAAAATCACCAATATCAAGGATAAAAGAAGGCACATCACTACAGATCTCACAGACTACATAAAAGTGTGATCAGGGAATTCTACAAAGAGCCGTGTGCACATGCATCTGAGAACCTGCACAGACTGTGCCCATTCCTTGAAAGCTTCCAAGTGCCCAAACTCCCAGGATGAACAGCAGATCACGGAACAGCCTACTCTGTGAAGAAACTGAACTGACAGTTAAAAAACTCCTGAAAAAGAGAACTCCAGGTGAACTTAATCAGACATTAAAAGAAGAAATAATACCAACTGTACATAATATCTTTCAGAAAACAGAAAAGAAATACTCCTCACTCATTTTATAAGGTCAGCAATCACCCCAATACCAACACCAGACAGATACAGTACGGAACAGAAAACTATAGGCCAATTTCCCTGATGAGCATAGACGCAAAAACACTCAACAAAATATGAGCAAACTGAATTCAAAAATACATCAAAAAGATCATCCATCATGATCAAGTAGGATTTATTCCAGGGATGCAAGGATGGTACAATATTAGAAAATCAATCAACATCATCCACCACATCAACAAAAGGACAAAAATCACATGATCATCTCCATAGATGCTGAAAAAGCATTCAACAAAATTCAACATCCATTCATGAAAAAAACTCTCAACAAAATGGGTATAGAGGGCAAGTACCTCAACATAATAAAGGCCACATATGACAAACCCACAGCCAACATCATACTTAACAGCGAGAAGCTGAAAGCCTTTCAAGATCAGGAAAGAGACAGGGATGCCCACTCTCCCCACTTGTATTCAACATAGTACTGGAGGTCCTAGCCACGGCAATTAGACGAAACAAAGAAATACAAGGCATCCAGATTGGTAAAGAAGAAGTCAGACTGTCACTATTTGCAGATGACATGATATTGTACATAAAAAACCCTAAAGAATCCACTCCAAAACTACTAGAATAAATATCTGAATTCAGCAAAGTTGCAGGATACAAAATTAATACACAGAAATCTGTTGCTTTCCTATACACTAACGATGAACTAGCAGAAAGAGAAATCAGGAAAACAATGCCATTCACAATTGCATCAAGAAGAATAAAATACCTAGGAATAAATCTAACCAAAGAAGTCAAAGACCTATACCCTGAAAACTATAAGACACTCTTAAGAGGAATTAAAGAGGACACTAACAAATGGAAACACATCCCATGCTCCTGGCTAGGAAGAATTAATATTGTCAAAATGGCCATCCTGCCCAAAGCAATCTGGAGATTCAATGCAATCCCTATCAAATTACCAACAGCATTCTTCAATGAACTGGAGCAAATAGTTCTAAAATTCATACGGAACCACAAAAGACCCCAAAAGGCAAAGCAATCCTGAGAAGGAAGAATAAAGCGGGGGGATTACAGTCCCTGACTTCAAGCTCTACTACAAAGCCACAGTAATCAAGACAAATTGGTACTGGCACAAGAACAGACCCATAGGCCAATGGAACAGACTAGAGAGCCCAGATATAAACCCAAGCATATATGGTCAATTAATATATGATAAAGGAGCCATGGACATACAATGGGGAAATGACAGCCTCTTCAACAGCTGGTGTTGGCAAAACTGGACAGCTACATGCAAGAGAATGAAACTGGATTATTGTCTATCCTCATACACAAAAGTAAACTTGAAATGGATGAAAGAATGTAAGTCATGAAACCATAAAACTCTTATAAGAAAACATAGGCAAAAATCTCCTGAATATAAACATGAGCAACTTTTTCCTGAACACATCTCCTCAGGCAAGGGAAACAAAAGCAAAAATGAACACATGTGACTATATCAAACTTAAAAGCTTCTGTACAGGAAAGGACACCATCAGCAGAACGAAAAGGCATCCTACAGTATGGGAGAATATATTTGTAAATGACACATCCAACAAGGGGTTAACATCCAAAATATATAAAGAACTCACAAGCCTCAACACCCAAAAAGCAAATAACCCGATTAAAAAATGGGCAGAAGATATGAACTGACAATTCTCCAAAGAAGAAATTCAGATGTCCAACAGGCACATGAAAAGATGCTCCACATCACTAATTATCAGGGAAATGCAAATAAAAACCATCACTTCACACCAGTTAGGATGGCCAGTATTGAAAGACTAAGAACAACAAATGCTGGTAAGGATGTGGAGAAAGGGGAACCCTCCTACACTGCTGGTGGGAATGTAAACTAATTCAACCATTGTGGAAAGCAATATGTCAAAAAACTAAAAATAGAAATACCATTTGACCCGGGAATTCCACTCCTAGGAATTTACCCAAAGAATATAATTTCTCAGATTCAAAAAGACATATGCACCCCTATGTTTATTGCAGCACTATTTACAATAGCTAAGATATGGAAGCAACCTAAGTGTCCATCTGTAGATGAATGGATAAAGAAGATATGGTACATATACACAGTGGAATACTACTCAGCCATAAGAAAGAAACAAATCATACCATTTGCAACAACATGGATGGAGCTAGAGGGTGTTATGCTCAGTGACATAAGCCAGGTGGAGAAAGACAAGTACCAAATGATTTCCTTCATTTGTGGAGTATAATAACGAAGCAAAACTGAAGGAACTAAACAGCGACAGACTCACAGACTCCAAGAACGGACTAGCGGGTACCAAAGGGAAGGGGTGGGGGAGGTTGGGTGGGGAGGGAAGGAGAAGGGGATTCAGGGGCATTATGATTGGCACACATGGTGTGGGGGGATCAGGGAGAAGACAGTGTAGCACAGAGAGGGCAAACAGTGACTCTGTGGCATCTTGCTGTGCTGATGGGCAGTGGCTGCAGTGGGGTGTGGAGGGGCACGCTGGCGGGGGTGAGTGTGGTGACCACATTGTTTTTTGGTGTGAGACCTTCATAAGAGTGTATGTCAGGGATTCCTTAATAAAATAAATAAATAAATAATAAAAATGTATTAAGAGGATGAAGACAAGCTGACACTGGGATGAAAGGTTTGCAAATCAGACATCTGACAGAGGGTTTAGTCCACAATACATAAAGATCTCTCCAAAGTTAACATGAAAACAAAACAACCCAATTAAAAAAATGGACATTTCTTCGAAAATGACATGGACAGTAAATACACACCCAAAAAGCTGCTCTACATTATTAGTTATCAGGAACATGCCACAACAAGATACCAGCACACACCTGTTGCCTGACCCCCAAACCGAGGGACCTGATGCACGTACTGACAAGGAGGCAAGCGAGGGGGCACTGTGCCTGTGGGTCCTGATCCAGAGCCAGACGTGCAGCTGCTTCGCAGCCCGTGACCCCCGCCACCACACACTTCATCCAAGGGAAATGAAATGGTCCCCCCACACTGGGAGGGCTGCTTGGGGAGCAGGGAACTGAAGCACACACACAACCATATACACACGTGTGCACACAGCTCCACGTACACACACATGTACACCCCACACACATGTGCACACCTCCATATACACAACTCCACACACCTCCAGACACATGCTCCCAGGCATCCATCTGCATACACACATGCACACGCACTGTGGCCTGCACACACATGATGCCAGGAGGAGCGCAGGTGAAAGGCCAGCCGGCTTCTGCGGCACCCTGGGAAAGGTGCAGAGCGGGGCTGGGGACGGCCGAGCGAGGTGGTCTTGGGGACGACCGCCCCGTGTTCTGAGCCTGGTCAAGGGTGGTGATGGGAGTCTCAGAGCTGTAGATAAACATGGAGGCAAGTTGAAATCAAGTATATGTAAACTTTAAAAAGTAATTTTTCAAAAGTTAAAGATACACAAGCTACAGGTTATGCTGACCAATGACAAAGAAGGAGCCTCCTTTGGACCCTGCTCGGAGTGAATGAGGCCCTGAGCACTCCCACGGTGCGTACGGGGGACTCAAGGCTCTGTTCTCTTCCTTCTCAGGGCTCCACCACTCCCACCTCTAGAAGTTTCCATCCTGTACGGTTTGCTTGGCGGTGGTGGGGCTCAGTCTGGGAGGCACAGTGGGACCCCGCTCTGGTGCTTCCTCATCAGGGGGCCATAGGCCTCCGGCCATGGGGAGCCCTCTTGCTCTTCCAGCCCGCTGGGCGGGCACGGGCTCTGCGGAGAGCCAGTCTACACCACGCGCATCTACCTGCTTCTCCAGAGGCACACCTCCCACTTGGATTCCCTTTTTTCCTGGTAATCAATCAAGCTGATGTGATTCATGAAAACATTAATAGCACAACGAGAATCAACTGCATGCAGAAACTGAACCAGATAAACAGAACAAATGCCTTGTTTTTTTTATCCAAGGTTGGTTCTGAGAGAGGCCCGAGGGCTTGATTATAGGCAACCAAGGATGGATTTATTGCACAACACTTGGCCCTCAAGGAACTAATGAGCAAATACACTAAAAAAACCCCACAAACGATGATTCATCGCTAACCTGGAACTGTTATTCAAACACCCTGCAATTGTAATACACTCAGCAGTGACAAAGAAGGAAGCCAGGGATATTTTAAAAATACTGTCATATAAAATGTGATCCCCTCAACAGGTGAAAACCCAATTTCCCATCCAAAGGGGACTGCTCCACGCCTAGCGTCTCTTCTCTCTCAGACGGTGTCTGCTCAGAGCCGTAGGGCAAAAGGCCGACTGTTACCGGATGCTGGAGACGCAGCCCTTGGTGTGTCTTCTGGGCCGGAGCAGAGAGGCACACCGAGAGCAATGCCCCAAATCCAGGTGTCTGCTGACGAGAATTAGACGTGCTCTGTGTGAACTGCAGGTCTTTCTAAAGAAGCAAGCCGGCCAGAACCGCAGCGCCCCCCTGCGTGCTCCCCACCACCCTCCCTCTGCTCCCTCTACAGGAACCACCATCCGGAGGGCATCCCTCTGGGACACTGGCAGCTGTCCTCCCACTGGGCTCCCCACCCTCCCATGGTAGCGGGCCTCCCCCACGTCAGCTGCCTGCTGG
The DNA here is from genome assembly GCF_030020395.1 of Manis pentadactyla. Classification (NCBI taxonomy): domain Eukaryota; kingdom Metazoa; phylum Chordata; class Mammalia; order Pholidota; family Manidae; genus Manis; species Manis pentadactyla. Next base: position 915,630 of record NC_080029.1, read on the forward strand.
CTTCCCCACCAGATACCAGGTCCTGCCTTACAGGCAGTGGGTGAGGCCAAGCAGCCCCAGCAGTGAACCCGAGCAGACTGATGTGCCTCACGTCCCAGGCAGCACATGCCTTGCCAGTTCCCTTCCTCCTGGCTGCAATGGCAGGACCTAGGCAGCCACGGTGGGCCCAGAAGGGGAAGCCACGCACCGAGTGCCCCGGAGCCCCCAGTCAGCTCTGGAGCACGGACGCCTGCCCCTTCACTCAGGGCAGCAACCAGCTCGGCAGCTCTGTGTTTCCAGCTTTCTGCACAGAAACGTCGCTGCACCCTAGCCTGCCAGGCACACCACACTTTCCTACACACGCATGCATGTGTCCTAAGCCATGCGGCTGACATGGGTCTGTGTACACTTTGGCAGCATGTCCTTCCCACCCTCATCTCACTTCCTTCAGAGAGTCGTCCATGCTGGGCCACGCAGCTCACAAGCCCTCCCCTAGAGTGTACACTTCACTTTATACAACCTGTCCACCCTCTGCTGACGGCCATTCAGACTGTCCGGGGATCTCACAGGACCACCCCCAGCCTGCATGTGCACAGGCGCTTGTGGGGCCGCACCTGACTGGGATCACTGGCTCTGAGCCTGCCTGGGGGACTGTCAAACCACTTCTTCCAAGCTGTGTGTGGCACTAACATGAACCCCCACTGGCCCACAGCGGGTGTGGATTCCCGCATGTTCACGCAGTCTGCTGGGGCCACCAGAACAAATACCACAGGCCAGCGGCTTACACGGCAGCCATCCATTCCTCCCGGTTCTGGGGCTGGGGGCTGAGACCAGGGTGCTGGCAGGAGGGGTTCCTCTGGTCACAAGGGTCTGCCAGGCGTCTCCTTGGCTTGTGGATGGCCACACTCCCACATCCTCTTCACACGGCCTCCCTCCGTGCAAGTGCCCACATGGTGTCTGCCACCCAAATGTAAGGTCACCAAGCCCACCCTAATGGCCTCATTTTAACTTAATCACCTCCTTAAAGGCTCCAGTTCCAAACAGTTACATCCCCAAGATACTGGGAGAGCAAGGAATTCAACATGTGAATTCTCGGGGGACATATCCATCCCCAAGTCACCATGCCCCAAATGGAGACCCATTACATCTGGGGGTGTGGCGTGGGACGTGCTCCGTTTCGCTCTGTGCCAGGGAGGCCGAGCCTCTGCCCAGGCATCCGCTGCTGGAAGCGTTTCCTGCAGCCTCCGGCCTCACCCCTCACCTATCTCCTGCTGGGCTGATGCTTTATCAGCGGCAAGGAAGTCGTCATTTTTTTCTAGATTCAATAATTGCCATGGACATCGCCTACACGGCCTGTCACATGTGTGGCTCTCCAATGTGTACGCAATGAAGTGTTACGCTCCCTGGATGCTACGTTCTCTGATCCCATAGCTCTCCTTCCAGCTGCTGAACTTCCAGTTTCACGCTGAGGTAACTCACCCGTTCGGCACCACTGTGTGGTGTGAGGCGGTGACTGATGTTACCATTTCCTGGGCAGATGTCCCCTTGTCCCCAGACCCTTTCTCCAGGAGCACGTCCTCTCCTTCCTGAATGAGGCCCCTCCGAAGCCCGCCATGGGTGTGTGCTGTCACGGACCCCAGTACGGTGTGTCTACAGTTGGCCATTTCACACTGTTTTAATTAGTAGAGCTTGGTGAAATAAACAGTACCTGCCAAGTACTCCTCCAACACAAACATGCATTTTTCTTTAAAGTTGCCTGTTTCACATGAATTTTAGATTTACCTTACCAAATTCTATTCCCATGTGGAATTTATGAAATTAAAATGCATTTAGGGAGCACTGACAGATCTCGGTCACTGGGTTTGCACAGGGCTCCTCGATGGCCTGCATCCTTGAGGTCAGGCGCTTCTCCTGTGCCAGGCCTTAACCCCCTCGGCTCCATTTATTCCCAGATGGCTACTAGCTGCTTTATGAATAACACCTCATTTTCAAAGTGATTACTGCAGGCATCTTAATGCTCTTAACTCTGTACGTTGACCTCCCACCAATCAACCTTCCAGAACTCCTCCTGGTCCTATAATTCGTTCACCCTCTTACTGCCCATTCGAACCGTGCTGTACGCGAAGGGCGATTCTGTTTCTTCCCGCCCAGTCCTGTTTACTTTCCGTGTCCTGTCACGCTGCCCAGCACTTCGAGGACAGTTCTAAGTAGTTACCCTCCTTCTTGATTTTGAAGGTGATACTTCTGGCATCAAGAACGATGTGGGCACAGTAGCGCTACCCCACAGACTTCCTGCAGTGACAGAGACGCTCCACAGCTGCACCGACACAGTGGCCGGCATGGGATGTGTGGCCAGCGCGGCTTCAGGCATGAGATGCACATTTTAACGAATCAGCGGCCACCGTGGCGCGCGTACTGGAGCGTGCAGGGCCGCGGCATCTCCGCAGGTGCCGCGCGACAGGGTAAGTTTCCGGGTCACTCCCAGATTCCCAAGGGTGTGTGCTCGATTCCTTCCGGTGCTTTCTCTGGACCACCATACGGTTTTTCCCTTTCAATCTGAGTGTGACAAATTAAAATAATATTCTAATGCTAAATGAATCACATCCCTGAAATGATTCCTCCTGTGTGATGTAACTTCGTCCTTTTATACCTCGTATAGATTTTTGGTCAACATTTCATTTCGGACTTTCACATCTGAACCCCTAAGAGGGGTCACCCTGCCTCCCCCCCCGGGCTGTCCTTGCGAGTGTTCATGACCCCACTGCCCATGTAAATGGACAGCCTCACCTCTTCTTTTAACCTCTTTCCAATCTCTGAAACACTTCATATGAGGTGGAGCTTATTACTTGAAGATTTGGTAAAATTCACCAAAATAAAAACACCTGGTGCTCTTTGGGGAGAGAGGAGGTTTCAATGTAATTGGTCTCTTCACGCTTTCTCTCTTCTAGTCAATTACTAAGCAGTTCACATCTTTTCTACAAATTATCCTACCACCAAGTTTTTGTATTTGTTGAGTTCCTGCTGAGTGTTCCCGACGTCACTTGCTTCATTCGTTCCTGAGCCCCACGTGCTTCCTTTCTGTGATCACGCTCGCCGACGGTTCGCCCTGTCACCCACCCTTCCAAGCAGCTGGCCTCCGGCTTTGGCTGATGCCCAGCAGTTTTCTGGCTTGTGAAGTCTTGCTGCGCACTTCCTCCATTCCTCTGTCTTCAAAGCTCCACTCTGTGCCATGTGCGTCTGCATGGGACGGGTGCTCCCGGGTGGGGACATCATTCTCACCCCTGGACACTCGCACTTAGAATGAGGACACTCGGTGTTCAGAACTGACACCCGACGGGACGACGTGGGATTTCTGACTCCACGTGGCAGCCCACCGTCCCCTCCCGGGGGTGTCTCCTTGCCACTCCAGGGCCCCGGCAAAACGATCCCCACTTCACACGACCACCGCAACAGAACGCTCCTGGGGCTGCCGGCCATATGGGCTGCCATCCCAGCCACCACGCCAGCCCCAGCCCGGCCCACGGCCCCTCTTCACACCCGTGAGCCCCCAGGGCTCCCCGTTCACGTGTGCAAGCGGTGACGGGACAGCAGCACCACCTGACAGAGCGGTCGCACTGATGCGCCAGCCTTGGTGGGGGAGGGAGGAGCCATTACAGGGACCCCTGAAGATGGCCGGGGGATGACCCTGCTCTTGGCCACAGAGTGCCGCGTCTCTGGGTGGGAGAGGGTCTGATGCACCCTCAGTCCTCAGGGCCACTGGTTCGTGCAGGAAGGGCCAGGCCGCCAACACTGGGGGGTGGTCAAGCATCCCCAAGAACCTGCAGGGCCGGGCCTGAAGGCCTGCGGTTAGCCAGCCAGGAGGCTCGGCAGAGCGGCTCGCAGCCCAGGACGACCGGACACCCCAGGCTGGGCTGGAATCGAGCTCAAGGCAAATGCAACCATCTCAGTGCCACCTCCTGCCACCAGGAGACTGGGTGGACCCAGTCATCGCCAAGTCCCCGCCTGTGGGCCTCTGGGTCTTGGGGCAGCTCAGGGTGCTGGGGCTTCTGCGTGCTATCAGGTCAGGGAGCCTGCAGATTCCAACAGGACGCAGTGCCTGGGCCCCACACCGAGGCCCTGCACCGCGTGGCACCCGCCTCCACACAGAGGGGAGGTAGGCTTCCCAGGTGCCGGCAGGGCCGCAGGGGAGAGCAGGGCAGGGGAGGGTGGGGGAGGTGGTGGAGGGAGGCAGATGGAAGGCCTCCACATCCACCCTGGAGCTGAGCCGTATTGGTGGACCCACAATGGGAAGAGCAGGGGTGCTCCTGGGCCGAGCCCTGCGGGCAGGAGTTGGGTGGGTCAGGGTCAGGGATGGACGGACGCTGAGCCCTGGGACTCCGGGGCTGGTGGAGGCACAGAGTGCCCTGGGGACAGGTGGGTGGGGGCAGCAGGGACCTCCCCCAGGGGCCACTCAACAAGGCCCAAGTGGGCAGGGAGCAGGGGCCCAGTGGTCTGCTGTGGGTAGAGCTGAGGCAGAGGCACCAGGCCGGGACAGGTGCTTTGGGGAGGTGGTGAAGCGGGAGAGGCAGCGGGCAGGGAGGGCACACCGTACCCCGGTGCCCCAGTTTCTGTGAGTCGCGGAACAAGTGACATTTCAGAAAGCTCACGAGAGCCTGGTCTTGCAGAGACTTACCCAACCGAGGCCTGAGGGGTGCCTCCCTCTACAGGGCTGGCTCGAGCTTTGTACTCCCAGGTGCTGACGGAGGCCAGTTGCACCCACCCCTCCCCAAGTGGTGATGTTGGGAGCCCACATGCACACCCCACAGTGGGGGAAGGAAGCTGAGGGTCCCCCCGGACCCCTGCCTGCCCCCAGGAAACATGGTCAGCACACATGCCCCAGTCCCAGGACAGAGACCTCGGCTCACCCGCCTCCAGAACCTCGATTCCAAGTGGTGGGGGCAAGATCTCCAAGGGCAGACAGGGCGACAAACAGCAGAAGGCTGCCTTTTCTCTTTGGAAGACTGAGACCCCCTCCCCCCGCTGTCCCCAGGTGTGTGATGAAACCAGGGGCGGGAGCCTGGGGGTACACAGGGTGGCTCAGGGAGCATCCGTGACCCAGGGGAGCGGGCTGGGCACCCCCTTTAAACCAAATTCCCAGAGCCTGGGAGGCATCCTACCTTCACTTGGCCATGGGAGGGCACTGGCCGGGGGCCGGGTGGACCGCCAGCAGGGTCCTGGGCCCCAGGAGGCAGAGGTGCACAGGAAGGCACCCCCACGTGGGAGGCTCAGGCTGGATCCCAGGCCTACAGGCACCTGAACCTTCCCTGGGCCTGCGCCGGAGGCCGGTCTAGCCCAGCCAGGCCCGGAGGTCAGCGTGGGTGACATGGGTTTGGCTGTAACTTTTTCCACCCTTAGTGGGAGCATCAACTGCTACAGCCTTATTTTGGGGAACAATTTGGCAATGTCTATCCCTGTCTTTTCATTGGGACAAAATATATGTAAAATAAGCCACTTTCAATTAAGTGTGTGGTTTGGTGGCATTAAACGCATTCACATATTCAGCCATCCCCACCATCCTGTCCAGAACTTTCCATCTTCCCCGTGGATGCTAACGCCCTCCAAGCCTGCCCAGGGGCACCTCATGTGGCAGGTCACGCGGAGTGCCCTCCCTGTCTCAGCCTGAGGTCCACAGGGTCCTCCGGCTGCGAGGCGGCAAGGACCTCCCCCCTTACTGCACCATGTGGAGGCCTCACCCGTGCATCCCTCAGTGGGCACTGGGCCACCCCACACCTGGGCCACCTGGGTGACGTTGTGAGCATGCATGCACACACATCTGCTTACCCCCTGGCTCACTTCTGGGCACAGAGCACAAGTGGAGCTGCCGCATCATGTGGTGACCCTGAGCTCGGCCGCGGGGGCCCCCTTCCCACAGCAGCTGCCTGGTTTGCATCCCTGCCAGCAGCCCAGGGGCGGGCTGGCGGCTTGGGACTGAAGGCTTTTGCTGAGGAGGGTTCTCCCCGCATCCCTGGGAGGAGAGCAGGTGGTCCTCTGCACCCCAGGCCTGCCAGGGCCTGAGCGTGGTGAGCAGAGGTGACAGAGTTCTGCGGCTCAGAACACCGGGCACGGGCATAAGCTCAGGCAGAACAGTGCCCGCATGGCTGGGGACAGAGTGGACAGAGCAGAGGACCAAAGGCAGAGGGAGGACAGGCGGGGGGCCTTTCTGGAGGAGCGCCGAGACCCCCATCTTCTCTCCACTCAGCACCTGTCCCCAGCGTACTGGGGTTCCGGCAAGGGACCCCACACCCTCTCCTGTTCCCTCCAGCTCTGCCCACCCCCTGGGAGCATCTCAGCCTTGCTCCTGCTGCTGAACTATCCGCGTCCACTGTCCAGTTTAGCTCGCACAGGCACTCACTGTTCTGGAATGTTCTTCCGCCAGAGTCTCCTGGCCCCATCCCACAGATGCAGGGCTGCGCCCCTACTGAGTTCTGCTCCCTGCTCGCCTGCTCGCCATCGCCTGGCGGGACCTGGACCTGGCATCTGCTGCAGCCCAGAGCAGGACGAGGCCGCTAGTGCCTCTGTCCCAGGCGGCTGTGCCTTGGCCGCTTCCCAGCTGCCACCCTGACAAGGCAGCCCAGGGCTCCTCCCGGCCCTCCTGGTCCTGGGCTAACAACCCCAAGACCCCTGCTGTCCTGCTGGCACCAGCCAGAGAGCCACCTGCCTGCGGGCTCACTGCCCCCTGCGCCCAGCCTCCGGGCAGCCCTCGAACAGGCAGCGCTCGCCCAGGACTTCCTGCACTCCCAGCACAGCACAGCCCCCAGGCTGTCCCACAGGGCCTGGCCCCATCCCACCACTGCCCTGGGCCACTTGGGCCTCCTTGCTGTCCCCTACCCCTGCAGCACATGGGTCTGTGCTGCCACACTGCCACCTCACTCCCTCCTCCTCCCCACGGGGGCGCTCGTGTCTCCTGGTTCACTGTCTGCCTCCCTGAGCAGAGGGTAGGGACCACGAATGGGATTGGACCCTAGGGCCTCGGACAGCACCTGGCACATGCAGCCAGGTCCTCACCAAGGAAGGGCTGGGCACACCATGCCCAGAGGGAGGCACTAGCGCCAACGCAGTGGCTCACCCAGCCCCGTGAGACACTAGCTCAGCTCGATCGGAAACGGGGCTGTTACCACAAGCCAGTGAGAGGTGGTCAGTAGACGCAGGAAAACAGCTCCAAAGCCGGTGGCAGACAAAGGGCCAATGTCCCAGCACAAAGGCTCTTAGGCAGGCACAGCAAGAAGACAACGGCCCACAGAAACGTGGGTGGTGGCCATGCGGACGGGAGCTACAGCAGCACAGACCCCGACACCCAGTGACCTCAGGCTCCAGAACCTTCCGGGGCTGGGGCGGACTTACTGCCTGCCGCCAGGAGCTGGCGGAGACAGGCACGGGCCGGTGCACCCTGACTTCCTGCTGTGAAGAGTCTCAGCACCACCACTTGGGGTGTCTCCTGGGCACATGGAGGCGTTTCAGCCAACAGCTGGGAGTGGGCTGGGGGGCCAGACGCTAAGCTCTGACACTGCCCCAGAGCAACGCCCTTGAGCTCGCCATCCCAGGGTCCAAGTGAGCCACACATCACACCCTCTCACCTGCTGGTCTGGCTTCCTAGAACCTAGAACCATCCCTGCTCCCCTTTCTTTAAACTCATTTTTGCTGCGGTAAAATGCTCATGATGTAAAACTGACCATTCTGACCATTTATGGTGCACCTTTAGCACGTACACAGAGCTGTGCGACCATTGCCTCTGATCCCAGGACACTTTCATCGCCCCACAGAGAATCCCCCAGCCCCCTGCTCCCGCCCTCTGCCCACAGCCCCTGGCGGCCCGGCCTGCTCTCTCTGCACCTGCAGCATTTCATGCGAAGGGGATCGCACACGCGGCCTTCTGTGCCTGGCCTCTGCACTGAGCAACTGCTCTCTAGATTCGCCCACGTGGCATGTCAGGCCCTGCGCCTGTCGAAGGCCGAATCATATTCCATTCTTTGGTGGGCCGCATTCTGTCAGTGTGCTCCTCCACTGATGGACCTTGGATTGCCCACCGTTTGGCACGTGTGCGTAAAGCTGCTGCAGATGCTCACATTCAGTAGGCTGACACCCCCATCCACAGCCCCTGAAGCCTGCAGAGTGCGCAGCCCTGAAAGCAAGCAGTCTCCTCCCAGTACGCAGCTGTGAATGGTGAGACATACAAACCGGGTGCGGTGAGAGGCTCAGGGCGGAAGCTAACGGCAGAACAAACAGACTTTAATGACACACTCCTAAGTCACGGGCACACGGCCCACTGGGCCCTCTCCTCATGGTGCTGTGGGATGACAAAGCGCCACATGACAAGATGCAGTGAGGGGCAGCGCAGGGCCGTGGCATGGTGCTGGCTGCCACCGACCTTCTGCCCAGGTGTCAGAGCAGGATCACCCACCCCCAGGCCACGGCTGACCGCAGCAGCAAGCCGGGGAGAGGCTGCAGTGCGGCAGCCACAGTACCAGCTTCCGTGTGGTCGCTTGGCCATCGAGTGTGCTCCTGCCACGATCCTTCTGGGACAGCGACTTACTAGGCCACATGGCGACCCCACATCTAGCATTTTGAGGGACGCAGACTGTTTCCTCTGCCCCACTTCATGTCCCACTAGCAGCACTCTGCTCCGGGCTAGGCACAGCACACCATGTGGCCAGCCCCCTGGTCCCAGCGTGAAGCCGCGCAGGGTAAGGAGGGCACACTTGGTTCCCACCAAGTGCACTGGCACCAGGCTGGTCCTGTGAAGGCAACGCCACTCTCACCATTTCCTCCAGGCACCCCAGGAACATGAATGGTTAAAAATGCAGCCGCGCGTGGGGTGAGCCTCTGTGGCCCCAAACCCGCTGACTGCATGTTTAGTGGGAGGAAAACTAAGGGGCCTTTGTCTCCCTGAGCAGACCCCACCCACGCACTCACGGGTCTGCCCTAGTGGGACGTGGAGCTCTGTATTGGCAGCTGCCCAGGGGCCCCCACACCCTGTCCGCCTCCCGAGATCAGCAGGCCCTTCCTGCACTCCACGTGTGCTAGTGGCCTGCGTGGCTGGGCCATGGCATGGTCACAGGCGAGTGGGCACGTGCAGGGATGGAGAGCTTTCTGTAAAAATGCTCCGGCAACAGTGAGCCACAGTCTGCAGGCACCCCACGAGGGTCCGAGGCTTCTGTCCACCCACAGCTGCAAGTGCCAGCCACCCTCCCTGCAGCCCAGAGCGGCCGCCAGTTCTCCCTGGCCCAGCTCAGCTTTCTCCTGTGTCTGAGCCTCATCTGGACACGGCCACTTCCTGCTGATCAGGAGAGGTCAGAAGTGCCTTCTCGGCTGGCACACGGCGCTGGGAGGGCTCCTGCAGGAGTGAGAGGAAGTCAGGCCTCACGGCCGAGGCAGGAACCCTCCAGAAGGGGTGCAGGGCGGCTGGCTCACTGTGAGCCCACCTTCTGGCCCAGCCCCACCCATGGAGGGCCAAGCACCAGGAGAAGCAGCAGGGGCAAGGGGCCAGTCCCTGAGGGAGGTGCTGGCAGGCGCTGGAGTCAAAGGCTAGTGTGGCCGTGCCACGCATGTAGAGGAGCTGGGTAGCCAGTGGGGCCACAGCAGCCTGGGCGCCTACAAAGAGCAGAGCATGCCTGTGAGGGAAGGGCTCACACAGATAATGCTGGAAAACAGACATGGGGCTCAGAGCAGGGGGCACTGGCCACCACAGGGAGCCGTCAGCTATCAGCCACCCTGGGTCCGGCCATCAGAGGACCCCTCCCTGGGCCTTCTGGGCCTGTGTGCTCCACCTCAGTGACCTAAAGGCCCAGAGGCCATCCGACCCCCACCTCCTGCCCAGCACCTACAGGCACGCAGGCACATCTCACCAGCCGCTGGGGGAGGCCCCACACTGTCCCCAAAGACGTGCCCCCACCAGCACTCTGCTGGGAATGAGGGGTTTCAAGGAGCAGAGGAGACCCAGTGAGGCAGTGGGGGAGGGTGGCCGCACGGGCAGGGGCGGTGGGCTGGCGGCCCCCAGCGCACCTCCTGCCAGCCCATGGGCTGCACCACCCCTTGCTGCGGTCTGCGGCTCAGGTGCCTCCCAGCCAGGAGAGCAAGGCCCAGACAGTACCAGCCCTGGGTCTACCTGGACAGGTGCAGGCGACCGTGGCTTTCCTCTCTGGCTCTGGCCAGGGGGCAGGGGCTGAAGTGGGCGTGGGCACACTCACACTCGGAGGTGGGCCCCATTTTCCAGCATCTGCAACCTTCCACTTTCCCAAAGGCTCAGTGAGCCCAGCCCAACCTCTCTCAGGCATGTGTGTCCCAGGCCACACCGGCAAGAAGCCAGAGCCTTTCCTCTGGCGATGCGAAGTTCCCCAGCCTGGGCAGCAGAGTCTCTGGTGACAGGCTTCCACGAGGGCGGGGAAGACCGGGGCCCACCGACCGCGGAGCACCCACCCCACCCACTGTGTGCAGGCTGGGGAGTGACAGAACCAACCCCTGATGCAGGTCAAGCAACAAGGGTGAGCATGGACGGGGTGCAGGCAGCTGGCAGCCCCGAGAGCAGCAGAGTGGGAGCCGGGCAGGGTCCACGCGTCTCCGATGTCGCATGCCAGCTGGGCTACACGGGCCCTGACCAGCTCCGAGATCCTGGCTGGGGCCCGCAAGCCCGAGCCCCACTCCCACCACACCCCAGTGCAGGCCCACTGTAGGCACAGGGTCCGAGCAGACAGGGAAGCACGACACGGCCACAGGCACTGGCCGGGGAGGGCAGGGGCGCATGCATGGGTCACTTGAGAGCAGGTCAGTGCACTGCTCCCAGACCCCCAAAAATGCGGGGACAGTGGGAGTTATAGACCAAAATCTGAGTCCCCCAATTCATATGCTCAAGCCTAACCCCAGTGTGATGTCATGAGGCAGGGCTTTGGGGGCAACTGGGTCAAGGGAGGCCTCCAGAAATGAATTAGTGTCTTACAAAAGAGACCCCACAGGGCCCCCGGCCCCTCTGAGGGAGGACACAGAGCAAAGGCACCCTGATGGACCAGAAAGAGCCCCCCCATCAGGGAACCTGGGCGTCCTGGTCCGGGACCCCGAGCCCAGAGCTGAGGTGCAAGTGCCGACTGCCTGAGCCGCTGTCTGCTGCTCCACTGGGGCAGCCCGAGGGGCCCAGACAGGGACAGTGCAGGCTGCTCGGGGTCCCCTCTCTGTCCCACAACAGGCAGAGGCCTCTAGACTGACCTTCCTGCTCAGGAACCACGCCCTGTCCCCTCTGGGGAGCACAGGGGACACCGGAGGGAGAGGCCAAGGGTGTCGTGGTCCAGCAGGGAAATGGAGCCCTCGGAACCCCGGGCCCGGGGCTGGGGGCTCCAAGGAATGACCCTTATCTGCCACCCAGACGCTTCCACTTGAACCACATCCCATCTACACCACGTGGCTTCCCACAGAGAGACCTCCACCAGGAAGCCCGGTGGCCTAAAGGCCACCAGCTGGTGGCAATCCACCGTTGGAGGGTTGGGGGCAGAGCTGTGAGGCACCATGCCTGCCCTCACTCTCACCACAGCCACCACAGGTCAGGGGAGGGTCAGCACAGTCCAGGTTTCCGTTCTGGGGCTCCCAAGACCCTAGCCACCTCTAGGGGGGTGCTGTGGGGCCCGGCCACACAGGTAACCCCAGAGCAGCCCGCCTGCTCCCCTCTGCCCACTGGCGGCTTGGTGCCCCTCCGTGTCAAGCACTCATGACCAGCTCCAGTGCCGTGAGACAGCCCGCGCTGGATGCACAGCAGGGCGCAGGCTGCCCCCAGGGAGGTGACGAGAGGCAGAGACGGGAACACACGGCATCTGACCCGAACTAGGAAAGGCAGACGCTCGCATCCAGCAGACAGGGTGCTAAGGAGGGTGACGGGAGTGGGGTGGATGAGAGCCCCCACACACGCCACATCCCGGTAAACCCTCCCTGGCAGCCAGCGAGTACCCACACCACCACGGGGGGCACAGCAGGCTGACCACAAACTCCTCACGACCACCTGGGAGGCGAGGGCGGAATCGCAAGATCCCAAGGCCATGAGATCGCCAACCTGGGCCCCTTCCATCCCCCAGCGTGAGCAGGACGTGCCTTCGTTCCGGGGGGTGGGTGGGTGGGGGCCTGAGCACTCCCGCACACAGCTTGGGGACAGCAGGCCTGAGGGCCAGCTCCTCCGGGAGGAGGGTCTGGAGTCGGGGTGGGCCCGGAGAGGGGGCGGCAGACCCTGCCTCCTGTGGTCCTCGTGTCTGCAAAGGCGGCAGGGATGTTTGTTCCCCTTCAGTGTAGGTAACTCACTTTTTCAGCAAGCCAGTTACATGTAAACAGATACAAATACAGATTTTTATGGGCAGTAATTAAGAAAACAATCAATCTTGATCAATTTCCAAGGAAGAGATGACCAAAAATAAAAAAGGGAGAGGAGTAACAAAGACCAGAAATGAACGCATACACCAGGCGTCAGACACAGAAAACAGCCAGTTAAAAGCCAGTTTGGGTTTTCCGGCACTTTTTCCAGCACTGCTCACAGGGGCCAGGAAGGCCGCCGGCATGGGCTGGGAGCGCTGCAGAGGACACAGCTGGCACCGAGATGACGTCAGGGCAGGCTTGCGGCAGAAATGGCAGGGCAGGCTCCGGGGCCTGAGCAAGGCCAGCTCCGGACACCCCCAGGGTCGGCTGGGGAGCCTGGGGGGGCCTGTGTTCTGGCGTCCCAGCGGGGCAGACAGGCAGTGGCCGGGGACGTGCTGGGGCCCACACGGAGCCGCTCACCCAGCTGGCCATGAGGCACGCCGCACAGGTCTGGCCGGCTGTGACCTGCTGGGGTAGGCAGCAAAGCGGTCCCCCACCACATGGCACGGCTGGGCATGGCCTGTGCACGGGAAACCCCGCCCGTCCCCAGGCTGCCTCTCTGACCGGCCCACCTCCCAACCTGCCACCTCTAGCACCAGACCCACCGCCTGTCACCCCTCCGCCCACGAGCCCCTGGCCCCCTCTCCTGCCCTCCTGCTTCCACCTGGGAACACCCACTTCACCAGCAAGTCTTCCCCTGGGAAGCTGGACAACCTCAGAGAACATTTGCGCCACTGCCCAGTGGGCCGTGACACAGATGTCAGACCCCCGCCCTCCGGGAGGTCCCCCAGGCCCGCGCCTCAGGTACCCCGCTGCTCCTCACCCACTCCACTGAGAACAGGCCCGTGCGACCCCAGGAAGGCTGGTAAGCAGCCCGGTCCTGCTGGCGGGCACCCCACCCCCACCACACACAACACTGACCCCGGGCCCTGCAGCTGCCCCGGCCCCCTCCTCGCCCCAGACACCTGTCCTCTCCCAGACTCTTGGCCACACCCACCAGGCTCCGTCCCCACCCAGAAAACTCTCAGTGCCCCAACACAGGGTCTGCACCCAGCACACACCTCATCCCAACAGCTGGTGCTGGAAAACCCAGGTCCAGGACACCTGGACACCCGGGGCACTCCCAGCTGACCGCCGAGAGCCGTGGGGCCGCAGGGCTGTCACCGCCAAGGGACAGGGGCACAGCAGGTTGGGCCGGCAATCGGGTGCACTGGACACCACCCACAGCCACCCTCACAGGGCCTCAGGTCCCCTCACAAGTCCAAACTCAAGCAAGCAGATGACAGGGGACTGAAGGCCCTGGACACCCGCCAGCCAGCCTGCCCTCCGGAGGGCCTGCCACCAGCCTGCCCTCTGCAGGGGCAGGTCAGAGCCCTCCGCACACCTCCAGGCTCCAGGTGCATCAGGTCCCACTGCAGGGGTCCTGCCTGAGACCTGGCACATGGGCCCTCGTCCCGCTGGGAAGCGAGGCCGCTGTGCTCACAGGCTCATGTTCAACGAGGGGCCACAGAGCCGTGGTCAGGAGAGATGTGCAGGTACCCCACCTCAGGAGGGTCCCCCCCCCGGGTCCGGAAGGCCCAACCGTACCCACCACAAGTGGGGCCCCACCCCACACACCCACTGTGAGAAGCCCTCTGGGTTACAGGGCCCTGAGAAGCGTGGCTGCCACCACTGCCACCCGCTGGATGCACTGCAGAGGCCAAAGCTGGGGTCCAAGCACCCTCAGCATTTCTACAGCCCCTGGCGGCCCTGAGGCCCCTCTTCCACCATGACAGTCCAGTCCCCAGCGGGTAGGTCACAGCGGGCGGGCCCTGCTCCAGGTGGGAAGGCTGGTTGCCAGGAAGCAGATCTTGGACGGTGCAAAAGCCAAGCCAGGGGCACAGGGCACAGAGAGGCCAGGGGCCACATGAGAGGGGGCTGCAGGCACCTGCCCCCAGGCCTTCACCTGCCTGCTCCTTCCAAACCCAGCGCTGGGGGTCCCAGCCCCAGCTCGGAGAGGAGAGCACAGGGTCAGCCCTCCTTGGGAGTTTGGGACTCTGTGCCCCAGGTCCACCTCATCCTCCACGTGAGGGTCAGCAGAGTCCTGAGTTAACCACAGCACGGGGAACAAGTCCACAGGCCGGCCAGCCAGCAACGCCAGACCTGTGGACTCTGCAGCCAAGCTCCGCGAACCTCACGCCCTCCCGGCCCAGCGGGCTCATCGGCCCCGACTCTGAGGCAGCTGGGGCCACGCCAGCGGAGGCCCACGAGGTGCTCTCTACACAGGTCCGCCAAAAGCCTCCTCCCACCAGACACACAGTGGGGGTGCCGCCACCAAGCTCCCATCGAGGTGCCGCACTGGCCTGGCCTCTCCCTGAAAGACAGCGGCACTGGGCCCTCTTTTAGGTGCAGAACACGTGAGTAAATCCCTGCTTTCAAGTCACTGTAAGTCCGGCCGAGCGTGGCTTCTGTGCTGAACAGGGATAGGTGGTGGCAGCTGTCCCTTGCCCAGGGGGCCCCTGTGCAGTAGTGGCACCTGTCGGGGCCAAAATGCTGAGCCAGGCGGGAGGCAGCACGGCCCCAAGGGAGCGGGGAGACTGTTTTGCACCAGGCCATTATCACCTTCTTGAGAGAACTTTCTCCAGCAGCAAAACGGAAAGCGGGAACACAGGCAGGCAAGGGTCTCGCTCAGGCAGGAGGGGCAGAGGAAGGGCTGAGCGCCAGCAGGGCCTCCTGCTGTGCAGGGGCAGCGGCTACACAGTCCTTCACTGACTCGCCCGCCCAGGAACCTCGTCCCTGCAGGCTTCCGCAGACACCCTCGAAGCTGGTCCGCCCCCCTGGAGGCCTTCTCTGCCACAGCAGAGCCAGTGGGTGACCGCAGCACAGCCTCAGGGGCCAGGGTCACTGGTAAGCATCTGGGACCCTCCGTGGCCTGTGGGAGCCACAGCAGATCTCCAGAGCCCTTGCGTGGGTCCCACCTGCCCACCGGGGCTCATGCAGGCAAGCTGGGAACAGAGGCATGAGACGCAGGCCGGACCCTGTGGCTGTGGCATCCTTTCCCCCCTTGGGGACCGGCAGCAGGGCACTCCCCTCAGCGGAGCCAAGCCCAGCACCTGGGTGCTGGGCACAAGACCGAGATGCAGCCTGAGGGGCAAGTGGTTGGTGGGGGCCCTGAACTTTGGCATCCAAGCTCGGCCCCACCACCAGCCAGGCCAGGGGCAGTCCCTGGTGGACGCAGGGGGCCGGGTGCACATACACCTCTCCCGCCACCTCAGCTGCGCCAGCGCCAGGCCCCTGGCCTTCCCCACACCCCTCCCCTGGCTCCTCCAGGCCTGCTCTTGGGGGGAAGCCAGCTTCCACTCTCAAAGCAAACCCACACAAGGGAGTGCCCAGCCTCGCCGCCCACCACAGCAGCAGATAAGCACCCCACTGCTCGGCCAGCACCACGCCTGCTCCCTGCCCACTGAGAGCAGGGCACACCGACTCTGCTACCCTCTGTGGACCTACCGTGTGCGGCCACCTTCGCCCTCCAGCTCTGCTGCCGGCTAAAGTTGAAGCTGGAATTGGCCCAGCCCTGTGCTCCTGGAGGAATGGGCCACCCAGCACCCCCAGAGGGACCCCGACTAAACAGACAGCAGTGTGTCCGGAACCCAGGGCAGGTCACAGCCAAAGCTCGCCTTCCCTGCCCACGGAGCGCATCCCAGTCTGGAGCGGCGGGGCGGGGAGCTGGGCCACTGCCTCACATCCCCACCGGGTTCACCACGGAGCATCTGCAGGCAGCTTGGCCGGCTGGCCCTGGCGTGCTCAGGTGAAGAAACCAAGACGCCCGTGCCAAGGGAGCATCTGCGGCAGCCCCTCTCCACCCAGGACAACTGCCTCCAGCAGGACGCCCATCCGAGGCACTTTGGGGCACCCAGGAGTGCACCAGGCCCACTCCCAGATGGGCAGGTGGGGGGGGAGCCCACCCCCATCGAGTGCAGAGGCATGGGGACCCCATCCTCCATGGCCCGGGGACACCTGCACAGAGCCGTCTGCCACGCCACAGGGCAGCACCTGAGCTCCAGGATGCAAACTGGCAGAGAAGCTTGTCTAGTCCTCCTGCATCTAGAACGAGGAGGCCCCGACCAGCTATGGAGCAGCGTCCTCGGAAGTCACCTGAAGGCTGGGCTCGGCTCACGGGGGGCAGGCAGCAGCGCTGCCATGCTGTCACTCCAGCAGCCTCGCCGAAAGGGTCAGCCTACATGGATGCCACCACAGTCCTGGAGGGCACAGGAGGCGCCCTGTAAAGTAGATCGAGCGGGGAGGAAGCAGTCGGCGCCTAAGGAGGCAGCCTGTGGCTGACATGAGGCAGAGGTGGCCGGAACGCCGGCTGGCTCCATGGTGAAGGGAACGACCACGCCTGAGCAGAGGGAAGTGCCTCCCAGGGCCTGCCCACTGCACGTCTGCCCTGCCGGGCCAGGGTGGAGGCACTCGGGACAGCCCCCCACGGCGTCCAGCCTTCTGGAAGGGCCGAGGCTGGAGGCGTGACAGACGCCAGGCCCTCCAGGCATGCCTGGACCCACGGTGTGTGAGGGCAGCTACATGGAGGCCAGCTGACTCCAGGGGCATGGCATGCGCAAGGCACCTCCCTTCCGCCAAGAGCAGGAGCCAGTGCGTCTGCCCCCGGAGGAGAGGCCCAGCCCACCCGAGGCCTGGGGGACACGACTGCGGGTGGGCCTGACCCCCACCTCGCGCCCAGTGGCCGCCGCACATCGCAGGCCCTCTGCCTCCGCCCCGCCCTGTCCTGCCACCAGAACAACAATCCCGCATCAGTGCCCTGGGAGAGCTTCTTCTCCTGCTCCAGGGTCTCAGCACGGCTGGGCACTGGCTGTGGGCCAGGGAGGTGCATGCCGGGACAGGGGACAGGTGCACCCTCTCCCTGGTGCCTTCCACGGGCCATCTCTGCCCCTTTGGGGTTCCAGGTGCCCCCTCCCACAGGCCCATCCTGGCTTGACCTCACAGGAAATGGGGGGCCACAGCCTTGAACTCCACAGGGTGCCAGCTACCAGGCAGCTATGGCCAGGAGCATGTTGACAGCTGCCAAGGGTGGATCCCAAGAACGGATCCCCAGAGTCTTTGCTTCTCCTGTAAAGCGCAGAGCACAAAGCACTGCCTTCCTCGGACAGGGAAGTGGTTAGCACAGGCTGGACACTTAAAACACAAGGCACTTTAGAAACTTAGATCTTAAGACTGAGTCCTCACGACTGTTACAACCCTTGGCAAAAGCCGCCCTGGTGGGGTTGTGCGACGACCCACCTCCAGGACAGAAGGCAGATCGCCTCCAGACTATTTTTAGGGCCGGCTGTCAATGCCACTGTCTAACAATCCCCCAGGGCTGAGCAGCGCACTGGGAACAGCACACAGCTGGACCAGCCGCTCATGCCCACACGCCGCCCTCTGCGTCCCAGACCCCAAGGTCTCCCAGGACCAGTGGGCATGATGACAGATGCCCCAGCTCCCAGAGAGACCAGGGCTCAGCAGCACAGCCCGGAAGTTTGATGGGACTTGGCTGCACCCCCGGGAGGACGCGCTCCCAGCAGAACAGGCCCACTCGGTCGCACGGGCTCCCCATCCTGCCCTGCCCTTCCCGCCTCCACGCGAGCCCCCGTCTCTGCAAGGGCTCTCTCCAGCCGTGCCACACGATGTCTGGGCTCCTGAGGACGCTGCCACGTCCACAAGCCCATTACAGGGCCAAAAACAGCCCCACCATTTCTCCTGAGTGCAGGGCCCTCTCTGGAACCGTCTCCTTACCCCACCAGCCGCACCCAGGGCACAGGCAGGGGCCAGCTGGCTTTGCAGCCCAGATCCCAAGAGGAAGCACACAGCCAGCACCCAGGGTCCAGCTCCCAGGTCTCTGAGCCCCCATGAGACCACATACCTGCCCAGCACAGCACACCACATCCCAGGCAGCTGCCCCCGCACAAAAGCCTATTGGGGGGCAAGACACAGTGCTGAGCCCCACGGAAAACCGCCTCCTGCTTTGCTGCACAATGGGGCAGCGGCCCACTGCCCAGGCGTGCGCACAGCAACGGGGGCTGCACAGAGCTGCGCCACACAGCAAGGGCTCTGGCAGCCCACGGCCTCCCCAGGGATACCCACCCTCAGGCAGGCCAGCATGGCTCCCCCAGCACCCACCTCATAACAGGTCAGTCACTTCCCCATAACTCAAAACAAAACCACGTTCCTGAGTGTGGCATCTCCGTTCAGCTCCAGGAATGCTTGTCAAGGAGCTGCTCCAAGCGGGGCTCAGGGTGCGGCTGGGAAACAGCCCGTCCCTACCTGCTGCCGGGAGACCCCACCTGCAGCAGCCACTCTCCTGCAGGCCACAGGTGCAGGTACACGGTCAGAAGCAAGAAGAGGGTGGAGAACTGGCCACCGCCACAGGGACACAAGACCTGCCCAGCCGGCCGCTCTCCGCTAACGCGTGGCGGGAGGCCCTGACACAGTGTGGCTGACGTTCCGGGCCCAGAAGAGGGAGAACAGGGCAGAGGCCACACCACAGAAGGCAACCAGGACTTCGCAGAGCCCGTGCCAAGCACAGACCCACAGAGTCAGGGAACCAGGAACCCCTGCAGGGCGGGGGCCAGGGAGACCACCCCTGGGCCCCAGAGAGGGGATCCTAAAGCTACAGGGAGAAGAAAGCCCTGCAGATACATCACACCAGACTGACAGATGACTTCTCAGTGAGCAGAGTCAGGGACAGTGCCTCGTCCACGTGCAGAGGGGACGTGTCACCTCCACCCACGACCAGGGACACAGGAAGTGCTGTTACAGGCAGATCCTCACTAAATGAAGTCCAGAAGATGCATGTTCAGACAGAAAGAGGAGAAATTGACCTAGGTTCTGAGATGCGTGGAGAATGAAGGAATGAAGTGGTGAGTTTTTGATGAGGCTAATCTGCTATGAGCTTAAGACAAGACAAAGTACACAAAACAAAAACACAAGAACATGAAGGTGTTGGGTCATAATAACACTCTACGGTCCCTCTCTTGTTCAGGAAAAGAAGAAAAATTAACTTTTAAATGTGAAAGCAAGTATGGTAACTACAATCCACTCAATAACCACGGAGAAACAGAAAGAGGGACACGTTTAAAACTAGGAGGGGAAACAGAATGATCTTCAAAAGTTAATGCAAGTTCAGGTGGGTCAGGAGGAAAAACTGCCCTGATGGTAGGACAATGACCAGCACAAACCCAAGGGTGGGCATGAAACCCAGTGTTGGGGACGCAGGTAAATGACACCAGACTGAGCACTCTGGTTAAAAAAATAAAGACGGTGAGACTGAATGAAAATGGGATCTAGACGTGTGCGGAAGACGGACCTGATGCGCAGGGACACAGCAAAGCATAATGGGAAAAGGCAGAGAAAGGTAAACAAACGCATCCAAGAGGAAGCCGGCCACACTCATGCAGCATCACCAGGTCGAGGTCAACACCGTGCAACGTCACCACACACGCGCCTAACTGCCCAGCCTCAGAAAAGGGCAGGAGCTGGACAGACCCCGCCCAGGCCAGAAGACACCCCCACACTCCTGAGTAGGCAGAAGGCGGAAGGAGCAGAGGACCACAGTGAACGAAGCCTGGCCAGGGGCACAGGTCACATCGGAGGGTGCCCACGCACCTATATGGCCCACAGAACGGCAGCCCTACAGATACCGCAGACACTCAGGAAACCAGTGGGTACTACAGACAAGTGCACGCCTTCCAGGTCTTCAACTTGGAAATCTGGACAAAATCGGCAAATTCCCAGAAAAGCATATTTTCAAAACTAACTCCAAGTGAGTAAAAGTGTCCTATAAACATTAAGCAAACGGGGCAGGAGTTGCACTGCTCAGGTCATTTCATGGAGTTTTTCTCCCAAACTCAAGGAGTCCGCAACCCCGGTCCCATACACGCACGCCGTGGCACAGTGGGCCCACTCTGCAGGTGTCTTGGCACCAGAATCTGGTGAGGGCAGCGGATGAGGGGGACGTCACAGAGCCTCGGCACCAATGCAGACGTCCCAAGCAAAACTGAGTGACCCGAACCTGCAGTCGGACAGGAAGGGTGCATGGCGGGACTATGTTGGGATCTTCCCAGGAGAGGGGGCTTGCTTGGTGCCAGGGAATCCATTTCTGTTATTTAGCACATCAGTGATTAAAGGAGAAGATGCACACGATGCTCCTAATAAAAGTGTTTGATTATATTCAACATCTACGCACAATATGTGCAGAACAGAGCCCTGAGGAGAAGCCATCAAACAGCCGTTAGAATGGCTGGACTAAACAGCTGATGGCAGGGATGGCACACTGGACAGCTGGCAGCCGTGGAAGGTGGTGCCACCACCTCAGAAACCTGGCAGCTTCTCAGGAGGCCGGAACACCCCCGCCCTGTGGCCAGCCAGCTATTACTGAAAAGCAGCGAAGCCACTGGGCCCCCAGCGCCCTGCACCCAGGGCTCACAGCAGCTGAACACAGCACTGGACTGGGAACAACCCAACACCCACCGACAGGCGCAGTTCCACACACAGGGGTCTATGCCTGCGACAGAACACCATGCCCCATCGGAGGAACAAGCTCGGGGGCTGAGGGCAGGTTGGCCTTAGAGTCCTGGGCCGGAGGAAGGCCATGCCCCGGAGCTTGGGGCTGTTCAACCCCACTCTCGTGAAGTCCAGGCTGGACAGGACCAACCTGCGCACACAGAGCAGGCCGTTGACAAAGCCACCCTCCATCTGGCTGCAGGGTGGCTGACAAGCGCTCACAGCCCAAGACCCTTCCTCAAATGGGCCAAGGACACAAGGATTTGCACATGTAAAAATGGGAGGAACAGTAAGCACATGAAAGATGTTCACACACAGCAAACCTCATCAGGAAAAAAGAAGTGGGGCACGCAAAAGTCATAGCGCCCTGGACCCTGCTGGAGCTCGGGCAACACCAGCAGTGGGCATGGCCAGGAGGTGGCAGGGAAGGGTGCTGTGATGGTTACCTGAATGACAGCCCGGGGCCGGGCACCAGCTGCCCCACCACAGGAAGGAAAGGGAATGGTTCAAGACCAAGGCCAAAGCCAGGGAGACCTCAGGACTCATCGCAGACTGCGCACACAGAGGGCAACACGCATCCCATTCAACACACGCAGCCAAGGAAGGGTTACCCTCCCCTCAAGTGACTGCCGAGACTCAAGCAGGGTAAAAAAAAAAGAAATTGGCAAAGGAGATGAGCAGGAATTTCGCTGATGAGGAAGCACAAATGGCCCACATTAGTAATCAGAGAAATTCAAATTAAAACCACAACACCATTTCACACCCACCAGACTGGCTAACATTAAAAGTCAAGCAAGCATTGGCAAAACTGCAGAGTGGTGAGGCCTCCCGTCCCCGCCAGTGGGGCCCGCGTTGGCACCAAGAGCTCCAGAAAGCCGCCTGGTAGTAACACTGAGCGCACCCCGCAAAGCCCAACTCCAGGCACGTGCCCAACAACAGGCCTGCCCGCCCACAGGGGACATGCACAGGTAGCTTCATGATGGCCACAACCTAGAAACAGGCCACAGGTCCCCTGGCAGAGCAGACACTGTCGTCTTACAGGCATCATGACAGATGCCACTCAGGGAATGGGACTGGGGAAAGCTGGCATGCGACCCACGGAGAAAGCATGACCCATTTTAGATGAAGTCCCACCAAGTGAAACTAGCCTGTTCAAAGATGCATGTTCAGGAGGTACAGCGAGGGGCACACTGTGCCAGGAAGGGGGTGTTCACTACAACCAACATTCTCTATGTTCAACCCGCAGATTGCGTGCCTTCCCACCCTGACAGCCCCCAGGGGCCTGGCTCGCCCCAAGCCCAGCACTTCCACCCCATGGACGGCAACCCGCCCCACTCCCTCCCTGCACACACACCAGGGCGGGCTTCCTGGACCAGGTCCACGAGAGGCTGGTGAGGCCCCTTAATGTGGCCTCTGCCCACCTGGCCTCTCCTGCCAGCCCCCCAACCCCCATTAACACTTCAGCAGTCCTTCGGGGAGCCACGGGAAGCTGCTGAAAGGGCTCAGCAAAGACAGGCTATGCTCCGCACTGTCTGCAGGACGTCCAGCTGGAGGGGGGCAGGCAGGGACTCAGGGACACCGACGGAAGGCAGCTAGCACAAGAGGTCCGGGGGTGGTGGCACCGGCGACAGTGCAGAGGGGAACAGATGGGAGAAGCATGGTGTTGGGGGCGGGAGGCGTCCAGGATGACCCCTTGCTGTGGGGCCTGGTGCTGTGGTAACTGCCAAGACAGGAAGGGGAGAGGGACTGGGCGGGGGGAGGCTCCTGACCTCAGCTCTGAGGCCCAGAAATGTTCCAAAGGGAGGCAAGCAGATGGGTACAGAGCCCTCGGCCCCAAACCCAGCCCTCAGGTCGCACGTTAACATTGCACCTGGGAGCGGTGCCGAGTGCCCACCCTTTCCACAGCACAGCAAAGCCCTGCGCTGCAGGAGGGCAAACCCCACTGGCCAGTGCCCCCTGTGTCCCCCACCAACACCTCACTCAGCAACACCTGTTGAGGGAACTGTGACAGAGCACGGCCACTACCGGGCCTACTCCAGAAGGGCCCGAGTGCAGGTCTGTCTCCCCCCTGTATGTGCGCCCCGGAGGCAGGGACCGCAGCATCGGGAGAAACAGGGAAGTTGTGCGTCTGAGTGGAGTCCGTCCAGCACAGGCCCGTGGGGAACCTCGTCCAGCCGCTACCAGTGGGGAACGGCTCTTCCCCAAGTGGCCAGGGCAAAACTGAGAGCCCAGCGCAAAGAGCAGGGTGCCCCACAGATGCAAAGAAGCTTCTCTACATGAAGCGGCACAGGGCAAACGGCAAAGGGCAAATGACCTCAGGCTGGGCCAGCGCGAGGGGCACCAGACCCCCAAGACCAGGACGACAGCATGTGTGGGATGAAGCGGTACAACAGCGGTCGCAGGCTTGTGAGTCGCACCCTGCGGGTCACTCCCAGGCGCTCAGGCTCGCCGGCGTGGATGGACGCAAAAGGAAATGTGTGGTACCCGGTGGAGACGGGAGGCACCCTGAGCCAACTCCACGAGCCCCGCATCGGAAGGCGGACGCGACGATGCGGCTCCGAGCGCCCAGGAGAGCGCCCGAGGCTCGGAGGCCGCGGGGCCTGAGAAGTCGGCACCACCCCCTCCCGCCGCAGCCGGACCTCGGGGGCCCTCGCGGCGGGGTCAGGGGTTGCTCCTCGCAGGGAATGCGCGCGCCGGAGGAGGGGCGCAAAGGCGACGGCAGGATGGGGGTCCCGGGCGGGGTCCTGGGCGCCAGGTCCCGGAGCGGGGCCCCGGGTGGCCGGCAGGTGCGCGCGGGAACAAAGCGGCCGGGCGCGGCGGCGGCGTACCTGGGCACGCAGCTGGGGCTGGAGCCGTCCACCTCCCAGGTGGCGAACAGGTTCATGGGCACCGGCGTGTTTAGCGCGGCGGGCGCGCCGGCCAGGCCCAGGCGGCCCCGCTCGGCCATGGTGCCGGCCGCACCGCTCCCTCGGCGGCCTGGGCTGCGGCCGGGCCGCGGACGCACGGCGGCGGGCGGGCGGGCCGGGCGCGCGGAAGGCAGCGGCGCGGTCACATGGCTGTCGGCGGCGACGGCGGGGCGAGGCGGACAGGCCCGCGGGCGGCGACCAGGCTACAGCCGCCCCGCCCGCCGCGCGAACCCCGCCCGCGCCGCACCGCCCACCGCCGCCCATTGGCTGGGCGGGCGCGCGCTCGCCCCCTCGGGCCTAATCACGGCCGGCGCAGAGCTCGCCGGAAGTGCGGGGACGCGCGCGCTCCCAGCCGGCCCCTGCCCAGCCTGCGGTCCGCGGGAGCGCGCCTCCGCAAGGCCCCGCCCCGCGACCCACCCCCGCCCCGTCACGCCCCGCCCCGCCCCCCCGGGAACGGTGGGAGAGACCCCTGCCGCCGGGTACCCCGAGCCTCGCCCCGGGCGCCCTCGCGTCCCCGGCCCCGAGGCCGCCGCGCACTCCCGGTATCCCTGTGCCCCGAGGTGTCCTGTGCTCCTGGCCCTGTGCCTCCTGGGCCCCGGCAGGACCCCCACCCCGGAGCGCGCTGTCCCTGTCGTGGGACCCGCAGGGCCTCGGCAGACCTGCCGCACAAGAAGCCGGGGCCCGGGGTCCCCTCGGGAGTGCTCCCTAGGCAGGCGTCCTCACGCGAGGCGGTGCGGAGCAGATGGCTGAGCCCGGGCTGGCCCCGAAAGGAACAGGACCCGGCCAGTCGGGGGCGACGACCAGCCATCCCCTGGGCCCAGGGGCGGAGGCGGTCAGAAAGGCCCTAGAAAGGACGTCTGGATTCGGGGCCCAAGAGGGGGCTCTCCTCGTCCTCTTGGCGGTGGTTCTGGTCGGTCACCAGATCCCGCGCTCAGATTTGGCATCTTGTGTCTGTAGCCACAGTTACACCGTTGCTTTTCCCCCGGTTCCTGCCTGTATCTTCTCTACAAGGAGTTTTATGAAAACAGGTCCAGCCGCAGTGAACGGCTCTCCTCCCTTGTCCCGGGGGTCTACCATCCCAATGCCCCTGTTAGCTCTTTCTCCTGCAAAGGACCCCACGTGCTCCCTGCTTTGTAAGAGGTCAGCCTCCAGCTGTAACTCTCTGGTCTGGAGCTGCAAACAGCTGTGACTGCTTAAAGTCAGGGGAACAAGAGAATCTGTGTTTTCCGCGTGTTCCTGCCCTTTGGGTAGTGCAACTCAAACCCATAAGGGTCTGTCTGTCCTGGGCAGCTAACTGGGCATTGTCTTATGGTGTGGTCCCTGCCAAGCAGAGTGCCTGTGGGTTTCCTACCTATGAGAGAGGCATGGGGGTACTGTGTTCAGAGAGTTGTACCCAGTCCCCTGTGCAGACAGGCTGCTTTGGTGGCAGAGCAGAAGACAGATACCCACTGACCTCAGCCTTGGGGTGAGTGCCATGGGACGGCAAGGTGCGGGTAAGGTCAGAAGAACGGGTGCCTGACACTTTGTGTCTGCGTGTGCCAGCATCTCACCCAGGCAAGGAGTACAGCTGAGGTCAAGTGATGGGAAGTGGGTGACCAAGCTGTGCACATAGGGACTTGACACCGGCTGCCCGCTGCCAGAGAGTCCCACCTCTCCTCTGTACCAGGCACCGTGGTGAACCTTTCAGGGCCAGGACATCCCTGGCCCACCCACATTTTACAGATGAAGAAAACTGAGGCACGCAGGGTGATTTAATGCTGAGGGGAGGAGTGCCCCAAGGAACTGCCATGGAGGAAGTGCTTGAACGCCCTGTGCTGGTGACTGTGTGAGTGTGCACTGTGCATTGAGGTGGGACCACATGGACACCAAGTGTTTGTGGTGATGAGATTGGCTTTGTGTGATTTACAAACTTTCTACAGTGGATAGATAACACTTTGGTTATCAGAGTTACATGTTTGGCCAGAACCTGTTATTTGAAAATGACTGTACCCACCTTCCACTCATGGACTGGGGGTCCCAGGATGAGCACCCTCATAGCTGGAAGGATGCCTCCAAAGGAGCCTGGCAAGATGTCTTCCTCTCTCTCCCTCTCCCGTTCTCTCTCTCTCTCTCTCTCTCTCTCTCTCATACACACCCCCACACAAACACAAATGTTTGGAGCACATGTACTCTTTCTGATGGCTATTTCTTTAAAGCAGGAAGTTAGTTCAAAAGGAACTTCTCTGGACAGCTGGGGTGGCTGGGTGTGGCTGGGAGGAAGCCTGAGAAGAGGGCTTTCTGGAGCCCTGGGGTCCCAGGAAGACACCCTGTAAAGCCCTGCTGAGAACCCAACAGCACCCACCTGCATGAACGTTTCCTTTGATGAATTAAAGCCTCAGATTTCCAAATGTGCACTAGGATTCCTGCCATCAAGGCCCCCAACTCCTGAGAGATGGGATGAGGCTGAGGCTACAAGAACCTTTCCTGCTGTCCCACCCAGCATTGCTAGGGGTCCCTCTACCTACAGAATGGGCCTCTGGCATTTCTAGGTCCTCTGGACCTACAGCTCCTTGGAAACTCACGCATCTATTTAACCTGAGTTCAGATGATACATCCCAGATGTGGGGACATGATGAGGCACCAGTCAGGAGTAGTCCCTGCCAGCAAGATGTTCCCCTCCTGGTTAGAGGGCCCTGGGCACCCTTGGGCTGAGAACCATGGCATGTGTCTTCACAGCCAGGAACAGCAGCAGACTCTGCACACCAAGGTGGCAAGAGATGGCACAATGGTGCCAGGCCTTCTGCCATGCTCCCCCAGGGGCACTGGTGCGCTCCTGGGCACTGTAGCCTATGGGGTGGCCCCAGCTGCTCAGGTAAGTGGCTCTGGTCAGCGGGATGACCACACCCGCCCCAGCCCACAGCTCTGCAGCGCTGCCTTCTCTTCCTTCCCAAAGCGGAGCTGAGGAAGCCACCCCCAGGGAGCAAGGCCCTGACTAGTCCATGCTCGTGGCAAAGGGACCTACTGGGGAAACTCCTGGATGTGGCTTCTGTGCCATCCACTCCCCTGGCAGAGCTCACTGTATGTCCAAGCCACCGTCACTGAGGTAGAGACAGAAACTGTTCTCACAGAAGGCACAGAGCTGATCCCAAGGAGTGGCCGGGGAGGCAGTCCTCTTACAGGGAAAGGGGCAGCTGTGATCAGGAATCCAGGCAGCCTCCGGGTACAAGGTAGGCGCTCATGGAATGGTGTGAGCAGGGAGGCTGGCCGCAGAGTGCCAGACCTCAGGGCCTGTCTGAGATGCTCTGAGCAGGTGGAACAGAAATGTGAGCATTTGGGGCAAGAGCTGCAAGGGGTGGCAGAAGTCACACTGACGGTGCCACCAATGATCCTTCTGCTATGTTCATCACCACGTTAGAGATTCACAGACACCTGGGAGTGCCTGCCTATCTTATTCACCTGTCTACTCACGGTACCCCTGACTAGAGCCTGAGCTTTATGAGTTAACACACTATCTGGAATCTTCCCTGGGATGTCCTGCTAAGCAGCTGGCATGGGGTGGGGACCCCATTAACCACTGCCCGACTGCCACAGAAAGTAGGAATTCTACCAGGAGCTGCCCCTGTGACCTTCACAGAGTTGAGTCACAGGGTTCAAACATTTGTTCATTTAATAAGTGGTTACCAAGCCAGTTTCAAACCCTGGGAACACAGGAAAGAAATAGCAGGACACAGTGTTTGCACCATGGAGTTTACATCGTCTGGGAGAAAGAATATAAATAATTCAGCCAGCATACAAAGACATTGTCCATTCTGAGAAGGGAAATACAACCTGGGGTGTTGTGGTTGAGACAAGGTGGAGAGAGAAGACAATGTTTGAGTCGGAGGCTGAGGACAGTGAGAAGCCAGCTATGGGAAAGGGCAGCACTATCCCAGGAGCTCCCCCAGCCCCCACCCCACTCCAAGAAAGCTGTTAGGCTGGAGAAAGGAAAAACAAGGACATGCAAACAGAACAGAGAGATGCCATAGGGGGAGAACAGACCAGACCCCAAAGTCCGTGCCGTATATGGAAAGGGGACAGCTCTTTCTGAATTCCATCCTTCTGATGTGCCAACTAAGACCCGGATGTCAGCCTCCTCCCTCTTGGAAAGAAAAAAGTTTCTCATTGACTATTATGTCACCTTTAGCCAATCATACCTCTTAACACCCCTTAGGATAACTTGCCCACTCCTCCCCCTCCTAATCCCTTATAAGCGCCCCACCTCCCTAACCGTGTGTGACTTCTCCTGCTTGTAGTACCCAGGCCACGAGAACATCACCCAGGGGTGGTATTTAAATAAATTACCTGGCCCTTTGTGGCCTCTCTTTGCCTGCTTATTTCGGCTAGAATTTATCTTACAAAAGCTTCCTGCTTGGCTCAGCTCTGGAGGGTGGAGTATTCCCCAAAAGTTTTAGGTCAGGCCTACCCTCGGCCTAGTTTGCACTAAAAACTCATACTTCTGTGTGTCTGAGAGACCTAAGCCAGACACTATCCCAGAGCTCCAGGCAAGGAGGGCCCTGGGTGGCTGGTGGGCCACGTGGGCCCCAGCACAGATCTTTCCAGGTGGATGTGCAGGATTGCCACAGAGAAATGCCATGTGAGCTTCAGTGAGAACTCAACATGAAACTCAAATACCAGAGTTATCACCTACAGAAAAAACACAAATCTGCTCAAAGCAAACATGGGGAGAAATAAGATTATATAAAAAACAAAGACCAGGCAGATTTCAAAAACAAAAACTGAAGAGAAGTTCTATCAATTAAAAAAAAAATTTTTTTTTTTCTTTTAACCCACTTACTGAACTTCAGTTCAGTGAGTGGGTTAAAAGAACAGATTAGATACAGCTGGAGACAGACTCAGTAAAGTAGAAGGTAGACCTGGAGGAATCAATCAGATGGCAGCTCAAATAGAAAATACAAAAAAAGAGGTCAGAATGTGGAGACAGGTGCAAAGGTCTATAATATGTATGTGCTCAGAATTCTGCAATAAATGAAAACACCCCATGGGGAAGTCATTTCACCAATAGGAGCCCTCAG
The DNA here is from genome assembly GCF_030020395.1 of Manis pentadactyla. NCBI lineage: Eukaryota > Metazoa > Chordata > Mammalia > Pholidota > Manidae > Manis > Manis pentadactyla. Next base: position 944,461 of record NC_080029.1, read on the forward strand.
AGTCATGCAGCTTCAGGGCAGAGTGTTTGAGAAGTGAACAGAGTAAACAGCAAGTGTGTGAGCCCCGTAGTGAGGACTGGAGCCACTCCAGCAGGAGCAGAGTCAGCAGCAGTGAGAACTGCAGGAGACAGGTAAAGAGGAGGGAGGGAGAAGCCCGCCAGCCACAGTAAGGTCTTTACTGTAGAAAGCCACTAGAAGTTTTCCACAGTGGGGAGTGACAATCTACCTCCTGCTTCTAAAGCATCCCTGGCAGTTCTGGAGAGACTCAATTGTGAGGCAAAGGTGGATGGGAATACCCATGGGGGGCATGCACAGAAATGGAGGTGGGCAGTGGTGGGTATGGTGGCAGGTGGCCCTTTAAATTCTCAGAGATTTCTGCTATAAAATGAAGGTATCTCAGATGAAGCATCACCTTGAGGATTGAATGCAATCATGTACAGAGAGACAGACACTTGTGTACAGAGAAACTAAATATTTGGAAACTATAAACAACATACTCAAATCCAAACAGAAATAATTCTTGAATCCAAGAAGAAACTGTGAGTAAAATTGTAATATTGCCAGACTATTTCACCTGGCTTTAATACATCTGCATATCAATAGGCATTCATAGGTGGAAAGAAGTATGGCTTTAGTCAATTTGCATCATTCCTCAGGGGTGGAGAGAATGGGTAATTACCTGGGCAATGGAGGGCTTATCTGTACCTGAGAGGTGAGGGGAGGGCTGGTTTTGCTTCTTCTGGAGCAGGAAAGAGAGATGGCTTGGCATTACAGTTTGTAAGCAATAAACAGATTTTAAACTTTATTTCTTCCTTTGACTGATTTTGGTTTTTAGAGATATTTTGCCCCGAGATTTCCTTTCCCCAGACTTACAGAAACCAAAAGGAAAATTAGGAAGAATTTTGAATTGAATGGAAATGAAACTCAACATATCAAAATGTATGGGATTTAGCTAACATAGTGACTGGAAATTTATAGCACTAAATGCCTATGTTATAAAAGAGATCTTAAGCTGATGATCTCATCTTCCACCTTATAAAACTAGAAAAAAATTAAACCCCAATTAAGCAGAAGGAAGGATGTGATCAGATTCAGAGTAGAAATCAATGCAACAGAAAACAAAAAACAATAGAAACAATAAACCAAATATGGTTCTTTGAGAAAGTCACTAAACCTGATGCACCTCCAGACTGATTGTGGGAGGAGACAGAGGAGTGAAGTGACCAGTATGAGGGACACGGATGTGAGAGGGACGGGGCAGGGTGTTCAGCTCACTGGTGTTGATACTTCTCAAACTTACCAGCAAGAAGTGTAAGTCCAGGGAGAGGAAATCCCAGGGCAAAATACCTCTAAAAACCAAAATCAGTCAAAGGGAGAAATAAAGTTTTAAACCCGTTTATTGTTCACAAACTGCAGTCCACTGCTGTCTCTCTCCTCTGCTCCTGAAGAAGCCAGCAAGCAGGCTGGCTGGCCCCTCCCCTTAACCTCTCAGGTTCAGGCACACCCTCGGTTGCCCAGGTAATTACCCACTGATATGGAGATGAACTTCTCTCCACCCCTGAGGATAGGCAAATGCACTAAAGCCAGGTGAGATATTCTGGAAATATTACAATTTTACCCACAGGCTACCCCTCCAGAAATCTCGCCTTACAATCTACTTGTTCCCCTTCTTGCGCAATGGTCCCTGGGTGAGAAAACCGGAGCATTGTGACCAGATTAATGACATAACAATGGCAACAGCAATAAAATTATGACAATTCTCAAGCCGGAGGATTTAGCTAGGTTCAAAGTCCCATGCAGACTAGGTCCATAGCCCGTCCATTCCATAGGCAGGCAGTTGCTGAAGGTTCAGAGCAATCATCACGCGGCAGCTGCAGCCCTGGGGTGCATCCAGGCCACAAGGACTGTAGGAGAAATAACCTTAAGGGTGATAAGATACATGGTTTAATGACACCAGTGTAGGCAAATCTTGTCCATCAGGTAGGATACATGCAAGAGAGTGGCCTTGTGATAAAACTGGCAGGGATGGGATCTCGTCCTGGTCTAGTTACCAGACTTTCACCCCCTCCCTGTGGGAGTTACAGATGGGTCGATATACAGGGCTACATGCACTGGCCATAAAGATAAAACAAAACTTCCCCACAAGATGCTCTTACCTCCTGGATGTTTTGGGTACACTACCGTGACCTTTGGGGGCCATTCAGCTGTTAACTCCAGGAATACACAGGAGGCCAGCTTCCAGGCCTTTCCCCCAAGGTGCCAGAAGGGCCAGCCATCGCGGGTCCATGTGTCGAAACGTCCAGGGCCAGGTCCATTCAACAGTGTCCCCAGGGCTTAATGCAGCAGGGGCTGGCAGCAGGATGTTGCTCTGCTGGCTGTATCCTGGCTTCAATAGCTCCTCTTTGGTTTGGACGTACAGTTGTATAGGAGAGGCAGCAAGGTGTGTGAGCACGTCCACAGGGCTCAAAGCTCCTTTACGTGGCCTCTCATTCAAACGCCGCAGCACCGTCCATAGGCGAACTGACCAGTCCTGTAGACTTGGTGCCTGACCTCAGGCCAGATTTCAGCAAACATTGCACCTCTCTATCATGCCTGCCCTAGCAGGGTTATATGGTACATGAAACTTCCACTTTATTCCTAATTGCTGCACCCAGTAAAGTGGGTGCCTTGGTCACTCTCCATCACCTGCGGCCAGCCATAGGCTGCACAGAGACGCTCCAGGCCCTTCTTGGTGGTTTGCTGATCTGCATGACATGCAGAAAAAGCAACCAATAGTTCAGTAGCTGTGTCCACACAAGTCATGGCATACCGATATCCTTCTGATATGGGCAGAGGCCCAGTATAGTCTATTTGCCACCTGACAAGGGGTATTGGCCCCCTTACTATTGTCCCATGTTGCTGTGGGACTCGGTGTAAGTCCCTCTTAGAGCACACAAGGCACTCCTCCCGGGCTCTGCTGACTTCTTCAAAGGTCAGTGGCAAGCCCCACCAAGGGGTTATAGCCCACATTGTCTTTTGCCCTGCTTGCAACAGACGCTGGTGTAGCCATTGGGCCACATCAGAGGCAGGCTTTCCTTGTAGCCAGTGCACCTGGGCCAGAGTGTCTGCTTCATCATTCCCTGGGGAAGCCAAAGGCAAATGGCCAGTCACATGATATTCGGTAACAGTCTTAGTCTGACCAGAGGCCCATAGGTCTTGCCACAACTCTTGCCCCCAAAGGGGCCGGTGACCAACCAGCCAGTTGGCATGGTACCATGTGGGTAGCCACAGGGTCAAGCCCTGATTGACAGCCCAGCTGTCAGGGCAGACATATATGGGGGAGGGCTCCTGGCTGATCACGAGCCATACTGCCCGCAGCTCAGCCCACTGGCTGCTCTTCCCCTCTCCGTCCTCCATCCATACTGTCTCAGTCTTAGGATGGAAAGTCTTAGGATGCCCAAGACTGGAGCCACCTGTGTACCAAGCATCTTCAGGTATAGGGGCTTTTCCCTCCTGATAGGGAGTCTTGGCTACCAAGGGCTGAAAAGCAAGTTCTTCCTGCTTTCCACTGGTATAGGTCACTGACCCCAATAAGCATTGGAGTTTTCCACTTAAGGGGCTAGTAGAGAGGATGCTGCGCTGCTGTAAATATGTGCCCCATTTGGCCAGTGCAGGTGTCTGTGCCATGCCACTCCATGGCCTTTGGGTCCAGTCTTGCACCCACCCCACAAGATGGGATAGGTGGTTATTACCTTGGTTGGAGTTGTTCCAGCAATGAGTTCTGTAGCCAGTAAGGCATGGTACACAGCAGCCAGGTGCTTCTCTGTCAAGGTGTACCGGACCTCTGCTCCTTTCCATATCTGTGACCAGAATCCAATAGGTTGGCGTTTCCATTCAAGCTGCTGCCTAAGACCCCATCCATAACCATCTTTGGTTACATGAACGTCTAGCTCACAGCGCCTTGATGAGTCCATTACATTCAAGACTTGTACAGCCTTGACTGCCTGCTTGGCAGCAGTAAAAGCAGTTGCACATGTCTCATCCCAGTCCCACCTGATGCCCTTTCATACCAACCAGTATAAGGGCTTCAGAATTTGTGCCAAGTGCAGGATAAACACTCTCTGGTAGCCCAAAAGACCCAAAAACTCTTGTACTACTGCCACAGTGGTAGGGGTGGGGAAAGCCTGGACCTTGTCTATGACTGCTTCAGGAACAACTTTAGTTTTACCCGACCAGACAACCCCCAAGAATTTCACAAACAAACCAGGTCCCTGAACCTTGGTGCTGTTCACAGCCCATCCTTTTTTCTGTAGATGTTGCTACAGTCTAGGAACTGCCCCTTCTAAATCTGAAAGAGAATCAGATGTGAGCATAGTGTCATCAATGTAGTGATACAACTGCACTGTTTGTGGTTTCTCCCATGTGGCCCAGTCCTGGGATACAAGCCCATGACAGATGGTGGGACTGTGGAGATGTCCCTGTGGAAGGACAGTGAATGACCACTGCTGATCTTCCCACGTGAAGGCAAACTGTTCCTGGCTTCCTGTGCTATGTCAATAGAGAAGAAAGCATCAGCAAGGTCTACTACATAATTAAACGTTCCCAGTTCATGGCTGAGGGTGTCCAGAATGTCTGCGATAAAGGGGACAGCAGCATGCAAAGGGGGTGGGACTTTCTTCAATTCCCTGTAGTCCACGGTCATATGCCAGGAGCTGTCTGGCTTTCTCACTGGCCACACTGGGGAATTAAAAGGACTATGAGTGGGCTTTATGATGCCCACCCTCTCCAACTCCTGTAGAGTTTCTCCAATATCCTTGTGCCCCCCAGGCAATTTATACTGCTTAATATTTGTCACCCACCGAGGTACAGGCAGAGCTACAGGTGGGTGCTTAGCATGTCCCCTCAGAACCGCCTTCACCACACGTACCCTCAGTCTGAACTCACCTGCAGTGGTCTGTAACCACAGGCCCTGAAAGATATCTACCCCCAAAATAGATTCAGGGATGGGAGAAATGAACACAGTATAGTTCTTTGGGGGTAAATGCCCTATCCCCAATGAGATTTGGGCTTTCTTCACTCTATTTGCCTTGCCCCCATAGTCATCTGTCACAGCAGGGGTCCCAGGAAAACGTTCAGGGTTGCCACGAATCAGGGAACACTCAGCTCCTGTGCCCACCAGCACCAACACGTGGTACATTCACAGGGGACCAATGAACTGCTAATTCTACATGTGGCCTCTGGTCCCCACCATGTCCCCCAAGGTGGGAGCTTTGACCACCCCCCTCAATCAAACCATGATGCCCAATTGTCCTCCTGTGGGGGTGAGGGCCCTGGCAAATCCTGAGTACTGTTCCCCAGGAAGTTTTACAGGGACACAGGCCAGGCATGTGGCCTTGACTCTGGTTTCCGTGTCCTGGACCTCAGCGGCTGGAACTGCTGCTCTGGCTTTAATTGGTGCCATGGTTCTAACAATATTCTGTTGGGCTGCCCATTGAGTTTTTCTCTCACTACCCCGGCCTTTATCAGATCAACCCACGTCAGGGTCCTCGAGACCTTCACGGGGCCTTTTGCACGTCTTTCAGTTGTCGCTCATACTTCCCTCCATGCCCTTATTGTTTCAGCCTCCCCCAGATCTGCTAAAGCACGAGTAGCCTCACTTATGGGGTGCCCTAGGGGGGTGGGCAAGAGTATTCACTAGGGACCCAAAGAGAGATGTGGGAGCTGTAGGGAGCACCAGGTTTCTCATTCCTACAGTGAACACCTTCCTCATCAGGGCCCTGGGGGTCCATATTATGGATGACATTTTTTATACCCAATTCCTGCAGTACCTGTTGGAGCTCTGCATACATTTTCCAGCTAGTGGGTAAATATGGTAAATCATCCTGATTAGGCCAGACTGCCCTGATGGCAGCTGTCAGCCATTCCAGGAGTGCCTGATTCCCTGAGGCGAGACGGGCATTTTGCAACCGCTGCCGGAGGAAAGGGTGAGTCGTCAGGGAAGCCATTCTACTCATCTCAGTACCCGACACAACAATGTTTTCCACCCCCATATCCCAGAGACGTAAAAGCCATGTAGGCAGAGATTCCAGTGGCCTCTGCCTATACCGGACACTCATGTCCACCAGCTCCTCCTGGGCATGCGGACGGAGCATGGAGTGCTCCCCAACCTGGGAGGGGGGCTGCTCCTCCCCCTGAGGAGCCTGCAGGTGTCTTATTTTTATTTTCTTAATTACAGCTGGGCGGGCCTTTAAAACCGAAGAGGACGGTACCGCGCCGTGGCCTGGGCAGCAGATCGGCCCATGGCCCCGCCCCCTCCCGTTCCCCCCCACCTCCCCGGCTCCTCCTCCATCTCTGGGGCTGAAGGCACCCCTCTTTCCTCCCCCTCCCTCACTGCCTCCTGCAATGCGGCTCTTCCTGCCATCTCCCCCTCTCTGCTGCTAGGGAGTCTTCTAGGAGCGTGACCTGCCTTTTCAGTTACTGTCTCTCTTCTTTAACAGCATCCCACAGGTTATCGCCCAGCTCCTCCAAGCGATGCTGAAGTGTGTCTCTCCTGCCTAAGTCCCTCCCTTTCCTCGCTAACCCTCTCAATAATCCTCTCTTTCTCCTGTACATTTTCCACTATCTCGATGAAAAGAGACCCTACAATGCCAGCTGCTACCCAGCCCCCTAAGGTCTCCACGCGGTCTTCCAACTCACCGAGGACGAATTCTGCAGCTTCCAGTGTTTCCCCAGTTCTGGGGAGGCCCCACCCCTCTAGGAGGTACTTAACCCTAGACCAATTCCCCACTAGGGGTTCCCAAATTGGAAGCCCTACAGCTGGGGGGATAGTAACAAATGAAGCTGCACCCACTGCTGCTGCATCCACTGGGGCCACCCCACCATCCACAGGAGGGATTCCAGGCACCTCTCCACCATCTCTAGGGGCAGCCCTCCCATAGATTGCACCCATTTTGACAGATATTGTTTTCAGAGATCCTGCCGACTACTGCCAGATGTAACTCAGGGGAGAGGAAATCCTGGGGCAAAATAACTCTAAAACTGACATCAGTCAAAGGGAGCAATAAAGTTTAATTCCCATTTATTGCTTACAAACTGCAGCCCAGGGCTGTCTCCTTCCTGCTCAGGTAGAAACAAGCAAGACCTCCCGCTTACTTCTCAGGTTCAGATAAGCCCTCAGTCACCCAGGTAATTACCTATTGATATGGAGATGAACTACTGTTCTCCACCCCTGAGGAACACCTGTTGATATGCAGATGCACTAAAGCCAGGTGAGATATTCTGGAAATACTACAATTTTACCCACAGGTATGCAGGGCCTTGCCGCTCCATTGGGCAGGGGCTCACAAGCAGGAGCAGGGAGAAGGCTAAAGCAGCCACAAAGGGCCACCCCGGGAGGAACCAGACCCCACCCAGGGCACAGGAGGGGGTTAGACGTGGACCTTTAGCCCACAGATCGACTGCAGCCAGTGAGACCCCAAGCCAGAACTGTCCGGCTCAGCTGCTCCCAGATCCCTGACCCACGGAAAGGTGGGAAAGCTGCGTCATCATAAGCTGCTAGATTTTGTGGTTAACTTGTTATGCAGAGATTGATAACATTCCAAGAGCTGGGCAAAATACAGAGCGATATTGGACTATGGGACTGTAATTTTTTTAATTAAGGTATCATTGGTATACAATATTATGATCAGGTTTCACATGAGTAACTTTGTGGTTACTACATTCCCCCCTATTATTAAGTCCCCATCACATAGCCCATTACAGTCACTGTCCATCAGTGTAGTAAGATGCTGTAGAGTCACTACTTGTCTTCTCTGTGCTAAACTTCCTCTCCTGTGCCTCCTCATATTATGTGCGCTAATCATAATGCCCCTTTCTCCCTTTCTCCATCCCTTCCCACCCACCCTCCCCAGTCCCTTTCCTTTTGGTAACTGTTAGTCCATTCTTGGGTTCTGTGTGTCTGCTGCTGTTTTGTTCCTTCAGTTTTTGCTTTGTTGTTATACTCCACAGATGAGTGAAATCATTTGGTACTTGTCTTTCTCTGTCTGGCTTATTTTACTGAGCATAATACCCTCTAGCTCCATCCATGTTGTTGCAAATGGTAGGATTTGTCTTCTTCTTATGGCTGAATAATATCCCATTGTGTCTATGTACCACATCTTCTTTATCCATTCATATACTGATGGACAAGTAGGTTGCTTCCATTTCGTGGCTATTGTAAATAGTGCAGCAATAAACATAGGGGTGCATGTCTTTTTGAAACTGGGCTCTTGAATTCTTAGGGTAAATTCCTAGGAGTGGAATTCCTGGGTCAATGGTATTTCTATTTTGAGTTTTTTGAGGAACCTCCATATTGCTTTCCACAATGGTTGAACTAATTTACATTCCCACCAGCAGTGTAGGAGGGTTCCTCTTTCTCCACATCCTCGCCAGCATTTGTTGTTGTTTGTCTTTTGGATGTTGGCTATCCTAACTGGTGTGAGGTGATACCCCATTGTGGTTTTAATTTGCATTTCTCTGATTATTACGATGTGGAGCATCTTTTCATGTGTCTGTTGGCCATCTGAATTTCTTCTTTGGAGAACTGTCTGTTCGGCTCCTCTGTCTGGGACAGTTTTGGGGGTCCTCTGGTCACTATACAGTGTGCTGAGGGCAGCATGCTCTGGGCTCTGGCATTGCCCAGCCCCCAGGGGCTTCCACAAGGAAATCCACAGGTGCAGGGGGCACAAAGGCAAGGTCACCCTGCAGCCATTCCGTTTTCTCAGTAAGAGTGTGATGTAAAATTCTGCTATGTTTTTCCAACTAAAGATGATACAGCGGTGAAAAAGAATGTCTCAGGATAAACAAATCTCAGGAATGTTGGTGAGAAAGAAAAGCCTGTTGTAGAAGTTTAGATATTTACAGTTTAAAACATGTGAAGCCATTGTTGATGCACAGTTTTAAAACCTGCTTGGCATGGCTGGTTACCCAGGGCTGGGTACTGGTCACCTGTGGACTTGGAGGGAGGAGAATTCTGGGTGGACTAGAGGCTGTGCTCTTTACGACACAGAGGTAACAAATCAAAACAGGACTAAACAAAGGCATGTGAACCAAAGAGCAACATGTGAAAATGCTGAACTTCTGTGTGGTGGAGCAATTTCCCTTAGTTTTTCTCTATTTTCTACTTTTAGGAATGCTTGAAGTATTTTTATTAGAAAATTAAAAAGCCACTGGTTTAGGCTTTCCAAAGCAGAAAAGTTCTGGCTTAGGCCTCTTGGTGGCCCTTCTCTTGTCCTGACCCCTCCAAGCACCATTTTCTAGCCACAGGGCTTGCTTGTCCACACCCTGTGGAGAGGGCAGCTGGAGCCGCCCTGGTAGGTGCTGGTGAGGACTGGGCTGCCCACCGAGAAGGGGGTCACGTGCCAGCCACTGTCCCCCAGCCACAGGTATCCACAAGAGACCTACCACATTCTCTACTGTTTCCAGAGGTTTTGTTTTTACTGTTAGCTTATAATGCCACTTGGAATTTAATTTTTACCCTTTTCCTCCTCTAAATGGAAGTCTTAACACCATTGAATAGTCTATCTTTTCCTCGATAATTTGAGCCCCTAAATTTCTGTGTACACTGGGTTTGTTTCTGGGCTCCGGGTTTTAGTCCACTTGTCCGTTTGTCTGTCCCTGTACAAATACTCTGTGGTTTAATGGCTGTAAATTGATATAATGTTTTGATATACAGAGGGCAATTTTCCTTTCCTCCTGTTGTATTTTTTTCTTTTAGGATTTTCTTAACCCTTCTCGTGGATTATCTTGAGTGGATGACTTAGGATCAGTTTATCAAATTATGTGAAAATCTCATGTCTTTTAATTGGGATCAATTGAACTTTACGAACTGACTTGTGAAGAGTTTCTGTAACATTAAAAGTAAAAACGTCAGTTATTCTACCAGAAAAAATGGGTTTATTCAGTATCGCCAGAAAATTGCAGCTCAGGACAAGCCACAGGCAAGGCCGCCACCAGTGGGGGGAGGCTCTTTACTGAGGAAAGGGCTGTGTTGGGGGGACTCTTCTAAACTAAAAGCCCACTGGGGAGGACCGGAAGTCCCATGTGTAGTGGCCTCTCATTGGCTGATTGGTGACACTCTCACAGCAGGGCTTGGGCTGTTGCCGGGGCGACGGAAATCTTCCTTCCTCCCGCTGAGCGGGAAAGGCGCTAAAGCAGCGTCGTGGACGTGAGAGCTCCCCCTGCTGGCCTCTCTGTGCCAGGTCACTGAGAGGCCCTTTATCAATTTTCAAAGTATCTACAACTTTGCTTCCAAGTTGAAGGGCTCTGTTTTCGTTTGAACTGCGGTCAAGTTCCAGCTTTTCAGAAATGCAGTCTTGCACATTTCCATTTACGCTTATTCCCAGGGACATCGTGTGTATGTGTTGGGGTGGGGGAGCTTTGCGGCGACTCGGAAGGGCCAATGCCGGAGGGGACGCGGGGACGCGGGGCACAGACTCGAGACTCCCGGTAGCCACACGTACGCTCAGAAGTGGAGAGTCCTCAGCAGGACACACCTCAGAGGGCATGGGAGCAAGGGGGTGACCGGGCAGCGCCAGGAGGAGACGGCGGGGCCGGCGTGCAAGCGCGGGCAGCGGGGCGGACGGCCCTGGGCCAGGGTCTCTACCCTCGACATGCGCCGTTTCTAAGGGCCCCCGTTGGGCCCTTGCCACCACGCTCGGACCACCCCCAGCCCCGGCCCGGCCCCGCCTCCGCCCCCGCCTCCCATCAAGGCCCCGGCCCTCAAGTTCGGTCCCGCCCCAGCCGGCGCTCACCGCCCCAGGCCCCGCCCCCAGGATAGGTCCCGACCCCCGCCCCAAGTCGGGGGCCGTCCCAGCCGGCGCTCACCGTCCAGGGCCCCGCCCACCCTCCGGACGCTAGCGCTCCGCCCCGCGAGGCCCGCTCTTGGTTGTTCCGGGGCCGGGTGGTAGCTTCCGGGCTTCGAGGAAGCTTGCTCGGCTCCCCGAGTCCCCGCCGCGGTCCCGGTGCCCGTCTGCGTGCCGTGGGCGCGGCCCTTGCGGGCGGCGGGCCGCGGCGAATCTGCCGCTGCGAATCGGGGAGTTCGGCGGCGGCGGCCTCGCGAGAGTGCGGGCGGCGCGGAAGCAGCCGCGGGGCCCGCGACGCGCGGGCGGGAGGATCGGGGCCGGCGGGGGTGGCTGGCGCGCGCCCGGGGCCGCCGGCATGACGGGCCGCGTGTGCCGCGGCTGCGGCGGCACGGATATCGAGCTGGACGCGGCGCGCGGCGACGCCGTGTGCACCGGCTGCGGCTCGGTGCTCGAGGACAACATCATCGTGTCGGAGGTGCAGTTCGTGGAGAACAGCGGCGGCGGCTCGTCGGCCGTCGGCCAGTTCGTGTCTCTGGACGGTGGGTCCGGGCCGGCCGGGGACGCCGGGGGGTACCGGAGGGGGCGGGCGCGGCGGCGGGGAGATACCGGAGGGCGCCGGGCGGGCGCGCGTCCTCCGCCGGAGCGCGGAGCCAAGTCGGCCTCGTGCTCATCACACTCCGGCGTCCCGGAGCCCACGCTCCGGGCTGGCTGTCCCTGCGGCCGTCGGCCGCCCCGCGCCGCGTCCCCGCGCGTCTGCTCGCGTCCCTCCCACGCGTTTTCCAGGAACGTGCAGCCCGTGCCGGGGGCCTTTGGGGACCGGCGCCCTTCCCAGCCCGGGACCTTGGAGGGGGGGCCAGGACACTGGGAGGGCCGGTGGTGCCTTCCCGCGGTGGACCACCAGCGGCGGAAACATCCTGTTTCTTTTGCGAACGCGTGTCCTTGCTCCGGGGCTACCACCCCTCTGCGCTTCTGGGTCGCGCGACAGCCGCGTGTTTGTGGGGAATTGCCCGCCCGCTGCCAGTGTGGCCGTGCGGCTCTGCTTTCTCGCCGTGCTCGCGGCTTCCCCGGCACCGGGTGTCACTTTCGTCGCTCTGGTAGGTGTGCGGTGGCGCCTGTCTCTTGATTTCGTTGTTATTTCCCTGATGGCCTGGGGGAGAAAACAGGCCTTGTGTGTTTGTTTGCCATCCCCTCGCCCTCTGCTGAATCGTCCCTTCAGGTTCTAATGCTCGTTTTTTTTTTATTCAGGTTGTTTTCGTAGTGTCGAGTTTTGAGCATTTTTTAAATATTCTAGTTGCAAATCCTCTGGCAGAGCTGAAATCTAAATTTTTGATTAAAAGTTTTGAGTCCAGTTTATCCACTTTTTATCTGTCACAGATTGCACTTTTTGTGTAAGTTTTCTAACCCTAAGCCACGGTGGTGGTCTCCTTAAAGTTTTATGGTTTACGTCGTACATTTAGTTCCATGGCCATCTTGTGTCTGGTTTGCGTGAACTGCAGCGTGTAGGCTGAGGTGCCCGTCCTAAGTGTATGTGTCCAGTTGCTTCAGTAGTGCTTGCTGAGCCCATCCTTTCTCCAGCTGCCTTTGCTCCTGGGCAGAGGTCGGCTGGGCTGTATTGTGTGGGCTGCTGTGTTGGGTTGGTTGGTCAGAGTGCCAGTTTCTTTGCCTGCACCAACATCGTCCTGTCTGCATTTGCCGTAAGTCTTGAAATCATATTGAATCCCTCCAGCTCCTCTTTTTCAAAACTGTCTTTGCTGTCATAGTCCCTTTCCCTTTCCATTCACTTTTAGAAAAAAGTTGTATATTTTACCAAAAAAATGCTTCTGGGACTTTGACTAGAAATGCATTAAATCTCTTGATAAATTTGGAGAGATTCGGTGTTTCTTCTATATGGTGTCTGACAATCCATGAGCACAACGCCTCTCCGTGCACTTAGGTTTCCTTGGTATCTGTCAGCCATGTTTTGTAGTGTTCAGCACGTAGCCCCTGTAGAGTTTTTAGACGTACACCTCAGATCCAAATAGAACCATTGTAAATGGTATTTTTAAAAGATACACTTTTTAATTGTTCATTGCAAGTACATAGAAATATGGTTGATTTGTGGTGTTGGCCTGTTTCCTGTGGCCTTGCTAATAAACTTATTGGTTCCGTTTTTATTACAATAGGTTCCTTGGGGTCGTCTCCGTCGTCTGGAGAGGGGCTGTATCACCCCTGCCTTTGCCCCAGAGCAGGCATGTTTGCCGTCTCCCCAGTCTTAGGGAGAAACGTTCAGTCTCTTCCCATCGCATGATGTCAGCTGTAGGTATTTGGCACCTGTTCTTTATCAGCAAAGTCAAGGAATTTCCCTTTCTACTCCTAGTTTGCTGAGAGTTTTTATCATTAATGTTGAATTTTGCCTTATGCTTTTTCTGTATCAACTGATGCAATCATATGCTTTTCTTGTTTAGTCTGCCAGTGTGGCTGATTTTTGAACAGTTGAGCCTGCCTTGCATTCCTGGGATAAATCCAAACCCACTTGGTCATGGAGTATTATTCTTTGTGTGTGTGGCTGGATTGGATATACTAATGTTTTGTGGAGGATTTTATGTTTATACCATGTGGAATATTGGTCTGTGGTTTTCCTGTAATGTCTTTATCTGGTTTTGATGTCAAGGTGATGTGCCTCATGGAATTAATTGGGAAATGTTCCCTTCTGTTTACTGGAAAAGATTATATAGAATTGGTATCATTCCTCCCTTAAAAGTTTGGTAGAATTCACCACTGTAGCCATATGGTCCTGGAGGTTCCTTTCTCAGAGGTTTTTAACTACAGATTCAGTTTCTTAATAGCTGTAGGTTAGGGTTATATTTTAGATGCTCTCTTTGGTGGTGGACAAGTTTGCGACCAGGAGGATCTGGCCCATTTTCTCTGAGCTGTTGGGTTCATGCACATAGAGTCGTTGATTCTAATCCCGAATCTTCTGATTGCAGGATCTGTAGTGATGTCCCTTTTTCATTTCAGATGTTGGTGTTTTGTGTCCTCTCTCTCTTCCCATTTGTCTCTGTTGCTGGTAGTTTATCAAATGTACTGATGTTTTCAAATAACTGGCCTTGGGTTTCCTTGGTTTTTCTCTTCTGTTCTGTCCTGTTGTCTCTCATGCAGGACATGCATGCGTTTTTGTGTTCTTCCTGAACAACTTTCCAAGGGAGACTCCCTGGGACTGCTGGGGTGGAGGCTCTGTATTTGTGGCTTTGCCAAACTGTCCCCTTGAGTCATCCAAGGTTTTGATGTCTGTTGGGAAGAGAGGAACAACAAGACTGAATCATTATGGTAGCGGACACTTGGGGTTTTCTGTGGGAAGGCACTTTGCTGGGCACACCTCTGTGGGTGCTTGGGGGAGTCCCAGATGTGAGCGACGTGCTTCCACCCATGTGCCATGAGGTCAGTCTCCTGGCCTTGTGAGCGCAAGGTCAGAGCTGGGTGCTGTTTGGTGATACGATTTAAAGGTGTTTACGAAGATGCCTCTCCAGCCAAGCTGGCTCTGTCCTGTGGGCTTGCTCTCTGGAGAGCCCCCGGGGAGGGGCTGCAGGAATGGAGCCTGGGTTCTTAACCCCAGGGGCCCAGGGAGGCAGCGCTGGGGCAGAGAGCAGCCCCGCTGCTGCCTGGCCTCCTCCCTTCTGCTATCGCAAGGCTGTCAGCTTTAGTCATGCTCAGCCCCCTGGCACAGGCGTGTGGGCCCTGCTGGTCCTAATCAGCCTGCCCTCTCCAGCCTCATCCTGAAAGCTGAGCTTTCCCAGCTGCCCTTTTCTGGGTCCCAAGGCCGCTATCTTTCCTAAGCATTCTTTCTTATGCTTTGACTTTGCATAATAAGCTCAACATTTACTTGGAAATATGTAAATTAGGTGCCAGGGCTGTGTGGCCAGAGGCTCTGCCACCATGAACTCTTGACTGGGCTTCTGACACCAACTTAGTGCTCCAGCATCTGGGGGCCTTTCTGAGTGGGCATAAGCTGGGTGCCAGGCCTGGGATCCAGAGGCGGAGGGGGCCTAGGTCCCCTTGGTTCCCTGGAAGATATTCGTGGACCAGCAAAGTGAGTCCAGTGTCCCTGGAGGGCGCACAGAGGGCACCACACTGAGTGGTGGTGGCGAGGGCGGTGCTGGGGACAACCAGGCCAAGTCCTTCAGCTGGCGGGTGGCTGGGGAGTAGGTGGGCATGGGTGGGGTGACCAGCTGAGAGAAGGGGCGGGGGTGTGAGGACTCAGGCAGCCCACGTGGCCAGGGTGGCAAGGCAGAGGGCAGAGCAGGGGTGGCTGGGGCCTCAGGGTGCCCTGAGGAAGGGCCCCCCGCCCCCTGCCAGGGAGGGGTTTACCCGGAGGGTGTCAGGGGCTCAGCTGTGTGTGTGGCAGGCCCACTCCAGTGTTATGCTGGGCTCAAGGAGAGTGGGCCTGCCTCCCTGGCGTCCCCTCTGAGGTTGTGCTGGCCAGCATTCCTGCGGGCCCCTCCCTCGAGCTGTCACTGCCACTCCTGGACGCAGCCCGGAGACAGAGGGAGCTCCCCTGAGGCTGCTGTTTCCTTGGGGGTCCTTCCCCTTGCCCGGGGCACCCCCACGGCTCCCAGAATCCTAAGTCCTCACGGCTGTGGCCTGGCCCTGCCCTTCCCTTTCTGGTCTTGCAGCATTGGTGACACTGAGCGGAGCAGCCGTCCACATGCCCTGCAGTCTGGGGCTCAGGCCTGGGCTCTCATGCTGCCTGCAGGGCTCACACGTGGGGCTCCCAGTCCCACCCCCGTGGTCCACAGGGGTAGCCTTGGCCTGGCTGCGCCCCCACTCAATAGTTAAACCTGTGGCAGCTTTCTGGCCGTAGGATGTTCTAGAATGTGTTGGATATTCCTGGAAGTAGAGGGGCTAGAAGGCATCTGGAGGGCCTGCTGTCATTCATGTCGTTCAGCCAGAGATGCCCAGGCTCTGGCTTCAGGACTGGCCCGTGGCATTGGCCTGAGGTTTGCTGGGTGAGCACCTTTCATGCCCTGCGGTCTTCGAGGGTCTCACCTACTGTGGGCACATTCCCGGTGGGAGGTGTTTGTTGCTTAGAACCACCTGCATCGATTTGGCAGCAGGTTTGATGACTTTCGCCCCCTGCTGGCTGGGCCCAGTGAAAGAACTCAGTCTGTGGAAAGGACAGGTAAGAAGACCCCTGTTTCTCCTGGGAGCGCACTGTGAACCGAGGCTGCTGGGGGGCTGGGAGAGCGCGGGGCGGTGTGCGTGTGCAGGCATGCACCTGGAGGGGGCCAGGTCAGGAGGCAGCTCCCAGAACAAGTGTAGCGGGAGCGGCCCCAGGCAGGGGGGACAGCACAGAATGGGCAGTAGAGGCCCTGGAAGTCAGCCAGGGACTCCGGGAAGAGTAGGTGATGGGCAGGACTGGGTGGGGGTGCCCATGGTGGGCGTGGCTGCAGCTTCCCTGGGGTGGGAGCTGGGTCGAGTGGTGGAGACGTGAGAGTGGAACTCACCTGGAATGAACATCGCCACCACCAGCGGGTGGCGGCTCTGTGAGGCCTGTCCGGGCAGAGGGAGGTCGGGAGGAGGGCCCCCCCACCCCCCCCACCCCCCTGGCTCCTTGTTCCTGGCGGGTGGGGCACTGGGGTTATGCCTCCTCTGTCCTTTTTCTGATGCAGTGTTCTTCTGGTTATGTGCTAACAGCATACCCATTTTAATTAAAACAGTATGGTGATTTTTTTTATTTTTCTAAAATAAGAGTTGGGAAGTGCTGGGAACAAAGAGGCCAAGATGTGTCTGTCCTGGTCAGGTGGCTGTGAGTGATTGTGGCCTTGTTCAGTGGTTCCTACGTCTAAAAGATTAAAGTTTAAAAAAGCCATTCCCACCAAAGCAGGAGGTTGGGAGACACAGGCGGTGATTTCAAACCCAGGGATCCCCTGTCGGCCCTGCAGAGCTTGTAGGTGACATGCTGGCAGATGGATGGGTCTCCCCTGGGCCCTGCATGGTGCCGGCCCCTCCCCAGCCCTGTGGGGGCACACTGCCATCCATCTCCCTCCCCACCCTGTGCGGCCAGCTTCCTGAAGACACTGTCTGCAGTGGCTCCCCGGGCAGCCCTAGAAAGGAAACCAACACACCGGCGGGACAACAGAGCCTCACCAGGCCCTGCCGCTGTCCCTGGGCACTGCACTCTCTGCAGTGGGCCACTGGCTCTGAGCCAGTCCCCACCAGGAGGCGGCGCTCCTTCCCTGCCCAGCCGGGCTGGCCCCGTGGCCGCCCAAACCACAGAGGCGGCTGAGGACAAGGCTCCGGGCCTGAGCCCTAGGGAGGCGGCCTCCGAGGGCTGCTGGGCACCCCACGTCCCCACTCGCTTGTGGCCTGGCAGCTGCACAGCTGGGCCTACTCGTTTTCAATGTTTTCTTGGCTAAACTTACTTCATTTTGTTTCCAGCCAAACTTGAGAGTAATTTTGCCAGGTCTTGGAGAATCTCATTGTCGCTGGTGGGGCTTGGTTGTGGTCATAGATATGCTGGAGACCGCGCCTGTTCGCACTGTCTGTGCTGGTAGATGCCTGTGGATGGCCCTGATGCCCTGACACCCCAGGAGGTGGGCTGCCTGTTTTTCCAGGGGCCTGACCCTGATTTTAGAGATCTGGCTTCCCAGTTCCCGTCACTTCTGAGTTTGCTTGTCACCCTCACATGTGACCTCGTGCCTCTGGCGGGCCCTGTGCCCTCCCTTCCCCATGTGGCTAAGTCTTGGGGTGTACTGCGGAAACCTCCTGTCCTTTGGTCTGTACTTAGTAATGGACACACTGGCCTGGGGGCGCCTACTTCCTTCACTGGCTGCCAGGGCCCCTAAGTGGTGCTCATTTATTTGATGGTCGTGCTTCCGTGGTGGGTTTGCAAGTCTGGTGAGCAGTCTGAAAACAGGGAAGTCCCTTTTTGAAGGGTGACAGGACAGGGGTCCCAGCCCTGAAGCCCCGCAGAGCAGAGTGTGGGACTGCTGGGGCGGCTCGGAGCTGTTGGGAGTGCCAAGGCAGTGCCCACAGGTTTGGTTGTGGCTGGCTTCGAACCGCAGCTCCTCAGCTGCAGCTCTGTGGGTGGGCCGCACACGAGTGGACAGAGGTGTGCATGCTCCCTGCACACCAGAGGCCTAGGGGCTCTGGGCCACAGAGGACATGGTGCCATCCTCCAGGAGCCTGCAGTCCTGTGGGGAAGTGGGTGTATTAACCGGTGGGCACCGTGCAGGTTTAACTCCTGTGAATGGGCTGGTCCAGCACCCGGGAGGGCTGAGGGCAGGGGGCCGGGTGGGCCAGGCCAGCCCTGTAGTGTGGAGGCAGCTGTGCTCTTGTGCATATGGGCACGCCCTGGAGTGGAGTGGCCTGGTCGGCGCTCAGAGAGCACACGTGGATGTGCCCCACTGTGGCTCCAGGTCAAGGCCCCACCCCGAGGGCAGGGCGGAGAGAGAGGGGCTTCCTGGGGTGGGTGGTGAGAACGCCAGGGAGGGTCCCCATCCAGAGTGCTGGCCCAGCTGCTGCAAAGGGGCCGACCTGATCCGTGGGGATCTTCTCCGAAGCTCTGGCTGATGGCTGATTTGTTTCTAGGTGCCGGTAAGACCCCGACCCTGGGCGGCGGCTTCCACGTGAACCTGGGGAAGGAGTCAAGAGCGCAGACCCTGCAGAACGGTATTTCCCACCTTGGGGGCTGGGGGCTGGAGCGGGTGTGGGACGAAGGCCCCGAACAGGCAGCCTGTGTGACCCCACCCCCGTCGTCGTCTCCGCCAAGCTCAGGGAGGGCTGTGCTTCCTGAAGGAATTATTCCTGCAGTCCCTCCCCCACCTGCAAAGACGACTGTCCTACCACACCTGTTTGTTGTTGGTCTCTAGTCGGCAGGCACAGAAACAGCAAATTTACAGCAATCTGAAATGCGTCTGCCATAAGTTCATTGTGTTTTGTAACAGTATCAGTCCACAGCAGGTTGGAGAAATGTCCTCTCAAGTACTTGACCTGTTTTTAATTGGATGTCTTCTTACTGCATTATAAATGTTATTTATATGTGGAGGTACAAGTCTCTTGTTAGCTATACAACTTAAGGTTTTGCCCATTCTTTGCTGTTTTCACTCGCTGGTGGGGTTCTGGGAGGCCCGAAGGTTTTGTTCTGAGCATCGCCAGAGCAGCGCATCATGGCAGTAAAGTTGGGACCCAACAGTGAGATGATCCTTGTGATAAGAAAACTTGAACCTCGGTGTAAGGAGCAGTCAGGGCAGAACTCGCACACTCCTCAGAAGGGGTGTCAGTGGGGTGGAGGTGAGGTGTTTGGGGGAGTGCTGGATACCAATGCAGCCTTTGCACGGGGGCCCCCACCTGGGGCCAGTGCCTGCAGCCGTGCACCCGCAGGAGGGGCTGGCTCTCCTCCGCCTGCCCCAGAAGGTGTCCCCTCCTGCCTTCACTGCCTCCCAGCATCGACCTTCTCCGCCTGGTTCAGGCTGTGGGGCCAAGGGAGGCAACCGAGTCCAGCCCCAATTCTGTTGATCTGACTGACCAGTGCTGTCCTTGTCCGGCCTTGGGCCCGTGCTGTGGTGGCCCCTCTGTCCTAAGAGATTTTCTTCTCTTTATTCTTTACCCTGGTGAGTTTATCCTGATTTTTCTCTCCTTACTCTGATTTTCTGCAGCTTTTGGGGAGGGACACAGGGCAGATTCTAGCACGTCCCCAGACCCTGTCTGAGAGACGTGCTGGTGCATGTGTGGTGTGTCAGCACTCTGCCTGCCTCTGGTTTCAGGTTCGTGCTCATTCTTTCATGTACCCTTTACTGCTGTTGCCGACTTGATCCATGGGTGCATTTCTTTCTTCCCCGTTTATCCTGTGGTCCACTCTCCTCCTGCCCCCAGGGCTTGGCAGGTTTATGTGGCCACAGTTCCTTTCGCGGCCACCCTGAGCTTGTTTGTGAAGAGCTTCTTCCAGAAACAGGAGTCGGTCCATTGTCCCCTGCAGAGGAGGACCCTGGGTGCCTTCACTTCCCACCTCCCACCCCTGGTCTGTTGAGTTTAACTTCAGCTGTTACTATTTTTGTTAACTCTTGGTTGCCTCTCTTAGAAAACAAGAAGGTTGGAAAATGAACAGCCTGATGTCTGGTGCCTCCGTGTGTCGCAGTTCAGGCTGACGTGGGGTTGCGCCCCCACCCTTGCTCCCGTGTGCTCTCGGCCCGTCCTGGCCCCTGCCACGTGCTCACCTCTGGCTTTGCTGGGGACGTACTCAGGTCGTGGTCAGGGGGCGGGCAGAGGGGAGCCTCGTGCTAGAACATGGCTGTCCCTGCTCCCAGGTGCTTGTCGGGGGGCTTGGGGCAGCAGTCCCGCCTCACACAAAGTCCCCCTGGGAGTTAGTGGCCCAGCATTGCCAGCAGGGAAGGGTTACTCCCAGTCTGAGTTCTGTTTTTGAAGTTTTTTTATTTATTAGAAATATTTTTAAAATTCAGGTGCATACAATAAAATGCACAATCTTGGTGCACGGTCTGAGTTTTGATGTCTCTTGATTCTCCTTAGCAGGGACCTTTGAGGATTCGTCTCTGCCTCTGGGGCTCTAAAGATGCCACTGAGCAGGGCTTCGTCTACCGGCTCTCTGCCCACTTGCACTTGGGAGACATTTCTTGGGGGATTTTTTTCCTATTTTGTGCATCTGATTTTCTTGGTATAACATGTACAGTGGGTGCATCAAACGTACTGACCTGAAGTGAAGTGCTTGGTAAATTCACGTGAATTAAGGTATGCCTCACAGGCCAGGGCAGAGCATAGTTGCTGTACCCCAGAAAGCTCCCAGTACTGAATGGTTTTACATGTGTTTCTGCTTCTGACAGCTGGACTCAGAGAGGGTGTCCTTCTGGTGTGTGTGAGTAGCGGGGGCCCCCACGTGTGGCTCCATTGCAGCCTGTGTGTGCGTGCCTGTTGGTGGACGCCGGGGTTCCTTCCGGCCGCCTGCGTGAGGCTGCTGTGCACGGCCCTGTCCGCTGCCCCTGAGGGGCCCCGGGAGCACCTGAGAGGGGCTCCAGGGCATCGGGCGCGTGCTCCTCCAGAAGGCACAGCCCAGCTCTCATCTGCCCTCCCCCCGGCAGACTGTGTGCAGGCCCAGAGGTCGGTCGCTGCCAGGCCTGGGTGTTTCTCGGCTCTCCTAGCTGGTCTTCCCGGTGGCGTGCAGAATACGAGGCGACTGGATTTGCTGTCCTGGTGAGCGGCGTGTCCACCACCTTTGCATCCGCTCTCTGGTCCCTGGAAGGTCCTTTCTCTGGGAGGTGCCGGTTCATCATGTCTTTTGCACAAATTCTTTCAAGAAACTGAGTTACCTTTTTCTTACTGGTTTGTCAGCGTTCTATATATAGTCTGGATTTGAGTCCTTTGTTGCATATACATATTTGAATTCTTCTCCCAGTCAGTGGGTTGTCTTTTTACTTTCTTAATGATGTCTTCTGAGGAATAGAAATGTCTTAATTTTAGTGAAGTTCCTACATATCAGTAGTTTACAGTTTGGGGTTTCTGTGACTTGTTTAAGAAATTCCTGTCTATTCCTGTCTATCCCAAGGCCTGAAGATCCTCCCTTTGTGTTTTCATTGTGAAGCTTTTTGTTTTATATTCCAGATTTAGCTTTGTGGTCTACCTCAAGGTTTTATATATGATGTGAACTAGGGGTTGGGGTCTATGCTTCCCAGTGTGAACATGCAGTTCCAGCATGTTTATCAAAAGGACTGTCCTTCCTAGGGTACTTTCCCGGTCCCTTTGTCACAAATCGAGTGACTCTGTGCGGGCTAGTCCACTCCAGGCTGTGACTTTACAGATGCTCTGACCGCTGCAGGCGGCCCCACCTCTCCTGGGGCCCGGGCTCCGGTGTCCTGATGACCGATGACAGGGGCATTGCGGGCCGGTGGGTGAGCCCTCCAGCTCTGCTCTTTGAGAGTGTCTCCGTTCTCCTGGCGCCTTTGCATTTCAAAGTAAGTGATGGAGCCAGCTGGTTGGTTTCCAGAAGAAAACTCACCCAGGTTTTGCTTGGGGTTACACTGAATCTGTAGGTCATCTGCGGGGATGACTCCTTGTTCTTACAGGACATGGTGACCGGCAGACCGCCCTCTGTCTGCAGTCATGTCACTGAGATTCTTACTGCTGGGCCCCTGGGCCCCAGGGCTGTTAGGCCCTCCCGTTGGAGGTTCCCTGGGCTGTTTTAGGTTAGGAGAGGGCACTCTTGTCCGGCTGCTGACCTTGACATGAAAGTGGTGCATGTCTCTGTCCTTAGGAGTGATGTCAGCATTCTGTCACATGCCTTGCATCTCTCTGTGTTGGTGTATCAGGCACATGGACTGGCCTCCCTGCGCCCCTCTGGGTAAACGGCATTTGGTCCTGAGTCACTGTGCTTTGTTTTCTGTAAAAGCTAATGTGTGACTTACCAGATTCTTCCTTAAATGTGTGTAAGAATTTACTCGTGAAGCCAGCTGGGCCTTGAGTTTTCCTTGTGAGACTATTTTAATTACATTTAAAGGTACAGATTGCTTTATAGAACCATTTACATCTTCTGTTCCCTCCTGTCCGTTTGGTAAAATGTGCGTGTCTGGTCAGTGTGCCTCCGGAGATTCAGGTCTGTTTGCTGCCCAGAGCTGTCAGGGACATCCTCCTCTTATGCCCCCGGTGTCTCCTGGGGTCAGCGGTGTCCTCTCCCTGGCACAGCCCCTGGTGCAGGCCTCGTGGGGACAGTGTGACGTGTGGCCTGCTGCGCACGCCTCTCTCACTGCTCTGCCCCCTGGGGGACCCAGCTGGCCCGTGGGTGGGGTCTGCAGAGTCTGAGCAGTGCCAAGGGCATCCACCCTGCGTCCCAGGCCCTTGCCCTGCGCTGGGGCTGTCCCTGTCCCACTGCCACCAGCCTGGAAAGATGCTCTCTGGCGCCATCCGGCATGGGAGACGCCAGAGGCACGACGGCGTCCGTGGGCCAGTGTGTTGATGCCTGCACCCCTCCGGGAAGCAGCTCAAGGAGAGCAAGTGATGGCGGGTAGTCAGGAGCTGGGCCACGTGGGTTCGTCTCTGAATCGTGCCTGAGCCTTCACATGCGGCGCCCGCGGCACGTGGTTTACTGTCTGTCAGGTGTGCTCGCTGGACTCCCGCGAACCTCAGTCGCTGCCGGGGGTGCTGTGGGTGTGGCTGCTGATGGCACAGGGCTTCTTTTAGGAGTGATGAAAATGTACCAGAGCACAGTGATGGTCACATGGCAGTGAATGCACTGGGACCCCCGATGTGCACGTGTCGGGGTGCCCTTCACGGTGGGTGCATGGTACCACAGTAAGGGTGCCACGAAATAACTTACTCTGGTAATTCCACAGCCCGGCCTCACAGGAGTGCCCCTGGGGTGCACCTCTTACCGTTTGTTACAGGGCCCAAACACTTGCCAAAGAGCGGGTAGGAGAGGCCCCAGTGCCAGTGGGTCTCTGTCAGTGCCCTGCTGTCTCTGAGCCTCACTGGGCGTGCGGGTGGGCTGTGTCTGTCTGGTGTGCCGAGTGTATGCTAATGGAGAGGTGGCTATCGGTGTGGCTGTCTTTCTGTCCAGTCACTCAAGGTCTTGGCTCTGCCCAGGCTGTGGCCCTAGGGGCAGTGACCCTGGCCCCATGTCCATTCAGGCTGACTGGCACCTCAGAGCTCCATGGTCTCTGGAGCTCTGTGGGGCATGCTGACCAGCAGGCAGGCCCCTTGGGCAGCATCAGGCTGGTCCCCTAGCTGCCAGGCCTTACACTGGCCACTGGCTCCTCGGCCCTTCTTTGGCTAGTGGTCCTGTGAACAGCATGTGTGGGGCAGGTGAGCCAGACGAGACCAGAGTGGGCCGAGGTGCCCGCACCTCCCCAGTCCTTGTCTGGGTCACAGAAAGCAGGGAGTCGGCTCCTGGTTTTTGTGGGGGAAGCAGAGGTCCCTGGCTTCCTCCCTGGCCCACTTGAGAGTGGCCATCGCTGGAAGACAGTGGTCTGGGTACCAGAGGGCCTGCTGGAACTGGGAGTCTGGTGGTCTGTGCACTGTGGCCACCAGCAGGCAGGAGTGGGTGTGGCTGGGCCAGCACGGTAAGGGAAAGAGGCCGACTGCAGCCCTTGCTGAGCTGCGGCCCTGCTGTGGCCTCTGGGCCTCTTTCTTCTGCACTGTGTGCCGGATGGCCTCAGCTGCTCCTGGGCTGCAGGCATGGGAACAGCGCGCCAGCCCTTCTTGCTGCCGTCACTGGCCCATACGTAAGGTAGGGGATTGCTCCAGGGAGAGGTGTGTGTGCGGACGGAGTCCCGGGGCAGCCGACAGCCTGACCTCCCAGGGCCTGGCCGCCCCTCCCTGCCTGCTTCCACCTTGCCAGGATGGCACCCGAGGGGCTGGCGCCGCTCCCCTCCGGGCCCAGAAGCACCAGGCAGTGGCTCTCAGAGGAGAGGCCGGCATGGGCACTGAGCAGTCTCCTGGCTGCCAGAGCAGGAGGCAGGGCCTGGGGCGCTCAGCTGGGGGTGGGGGGCTTTGTGTAGGCCCACGGCCGTCGGGTTGGCTGCCCCCTGGTGGCGGTTGTGTCCGTGTGGACGTGGTGGAGATGCTACTCAGTGGTGGGAAGTGGCCCTGGAGCGGCCAGTCCACACTGCCCTGTGCAGGCGCCCCGAACTTGGGCGCCCTGGGAAAGGCGCTGCCCAGCCTGCCTGGGTAGGGAACTGATGCCATTTCAGTGTGGAGCAGAGCGTCTGTCACTGGAATCGTGGGAAATTCCCATCCGGCGTCCACACCTAAATATGGAAACACACATGACATGAGCTTCGAAGCGTGAAAGGAAATGGGTGAAACTGCATCCCTAACCTTAGCTCTCCGGGGCGCCGACGTGGCGCTCTCCTGGTGCTGCGGCAGGCTGTGTGCGCACGGTGACGTGTCGTGTTGTGTCTTAGGGCGGCGGCAGATCCACCACCTGGGGAACCAGCTGCAGCTGAACCAGCACTGCCTGGACACGGCCTTCAACTTCTTCAAGATGGCTGTGGGCAAGCACCTGACCCGCGGCCGCAGGATGGCCCACGTGACTGCCGCCTGCCTCTACCTTGTGTGCCGCACCGAAGGCACGCCGCGTATCCTTTGCTTTGGGGGCCGCCGCGAGGACCCTGTCTCGGTTCTGGCCGGCCCCCTCCGACTCAGGGCTGGGTGGTCACGGGCCCTGGGCGTCTGCGTCTGATCGAGACCCCCTGTCGGGACGATCATCGGACAAATGCAGGGCATCCCGGACTCCAGGTGGCCTTTCACTAGTCGAGCAGGGAAGTTGGGTGCCCGTGGCTCCTTGGCTTCGGGGGGACGGTTGTGGCCAGGCCAGTCCTGCGGCGCTGGGTGGGTGGCCGAGCAGGGACGCGCTGGCCTCCTCCCCACCTTGCAGGCTCCTCCCAGGGGACCTGGCCTGTGCTCTTCCTGCACTGGGTCGTATACGCGCGCGCATTGTGCTGCGGCCCTGCAGATGCTCACGTGCATCTGAATTCTGCCCACTGCGTCTTCAGGAACCCCCACCCCCCACCCCCGGGGCTCTCTGGCTCTGCACACTGGCGTCTGCTCCTTTGGTCTTTTCCCTGTCGCTCTGGGGCCCTTTCAGCGGTCCTGCCTGGTCTCCCCAGAACTGGGATGGTGCAGCCCTGTCCTCCTGGCCGCCCCCACCCCCCCCGTTCCTGCTGGGCAGCCGACGCCCTGACGTGGCGCGTGCCTGATGGGGGCCTGCGGCTCCCTCCCTGAGGCTGGGCCTGGAGGTCCCTGGGAGTCGTGGTGTCCCGCTCTGCTCACTGGCCGCCCTGCTGGCCTGCCTCCCTGCCTTTCTTCCTCTCCCGTGTGCTCGCCTCTTGCTCTGGGGGAGCCTTGCCTCCAGCGAGGCTTGGTGTGTGTTCGATTTGGGGAGCTTGTTATGTCCTCTGAGGGCCTGCTTTCAGACCCTGTTCTCAGTGGGTGTGTCGCACCTGTGTGGGGCAGCAGCATGGCCTGGGAGCCCCCCTCACTTGGTCTGGGGGCTGCCCCGCAGGCTTTGCGTGCTGCCGGTGGCCCTGACCACCCGCTCCCATCTCAGGGTGGGGGGCCGCGTGCGGGTGAGCGCCTCGGCTGCCTTTGGGTAGGGAGGCTTCCTGCCAGAATCTTTCATTCAAATGGCATCTTAAATGTTAAAGCTTCTTGTTGCAAAAGTGTCTAAAGCATGTGTACGCTTTAAGGGGGGTGCTTGGCACCCAGGCGGCTGGCCAGGCCTGCGTGTTTGTTACCGAGTGCCCTCCCGGCCTTGCCGCCTCTGCTATTCGCTGACATGGATGGACGAGCCTCACCCAGAAGCCTCGTGGGGAGGCCAGTCACCTGTGAGTCGTCACCGCCTGCAGGGGCTGGGGGTGGGTGGGTGGCATAGGGGAGGCCCATCACCTGTGAGTCATCACCACCTGCAGGGGCCAGGGGTGGGTGGGGGGCGTCAGGGAGCCCATCACCTGTGAGTCTCACCGCCTGCAGGGGCTGGGGGTCAGGGGCGTCTGCACGGAATGCTCCCACGCCGACCACTGCGCCTGCTCCTGCCCCTGCCCGCAGAGCCTCCTCTCCAGGCCCCAGGGGTGCTCTCCGCTCCCGCAGGCCGTGACCAGCAGGTCTGGTTCAGACATCGGGGTGGGCCTCAGCGGCTGCGCTTCTGCCCCTCCAGCCACGCACACCCCTCTCAGGGCAGATGGGGACCTCATCACACTCAGAGGACGGAGGGGTCGGGGGCTCTCCCTTCTCCCACTGGGCTCCCAGCCCACCTCTGCCTGCATCCAGCTGCCCCTCCCCTCTGCTCACCTCCCAGGGCCCGCCAGGAATTAAATTTTTCTTCATTTTTTAGAGCACTTTTAGGGCTCACAGCAAAATTGAGAGGAAGTACAGAGATTTCCCGTGTACCCCTGCCCCCCACTGCAGCCTCACCCTGTATCCCCTCCCGCCAGATGGTGTGTCTGTGCAGCTGACAGCCGCATGCTGACTTGTTGTCGGTCATCATCCCTGAGGCATATTTGGGGCTCACTTGGTGCTGCCCATTCTGTGGGTCTGGCAGATGTGTACTGGCAGATGTCCATTGGTAGGGGGTCCTACAGAGTGTGGCCAAGAGGCCAGAGGACGGCTGAGTGACAGGCATTGGAAGGTGCCGGCATCGCTGGGCATAGGGAAGTTGCAAGCTGAAGCCCAGAGCAGGCTGTGCTGGAGGGGACTGTCCGTGCCCAGTGCCGGCCTGCATGTGCCGCCTGCCAGCCGCCCCGTACCACCCAGTGAAGTGTGCCAGGCGTGTCCCGGTCACCTTCCATCATGTGGCTTCTCGACATGAAGAGCTCCTGCTTTAACAGGGTCTGATCTGTCTGCCTTCTCCTCTGTGGCTAATGGTTTTGCACCCGCCTAAGAAAGCTTTGCCTGCCCAGACCGTGCAGACTCACCTTGTGCCCTCACAGAAGCCTCTGGCTCCGTGTGTTCCCGTGTCTGGGACCAGAGGAGCTGGCTTGTGTGTGGGGAGGAGGTCGGGGTTGTGCCTGTGCCCTGGTGTCCATGTGCTGAAGACCGTCTCCCAGCGTGAGCCTGGTGAACTCGGGTCTGTCACTGGCATCTCTGACCCCTTTGGTTGGTATGTTTGCCCCCCCTTGGGCCAGTGCCAGATGCTTTAGAAACAGTGGGTTCACAATGCATCCAGGATCTCAGCATGAGCCCACAAACTCCAGCTGTTCTCCACCTCAGGGTGTTGGGGCTGCTCGTGGCCCTGTTTTCCTGTGTACCTTTTTGAATCAGGTGTCTATTCCTGTAAATCACCTGGGGTTTTGATTGGGGTTATGGCTCAATTTGGGGACATGACATTGGCTGTAATGATACCAAGTGTTCCTGGCAGTGGCTCCCTGCTCAGGTGTTCTCTGCTCTCAGCAGCATTATTTTCGGTGGAACGTCATGCGTGTCCTCCATTAGGCTTCCCCTGCTATTTGTGTTGTGAGGTGTTAATGTGAATGGTGTCTTTGTTGCTGGCATGCAATGTGATGGGGTTTTGCATGTTGATGTGATGTCCTGCCACAGGCCTTTGCCTGTCAGCCGTTCTCTTTGCACCTGGGGGTCTCCTGTTTTGTTTTAACGCACATGTGTCCTCTGCAGCTTTTGCTCCTGTCTTCTGACTCGTGTCATTTGCTTTTCCCAGGTGTTTGCAGGCCTGTAGCAGCCCATGTGCACTGAGGGGCAGGGGTGTCCTTGCTGTGCCCGGGGCTCACCTCTGCCTTAGATGCCTGCGGTAGGTCTTTGTAGGTGCCCACCACGGGCTGTGGGCACGTGTGGAAGGGGACGGAATCTGGTGCGGTGCCCTGCAGTCCCTGTGGTGTCCCCTAGTGGTAGTCCCGTTCATGTTCTGCCTTCTTTTTCTTTGACCCCTCTTGCCAGGGGCTACCCGTTGTCAGTCTTTTTTTCCTTGGTAGCAGCTTTATTGAGCTGTAATGTGTGTGCCATTAACCAGTAAAGTGTGCAGTTCAGAGGGGGTCTTAGTTGTATTCGTGGAATCGTACAGCCATCACGCAGAGTCAGGACGTTCTCACCTGTGCAGAAAAGAGCTCCATCCCCCTGGGCCTCCATCTTTCCTGCTCCCAGACCCCAGCAGTCTGGTTTCTACCCCTGCGTTTGCTGTTCTGGACACTTCTTGTAAGTGGAGTCGTGTAAATGTCACCGGTAACTGCATGTGACATCTGGAGGCCCTGCCCAGCTGCCTGCCCAGCAGCCTCTTTGTTTTGCCTTCCCGCTCTTACATGCAGCCCCCACCGTCCCTGGCCTGCAGCCCGTCCATACACCTCCTTCAGGGGCTAGTCCTTTGCTTTGTTGTTCATCTGTATTGCACATTTATTTTTTGTTTCACTGACACCTTTTCTTATTATTTTTTCTTCTGTTTGGATTTACTCTGCTGTTTTTCCAGCTCCTTGAGACAGATGTTTACATTCCAATATTAGTCTTTGTTTTCCTACATTGGCATTTGAGACTAAATTTCCCTTTGGACAGGTTTCAGCTACATCACAGTTCTGATATGTCATATTTTTATTATAATTCAGTTCAAAACATTTTCTAATTGCCATTGTTACTTTTTCTTAGACTCTGAGTAATTTAGAAGCGTGTTGCTCAATCTGAAAGCAGGTGGGGGTTTTCTGGTCATCTCTGTGCTCTCAGTTCCTAGTATAAGTCCATGTGGTCCGAGGACACACCGAATTTCCAGTGTGCTGAGTTCTGACCTACAGCTTGGCAAACGGTCTGTTTTGGTAATGGTGCCATGTGTGCATGTCCACAGAGGTGTGTCTGCTGTTGTCGGGGGAGCATTCTGTGGACGTCAGTTAGGTCACACTGGTTGGCCACTTCTAATCCTTGCTTACTTGTCCGCGTGTTCCGGAAGAAGCACATCAGCATCTCCAGGGCAGGTGAGGACCCAGAACCTCCCTTCGTCGTGCCTGCTCCCTGCATTTATCCCACAGCTGTGTTACTAGGGCGATGCGCATCTTCTAGGTGGAAATGGCCCCTCAACCTTAGGAGGTCACTGGCCGCTTGCTTCTCCCTCAGGGTGCCATCTAATGGTATAACTAGGCCCACTCACTTTGGCTTAGAGTTTGCCAAACTTACGTATCTGTCTTTTTCCATCTTTTAAAATTTAACTTTTCTTGATATATTTAAACGTGTCTCTCAGAAGCAGCATGTAATTGAGTATTTTGCCTAATTTTTATCCAGTTGTAAAATATCTTTTATTGGAGAATTTTGTCCATTTAAATTTAATGTGCTTTTTAATATATTTAATTCTACCACTTTAGTGTTTTTCTATTTGTTCCATTTCTTCTTGGTTCTCTCCCTTTTTTACCACCTATTAGAGAAATCAAGCATTCACCATTCCATTCCCCTGAACAGCTTGTTAGCTTCCTGCTTATCGCTCTGGCGGTTGCAGCGGGTCACGTCCCGTGCCCGTGATGGGCTAGATTCCTCCCCTGGTTGGAGCGCCCGCCTCCCGTCACTGTCGCTGTTACGCTGCTGCTTTGCTGTGCACATTCATTCGGATTAACCGAGCCCCTTTCCATTCCTGGACTTCTGTGCTTGCATGCGGAATCCTTTTCTTTCTGTCTGAAGAACTCCCATTTGTATTTTTTTAGTATGTCTGGAAAAAGATTCTCCCAGCTTTCATTTGTGTGAGAACATCTTTATTTTGCCTTCCTTTTGAAAGTTATTTTCAGTGGGCGCAGGACTGGGGTCAGCAGGAATTCTGGAACTTGACGCTGTCCCCGTGCTCCCCACCTTCCCCTGCTGCCAAGTCCACTCTGTGTTCCTGCCCCCCTTTGAAGGACCCTCACATCACTCCCTGCTTTTAGGAAACATCTTTGTCTGTTTCAGGGCTTTGACTCTGATGTCCTTGGATATGGTTTTCTTTATGTTTGCACAGCTTCTGGAATTTATAACTTGATGTCTTTTCTTGGATCTGGAGGATCTTGGGCGTTTTCTTTTCCGGTACAGCCTCTGCCCCGTCCTGTTTTCCCTCCCCGGGACTCCACGTGTCAGGCCTTCCTGTCACAGCCTGTGTTGTTTCACACTCTCCACCATGGCTCTTCCTTCTTCCTCTGTTGCTGTCGGACCGCTGTCCGGTGGCCGGTGGCGTGCCCTCACCCTTCCCATCTCTGTATCTGACTGTCAGACCGTTAATTTCAGTTACTGTTTCTTATCAGATCGCTTCTCCTGGGCTCCAGTCATTGGGACGACCCCTCGGTCCTTCAGTCGTGAGGACGACTCCAGTAGCCCCAGCCATGGGGTCCTTAGCCGTCTGTGTCAACCAGCGTTTGGTTCTTGAATCCCACCTGTTGTTATGCTCACTGAGTTTTTATTGAGTCTCTAGATACCGTCTGAAAGATGGTGGTGATAACTGGGTAATTTTCCCGCAGAGGGACCTCATTGCCCTAGGTGAGCGGAGCATGTGTGGGAGCGAGCCCCGACCCAGTGAGGCTGGCTCTCTGCGTCCGTGCTGCACGGGCTCAGCCAGGACCCGGGCAGGCCCGCTGGGTCTTCCTGGCATGGCCACAGTGCCCTGCTTGCTCTGCTGGCTGCAGAGCTGGGCCTGCAGGGACCCTGCATGCCGCCATTGGGCCCACTTCTGGAGGGGGCTGCCTGTTCCCATGTACCTGACTGGCTGGGAAGTCCCTGAACTCCAGTGTTACCTTCCACCAGGTGCCACTGGGTGCTGCACTGTGGCTCATCCTTGTGTCTAGGCTCTGTCTGCCCCCTCCCGCCCTTCTGTGGGTGATGATTTTCAGACCTAAACTGGCTGCTCGGTCCTCCGCCCGACTCCCCGGTGGCTCCCTGGGTGCGGCACTCTGTCTGTGCCCCTGCCCCTGGCTGCCAGCCCCTCCTGGAGATCCCCAGCTAGGGATGCTGGTCCAGTGGGGAGCAGACTGCACAGGATGCTAGTCAGTGTGACACCCAGGCCAGGACTGTGCCGTACCTGTGCCACTCAGCCCCTGGCCGGGGCAGGGCACATGTGCATGCTTGGGGTGCTGCCAGCAGGAGGCTGGACCAGCTGGGCCTGGCTCTCTGTATGCCCCTGAGCCTCGCTGCAGGGTGCGCTCGGAGCGGGGCCACAGCTTGGGGTGGGGGCCGGGGTGAGCCAGGTCCAGGGTGGGCCTTGGCACTGCAGGCTTGAGCTCTGTGCACCCCCCAGCAGTGGGAGGAGGAGGTGGCCGGTGTCCTGCAGCCCATCTGGCATTCGTAGCCCTTCCCACACCACCCCCAGGCAGGCAGCAGCGCTGGCACAGGCTGTGGCATGGAGCCGGGAGGACGGGGGCAGCCTGGCCTTGTGGGAGAAGGCCTGGCGCCCAAGCAGGGCCTCTGAGGGGCACTCGAGTGTGTCCAGACTGCAGAGGCCATGGAAGCAATGATGTGCTGAATGCCAGGAGTTGGGTGGGCACCCAGGAGTGGTGGGCATGTGTGGGTAGGGCTGGCGGGTGGCTCTTCCCGCCTTGGCAGGCACAGCTGGAGCAGAGGCGTGCATGGAGTGCTCTTGGTGGCCTTTGTCCTCAGGAGGGTGTGGCTGTGAGCTCCTTCCCCGAACAGAGTGGCCGTGGGCCTGAGACAGCTGCCCAGACAGAAGGGCCCACAGCAGCCCACCGGCGGCACCTCCGTGCAGTCGCAGTTTCCACTCTCGGTGCTGATGGCACTGTTGTTCCTGGGACTTGCTTGTCACACGCCTTTCGGGCTGGGCATGGCGGTGCTGGCCTTCACCATGGCTGTCCCACCACCCAGCAGCTGCTGCAGGTGTGGCCTCCGTGCATGTGCATGACCTCGCCGACCTTGCAGTGGCCTCACGACCTCTCCAGGCACCTGAGAACCCTAATATGAGGCTGTGTAGAGAAATGTGCCCCCCTGGCTTGACTTCTGCCACACTTAAATCCACAAACTTGGAATAAGTCTGGTTTGAGTCATGTTCTGCCTCTGGTTTTCTCCTGGAGGCACCGGGCAGCCCTCATGGTGGGGCCGGTCCTACCCAGGGCCAGTGGGAACACACCTTCTCAGGACTTGCTGGGGGTCTGTTTGGACTCCCAGAAACGTCCAGAATCTTGTGAAGGTGTTTTGTCCACCCATTCGTTAGGTTTATGCATTTCTTCTGGGACCAGCACCCAGAGTTGGTGTTTGATGAACGAAAGTGTCGTCTCTAAGAACCTGGCAGGGCCAGGAGGGAGGCAGAGAGGCCCTAGGACATCGGAACAGCCTGCTCACACCTGAGCACTCTGCTCGGCGCCCCTGGGGCTTCACACAGGCCTTGTCCCTGCTGACTGTCATTCCAGCAAGTTTGGAGGTCTGGTGTCCCTGTGCTGAATGAAGTTAGAAACAGCAGCTTAGCAGAATGGAGAGGCTGCTGGGAAGGACCTGAGGCCATTGGCCAGGCTGGACAGAAGACTGCAAAGCCACCAGAAGATGCCCAAATGCCCTTTAGTTCGGGGCCCACTGAAGGGGCCCAGGGTGGGGCAAGAGGGGGCACAGAATTCTTCCTGCCCCGGCTTGGGGGCGGAGCTTGGGCCATCCCCACCTGCAAGCACTCTGAACAGACAACAGACAGGGAGCTGCCATCAGGTGCCCCGCCCCCTTGCTTCAAGGAGGGCGCTCCTTTTAACTCCTTTTAAGGTTGAATTCCCACCTCTGTAAACTACACACTTTCCCCATCACTGTTATGCAAAACCTCAAGCGCCTGGCAGAACTGCCCAGTGGGCCCCCTGCCCCGAGTGTGGCTCAAACGTGCAGGCCTCACTCACCCGTTTCTCCCCTGCCCCACCCCGCTGTCACCCCTAAGCCACGTGCTTTGGGGGCACATTTCAAAGTAAATTGCCTATGTGTGCCCGGCTTCCCCAAGCCCTTACGCAGGTAGATCATTAAGTGATCAGGTTTCAGTATTTTTTTTTTTTTTAGATAGAATTGTTTTTTTCCTTTTGACATAAAATTGGCATTAAAAAAGGGCACAAGTCTTAATTGTACCATCTGACAAGTTCTCACAAAGCAAGTTACGCATGTTTGCAACTCGCTCTGTCAGGACGCAGGTCATGCTGGGGCCGTGACAGGCTCCCCTGTGCCTCTCTGTTCATGAGTTCTGCCTGTTTGCAGCAGCTTGTGAAGGGACACATGCGGGACATGCTTTTTCCCAAAATCCTTCCGTGTGGGGTGTGCTGAGGGTGCCCCACTGAGGGTGGGTGGCTCTTGGGCTCCCCCGCTGGTGGACCCCGGCTGTCCCCGCTTTTGGCCACCGTGCAGAGTCCTGTCAGAAGACTTCCCGAGGCCGATGCTCTCACGTTTGGAACACACGGGGGAACCGCTGGAGATGGACAGCTGTTCAGAGGAGGGCCGTGCTCGGTGTTACTAGAGACTCCAGGCCTTTCTCCAGAGCGGCTCCATCACAGCCCCACCTGCAGAGCACATGAGTTGGGGCCCCACACCCTCACCAGCATTTTGGGGGGAATGCTCTAATTTTCATGTCTGATAACTATTGGGTTGTTTCCTTTATCACATGCTTATTGGCTCTTTGCTTCTCCTGGTGAAGCATCTGGGCAAAATTCTTTTGGCCTTTATTATGGAAAAACTGCGTGGAAGTTCTGTGCAGCTCTCCACCTCACCGGTTTCCCAGTTAACACCGGCGTTCACGTGCTGTGCGTTGCCCACTGAACCAACATGTGGTACCGCTGCCCACAGCCGATATCAGTGGGAGGTGCCCCTTGGTGGTGAACACTTGTGAATTCGACAGAACAGCGCACCGTGTCCGCCATTGCGGTGTACCCCGAATCCCCACGTCCCGCTGGTCACCCCCCCCCGCCCCCCCGGCAGACCCCGGTCCTTTCGCTGTCTCTGTAGCTTCGCCCTCCTGGAACGCTCTGCAGTTGCAGTCGCATGTGTGTAGCCTCTGGCGCTGTCCACTTTGCCGCAGTCGTTTCTGATACCACCGGCCTCTGATGGCTTCCTTTCCTCCCTCTGATCTTGCTCTCCTTCTGTCAGACTTCCTCGTGCTGGCAAGTCAGGCTGCACGTGGGACCAGCTGTCTTGTGGGACGCTCCCTCGTGAAGCGCACACATGCAGAGATCGTCAAACAGTGTGCCGTTTTGCGAGGACCTCCGAGGCTGTGCGCAGATGGCTGTGCATGCCGCCACGAGACGCTGTGGCACTGGGCTTTCCTCCCTCCTTGACGTGTTTGGGCCCAGGATTTCCCTCCAGGCACCTGCTCTGGGCTTTGGTTCAACATTATGGGGATTTCTTTCTTGATTTTTTTCTCAGAGCTTCAGTAGACCCATGAAGGACATTAATTTTCATTCATTTGACAAGTTATCACTGGCTTGGGTTTTATATTTTTGGGTTTGTGTCTGGCTGAATTTTGAATCTCTTAGGACATATTCCAGTTACTATTTAATCATCCGCTGAAAGCAAGGACAGGTCCCATAGCAGAGCCTCCACAGCTGCCCCCTGGAGCACAGCAGCACCTGCTGGCCACCAAGGGTGGCCCAGTGTCTGTGCATCTGTCTGCTAGCTGCCATAAGCCCTGGGGCAGAGGACACTGCCTGGTACTTGGCATGTGTACAGTTGTACCCCTCCTAGGCTGGGCCAGGGCAGAGACCCGTTGGTGCAGTGGACACCTGATCAGGCAGGGCCCACACATGGTACTGGAGCTGGTCTGTGGAGGTGGTAGCCTCCGAGGATACACTGGAGGCCCCACCCCTGCCCAGTACTCCCTGCCCCCATGTTCTGGTAGGGGCTCCTGGGCTCTCCTGCAAGGCTGGCCTGCCTGGTGCTGCAGCCTGTCCTCCTCCTTGTGACCTCTGCGGAGCCTGGATTTCCAGCAGAGCCCTATAACCTGGTGCAGATGCTCCTTGACGCCTCTTGCAGACATGCTCCTCGACCTCAGCGACCTGCTCCAGGTAGACCTCCTTTCTGAGTTCCTTTCCTGTGGGAGCCTGTGATTGGGGCAGGCACCGCATACTTGGAGGCCCGTCTGTGCCCCTGCCTTGGTGGGGAGGGTCCCCAGGGGAAGGACACAAAGGCACGGGTGTCTGTTTTAAAGCTGGCAAACCAAGCAGGTAGGAAAGCAGTGACATGAGGTCACGGGGGAGTCCCGGAGGGCCCCAGCCTCAGAACTAGTGGGGAGACACAGATGAGCTTTGTCTGAGGCAAGGGACACTATTTAGGAGAAAAGGCAATGGGCCCCACTTGGGTACACTTTAAACAGTATAAAAACTCACATTTACAGTCTGTTCAGAGAAACTTGCTTTCTGGACCCCAGCAAACTCAATTCCAAACAACTGAACATAGTGGAAAGACCCCACGAGAGGACACCTGTGTGGACGGGACTCTCATAGGAAGGGGACCTGGCTCAGCCCTGTGCCCTGTGGTTGGGTCTGTGGTGGTCACTCTGCTGAGGATGCAGGGAGAGAAATAATGTCATTGAAAACAGACATGACTGTTGTGTGAAGATCCATGCAGAATTCTCACGAATTCCACTCCTATGAGGAAAGCCTCGCCAGACCTGGGCATCCCGCGGAGGGGCCTGCAGGTCTGGATGGCATGTGCCCTGGTGTGGAGGCTGCGCTGCCCTCTGGTGCAGACCAACAGGAAGCCTTAATTAAGTCAGATGCTGCCTGTATTTTTGCCCTCCCAGCTGTCTTTATAAACGGCATCCCTCAGAAGTTCTGCTGAAATATTCTGTGGTCAAGCTAAAAATAATCCATTGGAATTGTGAAAATCCAGCGCTCCATGTGCTGTGCTCGGTTTAGGGCAAGGCCGCTGACCTCGTTTCCATCCTAGTGACCTGCCGGAGCAGGACAGCCTCTCTGGGGGCACCCGGGTTCCGCCTGTTGGGGGATTGCGCTGTCTGCAAATGGGAAGTCAGGCAGGTCTGGGCGGAAGTGGGCACCTACTGTGTGCACTCCTGCTTGCCTGGCTGAACCCAGGCCCAGGGGAAGGTCACTGTGCTGACCCTGGAGATCCCACAAGTTCAGGCATGACAACTTGCTTTGACCTTTTAACACCTTAGGTAGAAGGGACCCTAGGTGCCCTGGGCTGGGAGGGTGTGAGGTGAGCTGGCAACTGCGGCTGGGGCTTGGGCTGTGTGCTTCGTGGCAGCACGGTCTCCTGAGGCTGGGTTGGGCTCAGCATTCCCAGAACAGGCGTGGGGCGAGCCGGATCGGGTCCCCCGAGGCTCAGTGCCTGGGGACTGCTCAGAGAAAATGAGTAAAATGCTTGAAGCTGAGACTGCTGGGTCCAGTCAGGGCCAACTCCGTCTTACCTACAGACCCAGGGCGGGCTTTCGTGAAGGCCCTGTGCTCCCTTCACAGCCCAGGCTTGCACCCCTGTCATCCCTTGATGGCGTGGCTGACACAGGGATACTCACATGCCCCCAGGCAGACCCCCTCAGAAGTGGAGCTCCCACCGGCCGCCTGTGCGCAGAGGCCGCCTGCCAACCAGGAGAGTAACAGGAAGGGCTCGCTGACCACACCCAGCCAGAGCAGCACCTTCACAGAGACAAGCCACAGACATGGGGGTGACCCCTAGACAGTGTCAGGGCTGTGATTTCTAGTAACCCCTTCCTGCATTTCATATGCACAGCCTTTTAAAATGTGACTTTTCATTTGAAGTCTATTCAGAGAGGGTTTTCTGCAGCATTCAGGTCTTTGCCAGGACACAGGTTGGGGAGGTGGGAGGTGTGACACAGAAGGCAGGTCAGGGGTGTGCTGCATATAGGGAGTGAGGGGACAGATCAGCTCTGCAGTGGTCCAAACAGGCATGAAGTCCCAGGGGTCAAGACACAGGAGCCTGGTGGGAACCATGGAGGATGGGGTGCTTCTAGGAAGATGCACATCCACTCATGCGACCATGTGCACTTCGGGGGGCAGGCTGAGGGTGGAATGTCTTCAGAAAGCAAGGTCTGTGAGCCAGCAGCCCTGTCACAGGGGCTTGTCCTGGAGCCTTGTCCCAGAGCCTTCAGGGTGACCTCTCAGAAGGAGATAGGGTAACTGTGCCCAGCAGGGGTGGAGGGCGCCCCGTGGACACTGAAACCTCACAAGTACCTCCCTTTTCTCCTCTGAGGGGATTTGTTTTGTACCGTGACTTAGCAACCTGATAGCAGCAGGCACCCAGGCATGTGCCCATGTCTGTCTTTTCTGGTGGCCTCTTAGGCGCTAGGCTGAGGGGCCCTTGATGAGGTCAGTTCAAGGTAGGCCAGGGGCAGGGCCAGGGTAAAGACAGATGTGCAGGGAGGTGAGCAGGCTGAGCTTTCTCCAGCTCAGGCTGGGATGGGGAAGCCTGTGCACCTCGTCTAAGCTGGGTCCCCACCCCTGGGCACTTCTTCCACACCTGCTGTCAAGCCCGCTCACAAGCCTCCTCCCCATGAGTCTCCCAGGCCTTGGTCATTACTGGGCACTCTTAAGACAGCCCAGGGCCCAGCCACAGCAGAGGTGTGTACCCAGGGGTGCTCAGCCCAGTTCTGTGTTGCCAGGTGTCTGGGTCAGGCAGCAGGCTCCGTGGCAGGTTTGGACCCAAGGCGGGAGCGGTGGAGGCAGCGTGTAGAGATGCACAGCCGAGACTGCACTGGCCCAGGGTGGCGGAGAGGGGCGGTGGCTGGCAGGCGGCTCTGCCCCGTGGGTGCGCACCAACCTGCGCACAGGCAGTGTGCTGGGCCCCAGGCTCTGCCGACTCCCCTCAGGCAGCTCCTTGGCAAGTTTGGCCACTGCGTGCATCCTGGGAGTGGGAAGGAGGGCCCGGGCTCCCCTTTGGGCTCCTGGGGGCGCAAGGAGCTTTACCTGGGCTCTGTGAAGACTGAGCAGTGACATGCACATTCTGGGAAGAAAGCGTGGGTGTTTCCCGCAGACACGGGCCGCCCTCAGTTGTGCTTCCCTCATGACAGGTGAACGTGTATGTGCTGGGGAAGACGTTCCTGCTGCTGGCAAGAGAGCTCTGCATCAACGCGCCAGCAATAGGTACGGGGCTGCTGAGCGTGGGGTGCAAGGGGTCCGCCAGGGAAGAGATGGCACCTGAGGCTGCCAGGAGCTTGGCAGCATGGGGGTTACTTCTGCTTTAGAACCAGCGTGCCCATGGCCAGTCCCATGGTGTGGATGAGGGTGCAGGTCCCGGGAAGCGGAAGGGCCGCTGAGGGCCTCTGTCCCTGTGAACACACCTGGCAGCCAGGTACCAGGGGAAGGCAGAACCTCCACACTGCACACGGGTGTGCCCCAGCCTCAGCTGGCCTCTGCAGTTCCCCATGAGGCTTGCTGCCACACTGTGCGTGGAGGGGCTGCTCCCTGCTTTCTGGGCAGCACCTGGAAGTGTATTTTCCTCATATTAAGAGGCAGTGTTTGGGAATGGGGAGGGTGGGCGGGGGTGTGGCCCTGGATCACCCACGGGATGGCCCCCTGGGGCTGGGAAGGCAGGACTGGGAAGGTCACACAGCTGCAGAGGGACACTGGGCTGGGTGCTCCGCTCCTGGCCCAGACCCTCCTCCCTAGATCCCTGTGCTGAGTGACACGGTCCCTCCTTTGGGGAACGAGCTGAGGTTCCCCAGGAACAAAACCACCAGCCAGAGCACGCAGCACGGGAGGCCGGAGGGCCTCGAAGCCCCGTACGCCCGTGCAGGCACCGTCCCTGGCCTGCTCTGAGGCCTCCAGTGATCCGGAGGTGCGCGTCGTGCAGCAGGGCTTCAGGTGGAAGGCTAATGAGCACTAGGAAGTGTGGGCACGGGCAGACTCTTGGCCTTTTCCGGGAACTCAGGCCTGCCCAGGTCTGCAGCAGACAGTGGGCTTGGAGGAGCTCTTCCCGGGTGTGGGAGAAATCGAATGCCCCAGTTTGAGACTCCTGTAGTCATTTATCTATGTGTGGCTCATTTTATTAAAACTTTATTGTGAAAACCCACTAAAACAGATTAACTATTTTAAGTGACTTTCCCCAATTTTGGATTTGAGGGTAAGGTCTTAAGTGTAGAACCACTTAGAATAGAATCTAAGAGGGTGGGAGGGAGGGAGGGCAAAGCCCGCAAGCAGGTGATGTGGGCACCTCTGGGAGGGGATCTGGAGCCTGCCCTGTGCCCCCCAAATCTGCCCTCCATCTGAGACATGCACCCAATGTACAGGAGATGCCAGGGCCCAGCCGCCAAGATTCAGAAACCGAGGCTCAGGCTGTAGAGAGTGGCTGTCTCACAGCTTCAGCTACTGCTTGACTGTACAAAAGATAGAAAACAGGCAGAGCCTTTCATGCCGTCAGCGCTGCCGCAGCCCTGCACCCCCTCCCCTGGACTTGCTGGGCGGCCGGGCCTCGTGTGCGCCACGGCACACCTGTGCCAGCCCACGGCGCCTCAGGCATAGAAGATGAGCTCTGGGATCTGCCCCCCCTGGACCCCCGTCCCGTTGGTGCTGTCCGAGGAGCACTGGAACTGGAAGGTCACCTTCCCACACTGCACCTCTGTCATGCCCTCCTGCCCAAAGTAGCTGAGCTCACTGCCGTCCAGGACGGCGCTGGCCGTGTAGAAGGTGTCCTGCTCCACCTGCACAGGGTGCTCGAACCAGACCGAGAAGGTGCTGCTGGAGCCGTCCGAGACGAACTTGGTCAGGTTCTGAGCCAGGACGGCCCCCAGCCGCTTGAGCTCGATCTTCACGCTGTACTCAGCCTTCCCGGAGCTGGACCCATACAAGCCCAGCCCTGCGACAAACACCCTTCTGTCCACCGCGAACTGGATGCTGTCACAGCGCCCGCGGTAGCGCCACTGGTTGCTGCGGTAGGCAGACGACTGGAAGCGGTGGCATCTCTGCGGGGCGAGGCCCTTCCTCTTGGTCAGGGGGAAGGCGAGGAGGGGCTTGTTGGCCGCCGTGTACCACAGGAAGATGCTGTGGGTCTCCTCCAGTGTCAGGACGTCCGACTGGGCAGCGCCATTGGCGAACTCCTCCAGGGTCATGGTTGGGATTCGGACGAGATAAAGGGCGGGTCCCAAAACGTGCCTCTTGTTGCGAGG
This sequence comes from Manis pentadactyla, assembly GCF_030020395.1. NCBI lineage: Eukaryota > Metazoa > Chordata > Mammalia > Pholidota > Manidae > Manis > Manis pentadactyla. Next base: position 984,736 of record NC_080029.1, read on the forward strand.
GGTGACTGGCAGCCCCTGCCGCTTGCACTCCGCCTCGGCCCAGCTCAGGACCGCCTCAAAGACCACTGCCTCCTTGGTGTTGAGGGCCTCCCGGGTCACGATGATTTCCAGCGTCTGCCAGTCGATCTCACAGAAGCCCTCGGACCTCAGTGCCATCTCAGCCTGTGCGTCAATGACCTCCCAGCAGCGCTGGGTCAGCTCGGGCTCCTCAAAGAGCCGGCTCTGGGACAGCAGGACACAGGCATTCTTGGCTTCCAGACTCGTCTCCAGAAAGGTGACGCAGGCTTTTGCTAACGCAGGGACAATGTACTTCTTGGCAGCATAGAGAGTGGCCAGCACTGTGTCGGCTTCCAGATCGATCTCGTCACTGTACATGTACCTGGGCAGGGTGGGGACCGGGTCACAGGCCGCATGGGGCGTGCCGGGCCTGATGCAAGGCCACATCAGGCCTTGTGGACTTCCCCTCTGGAGCTGCAGGGTGCTGGCCGGGGCAGCCAGGCAGCAAGGAACCACCCCATCCTCGCATGCTAACGGAGCCGACTTACTTCAACAAGATCAGAAAAGCTGCAGGCTCTACGTCAGGGATGTGGATTTCTGACTTGACTTCCGCCAGGTCCCCGTAAAACATGGCATAGAAGACGGAGCTACCCACAGCCAAGACGTACTGCAAGATGAGAGAGCAGCCCTGAGCCCTGCCCCCAGGCGGCCGACACGCCCCGGGGCAGAGCACAGCCCATGCTCAGAGGTGGCCAGTCACCTTCGGGAGCTCAAAGGGCCGAGCCTCTACCAACCTTGTGGGCAGGCACCCTACGGGCCGCCCCCGGGGGCCCCACGATGAAGCGGACATCGGCCATGAGCTCGTTGTTGAACATCAGCGCATTCCTGAAAAGGGCAGAAAAACACGGCTGGGGTCCGGCAGGGGCGCGGGCGCGCGGCGCAGGGCCGAAGCGGCGCAGGGCAGGGGCGCGGGCGCGGGCCCACCTCTCGCGCAGGGTGGGGTGGAAGGACTGCCAGTTGGGGCTCTCCAAATTGTTGTTGTCGGGCGCGGGCGGCGCGGGGGCGGGCGGCGGCGGGGCGGGCAGCGGGGCGCGGGGCGGGCCCTTCCTGCCCGCGGCGGCGCTGGCGTTGCTGTTGGCGATGTCTGTGGCGGTGGCGGCCGCGGCGCCGGCGGGCGGGTAGAGCTCCGCGGCCATCTTCACGGGCAGGGCGGCCGCCGTGTGCGGGGAAGGCTTGCCGTGCGCCCCAGCGCCGCGCCGGGGCCTCGGGGGCGGCTCGGCGAGCACCAGGAGCGCGGTGAGGCACTGCGCCACCCGGCCGTGCAGGCAGGCCAGGGGCAGCAGCATGGGGCCTCGGCGGCGCCGCTCGCTCGGCAGCCCGTCCGCCCCGCCGCGCCGGCCGGGAGCCGGGAGCCCGCAGCCCGGCCGCAGGGGGCGCCGTCCCGCCCGCCTTCGCCCCGGCCGCCGCGCCGCCTGCGCGCCCCGCCGCGTCACGGCGCCCCGGCCCCGCCCCGCCCGCCGCCGCGCGCGCAGGCCCCGCCCCGCTCCTCGGGCCGGCGGGCTCGGCGGGCTCCGGGGCGGCGCTTCCTTTCCCCCGCGGCCCGGTAGGCGGTGCGCACGCCTCCTCGCGCTGTTCGCTCTGCGCTCCGCCAAGGACTGTGCTGTTGGCGTAAAATATCTTGCCTCACGGACGAGCCCATTATTTCCTCCCTGATTAAGCTCCGGAGTCTGTAAAGCCGCTTGAAAGATCGTCCTTTGATTTGCTGAGGTTCGGAGGCGAGGGCTCCTTTGTCCTCCACGCAGCCAGCCCTGGGGTCGCACCGACCGGGCTGAGCACCTGCCCCTCGTGGGCGTTGTTCCTGTGGGGATGAATCCCCTCCCCGCCTGGCCCGTGTTCCCTGGTCACCGTCCGACTGCGGAGAACCGCGTTACATCGCACGGCCTGGTGATTTCAGAACTTCAGTGTCCAGCACCCTGCATCCTTGGGCCCTGCTGCACCCGTGTGTCTGCAGGCCGGGCCCCTCCTGCCGGCGGCGCAGGAGCCGGGAATGCCCCGCGCTCTCCTGGGCGTCCGTCCTGGCAGGTCTCCTCACACCCTTGTTTTACATCTAATTATTTTTTTAGTGTTTCTCTTAGACAGCATATCCTGGTTTTGCCTTTTTGTGCAGGCTGATCAGAGAGCTTTGCGTGGGTCTTGGGGCCTGTGTGCGTGGCCTCTTGCCCTCTGCTGTCACTCCTTTCCTCTCTCCTGGTTCAGACGCCCCAGTCTCTCCCACCCCCACCCAGTCTCCTGACATATGGGTCTAAATTTTACCAGTACTTTCGCAGTTACAGCTTTCTATTTTAAGAATTAATCGGGGCCAAATCCCACCTAAATCAGGATGACATCTTTTCGCATACCTGTAGCAGTCCCTAGGTCTGATGGTTTATGTTTTATTGGGAATAGTTAGAAATCTTAATTTTTAAAACATTTTAGCTTTGCCCTAACAATATCTTTATAAATAGCCAGTCATACGCATACACAAACAAAAACCAACACCAAACAATAGGAAATTCTCAGGGCAGAAATGGGCTGTAGCTCTAGACTCCCCGCTTGAACCTGCCTGCCCTGTGGCCTTGGGAGCCCTCTGAGCTCTGCCCGTGGCTCACCTGTAAAGGGAGTGACTCACCTGCAAAGGGAGTGACGGGGGCAGCAGCCAGCTGGGTGCGAGGGTGGGATCCTGGTGGCTGCCCGGGAGGGGAGGGTGCTGGGTGTCGCAAACAGTGAGGTCTCTGTTCTGCCCGCCTGTGCTGCTGACCAGTCCCTGCCATGCCCCTCAGGGTCTTCCCAGTCTGCCCCCTCTGCTCTGCCATCTGCCACCACACACCTTCCAGGCCAGCCTTTGGCTCTCCTAGTGCCCCTCATCAGGCCTCAGCAAAGGCCTCCCTGGACGATCCTGGCCAGAGGTTTCTGCCCCTGGCATTCTGGCATAGAGCCCTGTAAGGTTTCTCCAGCACACTCACGGCAATCGTGATAGTCAGCTAAGCTCAGTTACTTGGTGGTTCTCGCCAGACCTACAGGCTGGAAGCCATAAAGCCCGGGTAGGGTTCTTCTAGCTCCAAGCCCAGGGCCAGGCACTGGGGAGGCAGTGGTACCAAGGGAGAGGGCACATGTGTTGTGCGTGGATGTGTCCCTCCTGAGCCTCCCCTTGTTAAGAGACATGCATTTATCTAAGAGATGCACACACGTGCCTGCAAATGAGAGACGAGGGTAGAAGGTGTAAGTGGGCATTTCACAGGAGAAAATGTAGCAAATAAACACGTAAAAAATGCTCAATGAAGTGCTCAATCCACAAAATGCCCAGCAAAGCAGCAAGGTGTGTGTGTGCCTGTGCAGGCCAAGCACCGTGCCCCACGTGGCAGGGCCTGCTGATGCCCCCCCAGCTGAGGGTCAGGAAGGTCACTCATGGAGGGCCGCCCCAGGGAGCCTGTGAGGTGGAAGTGTTGCTGGGCAGCTGCATCTGGGGAGGTGTCTCCCTGTGCACCAGGTGAAACCTCAACCTGGACGGGGGAGGGTTCTCGACTCTGAACGAGAATGGAGCAGGTCAGAGGAGTGCAGGTAAGGAAGGAGTTTACTAAAGCCAGAGTAGCAGTGAGTGGCAGCAGCTGGCAGGCAGCAGAGCGCAGGGAAGAGCGGAGGGAAGGGAAGCCCACTGAACTGCTCAGCACTGGGCAGATCCCTTGCCAGCTCCTGAAGCCAGGGTCACCTGCCATCCAGTGTCTGCTTGGATCTGCATGGCATGGGAACTCAGCCCCCACCACCCCATGATTTGGGGGAGCCCTGGAGCACTGGATGGAGTGAGAATATGTTCTGAGAACTTCCCAAAGCAAGCAAAGAAAGGCGATTTTCAGGCTACTAGGGAGCGTGAGCGTCCAGCCGCAGTTCTGTTCTGAGCACCCAGGCGCTGGGAACTTGCCAGCCCAGATCCGAGCTCTCAGCAGCCCCTCCATGCTTATCTGGAGTAGGACAGAGGCCGAGGGAAGACTGGTGCTTAAGTCTGGAAAATAGAGTGAAATAGCAAAGTGACAGAGGTGCTTGCCCCTGGAGGAGCACAGAGCAGCGGGAAGGCTTTATTTAGGACACAGCACACACTCAGAGAGGAGGTGGGCAACCTCAGAGAGCAGGCACGCTTAAAAGCTTGGAGTTTGGGGTTTTATAGGCCCTTTTGGGCAGGTCACATAAGGTATGATGTGCACAGGTGATTCATAATTTCTTTGAGGTTTTGTCTTAAGAATGGGGTTATTGAGGTGACTGTGTTGGTCTGGATCTTGGCATTCTTTATCCACATAGATTCATTTACACTCTAGAGGCCTGTCTCCTGTTCTGGTTAAAGTTACTTAATTGGTTAAGTGGCTGAATGAAGAGGAAGGACAGCCTATAAATTAAGTTAAAGAATAAACTGCTTTTTCACAGGCTGAGTGGATTTTACAATGGCATGACCCTTGTCCCATGTCCTGCCCTACCTCAGAAGGACTGGGGAGGGTCAGTCCTGCAGAGGGTGTTGCACTAAGTCGATTTCATGTTGTCCATGTTGTTTTGGGTGCTGCCTGGATCTTGAGCGCACATACCCTGTGACGCCCTGGCGAGGTGTGCCTCTGGTCCAGAGCATGCGTACAGCAACACTGAGGCACGTGTGTCTGCCACAGACCCGTGCCTGTACATCCCACGCTTCGCCCACTTGCTGGAGTTCGGAGAGAAGACCCATGAGGTGTCCATGACAGCCCTGAGGCTCCTGCAGAGGATGAAGAGGGATTGGATGCACACAGGCCGGCGCCCCTCTGGCCTCTGCGGGGCAGGTACCACAGCCTGGGTTGGGTGTGTCCCAACTTCTGTCCTGACTTCAGCAGGCCAAGCTAGTGGGCAGTAGGTTGTGTCCAGAGCCACCGCCCAGCCTCCCATTCCTAGCACCAGCCCAGCCTGTGGGAACTTCCAACTGCTCCTGGGGGAGGGGCAGGGCCCACAGAGGCCCAGGAGACCACTAGGCTTCCTGGCCTCAGCCCTAGCCTTGAGTCCCAGGGCGTGGCTGAGTGGCCAGCCCTGCTATGCCCGGCACTGAGCCACTGTGCAGGGGTGCCCGAGCCCCTCTGGCTAACTCTGCTCCCCAGAGGGTTCTGCTTATTGCCGATGTCCTGGTAACCCTCCCTGGGAGGGTCCTTGCTGTCCTCTGGTACCCTTACCCCAACCCCCACAGGCTCAGCCCCTTTCCATTACCACCCAGGGCCCACCTTCCCACACCTGGCTCCTGGCAGCTCACTGTGTCTCCAAGCCTGGTGTCCAAGTCACTGCTGCACCCAGGCCTCTCCTGGGGTCATGCTGCGCCCTGGGCACATTCCCTCTCCTCCTGACGGGGCTGCGTCCCCAGACTCCTTAGCTCCCTCGCCAACCAGCATTTCCCACACACGTCATCTCAAGAGTTGTTTGCTTTGAGGGCTTACTCAGGGCTCTCAGAAACACATTCTAGTCTCATGCGCTTGAAAGTGAGGCGCGCGGCACGACACCTTCTCTGTTTAGTGGCGGCACAATTGCCTGTGAGGCTACGGGCAGACCACGGGTGGTCTGACAGTCACATGGACTGGCTGTCACCACAGCATGGTCACCCTGCAGGCTCCCTGGGCAGCCCACCAGCTCCCCGGCAGGGGCCTCGCCACACTGGGTCATCAGCCCTCTGACTGTACGGTGGGCTGTGACCGTCCTGGGTTGCAGCGGACACATTCCCTCTTCACTGCCAGCCGCATTCCTTTCCAGCACTTCTGGTTGCTGCCAGGATGCATGACTTCCGGAGAACCGTCAAAGAGGTCATCAGCGTGGTCAAGGTGTGCGAGTCCACGCTGCGGAAGAGGTGGGCGGCTCTTGCTCGTGGTCTGGGGGAGCTGATGGCAGGCAGCGCGGCCTCCGGCAGGGCCCCCAGGTCTGGCCAGGACCCGGCATGGCCCAGGTCACAGAGGGGGCCGCCCTGCTCCCTCCAGAGCCTCCCTCAGTCATGTGTTCGGGGCATACCCGTCGGGTCCGCAGTGGCAGGCCTTTCCTCCATCCCACGTTTCTTCTTGATACCTTACCCTTTAAGGTGAGGTGGGGCAGACGGTGCTCTGCAGGGCCACCCTGATGCACGGAGGCCAGGAACCCCCCCTGGCTCCCTGTTGTGCAGCCCGGCCGGAGTTTCGAGGGCCGGAGTGGTTGTCTCCTGGGGGAGGAGGTTCTGAGAGTCTGGCAAGCCCCTGCGCTGGGGTGTGGCGAACACCCCACAGGTTGGCCCGGCCCCTTGCCGCAGCAGCCCCGCTGACGAGAGTCTAAGGCCCAGCTGCCGGCAGATGGGTCACCGTGGCTGCTTTCCCCACTGATCTGGAACCCTCGATGGCTATTTCTCAACTGAGAATATATTCTGTGGCGATTTTCAAAGGAGATGGAAAAGTATCTTACTTATTTGCTGTCTAATTCTCTTAACATTCTTCTATGAAACATTTTGAAGATTGTGTAAAATGTTAAATGGATGGAGTTGGTAAGAATTGGCCTGCAGTCAGGGGCCACTAACATGGGGCTGCTGGCCTGGCCTCCTTCCCTCTGGGACCTTCTTTCCCCGTGGGAGCCGTGTGGGTGCCATGGCCTTTTCTCCTGGGGCCCCATGCCATTGGCAGGACCGTAGGGATCGAGAAACTGCCGGGCCTGTGCTTAGTCGAGGTTGGCCAGGGCGCCCGGTGGGGGCTGTCTAGTGCTGGGCACTGGCCTAAATGGTGCTCCCAGGGCATCGGGCTCCCTGTCACCTCTCTGCCTCAGGCTCACAGAGTTTGAGGACACCCCCACCAGCCAGCTGACCGTGGATGAGTTCATGAAGATTGACCTGGAGGAGGAGTGTGATCCCCCGTCATACACGGCCGGGCAGCGGAAGCTGCGCTTGAAGCAGGTGGGCCACGCCTGCTGGTTGCTGGTCTAACATTTCCTCTTGTTGCTGAAAACAAGTGCTAGTTACTGGGGCCAAGCTTGACCTGGGGGCGGGCAGGCGGGGGCTGAGCCTGGGCCGCCCAGGAAGGGTACCCCTGCTGCCCTGCTGGGGCTGGGCCATGCTGTGGGAGCCCTTGGCCCCGGTGCCCGTTAGGGCATCCAATGCAGTTTCTTTGGGAGGGGGGGTGTCTTGCTCCAGGGCTGAGCCTCACCCCTGTCATCCTCCAAGGGTGGGCACCCCACCCTGCAGCAGGCTGCTTCTCAGCCCCAGTCAGCACCAGGGAAGCAGGTTCCCGTGAGACCGGTGCCGGCATCCAGGGGCCTTGTGGTCATGATGAGTGGCTGGCCGGGTGCCCGGCAGGTACCTGGCTTTCAGACTTCACTCCTGCTAAATGTCCTTTCTTTTCAGCTTGAACAAGTTCTGTCAAAAAAGCTGGAGGAAGTTGAAGGTAACCAACACATCTTAACCGTGCAGACATCTTTCCGGTCTCTTAGAAAGATGGGTTTTGCACTTACGTTTGCTTCTAATGTATCACTTCAGGTGAAATATCCAGCTACCAGGATGCAATTGAGCTGGAGCTGGAGAACAGCCGGCCCAAGGCCAAGGCCAGGGGGGCCCTGACCGGCCTGACCCGGGATGGTGAGTCCCACCTGCGCGCCTGCCAGTCTTGGCACCACCCCCACCCCCCGCTGCCGTGTGCACTGTCCTTCTCCCACCCAGGCCACGGTTCTGAGTCCTGCTCCCGGGACAGCCCCACCCTGACCAGCCTCAGTGCCTGAGCCTCCGGCTGGGTCTCCCGTCCCCTTGGGAAGCGGTCTGGGCTGCGCTCACAGGAGGGAGCTCACGGCTGCGGCCCAGCCCAGTGCCGTCCTGGGCTCACAGACACTTCCGTGCCCAGTGGGGGGCTTCGCAGAGCTGCTGAGCATTCTTGGGCAGAGCTCTTTGTGCACGTGTGGTCTTCATTTCTCTCTGGGCACCAAGGTAACGGTGCCCCCGTGCTGCCTTCCCCATCAGGGCTCTGGGGGCCCGTCTGGGGCTGGGGCCAGCATACCCTGCAGGCCGTGGCTGGGCCCCACTGCCTCACCCCCCAGCTCCGCAGGGCCGGGGCCAGGTGCCAAGGGAGCCTCTGGAGGGCTCTCTGGGGCATGTGCACCCGCTCTTACCCAGTCGTAGGAGCCTTAAGGTGGTCCTGCCCTCCTGCCACGCTCTGCCCGCTGCACCTTCTGACAGCCCGCAGAAAGCTGGCACTATCCTCCTTGTCCTGAGGCCAGTGTCTGAGCCTCTCAGGCCCAGATGCCCTGTCCAGGCGGTGTCCTCACATGGAGTTTCCCTTGTCCAGGATGGCAGCCCTGTAGTTGCTTGATGCCGCAGTGCCCCTTTTGCCCAGGCCACCAACACCTTGGACAGATACTAACCGCAGAAGTTACATCTGATGACACTTTAGATTTTACTGTTTCTATAATTATCTGCATTGTGTCCTTTCTTGGGATATGGAGCTTGCATGTTCTGGTGTGTCCTGACTCGGTCACCGATTCCCCATTAGCCCTGCTTTTGCGTTGATCCGTTGGCCTCCTGCCTCCCTGTGGCCCAGGCAGCACATTCTGCTTCAGCCTCTGGCCTCTTCCTGGCCTCTTCCATGTTCTGACCTGCTCGGCAGGTTTGCTGTGACCTCGGGACGCAGGTGTGCAGGGCAGGGCGCTCCCCTGAGCTGGAACAGCTGCCCGGCACCAGGCGCCTCCTGTGGCTCACGCGTTGGGGGGTTTCCCTCTGGTGCTGAGCTTGAGTGAGGGGGTTCGCAGGCCCTCCAGTTTCTGCCACGCCCTCCCTCCCCCACCTCTGCTGAGGCCACTGTTTGTGGTAGGTCTGAGGCTGGAGGTGCCCATGGCACCGGGGCCCTGGCCCTGCCGGGCTTCTGTGTCCTGTGGGCCATCCGCTGCTCACATCCTCACCTCTGCCTGGCGACCTCTCAGATGTGACGCTGGTGCCGAGCGCCCGTGCGCCCCCTGCTCTGCCTGCATGCCCCTCGGCCACGTGTCCCGTCTTCTGTAAGCTTGAGGTGCCCCTCTGAATAGTGCGCTCTGGGCCTCGGGAATGTCTGCCGGTCCCACTGGACTCCTTACGTGATTTCTTCACCCGGAGGAGGAGGCGGGGGCTCTGGGCTCCCTGTTGTCCGCCTGTGGCTGGGGAGTGCCTGCTTGGAGGGCAGGGATGCCTGGGTTCCAGGTGGGAGGAAGATGGAGGAGAGATGGGCTGGAGGAGGGCTGGGGCCAGGGTGCCGGGCTCTGCGACCCTGCAGTGGGCAGACAGAGCCAGGGAGCCACTGCCTCCTGCTGCTGGCCCTTGTCACGATGGCAGATGGCACCTCCTCCATGAACCGCAGGACAGTGAACTGCAAGGACAGCCGGGGCCAGGGAGGACAGTGTTTGAGGGAGGCCTGAGGCAGTGAGGAGGGGTGCCTGTGCGTGGGGGGCACCTGTTCCAGGCCCTGAGCCCAGCAAGTGCCCGGGTGGCCAGGAGCACAGTGGGAAACAGGGCTGTGGTGTCCTGGTCAGGTGGTGCTGGCCACACAGCTTGGGCTACCGTGTGTAGCGGGGTGCTGGGAGCAGGCAGCGGGCAGGAGGACTCAGTCTGCCTGTTGAGGGCAGAGTGGATGGGGGCGCAGCGTCCGGACGCAGTGGGGCTGAGAGGCTGCTGCTGAGCGCCAGGCGGTGCTCACAGGCCCGCTGAGAGGATGGGAGTGAACAGGATGGGGGTGCAGACACGTGGGCTCACAGCAGCCCAGGCCCGGCCTCCGTGGGGAGCCTCTGATTTGCCTCAAGGACTGTCACCCCACACGCCTGTCTTGCTTTCTGAGAATCTGCTGCTTTTTCCTGGGAAATGCCTGTCCGGACATAAACCCCCCATGTGGCAGTCGTGCCTGCCATGAACCTTAGACATAGCACAGCTGGTAGAGAGCGATTCAGACTGCAGTGTTCTGAGGTACGTGCCTTGTTGACATTAAGCAGACTGTCGGATGACTTCATGACAGTTCGACTGAGGTGCACTTGGCAAACAAATCGCATGTTTAAAACGCTGCCATGGGCGAGTTTTGACAAATGTGCTCCATGAAACCGTCACACTGCTCCGACGTTAGACACAGGATCACACGTGAAGGTGCCCCTCAGGCCTTTGTCACCACCTGCTCTGACCCAGGCAACCCCTGAGCCACCTCTGTCACCAGAATTCAGTCATATTTTCTAGAATTTTGTGGAACTGGAGTTGGGAAGTGTGTGCTGTTTCTGGTCCGGCTTTTTTGCACAGTGGGACCGCGCCCAGCCAGAGCCGCCCCTCCTGCTGTGAGCGGGAGTCCGTGAGTGTGCCCCGTCGTTCTTCCTGCCCCAGCTTGAGGACGTTCGGGGTATTTCCAGTTTGGGATTGTTGCACATAAACCGCTGTGAACAAGTGTGAGTCTTCAGGGGGCACGTGTTCCTTTCTCCTGGGAAGATGCTGAGGACTGGGATCGCCGAGTCAAGGGGGAGGCAGGTGTCAAAGTCTGAGAAGCCGCCCTGCTGCTGCCCGGCCCAGCCGCATGGGGGCTCGTCCCCCGCGCTGCCCCACCACCCCACGCACCTGCCCTGGCGGACTCTGCTAGGGGGATGTGGCGGTGCCTCTGTGTCCCAAGGGGCCTGACGTGCTCACTTCCATCTCTGTTGTCTTTGCTGAAGTCTGTTCAGACCTTTTGCCCGTTTTTACTGGGTTGTGTGTCCTCTTACTGGGAGACTTTGAGAGCTCTTTCGCGCTCTGGGTGGCAGCTCTTTGCCAGGCGTCCTTGCGGGAGCCCGGGTCACCTCGCTCCTCTTGGCTGCGCCTCTCGAAGGGCCAAGTCCTCGATTTGGATGAAGTCTGTCTTCACCAGTGTTTTGTGTATTTTGCTTTTAGTGTCATGTCTTGGGTGTTTTTGCCTGACCCAAAGCTGGTTTCTGTCATTTTCTTCTAAATCATTTATACTTGCAGCTTTCCATTCAAGTCTGTGATGCATCTTTGCCAGCTTTTGCACAGTGCGAGGTGCACACCTCTCTGGCTCTGTAGCTTGATCGTGGGGCGAATGCCTTCTGCAGCTGGGCGGGAGCACCTCTCTGCACAGATCTCTAGCTTTCTGCCTGGCCGACACGTACCATGTGAAATTGTGTCCCTAGGCTCTGTCGAGGACACCACCTCCAGCTTCCTTGGCGAGGAGGATGCCGAGGATGCGGAGCTGGAGGCCGCTGCCAGCCACCTCAACAAGGACTTTTACCAGGAGCTCCTCGGGGGCAGCTCAGATGCAGCAGGAAGCCCTGAGGGGGGCAGCAGGCCCCCCGCCCTGGAGTCCCTGCTTGGCCCTCTGCCCACAGCAGCCAGCCTGGGCATCTCAGACTCCATCCGCGAGTGCATCTCCTCCCAGAGCCGGGACCCCAGTGAGTGCTTCAGGAGTGGGGGGCTGGGGGCTCCTCTGGGCAGGTCGCGTCTTCCATCTGTGGGCTTTTGAGGTACGGCCTTTGAAGGGGCTGGCTGTGGGGTGCTCCCAGCCCCATCGTGCAGGGCTGTGTGAGCAGTCACTGACCCCCACGTCTGCTGACGCCCCAAATGCCAGCAGGGCTTGTTGCTATCTCCGGGACCCTCCACTGGCCCGGGTCCTGGCCAGAGCCTTCCATTGGTTGGGTTGTGGTCACAGGTTCCATCCTGTCCCCTGCGACACAGGGCATCAGTGCAGCAGCCTCCTACGAATCTTGGCTGAGAAGTCACAGCCACGTGTCCCAGAGGGGCCCATGGGGTTGAAGACTGGCCTCCCTTACCCACCCCTTCTGTGTCTGTCTAACTGCGGGGAGCATTGGCACTGTCACAGTCCCCACTGGCTAGGTGGACATGGTCTGCTGTGCTCCAGCTCAGGCAGCGACAGTCCTGAGCAGGAGTCAGCTGCCCCACCCCCGGGGGAGGCCTGGGATGCTGGCAGCACCAGGAGGATGGCGGGCTTGGCTCTGCCACAGCCTTGCTCCTCTGCCAGGACAGGCTGCCCCACGTCCTCATGTGCAAAGGGCTGCTGCAAGGCTGCCGTGAGCAGGCATGTGCTACCCTGATGTCAATGCCGGTCTAGATGGCCAGGGATGCTGGCACTGGCCCCCAGCAGTTACGTGTGTATGTGGGGGTCGCACTGCGAGGGGCTGCTGTGAGGTGGCCCAGGACTGTCCTACCGGCCCCACCAAGCCTGGGCAGAGGGCATGGGCGGAGGTCTTGGCAGCAGGGCGCCATGACCTAGGAGCAGAAAGGGGCCCTCCTGGCAGGAGTGAGGAGAGGCCTGGTGCACAGCGGCCCATCTGAGCGCCCAGGGCAGTCTCACAGGGCCTGAGCTGCAGGGCCAGGTTGTGGCAGAGGAGCGTTCCCCACGGCCTGCGGGTGTGGGTGTGAGTCAGCAGGCATCAGCGGAGGGCCGCTTGGGGGCCGGGGCCGGGGGCCGGCAGGCAGCTGTCCAGATTCCTGGGCTGTCCAGATTCTGCTGTTGGTCCAGCTGGGGCAGGGTGGTAGCCACAGCATTTGGGGGCATCCTGAGCATGTCACTGAAAGCTCCCTGAGGTCCCCTTTTCTGAGTGGGTGAGCCCTAAGTAACACTATGCCATGCCTTCCTCCAGAAGATGCTTCCGGGGATGGTGAGCTGGACCTCAGTGGCATTGATGACCTGGAGATCGACAGAGTAAGTGCCACGCTCTGCATGCCCCCTGAGGCTGCAGGCGGGCGGCTGGCCTGTGCCCCTCCCTGGAGGCCCTGGGGCTGCTCCTGGCCTCGCCGCCCAGTGGGCTTTGTGGCCAGCGACCGCACTCCACACCCCTGGCCCTGGGACCCTCAACCATTTAGGCAGCAGCAGTCCTTGACGTCCAGCTCCGGGCACCTCCCTGAGTAGATGAGCAGGCGACACCTAGACAGCCTGCTTGCTCTGGAGAGGGTGCCTCACCCTTGGCTCTGTCCCTTCTCTGTACTCATGGCCTGCGCTTGGGCCAGGCCCTGTGCACACGGGGCCTGCAGACCTGCCGGGAGGCCCCGGGTGGGCCTTGTGAAGGAGGACCGGCAGGTGTCCCCGACTTGCTCCCAGTGTGATTTGCTCTCGCCCTGGGTGGGCGGTCCCCAGGCTCTGCATGCGGCCCCCCCCTGGGTGGGCGGTTCCCCCCTGACCAGTTTTTACTGGCGGAAAGTGGGTTTGTGGCTGAGATCTAAGGGTGACGCTGTGCTCTGTCCCAGTACATCCTGAGTGAGGCGGAAGCCCGCGTGAAGGCCGAGCTGTGGATGCGGGAGAATGCAGAGTACCTGCGGGAGCAGAAGGGTAAACACCGCCCGGCCCTGCTGTCCCACGAAGCCGGGTCTCACCCCGCCCCTGCCGGCCTTCTCCCCAGCCCCTCTGGCCAGGCCCCGCCCCTCCTGCACCACCCTGTGCCCCCCGGGTCCACCCAGCTGGCTGACCTTGACGGCCATCTGTTGGTCTTTCAGAGAAAGAAGCGAGAATCGCCAAGGAGAAGGAGCTGGGCATCTACAAGGAGCACAAGGTGGGGCTCCCTCGCAGAGGGACCAGCCTCCCCCCAAGCCCAGGCGGGTGGAGTCCTCCCTTGTTGGAGAAAAGAGGCCTGCCCAGGGCCCCCAAAGAACCCTACCCCACTTCTGTGACCCAGGAAAGCCTTTCGCGCCGTCACTGTGTCACTGGGGTTCAGTGCCGTGGCGTAGCTGCTCTGAGTGGCTGGGTGGTGACATCTGGCTGCACAGAGACATGGGGAGTAGTGAGGTCTCTACCCAAGCGAGAGAAGTTGCAGCAGCCAGTGAGAACACAGGACACCTGTGGTGGAGAGGGAAGGGGCCCAGGTGGAGAGCCCCTGGAGTTGGGGTCAGGATGTTCTGCCATGACAGGGGCCGCAGGGGAGGCTGCTGGGCGGGGGGGGGGGGGGGGGGGAGGGGGGAGGGGGGAGCAGCAGGCAGGCTCTTGCACATGGCCCATGGCTCCAGCACCCGGGAGGTCCTGCCCACATGCCTCGCATCTCTTGAGGCACCCAGCAGGCTTGCAGGAGGTGCAACTCATGTTTCTGTTCAGCCCAAGAAGTCTTGTAAGCGTCGGGAGCCACTCCCGGCACGCACAGCCGGGGAGGCCATTGAGAGGATGCTGGAGCAGAAGAAGATCTCTAGCAAAATCAACTACAGCGTGCTCCGCGGCCTCCACGGCGGGGCCCTACAGGGGGACTCGCGCCCCGAGGATAGGCCCAGCAGCGGTGCCAGGGTGCTGCCCCCCAGGAAAACACCCACTACCAGGGCCAGGGCCGACCCCGTGACTGGTGTGGGGAAAAGGTAGGTTCCTGGTGGGCTGCGGCAGGAGCCTGGGGCATGCGGAGGGACCTGGGGGCTTCAACACTCACGTGCTGAGAACAAGTGTGTCCAGCGGGGCACCCACTGCCCAGCCAGCTCCCCTTTATGTGCAGGCCCGGGAGCCAAGGAGAGGCTCCAGCCCAGCACGAGGTCCTGCAGTGTCAGGGTCTGTCCCATCCCAACGAGCAGCTGGCCCTCCCACTCTGGAGCCTGGGGGTCTGTTCTGCGAGGTGTGACAAGCCGCTGAGAGGGCAGTGGGATTGGGCCAAGGTGTGACCAGTGGCCACATGCTGTGCCTGATGGGCCTCTGTGCCTGGCCTGCTGTGGGGCGGCTGCAAGCCAGCACCCTTGGCTGGGCTTGTGGGATGCTGTGGGAGCTGGTGGGCAGGCACCTGGAGCGCCTGTGATGCTGGGCTCCCTCCTGCCCAGACCCCGTCCCCTGTCCCCGTTCCCCATCCCCTACCCCTGTCCTCCATTGCTGCCATTTCTAAACAGTGATTCCTGAGAAGTAAAGATGTTCTAACTTGCATTTTTTTCTCTTAAGTGGAGTAAACGTTTTTTGTGGGTTTTGTGACTCCGTCACTCCACTCTCTAGTTCCCTGAGCTCCCAAGTCCCCAAGCACCCAGGACAGCCTGTCACCCTCTGGGCAGTGGGCTGGCCCTGTTTCAGGAGCCCAGTTGGCCTGTGTAGCAGTGTCTCCTTGTCCACTCTGACAGCAGCGCAGAGCAGGCACTGCCCCCAATCCTGTCTCCTCACTCTGGTCACAGCGCGACCACTGTGTGGACCCTGAGCCCTCAGGCGCTCTGCATTCCCTGCAGAGCCTTTAGGCCAGTCACCCTGACCTTTGGGGAGGCAGCACATCGCACCTATGTGGGGGCCCCTGTCATCTGTCTTCAGTGGGCCTGCCCCACTCGCCATGCACAGAGGGCCCGTGTGCCCTGCCCACCCAGCTCGGCCTGCAGCAGGTGAGTGGGAAGTCTCCTGGGCAGTCCCCGCCTCAGCCTGGCTGCCCCCTCGGCTGCGCCGTGTCTGCTCTCTGTGCCCAAAGAGCTTTGGTGGCTGGAACCCAATAATGGGTTTGCAGGAGTGAAAGGGCAGCAGCTTCCCTGGGTGGCAGCAGGTGCCCCGGGTCTCAGTCCGCTGAGCCTAGCCTGTGGCTGTGGCTGTGGGCTGCGGGGTGGGGTGTGTTCTCTAGGCGCTCGGAGACCTCCTGGGAGGCCTGGCCAGCACCCAGCTGGGTGCAGTCACACATGGACCAGGAGTGAGGTACACTAGTAAGAGGAGGCCCTGCCCCCCTCAGGCCCATGGGCCCCCTTCCACCCCTGCTCCAGTCACTGGCCATGAGGCAGGGAACTCTGACAGAGCAGCCAGGGATTGGCATCTCGGTGGGCTGGGCTTCTCTGCCGGGCCTCGGGTTGTCTGCCGTGGCTTCAAGCCCACATCTCCCCAGGGTCAGGTGGGGGCAGGGTGTCCCGGCTATGGGCATGCTCCCTCTGAGCTCAGCCTGCACTGTGTGGCACAGCTGTGAGCTTCTGCGTTTGCCCTTGAGGCTGCCAGCCCAGGACTGTAGGGAGTGGGATCCTCCGCCCAGGCCCAGGAGAGCTCCCAACCGCCTGCTGCCGAGCCCCTCCCCCCAGGCAGGTGGCCATGGCCCCGAGCAGCCCTCTGATGCCCAGGTCCACCCAGTGGCAGGAGCTGTAATGCTGCATCTGCCAGAGGCAGTTACTACACCCCGGGGCTCACTGGCATGTCACCCAGGGCTGGGCTGGGCCTCACAGGGCCCAGGGCAGCAGCTGAGCGGAGCTGGGGTGCATGGTGGGTGCAGCTCACCCTCTGGGCCCAGAGGGAAGGGACACCATCGTGGCTGCCACCCCTGCCCCAGCCTCCCTGACAGTCTGTGTCTGCTCAGCAGTGCCCAGGAGGGTTGGTGTGCACCCTGCTCTTCCTCTGCAGGTGGCAGCGTAGAAGGCTTCCTGCCTTTTGTGTTCGGAGGGTGTGGGGCAGGGAGAGCAGGCCCAGAGGAAGGGGTGCTGTTGGCAGAAGTCGGGGGGTCTTGCACTGTGGGGTCTGGTGTGGGGTGGGGGCTACCAGGGCTGTCAGGCTGTGGGGCAGGCAGGCGGGTGCGGGTCTTAGAGCCCCCATCACCTTCCTGCCCCTCCCTCCCTCCCTCCATTCCCCTTCCAGCCGCAGGGAGGACTCAGGCTGTGGGTGGGCAAGGAGAGGTGTCAGGGAGGGCGGACTGGAGTCTCCGCAGTGGCCCTCCTGCCTTCTTCGGGAAGCGTGGGAGGGAGCAGGGGCAGCCCATGTGAGGGGGAAACTGGCCAAACCTGGCCAAACCGGCCGAGAGCCTGGGTGAGGGTGGCAGGACCACCTCTGGCCCTCGTGGGTGTTGCTGGGCCTGCATCAAGGCTGCCCGGAGCAGCCATCTTCAGCCTCTGGGGTGGTTTGACGAAACTGCAACTTGTTACCAGCATTTAAATCGAAGCTCTCATAGGAAAGTCCAGGTTTCCATCTTGTCCTGGAAATCTCCCCTCCATTCCCAACGCCCGGCCCAGCCCTGCTGGGTACCTGGAGAGGCCAAGAGGGCATGGCCTCACTCACCCCAGTACCTGCCAGCCTGGGCGGAGAGCTTCAGGGAAGGGACCTGTTGTCAGGAGACAGATTGCAGTAGCTTCTGTATTTTTCTATTACACGCACATGTGACCTGATGGGAATCTGACTGGATAAAAGATGTGGTTACTTAAGGGGCCCCTAGCAGAGCAGGTGCAGGCTGGGCGGAAAGGATGCTGGAGAGACAGCAGGCTGGATGGGTGCAGAAAAAGTGGGGGAAGTGGCAGGAGGGAGTGGGGTGGGGGCGTGACAGATGTGACCTGCAGGCCAGTGACAGCCACTGAGATCGCCTGGGGCCCAGTGGAGGAGAGAGGCCATGGGGGTCCCGAGACCACAATCCCAACAACACGTGCTGCTCTGATGGGGCCTGACAAGAGCCCCTTGCAGACCCCAGTCCACTTCCTCCTGTTGGCACTGCACCCCCGCCCTGGCTGGTGAGGGTGGGTGCCCGGCCGAGGCAGAGAGCGCTGCCAGTCCCTCGGAGTGCAGTCTGCCCACATGTGGCTGGGTACTGCTGTTGGACATGTGTCCCACCAGGGCCCTACATCCTCGCACTGATGGTGCAGCCTGGCTGAGGCCACCACACTTTGGTTTCTCTAGGTTGAGGCCGATGATGTCAACGCAGCTAGCTAAGAAGGCAGCCGTGGGAGAGGTGCGTTGTATGGACACAGCGGTGGGTGGGGCCCAGATGCTGCCTCTGAGCCTCTCTGGGATGTTCACACACGGGCAGAGGGAGTCCTGAGGTCCAAGGGTGGCAGGGGGAGAAGTCTCTGGGAGCGGGTCTGCTGTTTGTGGGGCCTGAGAGAGCCCAAGCCCACCAGGGTGCCCGTGAGCCAAACTCCCTCCAGCTAGGGCCTCAGGCCAGCCTGTGGGGCAGTCTGTCCCCACCCTGGCCTCTCAGGATCCTGGGCCTTCCTGAGAGCCTCTGTGCCCAAGCCCAGGTCTGGGGGTCCAGCCTGGCCCATGCTCAGCCGTCTCTGTGTGTGAGCCACAGCCTTTCTTGGGGCCACGCCCTCCCAGACAGGCTCAGGAAGGAGCTTCTCTCCTAATCACCAGGTCCTGGCGTGGCCCAGGGAACGGAAGGGCGGAGCAGGGAGTGAGGGTTCCCCAGAGTCCCCAGGGTGGCTGGAGGTGCAGGCCTGGGGGCAGAGAGGTGGGTGGTTGGGGTGGCCCAAAGGGGAGTGGCCCCCGTGGCTGGGTGGGCTCGGGCTCGGGGGCGAGGGACCCGGGGCACACATGCTGGCCGCTCCTGGAGGGCGCAGGTCTCCCTGTTGTGGGGCCACGGCACTCAGCTCCTCAGCCGCCCCAGATCCTGCCCGTCCCGCGCAGGCCACGCCTCCGGGCGCCCCGGCCCTGGGCGCCGAGCCCGTCAGGCCCGCCGTGGTGGTGGAGAGCGGGCCCGTGTCGTACCATCCCGAGGAGGATGCAGACGAGGAAGACGCCGACGAGGAGGATGGGGAGCCCTGTGTCAGTGCCCTGCGGATGCTGGGCAGCAATGGTGAGTGGCTGCAGGGGGGCGGGGCCTCCTGCCTGGCCGACTCAGGCCTACTGGCCTCAAACTGAACACATCCCTGGAAGGAAATTGGAAGCAAGACACTTTGCAAATGGGCCGTGTTGGCTTTGAGGCCCTCGAATGTGCGGGGAGGGCTGTCCGGCCAGCAGGAATAGGGTGCCCACCACCACACTGCCCTCACACCAGGCCGTCGGCACCACAGACCTGCCCAGATGGAGAGGCCGCAGTGGCCCCCATAGAGGCTGGCGGGCAGAAGGCCTAGGGCGCCACTCCCGGGGTGGGGCTGGGGCCAGGTGGCATCCGGCGTCTGCCTCTGTCCATTGTGCTTCACAGATTACGGCTGTGATGGCGACGACGATGATGGCTACTGAACTGCAGCCTGGTGGCCAGCGGCCTGGCAGCGGACTCCGCCTAGACTTGTGAGGCATCAGGGGGGCCTTTGGGCTGAGAAGCGGTGACAGACAGACACTGCCCCTGGCCCCCACCCCACTGCAGCCATCGTCTGCTGCCACACGTGGCCTCTGTGGCCTTGCTGTCAGGACCAGGTTCTGTGCAACGTGAGGAGTGTTCTGGCCTGGCAAGGGGACAGCCCAGGTGTCGGCGCGGCACCATCAGAGAGACACTGTTGTTTCCTGCCTAAGGAAACTGGCATGGGGCCGCCAACGGCTTGTTGGAGGGCTGGGGGCTCCCAGGGCCCCACTCGTGGCCCCCCCTGGATCTGGTGCCCTGTCCCCCTCTTCCCACTGAAGCTGAAATGCTGTCTGCATCCGGCCTCCCGCTCAGCTGGTGCGGAGCTGGTCCTGGGCCTCCAGCCAGCTGGCCCAGGGTTTGGGTTAGTCTGGCCGTCTGCGGCCAATCAGCTCTGCTGCACCTGCACACGCAGCCACCCCAGTGACGCCCGTGTGGCCAGTCCCTATGCACAGAGCCAGGGCCAAAGCTGGAGGTGGGCAGAGAACTGTGGGTGCTTCTGGCCTGAGCTGGGGTCCAGCCCAGCATCCATACAGGGTCAGCAGGCAGAGGACCCCTGAGCCCAGCTGCCCTGCTCTGGGTGACTCCTACCATCCTGAAACAGCCCTGGGGCCCAGGCCTGGGCATTAGTAGGCCCATGGGCCACTGTCAGGGTCTTAGCTCGGGCATCACTGCCCTGGGCATAGCAAGGGCAACAGGGCTTGAAGCTCTGACCTGGCCACCCCCACCGCCTGCCTCCCACAACAGCAGAGCCACGCCACACTGTCTTCCTGGGCCCAGCCTGTGGGCTCCCCACCACCCCCAGATCACAGCGGAGTTTGTAGGCAGGGAGTTTCGGGCTGCTCGCCTCTGCAGTCTGTAGCCAGCCTTGACCCTGGAGTTCCTGGAAGGCTTGGGAGGAGGGTCGTTTTAGTCAAATGGAGAGAAAGATCTGTTAGTGGAAACCCACTGAGGCTGTGGTCTGTGATTCCGCGTCTGGCTCTGAGGCCGCCCTGGAGGAGTGAGGTCACAGCCAGAGTCCTGGGCTCGGGGTGCAGTGGGCAGGCTGGACTATAGCCTGCCATCTGCCCGCCACCTACCTGTGCTTGCGTCAGGGTGGGCACAGCGGGAGCAGGTGGTGGGCTGGGCAGGAGGCTCAGCTGTGGGGAAGGTGAAGGGCCTGCCTCCCGGTGGGCAGTTGGGGGTGTGGGGGAGCCCTGGCTGTGCCTCCCCTGGGATCCTGGGAGAGAAGGGGGTTTCTAGGCCAGGAGGGTGGAAGGCCCCCACCCCCAAGAGCTTGCTCTTCAGGGGGGCCCCGAGTTGGGGAGGAGGGGGCATGCCTCCCAGGATCTCAGCAGCTGAGCTGGGGAGAGGTGCCGGGGTGGCCAGCAGGGCTGAGACCCAGAGGTCAGCTGAGCGCCACCCTCCGCCACCCGCCACGTGCTTCGTCCACCTCTAGGTCCTCACGCTGGGAAAGGGGCCCAAGGGAGGCTGGGGGCCAGTGAGCAGGGGTGGCACCTGGTGAAGCAGGAAGCCCCATGCTAGCTGGGCAGGAGTGGGGCATCTGGGAACAGAGGACTGAGGTAGGTTTGTCCCCAAGGGTGAGGTAAGGTGCACTCAGCAGTAGGGTCCTGGGGCAGCAGGGACCTGCACCATGTGGACACGCAGGTGGTGGTGCCAGGCCCTGGGAGAGCTGTTCCATCTCACCCTTGAGCCAGGGGCCAGGGGTCCTGGCAGAGGGAGAAGGCACGGCCTCTGGCCCTCCCCATGCTGCCTGCATCCACCAGCTCAGGGCTGGCCTCTCCTGGAGCCTGGGGCCTGGGGCCTGGGACCAGGAGTGGGGGTCATAGCAGTCTCATTGGCCTGGGTCTGGGCCGCCCACTCCGGTGTTGGAGTTGGGCCCTGGGTGGGGGCAGAGTGCTCCTCACCTCCAGAGCTGGGGGCCGGACCTGCAGATTGTTCCAGCAGGCACGCTGCAGCAGGTGGGGGCAGCGGGGGCACCTGTCAGAGGGACGAGTTGCTCAGGGATGGGCGAGCACATTGCAGAAGAGGCCGGGTCCTCGCTCCCACCCCACTCCTTGGCCCCCCACCTGTCCAGCACAGTCTGGAGCAGGGCCTGGCTGTCCCTTGGTGGTTACTGTGACAGGGCCTCAAGGGGGAACAGGCAGGCCCAGCCTGACTTCCCGCCCCCAGACCGCAGCTGGGTCCCACTGAGGCCACAGAGACAGTGGCCCCGCACCCCAGGGACATCCCACTTCTGAATAAAAGAGCAGACCCTGCGGGGTCTGCCTTGTTCTCCAAACTGCTTAAAAGCCCCCAGCGCAGTGTCCTGTCGTTACAGGGCCAGACTGCTGCCCCAGGGCCGCTCTGACCTAGAGACCCCCAGCTCTGGCATGGCTCCCACCCTGAACGAGGCGTTTCGGGCTTGCTGTCCCCCACATACCACCCCATTCTTACCTGGGTCTGAGGACCCCGGCACCCTGTAAGATGGTGCAGACTGTGCAGAAAACAACCTACACCCAAGCCCTGGATGCAAGGTGGACCTCGAGGATTCCTGAGCCCCTCAGGCTCACCGTGTCCTCCTGCCATGCTACCCAGGCCTCTCCACTTACAGCCACTGTGCCCCAGCAGACCACACCTTAGCTGCTTGGAGCCCTTGGCCCTGCCCTGCCCTACAGGAGGGGCCCAACTGTTGCAGCCACACGCCTGAGCAGCAGGGGGCGTCCCAGACTGGCTGGACTTGGAGGGGAGGACTTGACAGGGCAGTGCACTCAGCTCTGGGGCAGCCCCTCCACCTGTCCTGTCCTGCAGGAGGGGCCCTAGGCCCCCTGCCCCCAGCCCAGATGTGCCTGCCAGCACCCATCCAGGCCTCAAGCTGCCACTTGAGCAGGACATTCAGCCCCCTGCATGTGAATGTTGGCCACCTGGGGGACACCAAGGGGACCATTGGTCCTGTGGGGAGGGGCTCCTGGGGCAGGGCCACCAGGCTGGCCGTCCAGCTCTGATGCTACATGGGGGCCGGGCCTGTATATGGTGGCAGTTCCTCTGACTGGGCAGCGCCTGTCTGCACTGGCCGGCGCCTACGTGCTTGGAGGGTGGGCCCATCCCTGGGAAGGCCTGAGCCTGGGCCCAGGCCAGGCTGGTAGGAGTGGGGGCTGAGGCACCGGCTGACAGCCAGGCCCTTTGAAGGGCCTGTGGGCGGTGCAAAGTGGAGGCTCTTTATGGTTTTCCTGCCAGGAGAGGAACCTGCCTCAGGAAGCCATTGTCCCCACACAATGGGCCTGGCTGGGGCCTAGGAGGGCAGGGGCTCCAGATTGGTGAGACCTGACTCTGACCTTGACCTTGACCCTGAGCCACTACTGATAGTTCACGGTGCCTTTCACTGCCACCCCACCAGCTCTGGCCATGCCCGTGGATGGCTGTTCCCATTTGAGGGTCAAGGTACCAGGGAGGGGCCGTGATGAAGACACACTCCTGGGGCACCCCAGGGGACTGGTCGGGGAGGCACCCTGCAGCCCAGGCCAGCTTGCCAGTGGCCCGCAAGGATCTGAGTAGAGGGTTTGAGAGGGGTGGGTCACTGTCAATTACAGGGGTAGATTATTGAGGCCGAGGAGACTTGGCTGGCTTCCAGAAGGCCCTCACTGGACCAGAGGCAGTGCCACTCTGCCAGACAACATGGGAACTGCCCTGTCCTGGGCAGCAAGGAACTTTTGCACCAGCTGGGCTGAGCAATTGCTTCCCCCAGGTGGAGGTCACAGCACATTAAGGACATATTCTGCTAGGTGCCCACCTTGTTTCAGCGGGATGCCTGCTGTGACACCTGCCCCAAGCCTCACCAGCAACCTGGAGCTGAGCTGGCTGCTGGGGTCCACCCCTCGGGTGGAAAGCCACAAGCCCTCAAAGGCCAGACTTTGGCGGGGCCTAGGGTGTCCAGGCAGAGACTGACCGCAGGTGGTGGCAAAGGGAGGTGGGCGCCCTGGGCCAGGAGGTTCAGCCGGGATCAACCACTGTGCACACACAGCCTTGCCTGGGCCCCATGTAGATGCATGTGCACATGGACACCCTCAGATGCACACAGAGACCTCTTCACACATGCATGGAGTTGTGTGCTCACCGTGTCAATGATGGGGAAGTAGAAATGTTAAGTTTATGTCTGTCCATCCCTCCCTTCAGGTCTCCCTGAGGTTTCCCCTCCTCGCAAAGCCCCTTACCAAAACATTCCTTCCAGCAATACATAGGACTTTAGGGTATGTATTCCCCATTCATTGGTTCTTGGGTTTGTTCGCTCAGCAAATATTGGAAAGGCCTCACGGTGAAGTGCTTACTGAGGTCGGCCAGGGACACAGCAGGGAGGGAACATGCCCCTGTGCTGGGGGTGTCCAGGAGGCAGGGATGGGTGGGGAGCGGTGCTGCAGCAGGCCTTGGGGAGTGGGGGGCAGGTGGCTACAGGAGGGAGGGGAAGTCCAGCAGGTCGGCCCGGGTAGTCCTGTGGCCGGCTATCTGCAGGGCTGTCAGGGGGATGGGGGCCTATTGGATGGGGGGATGACGGAGAGGCTGAGCTGGATGGAAATTCAAGGCCCTTTCCACACACCCTGAGCCAACCCTGGGCTGCTACCCAGAGACTGATTCCAAACCATCACCGACCCTGGCCTGGGAGCATGAACGTTGGGAGGAGCGTGGTGGTCGCTTGGCCCAGGACACAGGGCTCAGAGAACCTGAGCACATGCATGGACAGGAGTGCACACGCATAGACGGGCGCACACCAGCTCCGCTTGCAGGGAGGAGCCACTTGGTCTGGCCAGCAGGGGGTGCTGCAGGATGGCCAGGTGGGCCTGAGGGGGACGGGAGCCTCAGACCGCGAGTGCTCGGTGAGGACCTCCGTGCAGGTTTTGTGTCCGTGCGTGGGGAGGTCGGTGCACCAGGAGTCTACTGTAGGAGTGGGGGCCACTTGTCCTTTAGGAAGGGACCACCCCCAAGCTAATTCCTTTGCCATTTACACCTGCCCCAGGGGGGTCTCTGTACAGAGAGGGGCATCTTGCATGGTCAGACTAAGGTGAACCTCCCTCAGCCCTCTGCACACTCCCAGCTTTGGTTCCTGTCCTTAACTGCGCAGTGTCCCCAGGTGCGCTGGGCACGGCGTGCAAGGTGGAGAGGAAGGAGGTGGGTTTTGCCAGGTAGGGTCAGTAAAACTCAGAAACAAGATCTGTGAGTGGTGACATCTTTTGGGGGTCCCAGGGTGGGAGGGGTGTAGGGCTCAGGCTAGGAAGGCTTCCTGGAGGAGGAAGGGTCCAATGCTAGGACCTGAAGAAGGAGGAGGAGCTTGTCAGGTTGCGATGGGGCACAGAACAGGCAGGTGAGCCCCTGACCTGGGGTTGGGTGGCAAAGGGCATGCAAGGGTTGGGGAGGGGAAGAGACAGAGAAGACAGAAGGAGGGAGGGACCCGGGCCCCCGTGCTTCTTGCAGAGCGGAGGCACAGCGGAGCCTGTAGCGGGGGGGCAAGCGTGCGGTGTAGGGAGCGGAGAAAATGCTGTTCTCAGCCTGCTGGGTCCTGCACCTGGCTGCCCATACTGCTGGCTGTGGGAACTGGGTACTGGGGAGCAAACAGCTGGGGATGCCCCAGCCCTGCTGGATGTGGGGTGGGGGAAGCGGAGGGCTTCCTGCAGGCAGAGCCAGACCCTAAGAGGGGAAGATGCTGGTGGGTGGAGATGGCGGAAGGCAGGGTGCGGCTCCTGGGAAGGGCGGCTAGAGCAGCCCTGCCAACAGGCTCAGGCTGGGGTGCGGGCAGGGCAGGCGTGAGCCAGGGCATCCCCAGGCCCAGCTCTTGGCGAGTCGTCGCTGACCCGGCATCCTGGCGCCTTGGGAGCCCAGGCCAAGCTGGCCGCAGGAAGCGGTGGGGCTGATAAAGGGCCACCCACTTCCTGCAGCCTGAGCAGCAGAACCTGGCGTACGTCGGACATCTGCAGTCTGGCCTGGATTGCCCATGAAACAACGCATGCGTGACCCCTGGCCGCCTGGCGGTGCCTGCAGGGGGCTGAGCATGAGAGTCATGGTGGGCCGGGGGTCCCCAGCGGCCACTGGCAGGAGAGCTGCGGTTCTCAGGCTTCAGGCCAAGCAGCAGAGGGGAGGGGGCGGTCAGGGCAAGGACACAGCGAGGGACCAGCCGGGGTGGAAGGCAGCGTGGCAAGCAGGCTAAAGTGGGTGTGTGTCCACCTGCCAAGGCCCCAGAGGGGTCACGACTGCCTCAGTTACTCAGGAGATGGGGTGCTCACAGTATGTGCAAGGGGAAAGGGGCCCCTGGCTCCTTGAAGGACATGAGCCTAGGCCACTGAGTGGCAGTGTGAGCACCCCCAGCACCTTACTGAGGCACCCTGAGCTGTGTGGGCAGCCCCCCAGTGACTGCAGCCCTTCTGCACCCCAGCACTTCTCATGCCCACAGCCACACCTGCCAGCCTACCAGCAAGACTGTGCTCACCACCACCCAGGGTCGGTAGCACTACCAGCGCCACCCCCACCCAGCCCCTGGGCCATGGCAGTCACCACATGTCTGCTGGGGCTGGCCTCCAACCACCATCTTCACAGTCACTGCCCACTTGTGGAGGGGTAGTGGGCAGGCCAGGCCCAAGAGATGGCTGGTCCAGGGTGGCACCACCCCATCCTGGTGGAGGCGCTGCCCACAGCGGGGTGCCCTCCAGCCCCCGTGCCAGCTGCGCTCCTGGACCCCTGGCCCCAGCCTGTGTGAGGGCTACTCTCTGCTCCGTTGGGTTCGTCCTCCTCCTGTTCCCCTGGCACACCCAACACTAGTGTTGCCTCCTCCAGGAAGCCTCTCTCTCAGTCCCCATGGCTGGGTCTGAGCCCTTTCCTGGGCCCTGTGAGTGTCCCTCTGCCACCTGTATCATTCCTGTCGGTCGGGGGAGGCTCCCACCAGCCCAGGGGCTTGTTGAGTAGGGGGCCTGCTGGCTGGTGCAGGCAATGCCAGGAGATGGCAAAACTGTAGGCTGGATAGATGGATCAGGGGGCTGCTGTGGGCCTAAGCCCTCAACTCCTGCCAGGTCCCTGCCCTGCCTGGGGCCGGCAGTACCAGAAGTGGGCCTGGGCCACCTCATTCTGCCCAGAAAGAGAGCCTGTCTCAGTCCCTCCAAACCTCTAGGTCTTGTCCCCTCTCGGCCCCTCCCTCACCCCGTGACTTTCGAATCTGGGGTGGCCAGGTGCTGGGCTTCTTCTGAAAGAAGTTGGGACCACACTCCGCCCCTGCCTTTTTCCCTGATAACATTTCTGTGCCTGCCTCCCTCACAAAGCCTTCCAGACTAGGGGTGCGAATGTGGGTGCACCTGGGCCCTCCAGAGCCTGCACAGGGCTGGCTCCTGACCTCAGCTCCACGGCGTGGGCCTGGGCAGGACCCTGCCTCCTCTCCTAGAGGGCTGTCAGCGCCTGACCTCCACACACACAGCTGCCCATGTTCACCGCTGTGTCCAGGGTCCTCAGGAGGGGTAGTCCCAAGGCAGGGTGTCCCGGGGAAATACGGCCCTGTGTGCCTCCAGGAACCCCCTCCGAGGCTGCCTGGCCAGGCCTGCCTGCAGATTCCAGAGAGGAGTTTCCCCGCTGCCCTCCCGGTGGCCCTGCACGCAAGGCCCCGGGCAAGCAGACCCTCCCCCAGGCCAGGCGTGAGGCTCAGTTGCCCCTGGGGCACAGCGAACCCCGGAGAAAGGCAGAGGTTGCCGGGCATTGCCCTCCAGGGCTGTCTACCCAAAAAGGCGCAGGAAGCGCAGCAAGGTGCCGCCGTGACCCAGCATCGGGACCTCTGATGCTTTTCTGGAGAAACACCAAACACCCAGCGGTCTCCAAGGCGCGGATTCATTCGCCGGCGGAGGGGCGCTGCGTGCGGCCAGCGCTCTAGCACTGCTAAGGCAGCGTGCGCGCCGGGAAGGCGGGGGACGGGGCCACGCGCGGGGCGGGGCGGGGCCGCTCCCAAGTAAGCTCCGGATTGGTGACCGAGCGGCCTGCGTCAGCGCGCCGGCTCCCTATTGGCCCCCAGCCTGAGGGGCGGGGCCGCCGCCAGCCCGGAGCTCCCGGCGCGGGTCCCGGAGCTCAAGGAGTCCACGTAGGCCCGGCGGCGAGGTGGCCGCCACAGGGCAGTGCCAGGCCGGAGAGGGCGTCCGCCCCCGCGCCGGGTGCCGCGGAGCAGGGTCTTATCAGCGCGGGCAGCTGGCGGCCTGTCCGTTCGCGAGCGCCCCGGCCCAATTCAATGGCCATTGTCCGCCGGTCCCTTTGTTCAGGAGGCGGCCACTTCCTGCGGGGCTGGGCTGGGGCGGGCGGGCAGGAAACGCTCCGAGCCGGGGCCGCCCCGGCCGGGTCAGAGGCGACGGCCACCTGCCCGGGGGCGCCCCTGGCCCTCACGAAGGGGGGTCTCAGTCTGCTGGTCTGCAGGAGGGGGGTGGCCAGAATGTCCCCTCCTGGGGAAGGACAGCGGGGACTGGCGCATGAAGTCAGATCTGTGGAGCCGACGGAGGGTCTCAGGAAGGCGGAGGAACATCCTCAGCTAGGGGCGCCCCCCCCCAGTCTGCTCTCTCCCCCTGATCCGTGGAAGGGGAGACAGGCTCGAAGAGCTTAAGAACAGCACCAGTCAGGACTGTTACAGCAGGTGGAAAGCCAAGCCCCACTGCCTCCCTGCAGGAGGAGCCCACCCGGGACGCCAGGCAGGAAGCAGGACCATGGTTCAGGAGGGGAGAGGGAATGGCCCAGGCGCTCCCCCACCAGGGGCCAGGCCTCGCGACCCCGCTTCCCCTGGGCTTGGCCACGCGGTCCTGCTCACCGTGGACAGGAATCTATCTCCTTGGCCCTCGCCAGCCTGTGTCCTATGCTCCGAGTGCCCGCTCACTGGGCCCTGTGCGGCTGCCAGCAGCACTCTGGTTGGCTGGGCCTCAGTCACATGCTCACCCTCAGCAGGGAGTGGGCTCCGTGGAGTGGTGGGCGATGGGAACAGCCCTGGCACCACAACCCCCCCGTCTTGGGCCAGCCAGTTGAGGCTCATCCGTCCTAACCTCGCCTGCCCTCCCACCCATGCGGCATGGACCTCCCACTGCCAGCCTCCAGCCCACCCCTCTCCCCAGTGCCCTGAGATCTCCTGCAGGTCCTTCTGAAGACCCTGGTATGGCCCACCCTGCAAAGCCCTCCCTGACTCAATCCAGCTCAACCAGAAAAATACACCACGGCTATTTAGGAGGGCAGAATTTGATACGAGGGGCCAGTAGCGAAGGGCTTGTGGGGACAGCTGGGCATCTGGGAGTCAAGTGCTGCAGGAGACTGAGTCTGAGGCCAGGCGGGGGCCACTCAGACCCCCCTGTGGCCATGTCCCCGCAGAGCTGGGCTGCTGCTCGAGCCCCGCTGTGGCCCTAGGCAAGCCTTGTTTCATCTGTGCTCCTTAGCTGAAATAGGGGTTTGTGCAGATGAGACAGGGTGTCAGATGGACAGCGCCCAGCACAGTGCCAGAACTTAGTAGGCACTTTACAAAGGGCAGCGAGCATTACCTTTGGCACCCACCAGGGGAAGGGGGAGCTGTGCCACTCTGGTGCATTGGTGTGAGGAACTATAGGCCACAAGGTCAAGAGGCACTGCAGGCAGAACGTGACCCCATCTGAGAGGCTGAGGCCAAGTGGGATCCGATGTGGAAGAGATCTGGTAGAAAAAGCGGGGAAGCAGCAAGGGAAGCAGGAGGGCTGGGGACAAGCCCAGACCCCACGCGGCACACCTCCCCTCGGGAGAGCAGAAGGGAGGCGGGGGGACTGGTATGGGTCTTTGGTCATGGCTGGGAGCAGCTGGGGGCAGCCAGGCCTCGGTGCCAACACCCCGCGGTCCCGAGCGCAGCTGTGCACCCGCCAACTGGCTCCTGCAGCCCAGGTCCGAGTGAAGCCCTGCCACGGGGCCATGTGGTCTACTCACTGGTGTCGGGAATGCCTGAGAGGAGCTGTGTGGCCCCAAGGCGGGGCGATCAGTCCCATCTCTGTGCTGTAGGGCCCCAAAGGAGAAGGGCAGGGAATGGAAGGAAGGTGGAGAGCTCAGGGTAGGGGGTGGTCCTACCTTGGTGGGTTCTGACCTGGGGATAGCAGAGGCTTCAGGAGGTAGGAGAGTGGAAAGCTGGGGCCTTGCCAAGGAAGACCAGGAGGCCACTGGCCATGGGGATGAGCAGCAGGTAGCTCCAGTTAGTGGCCAGGATGCAGAGCCCTTGGGCCCTGGGAACTATGGGAAGGCCGAAATACAGAGGTCAGGAGGTACCTGAGGGGCCAAGAGTCTGCAGGACACACTGGAAGGGCACAGTGGGGCGTCTGGGGCACGCAAGCCCGGTGAACTGTCTGAAACCCCACTGCCGTGCACAGGGTGGATGGAGAAGCTCCGCTCCTTTGTCAAGTTTCCCAGAACAACCCAGTGGGAGCCTGGGCCAGCGTCTGTCCTGGCTGCCCTGTGCTCAGCGGCGTGCTTGCCCCTCACCCCCAGCTGTGGCTCCCTCTCCCACACCCCCTGGGGGCGGTGCAGGGGTAAAATCTGCCCCAGGCCCTGCCCTCACACCTCTTCTCCAGAAGGGAGAGACCCCAGGACTCTCCTGCTACCTTTAGCGACTGTGCCCACTCTCTGAGAAGGTCAGATGTCCTCTGGCTCTGGGTCTGGCCACCTGGGCCACTCAGGACTACAAGCCACCCAGGACCTGCTGGTGGGCACCTGGCACGTTCAGCCTCAGTCCCTGCATGGTGGCCCTCAGCTGTCACCATTCAGCACCCCCACATCAGGGGTGTCCCCTGGCCCCCCATCCACCTCATTCAGAATGTTGAAAGAGGCCCAGGTATTGCTGTCTCTACCTCTCTCTTGAACCTGCTCCCTGTACCCAGCACCTATGATCTGCCCTCATCACGGACCCCACCCCTAACCTCTCAGGAGCAGAGGCCTGCGTGTAGACCTGCCATCCCGAGAACCTCTCCTCACGTCCCCCTGGCTGGCTCCTGCACAGCTATCAGCACCACACCTGGGCCCCCCCGTCTGGGAAGCCCCCGCCAGCACAGCCCTGGGACCACTGCCTGTTCAGCTCCAGGCCCTCTGCGTATGTGCGAGCTGCCAGGGGTGGAGCTGCAGCAGGAGATGGCTGGTGGACCTTCACCAGCCCTGGGGCCACAGAGTGCCCGGGCTCTAGGGCACCCAGCCCTGGCAGACTAGACTAGAAGCCTCTCTGTAGGAGGTCTCCGTGTGAATCACCCCTCAGGCGGGCACAAACGCAGGAAACTGCCATTCTATGAGACTCTATTTTCTCCCTTGGAGGGGAAAATCTGTCACACCGAGGGCATTGTTCCCAGGCGCGTGCTTTCCGGGTGGGCTCGGTCTGCGATGGGGCTCGTGCGTTTCAGGGGCTCCTGGCTGAACTGTTTCCCTTCGAGACCCAAGGGCGCCTAGAGGTTGGGAATGTGGGGCCTCAGCCCAGCCACCAGCCCCGAGGCAACACTGGCCCACCCACAGGGTGCTGCGGGTCCCAGGATCCTGGTGCAGTGTGGGGGGCCTGAGTGCTGTCAGGCCTGGGGCTCAGCCTGCTCCCCACATGCTCCTGCCTGAGGAGGGCTCAGGGGCTGCCCCAGGCACTACCCCAGCTTTTGTTCCACACGCCCCCACCCAATCCCCTTGGAGGTCCGGCAGGGGTACAGGGCCTGATGCTGCACTGCTGCCCCCTGCTCAGCTCAGCTCCGGCCTGCATGGCCGCTCCGCCCTGGGTAGGCCCTGCCACTGTTGAGGGACGCATGGGGCAAGGTGGCAAGTTCAGCCTATGCTGGACCCCTGGGGGCTATGGAGAGGCGGGTAGCCCCCACATGACAGCCTGGGCCACTCTGTCCCACCGCTGCCCTGTGGCCTGACATCAAGTCCCCTTAGGTATGCATGTGTGGTATCATGGGCTGAAGCGGCAGAGGTGTCACCTACGGCTCAGCTCACCTGTACCTGGGAAATGATGGGGGCACTAGGGGCTGCTGTGAGCAACCTGAGCAGTAAGGTGACGGTGCCCCATCCCCACATCCTGGGGCGACCCCAGTGACGAGCCTGGACACCTGGGGGTGCAGGAGTGGGGCTGCACCAGCAGGAGCCCCAGAACCCAGGACCACTGAGCACCGAGCCCCACATTAGAGCTGGGATAGATGACAGGACGGAGGGGCTGAGGCTGGGCCCCAGGGAAGCCATGAAGGCTGGAGGGCAGGCGGGGCAGGGGGTGGGGGGCACTGGGGGCTCAGGATGGGTGGGAAAAGAGGGATCGGCTGTGTGTCAAGGCCATGTGGGCTCTGGTGGGGCGGTAAGAGGCCCCACCCCCTTGCTCCAAGCGTGCTGGTCCTGGTGAAGGGGCCTCCCTGAACAGGGAGGGAGGGAGTGCCAGCAGCCCCGTCCTCAGGGTGGGGGAACATCAGCGTGGCTGAGTTTCCCAGAGAACAAACAGAGGAGCGTCTTTGGAGAAACAAAAGCTGAGGATTTGCCTAAATTAAAAACACAGGACTCTGCCTGTGTGGCAGGGGGTCCTCGGGGGGCACAGGGGACAGCGGACGGGGACAGTGCTCCTGTGGGTCACTCACGCGCACCCTTGTCTCCCCTTCCCCAGGCTGCTCTGGGGTCACAGGGACCCCCACCCCTTCGTCCTCGCCTCTGGCCCCACCCTTCCGCCTCACCCTCCTGCACCTCCTCCAACCTGGTTGTTCATTCTGAGTGAAGCCTAGGTATCACCTCATATTTCAGTTTGTATTTCTAGGAGATGGTTTCCTAGAATGTAACAAGGAGGCCATCGGCATCCTAGTACCCAGTCAGGGTTCTCATTCCCTGGATGGTCTAGGAAAATGTTTTAGGTCCACGTGTCCTAACTGGTTGATGTGCCTCCTGAATCTCTTTATCCTCAGGTTGCGTCTCCTGTTTGAAGCAGCCTAGTTGTCTCACATTTTGCCCTGAGCCATATATCTGCTGTAGACCAGGAGTTGTGTGTGGGTGATTCTCATGTGTGGTGTTCTTCTGTCAGGAGGCACGTGATCTCTAAATGGGCCATTTTAACCACTTAAAAGTAGGACAAAGAGGGATACAATACTTCAGAGATGAATAGTAGACCAAAAAAAAAGGCAACTAAAAACAGCATCAGAAGACGGAAAGCAACAGATGGCCACTGACCCCACGACTGCAGTCAGAGGTGGAAACACCCCGACTCTCTGACGCTGACAGTCAAGCACCCACAGCAAAGGAGTGGGCAATTTAGGTAATGCAGAAAAACAGAGAGAGGCACACTCTTTTCTACTACAAATGGAACAGTCTTCAAATAGACGTGTATTAGGTCCCAAAAGGGGCCTCGGAATGGCTTGAGAAGTGAGAGCCACCACACCGGAAATAAGCAGACAGTGAAGCGGTGCCCAGCAGGTGCTGCAGGAAAGTGATTTCCGACCCTGAATTCTCTACCCAGCCGAGCTATCAGTCGAGCACCAGGTATAACAAAGACATTCTCAGACACACAAGGTGTTAAAATGTATCTTCCCTGAATTGTATCTCAAGAAGCTACTGCAGGACATGCTCCATTAAAATGAGAGTGTAAACCGAGAAAGAGAAAGGCCTGGCCAACGGACCCCAGGACCTGGGGGACCTGAGTCCCCACAGGTTCCTGGAGGAAGATGTTTGCAAGGACGGCTGTGTTCCGTGTCGACCATCCAGATCAGACAGCGCGACAGAGATGTGGCTTCCCCCAGAAGTGTCTGTTTTGACCTGAACTTCACCTGTGCTCAAGGACTGGAAGATGGTCCAGGTGGGTACAGAAGCTCAAAGAGCACTCTGAGCCTTGCCAGATGCCCCGACTGGGGGGGGGGCCCGGGTGTCCCCAGATCATTTGTGTCTCTGCTCACTGATGGCTCCAGAACGGCTCCTAGAAATTCTCAGAGAGGCTGAGGCCAGACCCGCACCCCAGGGCCCTGCTCACTTCTCTTCTTGGAGGGCCTTCTGCTGAGCTGTCTGTCAAAACAAAAGAGAATGTAGTTCGGGGACACCTGCCAAGTGCTGGAGGCTTCACAAGAGCAAGGGGTCAGCATGTCTAGAGGAAGGTCCTCCCATGGGGGCAGACCCCTGGCAGGCTCCAGGGTATCAGAAATGTGCTATTTCGATACCTGGTCCTTCAAGTCTATTTCACTATTATTCTTTAAACCTTATAGCAAATTCATTTTTACCCTCTTCTGCATGTGTGACACATTTCACATTTGTCTGTTTGAAAATTAGTGGTGCTCTTTAACCCTGAAAACTCAGCAGAATTCTGATGGAAAGTGGGTGGCACCACAGCAGTGATGAGCCAGCGCAGGACCCGGGCCTGAGCCTGCAAAGGAGGCACATGGCTCGTGAGCCGGAAAAAGCACAGGCAGACTTCGTGGGATTCGTTCTGTCTGGGCTCCTGGGCAGCCTGGAGACACTGTGTGTCCCAGGCACTCTGGAGACCCAGTGCCACTCCAACTCCAGTTGAGGCTTGCTCTAACATTTGTAAGGACAAGTAAAGGTCAAGGTTAAGTTAGTTTTGAAAAAAAAAGAAAAAAGAAAAGGGGTGGACTTGTACAACCAGATACAAAGATGTGCCTGAAACTACAGCAATGAAGCAGGTGGTTCCGGCCCAGGAATCAGCAAGGACGGAGGCCCCAGAACAGGCCCTCTGCGGTCTGGGCTTCTCGGCAGAACCGGAACTCAGAGTGCAGCAGGCAGGCTGGTGGACACCGTGTCTCAGCGGCTCAGGCCAGGGGCCTGATGGTTCCTCTCTGGAGACAGCCGCAGGCCTGCTGAGAAGACCCCCAGTCTGAGCCCTGGGGTCCTCCCGAAGGCACTGATAGTTAGCAGTGCAGACAACTTGTGCAGACAGCCCAGCCCCCGGACTGGCCATCCTCGACCCCTGGATTAAAGGGAACACAGACAGAGAGCCCGGACCAGGAACCCAACTGTAACGCCCTCCAGGGATTGAGACGCGGTGTCCAGGACACAGGGACACAGGCTGGGAGAGAGCAGGACAGGGCAAGGCAGGAACACGATGGTAGAAATTTGAGAAAGAACAGGTGGATTGAAAGATACCGTTCAGAAGCTCCCCTATAGGACTGCAGGACCAAGAGGTAGAAATAAGAGGAAAGCTAAGGAAATGGGATGCTCGGCCTTGGAACCCAGCATCCCATGAACTTGAGTTCCCCAGGGAAGAGAACATGGGAGGGAGGGAAGCCACAGGATCAGTACAGGAGAGCCGCCATCGGCAGGGCACGTGGCTCCACATTGGGGGGCACTGCCTAGGGACCAGGAAGCCAAGCAGAGATAGGCCCTTATGGGACTTCCAGACCCAGAGCCCTGCCAGGCCCCCACCAAGAGGGGCCGACTCCGCAGCCACACGGCTCTAGAGGCGATAGGCAGCTTTGGTTCATGGTGAGAAGATGCTTTTCGGCCCAGAAGTAACCACCTGGTCAGACCTCTGTCAGAGGGGTGCTCGGGATATTTCTACCTCTTTCCTCAGAACTGTAGGACAATAAGTCTATGCTGTTTCAAGCCATCGAGTTTGCCCTAGTTTGTTTTGGAGGCACTGGCTCCCGGGTCTCCGTATCTGCTCAGCCCACCTCACTCTGGCCCCACCATGTGCCACTGAACACAGCTCAACAGGGTCTCCGAAGCACCCACAGTCCTAAATCCAGAGGTGGCTTTGGGAGGGGTCCCATGGCTTGGGCCCAAGGCCCCATGACACCTCTTGGGGAGCAGCTCCTCTACCCAGGTTCCTCCTCGTCCTGCCTGCTCCCCTGGGGTCCAAGATCACCCATCAGTACGGCTGCCACCCTGAGCGATGGTCAAAGCCTCTCCAGCTGGTCTGCCCCTCGGTCAAGGCAGCCACAGTGACCACCCCAGAAGCACAGCCGGTGCTCCCGCCCGGAACCTTCCATGGTCCTCAGGACCCCTGGGGGAAGCGCCAAGCACAGCCTGCGGCACCTATTCTTTTCCACAGGTCCTCCTCCTTTCTGTGGGTCCCTGACATCTCTGTGACTGTCACCCCCTTGCTTAGGCTGCCTCACAGCCCAGGCCCTCCTCCACACCTGGTGTACTTATTCTAGCCCCTCTGACTGTGCAGCCCCAATTTCAAGTCACCGGCACACAGTAGGCCCTCCAGGAAAACAGCAAGACCCAGGCTTCTCCAGAAACTCACCCCGTGCTCCCATGCTGTCCCCAGGTCCATGGTAGGTGGCATGGCCTGGTTCTGGCCTAAGAGGAAGGGCCCCAGCATGTGTGGGAGATGGGGCTGGGTGGCCATGGCCAGCATGGAATGTTCCTGAACAGTCTCACTGATATATTTTTCCTTTTTAAAAATAATTGAACTGAAACTCACATAACATTAACCATTTTACCACGTACACTTTAGTGGCATTCATAATGTACAACCATGGCCTCTATCTAGTTCCAGAACATTTCCAACACCCCATAAAGAAGCCCTGTCCCCATTAGCAGTCTCTCGGCACTGTCTCCCCCCTCCCTGGCAGCCCCTCATCTACTTCCCGCCCCTATAGACTTCCTGTTCTGGGTCTGTGTGTACGAGTGGACTCAGCCAATACACGGCTTCCTACGTCTGGCTTCTTTCATGCAGCATTACATTAAAGTTCATCCACATTGTAGCATGTCCGAATTTCACTCTTTTTATGGCTGAATGTTGTCCTACTGTGTGACTTGACCACATTCTGTTCATCAATTCATCTGTGGATGGCCACTCGGCTCCTCCACCTTTTGGCCATTATGAACGTGCTGCTGGCACAAGAGTCTGTTGAAGTCCGTTTTTGATCCCTTGGGGGGCACACCTAGGAATGGCCGTAGGGCATCCCTATGTGTAACTTTTCGAGGACCTTTTCCGCAGGGGTGGCACCTTGCTGATGTCCTGAAGGCACATGCTGTAATCCAGCCCTCAAGGCACCTCCGCTTGCATCAGTGTGAGGAGGTTACCTTCTCCCCAACATGAGGGAATCTGTGTTCTGTGGAGAAGCTGCCGTGTCCCCGAAACCCCCAGCTGGGGCTTCCCAGGGCTGGGAGCAGGCGGCTCCACGGCCTCATTTCTCTGGCAAGAACTCCAGGGATGGCGTGCACCCCAGGGCCCTGCATGTGTGGAGAAAGAGGCCCACCTGGCCATTGGCAGTGGGAGGCCAGCTTCTGGGACGGGCTCTGGCGGAGGTCCCTCTGGACCCCAGGTGGCCAGGCCAAGGCTGGGAAGCACAAACCCCTACAGAATTATGAGGTGGTGACGGCTAGTCCGTGGCAGCCCCTGTGAACCATGCCTCCCAGTGCCCGCTCTCCAGGAATCTGGGTGGCCCGACTTTCTTTCTGATCCACAGGCTGCAGTGGGAATGACGCTGCCCGACACCCGAGGCTGGGTCACGAGAAGCCCGGTCTGTGGCTGTGTGCCGGACAGCTGGCTGCCGTGGAAGAACCCCAGCACGCCTCAAGACCACCATGCTGCGAGGAAGCCCAGGCAGCCACACGGACAGGCCACAAACAGTGAGGTGGCCAGGCAGGACGGCCCCTCCAGCAACCCACCTGAGGTGCCAGCCACAGGAAGCCACCCTGGACATGCAACCTCATTCAGCCTTCCTCAGATTTCAGCCCCAGCTGCCACAGGATCACAGCTGCAGAGAAACCCCAAAGGAGGGCAGCCCAGTTGAGCCAGGGCCATCCACGGACTGGGTTAGGAATGAATGGGTGCTGGAAGACACATTTTAGGGTGCTTTGTTACACAGTAATAGATAAGAGGGACATGGGAGTCGATTTCAAGGCTATCAGGCCAACCCCACTAGGGCCTTCCCTTCTCCCCAGGGCCATAGTTCAGAGAGCAGGTGCAGAGCTCAGCAAGCCACCCCACCATTTTCCCATGCCCCCCAGGGAGGCAGTGGCCATACCTGGAGGGGCTCCTCCCATCGCCAGGCAGGGGCGCGGCAAGGAGCGGCTTCCTGGGAAAGGGAAGAGCAGCCTGCTCCCGAGGTGGAGGGACAGCCCGAGTCAGGGAGCGCCGGGCCCCTCCCACGCGGGGCAGGTCGGGCGGTGGGCAGCCCCGCCTAGGCCAGCTCCCCCGCCCCACTCGGGCTCCTCTCGCTTGCCCTCCATCCGGGGCCTTCTCTCTTCCCGGCCACAAGGCTCCCTTGAGGTGTCTACACTCTCTCCACCACCCGCGCGGTGACCTCAGCGGCCTCTTTCTGGCTCTGCGGCGCCGCGGGGCAGCCGTGACCGCCAACTTCCCTCTCCCCTGGAGTCCTGACCCCGCCCCCGGATGACGTGTCTCGGGGTTGTGGCCACCCCCACCCCCAGCCCCCGAGCTTGTACTCGGCTCGCCCACCCACAGCTGCACCGCGAAGCCCCCTCTCCCAACCATGAGGTCCCAAGTTCCCCGGGCACAGGCGATCGCTTCTCCTGCCCGTCCCCTCCAGCCAGGCCCGCCCACTAGGCTGGCCCCAGCCCCGCAGCCGGGGTCCACCCGGCGGGCGCCCACCTGCGCGCCGACCCTTCAGGCTCTGCCCGCGCCGCGCGCCCCGCCCCGCGCCCGGCGCCCCGCCCCGCGCGCACTGGGCATGCCCAGAGGCAGGCACGCGCCCGCCCGCTCCTGTCCGGCCCCGAGCGCGCCCGCCTCTGCCCGGGCCGGCGGCCCTGCGCGCCGCCATGGAGCGCATAGAGGGGGCGGCCGTGGGCCGCTGCGCAGCCTCACCCTACCTACGGCCGCTCACGCTGCACTACCGCCAGGTGAGCCCGCGCGCCGCCCTCGCCCGCCTTCCTTGGCCCTCCGGCGGCGCGGAGCCGCGGCCGTGACCCCGCCCGCCACCCGCAGCCCCGCCCACCGCACCCCTCCTGTCGCCCAGGCGAAGCTGGGTTCTGTTCGCCCGCCGGTTGAGCGCCCAGGCTGGGGGGAGTCCCGGGGAAGGACACCTTAGGGGACCACTCAGCTGTCCAAGGACGCTTTGCTGGACCCCAGCTCTTCTGGCGGTGGGCGGTACTGGGCGCCCCCGGATCAGGGAAAGCTTCTTGGAGGTGGCCTCCGTTCTGGGCAGAGGAAGAAAAGGAACGGAGCTAGGAGCCCAGAGGGGAGGAGGCAGGAGAGGGAGCTTGGGGAGCACTGGACAGACCTCCGGGGGGCTTCCTTCCAAGGGCCCATCCTCAGAGCCTCCACCTGCCAGGCCCCAGGAGCAGGCTGCCTCCCAGAGCATCACCTCAGGGAGTGGGACCCCTGCTTCCTCACTTGTCCTGCACACAGTAGGTCAACAACAAATATGTGGTGGGGGGGGAAAGAACCGGCTCTGTCCAGTCACGCCCCCAGCTTGTGCGGCTCGCCTGCTGCCCCTGCTCCAGCCCTCGCCTCCTACCAGAGTTCCTCCAAGCCCTGCCGGTGAGGACTGCCATCCTGCCCCCCGTCAGGACGGGTGGTTCAGGTCTGTGGTGTCCCTCTGCCCCACCTCCCCTGGGCCTGCCACATCCTGTCCCTCCCGTCCTCTCTAGGCCCCGTCTCACTTTCCCTGTTGCTGTAGGCCTGTTGGTTCCAGGGAACAGGGAATTCCTATCACCTACCCCTGGAATGGACCCAAGTTGACAGTGCTGGCCTGGGGCAGAAGCAAGGGTCAGTTGAGGGACAGAGGTCACTGCCCTTCTCCCTGCTGTTGGCCTGGGCTGGGGATGCCTGCTTGTGGCTGCACAGCCCCCAAGAGGGGGCACATGCCATAGTGGGTGTGTGCCTGGTCGGGCCTGTGGTCCACTCTGTCCCCTTCCCTGTGAAGTGTTGCAGCCTTGGCTGGCCCCTACCCACACGTGTCCACTGACGGGTGCTGATAACCAGAGCTTAGCTGGTGTGGGTGGTGGGCTGCGCTGGGCACTGGCCAGGGGGCCAGGGCAGCATTCCCTCAGGGGCCACAGGATGTTAGGCTGAGTGGTCCACGCCATGGAGGGACATCCACAGCCTTTGGGCATTAGGTGCTCCTGGACAGACAGACAGACCAGGGCAGGGACTCCCTGTGGCTCTGAGGGGGAGGGGCTGTGTTCACACTCCAGTCCTGGGGCCCTGGAAGGTGAGACAGGCCCGGGTCCTGACTAGCTGGGCCAGAGGTCCTGTGGGGGGTGCTGGCTGGGCTTCAGTGGGCCTTTCTGGACCTTGCCATGCATCCCACCTTGGCTGGACCTAAGGATCTGACAAACGTTTTGATCTGGAGCCAAGAGGGTCCCTGAGATCTGTACAGGGTGATGCCCTGAAGGAACAAGAGCACTGCTGGCACATGGCAGATGGGTGGGGGCTTCCCTGGAGCCTGTCTGGGTGGGTGGTTGGCCCCCAGGTGGCCAGACTGCAGGCAGGCCTGGGCTTGCCTCTCAGGGGCGGTGCCAGTGGCCTCCCAGGCAGCCCGACCTAGTGCCACAGGACAGGGCCCTCCCTTCCCCTTGGAAACCAAGGCCCCTCCACCACTCCAGGACACCTCTGTCTCCAGGCTGAGCTCAGACTATGTTTCTCAACTCCTTCACACTGGCATATGGGCTTCTGCCTGGAATGATGACCCTCCCTCACTCCTCTGGGGCCTCGCATGTTATCACCTCCTCCAGGAAGTCCTCACAAAGGTGTCCCTTAATGGTCTCCCTCCTCTGCAGTCCCAGTTGTACTTCCTGTGTCTCTGTGCTCAGGCTCATGTCCCTTTCATGGCCTGGACAGAGCCCTATGGGTGGGGCACGTAGCTGGCCAGGGCCTCAGGGTGACCTAATGACCGAAGGCAGATGGACTGAGCAGGCAGCTCATAGGCAGCCCCAGGACAGGGCCCACCCCATCTGCAGAGTCCCCTTGGGGTCGGGCAGGGCCAGCTGGAATGGCTTGTCTGCTCTGATCCCAAGGGTGGGAGGTTGTCTCTCCTAGCTGCCGCCAGTGGGCAGGATTCTGGGCTCCTTACACCCCCTGCCTGCTGGAACCCTATTCATACCTGTTGTGGCTGCTCACAGCAGGCCCAGGCTCTGCCCCTCACCGCCTCCATTTACTGAGTGCTGCCCAGCACCCTGGGAGCGCGTAAGGGTGTGGGGGGTGGAGGTGGGGAGGGTGGGGCTAGGGGTGGGGTTAGGGGGTGGGGAGAGAAGCGGCAGAGCAGTGGGGCTGCATGATGTGCAGGGGACAGTCCAGGGTGGAGGCTGGGCTGGGGAGGGGCTGTCCCGCCTCCATCATTGAACCACCACCTCCTGCAGCGTGATCTCTGCCTAGCTGGGCGCCACGCTGCACCGGCTCCTCCAGCCACCAGCGCAGGCCCAGGAAGCTGGCTGTGCCCCAGGTCCTCCCGTCTCCCTTCGTCTGGGGGCCCGAGGGGGCTTGAGTGGTGGTAACCTGATCTCTGCTCTGCCCACTTGGGACGCTCCCTGCCGACGGTGAGGATATGTCATGTCTGCCCCGCCCCGTGGCCCTTCCCATACCAGGTGACAGTGCACATCTTTGCAGCTCCTTGTGTTTAGCCCATGCCAGGTGGCCGCTCATGCTTTCCCATGCTCCCTGGTTTTCTGCCTTGACCCTCAAGAGCGTCGGGCTCCCCATGACCTTCCTGCCCGGCCTGAACTGTTGTCCCCTCCCCTACCTGCTGCAGCTCCTGGCCTCTGATGGGCCCAGGCTGTGAGCCGGTCTCCCTGGAAGGACCTGGTGCAGCGGGTCTGCCTGGCCTGCTCAGCTCCTTGGAGCACGTCCACCCATGCTGGCCGCCCCTCGGCCCACCTGACCGCTGCCCTACCTCTTTCAGAATGGTATGCAG
Source organism: Manis pentadactyla (assembly GCF_030020395.1). Taxonomy (NCBI): domain Eukaryota; kingdom Metazoa; phylum Chordata; class Mammalia; order Pholidota; family Manidae; genus Manis; species Manis pentadactyla. The sequence goes on from NC_080029.1 coordinate 1,025,400, forward strand.
AAGTCATGGGACTTCATGAAGACACATGACAGGTGAGGGCCCAGCATGGCCTGGCCCCTGGGGAGGCCCAGATTGCTGCCCAGTGGAACATGGGCTGGGGGACACAGGGCCGCACGCCCACCCCTGCGTGGCCCGACCTCAGTTCCCTCCCACTCCTCTGAGGGGTCCGGCTGCCTGGATCTGGGCAGGTGCTCTGGGACCTGACCGCAGCCATCTGGGTGCCCTTGCCTTTGAGCATCAGGGGTTTGGGCTGGATGGCAACTGGGCTCCAGGAGTGGGGCTGGCAGGCAGCTGGCCAGCAGGGGCCACATGTCCTGTCAGTCACCGGGCCTCAGCTGCTGCCGCCCCCACCCCCTGCCCCTGCCCTCCGAGCTAGAATACAGGAGGCCTGGGTCCTAGCCTGATGGTGTGACCCTGGCCAGCTCTGGCCCTGCTTGGCCTCAGACTGCCCATCTGAGCAGGGGGCTTAGTTTTCCCAAGCTGTTGGGAACAGGAGGATGGAAGCCAGGGCCGAGGGAGGCGAGTGGGTTGCTTCTGTGCTGAGCTCTGCCCCGTCGGCACAGTGTGACCATTCTCATGTTCAACGCCTCTCAGCGGAGCCTGGTGCTGGTGAAGCAGTTCCGGCCAGGTGAGGCTGGCTAGAGTGGGCCGTGGTGGGAAGGGAGGTCTTCAGGTCACTTTTGGGCCCCTGTGTACCTAGGGTCCGAACACAGATGGGGCCTTCAGGGGAAACTGAGGCCCAGGGAGGGGCATGTGGAGGTGGCCACCACACAGCTGTGACAGTGGCCTGTCACCCCCCCCCCCAGCTGTGTACATGGATGAGGTGGAGCGCCACTTTCCAGGGTCCCTGGCAGCTGTGGACCAGGACAGGCCCCGAGAGCTGCCAGCCGCCCTGCCTGGCTCAGCAGGGGTGACGTACGAGCTGTGCGCTGGCCTGGTGGACCAACCCGGGCTCTCACTGGAGGAGGTGGCCTGCAAGGAGGCCTGGGAGGAGTGTGGCTACCAGTTGGCCCCCTCTGACCTGCGGCGTGTTGCCACATACAAGTAAGTGGGGCTGGGACCCCCGCCTGTGAGGCGGGGGAAAGGCATCCTGCCTGTCCACGCTGCCCAGGGGACAGGACAGGCTGGGAGGCAGTGAGCGCCTGGTTCCCAGGGCTGTGCAAGCAGGACGATTCCTCTCTGTTTTTCGGTGGGGCTTCGGGAAGGTTGGAAGAGCCTGTGGTCCAGGCCGGAACCCGGGGCTCTTGGGGCTAGTTCTGAAGCACGCTGGGCCCCGTGCCCCCGCCCTGCATCCCCCCAGCCGTGTGGGGCCCGCCCCTGATGGCAGCTGCTGCTGACAAACGCCTCTACTTCCTGTGGGATTAAGCTCCGGTGCTGGGGGTGGGGTGAGTCACCGATCTGCCGTGGACAGCGGCTCAGGACCTGGGGGGGGGCAGCTGAGTCCTGGTCCGGTGTCAGGGGCAGAGCCTCTAGCATGCCTGGGGAGGAGAAAGAGGTGTGGCCTGAGCTAGACTTCCGGGCCTGCCCACCAAAGCCCAGGGGCTCTGCCCCGCCGCTGGGGCCAGCTTCGCCGGACTGGATGTTGGAGTGAAGCCCACCCATTCCCTGCCCCAGGGACACTGCCTTGGGTCCCCGGCCTGGTGAAGCCTGGGAGCAGGAGGTGGTCTCACAGTGTCCCCCTCTGTGCTGATACCCCGGAACCGTCTCCAGAGGCCTGGGGCCTGTTGCGCCTGGACAAGGGCCAGGGAGGCCTCCTCAGCCCACCACAGGGCCACTCAGTGTAGGCCCCTCCCTTGGCAACCCAGAGCCTTGTTGGGGTGTCTCCTGGCCCGGGGTTGGACTGGACCTCCAGTCCTAGGAAGGAGATGAGCAGGGCCTGGAGCCTCCCCGCCGGACGCGGGATTCCCACGAGCCCACTGTCCTGGTGTGCGGGGCTGGCTCGGCTGTGGGTGCGCTCCTCGGTGCTGCAGGTGGGGAGACTCCAAGGGGCCAGTGGGTGGGCCAGTGCGGTGGGCATGGAGGAAGGCAGGTGCGAGATGCCCTGGAGGGGCTGGGGTCGCCCGAGGAGCTGAGCCTGGGCAGAGTCCTGGCAGAGGGATCACTCAGCAAAGGCTTGGGGGCAAGTCAGCCGCAGTCGTTCCACAAACGGCCTCAGGGCTATGGCTTAATCCAGAGGGTGCTGGGGAGCCAAGGAGGGTTCTGGGCAGTGAGCAGCCTGCTCAGACATGCACTTTGGAGATGTGGCTGCAGGGAGGGCCTGGGGTGGCGGGGCTTGGGAGATCAGGACAGCTGAGCCTGTGGGCCTGATGGGGCTGGACAGTGGCAGAGCACCCACTTCCTCTCCACAGTGCCACTCACTTGCCAGTCACAGGTGACAAGGCCCAGACGCTGAGATCACCCAGCTTAGGACGTGGTTGGGCACTCTTCTCGGCCCGGCCCCAGGCTGTGCCTGTCCCCTTCACAAGCTGGCAGAAACTGGGACTGGAAACCCCACAGACTGGCTGCCTCCGCCAAAGGTGCTGGCTGTGGCTGCTAGCACAAGGGGGCCACCAGGAGGGCCCCATGGGAGATAAGGAGCTGGAGGGCGGGGGAAGCAGCCGGGCGAGGTCAGTGTGGGTGGGCGCTCCCCCTACTGGGGTGAGGGATTTGGGGAAGGTGCAGAATGAGACCCCCTTTAATTCTCCCTGCCCCTGTGTGTTGGGCACATCTCCAAGGGCACCTTTTCCACCCTGCAGACCACTAGCTGGCCTCAGCTAACCTGGGGAGACCTAGGGTCCTTATCGCCCGGACATGTCCGAAGACATGTCCTGCTTCCCCTCTCCCTTGAAAACCCGTGCTTGACCCTTGCCCTCTGGTTCTGGAACCCAGTCTGGGGTACTGCCCTCTGCCTGGGTCCTTGTGCCCCTCCTGATAGTCATCAGCCCCCTCTGGCCATGGCCCCCTGAGAGAAGGGACTCCCTCACGCCCCTCACTAGGACCAAAGGGCCTAGTGCTGGGGACCCTGCTGCCAGCCCACCCAGCCACCACCATGAGCACCTGGAACTGGCATCCTGCAGGTGCTAGTGTGAGTAGCGCTCACGGGCCCAGGCCACGTGGGCTGCTGGGGGTGTCCATGCTTCCAGCCAGGCTGGAACCCTGGGGAAGGCCAACATCCACCTTGGGGAAGGAGGTCCTGGCTGACAGCCCTCCCATGAGCAAAGGGGCAGGGGTCTGCGTGAGTGTGCAACAGAGCAACCTGCCGGAGACTTAATGGCTTCCACCAGTCCGTGTTTATAACCTCACGATAGCTGTGGGTCAGCGGTCTGCTTATGGAGGGATGGGTCCTTTGTTCACGGTCACTCTAAGATGCATTCAGGGCACTGGCTGGGTTTGTGGTCTCAGATGGGGCTCAGGGTCCTCTTCCCAGCTCAGGAGGTGGTGGCAGGGTCCAGTTCTGTGCCCGTGTGCCTGAGGGCCCCATTTCCTGGCTGGCTTTTGGCTGGGGACTGCGGTCAGCTCCTCAAGGGCTCTTGCAGGCCCTGGCCACATGACTCCCTCACGGCATGGTGGCTTGCCTCATTTTCTTTTTTTTTTTTTTTTTTTTTTTTTTGCCTCATTTTCAAGGCTAGTAGGATGGCATCTCTTCTACTTCCCCCATCTCTGATCGCTCAGTCCTCACCAAAGAACTTGCCCGATTAGGTCATGCCCACATGAGATAATCTCTCCTTTGACGAGTTCAAAGTCAACAGATTAGGGTCCTTAATTTAACATCTGCAGAATTTCTCCATCTTTGTCATGTGACATGACCTAGTCATGCAAGCGATACCCAAACATCCCCAGGTTTCCCCCATACTTGAGCAGAGCAGAATACACGGGATGTGTACACCAGGGGTGGGTATCTGGGGGGGGTGGGACGGGACATCCTGGTGCTCTGGCTACCAGAGGTCTGGGGGGAGTGGGGCAGAAAGGTCTGTGGAAAGGGCAGGGGTGACCAGCTGGGCCTGTGTGGGTGGCTCAGCAGACACTGTCTCCATCCATAGGTCTGGTGTGGGACTGATGGGCTCCAACCAGACCATGTTCTACGCAGAGGTGACCAATGCCCAGCGAGGCGGTGCAGGCGGGGGCCTGGCGGAGGAGGGCGAGCTCATCGAGGTCGTGCACCTGCCCCTGGGTGATGCCCAGGCCTTCGCAGGTGACCCAGATATCCCCAAGACCCTTGGCGTCATCTTCGGCATCTCGTGGTTCTTCAGCTGTGTGGCTCCTGACCTGGGTCCCCACTGAGACCCCAGGGGGTCTGGACAGAGGCCCGTCCTGGCCACCCACCCTGTGGACCCAATAAAGGCTTGTGGAGCTCTGGCTTGTGTCCACTGGCTCTGAGCTGGGAACGGGGGTTGGCTGGGGACAAGGGGTCTTCTCCAGATAGGCCCCAGGGGACGTCGGGCTGGCTGCGAGCCCTCAGCTCTACTAGAGCAGAATCTTCCTGTTGCCTGCAGTGTTCTGGCTGCCGTGGGGAGCCAGCAGCTGGCAGAGGGCACAGGCCAGGCCTCCAGTAGTGGCATAGACTGCAGACCGTATGGGGGCCCGGCTGTGCTACCTGTCAGGGCACAGAGGTGGGAACTGGGCTTGGCCTAGCGCTCAGGGAGGGCGGCAAGGAGGGCCCGGGGTTGGGCCTAGTGGCTATCTAGCCAAGGAATGAGTTGCTGCCGTGAGCCAGCCCTCATTTGGTTGGGGGTGGGGGTGAGGGGTTGGGGGGTGGTGGGAATTGAAGGATGACTGTTCCTGCCCCTGGGGCAAGTGGGAGGTCCCTGAGGGGCTGGGCTGAAGCACCCTCCTCCAGGAGCCTGGAGCCAGATCCCCTCGGGCTGGTGCTGGTGCCCCCAAGTAGACCCTATATCCCCTGGGCTGTGGGAGTTGGTGATGGGATGTCACTCTGCCTGTTGGCCTGTGTGTGGTGTGGCCTGCCAGCCCCGAGGGACCCCCTGCCCTGCACAGAGGCCTGTCCTGAGGGTCGGGAACTGCATGAGCTGCCTTCTATGCCCCCTGAGTGCTTTGGGCCCCAGGAGGGCTCTGCACCTGCTCAACTGGACACCCAGCAAGGCCTCCATATGTAATGGGTGGCCTGGAGCCCATTTTGGGGAGTGTGTGCCAATTGCCATGGGCTCTGCGTTTTGGGCACTGCTGGGCCTTTAGTGTAGGATGGGGCTCAGCATAAACACTGGGGGGAAGCCTGACCCTTTCTGAGGGTAGGAACCTGGCTTGGCCCTTCCCCAAAGCCCCCCAACCCTCTGGTCACCCCTTGGGTGACCTCGGGACAGGCCGGGGCAGCCTGGGTCATGGCCTGCTGACTCTGGGGAAGGGTGCGGTGTCAGGGTGCTGCTCCCATCAGCAGGTGGGGACTGGTGAGCTGGAGTTTTGCTGCGACCTGCCCCAGTGCTCTGTGCCCCAGTGTCCCCAGGGACTGGGCAATGGGCTGGACTGGTGGAGGACGCTGAGGCAGGACACACTGCCTCTGGCTCTGGCTGAGACCGGGTCTGCCCTCCTGTGCTCCCACTGCCCTGGCTCAGGCTAATCCAGGCAGGTAGGCAGGTGCTTTTCCTAAGAATGCATGCAGGGGCCCCCATGTCCCTGCTTTCCTGCCAGCCAGGAGTCTCGTGGTGGAGTCCAGCTGCGAGTGACACAGTGCGGACAGCCCCCAGGCCTGGAATTCAAGGCCTCCCTGAGGAGGCTGTGCCTAAGGGGCCCACTCAAGCAGCACCATCTGTATGCAAATGCTCACTGTGACCCAGGTGGGGCCTCTTGGGAGCCCAGCCAGGTGAGTGACATGCTGCTGGGGAGGGGCCTGTGGGCCTGCAGTTTGTGTATCCAAGGTGCTGGCAGGGCTGGGCTGCAGTGGGGTCCTGAGCAGTTCAGCCCCACCCTGTCCAGATGAGGCCCATTGGCCCAGTGCATGTGGAGAACGATTCACAGGAGGAACGCTGCCAACCTGTGGTCGCCCTGCCTTGCCCCTCTCTCTGTGGCCTGCCTGATGCCCACCTCTAGAGCTCCTCTGGCCCTCTGGCCCAGCCTGCAGGGACTGCCCGCTGCTCAGAGGGGCTTTGGTGGGCACTGGGTGGGGCCCGTGGCTCTCTGTGCCCTGGGGAGCGAAACTGGCTCCGGACTGGCGGGGCGAGTGGCGTGTGGGGGTAGTGCCCCTAGGCTGGGTGCAGCCGCCCCCACACTCTGTAGCCTGATGGGGCAGGTCAGCAGGCACCACTGCTGGGCCTGATGGAGCTGGCATCGATTTCCCAGCACTGGGGGGGGGCTGTAACCGGAAACTCCCCTCCCTAGCTGCTATATTTAGCACCACAGAGCACAGGCGGAAATACAGCTCACTCCTGAGCCCAGCTGGCTCTGTCTAAACCCTGGGCAGCCTGCACCCCCGTCTGGTCCTGAAGCCCCCCTGGCCAGGCTGAGTGGCCCCTACCCCATTCATGCTTTGCCCAGCACAAGCTGAGCACCCGCCTGAGAGCAGGCCCAGGGGAGTCCCCAGGCTAGGGGTGGCAGAGCTGAGTCTGAGGGGTGTTGTGGCTCAGTGGGCCCCAGAACATTGATGGAGGCCTTCCTGGAAGAGGCAGGGCAGCCTGGCCTGGCATGGGTAGAGGCTGGAGCCCTGGCCATCACGGGATCACCAGCCCCCTGGCTCAAGGGCTGCAGAAATCCCTGGAGGGGGGACTGCAGGAGAGAGGAGTCCCCCATCTCCCTGCAGCCCCCGGTGCCCACCCCTTCCCTGAAGTGGCCACCTTCCTGACTCAAACCTCTCCTAGGCACCATTAGGTCTGGGCTGTGGCTCTTGGAGGCAGGAGGAGAAAGGGGTCTGTGAGCCAGAGGGGGCGTCTGTGCTCCGCAGAATGGCCCCCCCGCCCCGGGCAGGCAGGGAGGCAGGCCTGGGTCTATGGAGCCCCTAGTAGTGCCCTGAACCAAGGGGACCCAGGTCCCGCTTCCAGAGGGCCGGTAGGGAAGCAGATGCGGTCAGGCCACTGCCTCCCCGGTCCTGTGGAGCCGTCGGGCTTTCTGTACCCAGGGCAGAGCCGGCCCGCGGGAAGGGCCCGGAGTGTCTGCAGCCGATCGGCTGAGCTTGGATCTGGAGATGGAGTGAGCATGCCTCCCTGGTGCCTCCAAACCCAGACAGCTCCGAGCAGGCAGACGGCCCCTGGTGAAATGCTGGGGCTCCCGGAATCAGGCAGGCCGTCCTCCCCTCCTACTGCGCCAGTGGCCCCCTACGGCCTCCTTCCCCGCCCTTGCCCCCTGCTGCCCCTCCCCCATGGCCAGGGATCCTGCGAAAATGTAAGTCACATACGTGCAGCCCAGCCCAGCTCAGCTGCTTCCTGCGACTTCCCGTTGGTCGCAGCAGGAAGACCGTCCGGGAGGCCCGCGCGGCCTGCCCGGTACCTCCATGCGGCCGCACCTCACCTTTGCCTTCCCAGTCCTGCCTTGGCCGTGGGGCCCGCCAGGCTTCCGCGGGGTCCGGCTCCCTGGCCCAGCGCCTCGCGCAGGCAGCACCCCGATCCTCACCTGGCTGTCTCCTTCCTGCGCTGGGGACTCAGCAGGCCCCTCCCCACGTGCCCACCCGCGTCACCCTCATGGCTTGTTGCTGCGCCTTCCTAGATGTCTGGGCCCTTTCTCCAGCCCTGGACCGGGAGCCCCTGAGGGCGAGCAGGCCAGCTCTGCCTCATCCACTACTTGGCTCAGTGCTCAGCAGAGGCACCCAGGGCCTCCTGGGTAGTGCGGCAGTGGCTAGAGCAGGGATGGAGCCCTGCACTCCCGGAGCCTGGGGGAGTCCCCCTCTCCCCTCTGGACCCTTGAAGTGCCTAGGTGCCTGTCCCTGGGCCAGAGCAAAGAGGCGGAGTAGGTGTCTCCACCGTGAGCCCTCTACCCTCCTTCCAGAAGAAAGCCGCCGGAAATCTCTGAACACATCTCACAGTCCCTCATTTGGTGGGGTGGCTGCGTGTGGCTGTGCCTGGCTTATGCCCGGCCCCTACTCCCAGCCTACGGAGGGGCTCAAGTAAGGATGGGGGCTCAGAGTGAGCAGATCCAGACCCGTCCCTTTGGTCCCGCAGCTGCTCCAGAGGTCTGGGTACTGGAGGGGGTGGGGTAGTGAACCCCAAGGGGTGGCAGTCACAGAGCACTGGGCGCCTTGGTCACACTGGCACATCCCAGAGAGCGCAGACTCGTGCTTCTCGGTCTGCTAGGCCCCCAGACACGGCCCCTGAACTAGGTCTCCAGAGCTCTCTTCCTCCAGGAAGCCCTCCATGTCCCCACTCCCACCCGCACTGTGGCAGTTACTAGCTCTAGGCAGGGGCTTGCATTTCCAGCACCCAGTGCATGGCCAGGGCAAAGAAGGTAGTCCAGTTGCTGTGGGGTTGTGGTTGGAAGACCCCTGTGGACCACACTGAGATCCCTGGATGCAAGTTGACCACCAGCCCTGGAAGAGACTGCTTGAAAAGGAGGGGACATTTGGAGATAAGGAACCCTTGGTATTGACTCCGTGGAGCGGGCACGAGGCAACCCCAGCAGAAGGCAACAAGGTGACGAGAGGGGGTGGGACACGGAAGCCTGACAACCAGGATAGCAGGAGGAGCTACTTCGGGGAGCTCTCGCCCCGTCCCTTGGGGCGTGCACCACTGTCTTTCACTACCCTGTCGGCCCCCTGAACTCCTCCCATGCCCGGCCCCCTGGCCTGGGCGTTCCACGAGAGCAAGGCCTGGGGACCCCTGCGCCAGGGCGGAGCAGAACACACAGCCTCCGCCTAGAAGCATCTGTCGCCCGGCGATGGGACCCGTAAACCCTGGCGGTAGGGCAGGGGCGTTGGAGGGGAGCAGCGCCCCCTACGGCCGGCGTGGAGGCTGTGGGAGTGGCGCGGACGGGGACCTTCCCGAGGAAGGGTCCTAGGCCCCGCCCTCCCCGCCTCGGCGGCTGAGCCCTGATTTGTGCAGGAGGCAGCATCTCCTCTGGGACCGCGAGGAGCGCGGCGGCGGCGCACTGATGGGAGGGGACCTCGGTGGTGACCTCAGGGGCGCCCCACCCCCTGGCTTCTGACACCCGGCGGGGCTCGGGCGAGGGGAGGCCGCTTGGCGGCGCCGGTCCCAGCCAGCCGGGCTTGACCAAGGCATGAGCGCAGCGCCCGCCCCCGGGTGTCTGGAGAAGCGCGCGCCGGGCCGGGCGCGGGCAAGAGCGCCCTCCGCCGCCTTTAAAGCCGGGCGCCCCTGGACCCCCTCCGGCCCCACCCCGCAGCTCGGCCCCGCCCTCTCATGCATATGCAGGTGCGCGGGTGACGAATGGGCGAGCGAGCTGTCAGTCTCGTCCCGAACTTGTTGGCTGCGGGCGCCGGGAGCGCGGGCGCACAGAGCCGAGGCCAGGACCTGCCGCCGCCGCCGCCGCCGGCAGGGAGGGAGGGAGGCAGGGAGCCAGGACCGAGCGCGGCCGCCTGCGAGTCCGAGCAGCCGCCGCCGCCCCTGCGCGCCCGCCGCCCCGGCCTGCGCCCGGGCCCGCATCGCCGCCCCACCCCAGCCGCAGCCGCCGCCGCCGCCGCCGCTGCCGCTCGGAGAGCGGGCGGGCGGGCGGGCTCTGGGAGGCCGGGGCGCGGGCCCGGCGGCAGGCGGGTGGGCGGCGATGCGGGCGCGGGCCCGGGGGCGCCTACCCCGGCGGCTTCTGCTGCTTCTGGCGTTCTGCGTGCAGGTGAGCGGGGTCGGGGCGCAGACGGGGCGCACCGGGCCGCCCCTCGGGGCCGCGGCACCGCCTACGGGCGCCGCCGTCCGGAGCCCTCGAGGCTGCGCGCCGCGCCGGGGGCTGGATGGGGGCGGGGCGGTCCCGCGCCCCGGCCCCCGACCCCCGACCCCAGCCCGTGCCTGCGCGTGCTCTCGTCCTGCCTTATTTTTAGGCGGCATGGCCCATGGGCTATTTCGAGCTGCAGCTGAGCGCGCTGCGGAACGCGAACGGGGAGCTGCTGAGCGGCGCCTGCTGTGACGGCGACGGCCGGACGACGCGCGCGGGGGGCTGCGGCCACGACGAGTGCGACACGTATGTGCGCGTGTGCCTCAAGGAGTACCAGGCCAAGGTGACGCCCACGGGGCCCTGCAGCTACGGCCACGGCGCCACGCCCGTGCTGGGCGGCAACTCCTTCTACCTGCCCCCGGCGGGCGACCGGGCCCGGGCGCGGGCCCGTGCTGGTGGCTACCAGGACCCGGGTCTCGTCGTCATACCCTTCCAGTTCGCCTGGCCGGTACGTGCACTCTTCCCCACCCGCTGCGCCCCGTCTTTCCCCTCCCCCGGGGCGCGGCCGCCGCCCCGCCCGTCGCCCCTCCAGCACCTGCGGCCCGGGGCGTGCGTGCGGGTCGCGCGCACCAGGACAGGGCGGGGCCGGCAGGGGGCGGCTCGCGGAGGGCGGGGTAGGGCGCGTGCTCCGTGGGTCCCTGTCCGCGCCCGGCCACGTGGGCGCGCGGGGGTCGCGGCAGGCGCGGGGCGGGGCGGCTGCGGCGTGTGCCTGCGTCGCCTTGCGCGTGTCTGTATGGGGGGAGGCGCGGCGAGGCGCCCCGGGCTCGGGCAGGCCGCGGAGGCATGTGCGCCGCGCGTGCTGGGGCCGGTCTGGGGCAGGTCCTGGCGGAGCCGCCCCGGGCCCGCAGCCAGCCTGCGCCCGCCCTTCTGTTTCCTGGTTGCCCAGGGGTGGGGGTGGGGGCGCCTCGGCCGGCGCCGGGGGACCTAGGCCCGGTGGGGCCTAGTGCGTGTGTCTTGGCAGCACCCTGTGCTGCTGGCCCAGGTCCCCTGAGGAAGAGTGACAGGCCCTGGTGCCAGGACCCTTTTTTCCTACTGTCCGTTTGTTCTTTTTGGGGAGGGGGCTCGGGCCTGGGCTTGGGGAGCGGTGTGGCCATGCCCTGGGCATGGCTGGTGTGTCTGTACCCGGCTCTGCAGAGCGGGCAGCAAGGGGGCCTCCTGGTGCCTGGTGTGGCTGGCTTTTTGAGGCAGGGCCTGGTGCTACGTGCGCACTCCGGCCTCCAAGCTGCAAGACTAGAACTGGCTGGGGAAGGAATGAGAGGACCTGGTGAGGGGGACTCTGGTGTGCAGGAATCTGCCAGGGACAGCTCTGGGGGGCCATAGAGGGGCTGGAGCAGCATGTCAGGGTGTGACCAAGGGCCCGATATTTGGATGGAGGGCTGTTGGCTGTACCAGCCAGAGAGAGGCATCAGGGGTGCATCCACCTGGTTCCCTGGTCTTGAGAGAGACTGGGGGCTGAGGTCAGGCTAGCTAGGGTGCGGCCAGTAGGGTTTACTCCGTGGGGTTCTGAGCCCTGTGTTGGCGTCTTCTAAGCGTCGTAGACAAGGTGGTCTTGCCCGCCTGCTATCCCGTCCTCGCTCTCTCGTGAGCTTCCAGCCCTGTAAGGAGTCTGACTCAGGCTCTCTGGCCACTGTCCCCTCTGGCCACAGCCTGCCCCTGTGTGTTTGGCTAGTCCCTGGGGTCTCCCTTGACTGCTGGGCCTTGGGTAGAGAGAGTGTCCCTGGGATGGGAAAGGCAGGGGCAGGCATGGGAGAGCCTGGGGCGGCTGCGGTCAGCCCAGCCTCCTCGCCCCCACAGCAGCACAGCGGCAGGTCTGAGCAGGGCCCGCAGCCTGTCATCCGCACTTGGGCACGAGCCAGCGCGGCTCTGAATTCGCTACCTGAGGATGTGTGTTCTCTTGAGTTGGCAGCAGTGGGCGTGGGGGCAGGGAGGCCCTGGAGGAACGTGGTGGGCCAGCGCATGTCTCCTGTGGCTCTCAGCCCCAGCATCCAGCCAGCCGTGGGCCAAGCGGCAGGCCTGTGCCACCCTTGGGAGCCCTGGGGTCCAGGCACCGGGTCTCTGGCCTGGCTCACCTTCTCCCAGCTAGTTGCCTCAGATGCCACAGGAGGGGCTAGGTGGCCGTCCCCCAGGTGGGGTCGGGCTGTGGGGTGGCTGCTCCCCTCCCTGCCGGCAGTGCATCCCAGCTGGCAGGCGTGTAGCCAGTGTTGGTGATGCCAGGGCCCTGGCATTTCCGCTCGGCCGGCAGCAGCCCGCGGCCACACTGCCTGGGTCTGCTGCAAGCCCAGCTTCGTCCGCTGAGCTGGAGCGCGCCTGGAATGGAGTTTGGGCCTCAGTCGAGGGGTGGGGCAGGTGCTCTTGGGCTTCCTGGAGGAGGAGGTGTGAGGAAGGCTTGAAGGTGCCCAGGTAGAAGAGCTGGTTCCTGTGGGAGGGTGCGCACAGCCACAGTCCTGCTCCCAGCCCTGGGCCCCTGCAGAAGGGATTGGGAACTAGTTGGCCCATGCCTCTTTACCCCTTCTAGTAAGCCTTGGCCAGCCTTGAACCAGTCCCCAGGCCACTGCTGGTACCCCAGGCCTGGTTGGGTGGCCCTCTGCACCCTGACCTGGTCCCACAGACTGGGGTCTCTGTGCCCTCTGTGCCCTCTGGTTCTAGGTCGGTGGCAGGCCCAGGTTCATGGATATGGGAAGGTTGGATATGGGAGACCTGTCAGGTGGCCGCCTGGGTGTGGGGGTCACCCCTCCACTCCACCCCACAGATGCTCCGCTGTTTCCTGCTGGCCCCCCAGCAAGTCATTAACACGCTATTGGCCCCAGTGCCTGGCTTAGCTGCTGGGATGGAGGTCACAGTGGGTCGTGTGCGTGCTTGTGCATGTACTCGGTGTGGCTGGTGGGCATTGGAGGGTTGGGAGGGGCCTGGTGGGTGGTGGGCTCCGGGGCTGGTTGGTGGAGGCAGTGTGGCAGCCAAGGCCCCGTCTTGAGTGAGGGGCCGGCAGGAGGCCCCTGCCTTGCCACCCGGCCCACATTCTGGTGGCTAGAACCCCAGGACCCTGCCTACAAGCTAAAATCTCCCCTGGCGTGTGCCCTGTGGATTTGGGGGGGCTGCTGTGTACAGCGTATGCACGCACGTGCTGGAGGCGTGCCTGGGGCCGACTCTGTTTCCGACAGCTTGGCCAACCTGAGATCCTGGCCACAGCAAGTTCCGGGGCTTGGCTTTCCTGCCCAGTGGTGTGCTGGCGTGGCCCCAGCGGGGTGCAGGGCTGCAGGGCTCAGGCGCACGGAAGTCCCCAGCTTGGGTCCCAGCCTGTTTAGTCTCCTGTCTCCCCGACTGGTGCTCCACAGAAGGATGGAGTTCCTGGGGGCTGTGGTATGCTTACGGGGTCTGTATAGACAGGGCCATGGGCACCCAAAGGGGGTCTGGCAGGATGTCAGCACCAGGCCTTGTGCTCCTACACCCAGCTGCCATGGGGGCTTAGCCATGAGAGTCCCCGGCCCAAGGCGGACCAGGCTGGGGCCTGTGCCAGGGCACCTGAGCTGCCCTTGATGGTGGGAGGCCCATCCTCCCTGGGCTCCATGCCACCCCCACCCAGGGGCCCTGACCCCTACCCTGTCCCACTCCTGGAGCTGTGTCCTTCCCACACCTTCCAGAGGGGGCCAGGAGTCCTGCTTGAATGGGGCTTGGCAGGCTGTGCCCCATTTTGTGCCCAGTCCCCTGGATGTGTCGGGGGTCTTGTTAGAGACTTTGGTACAGGGGCAGCAGGGTGGGGACCTTGGGAGGGCAGCACCAGTCAGTGGAGGGTTTGGAAGCGGGCCAAGGGCTTTGTCCCTGAGTCCCGGGGGGCGGGCCGGGGAGAAAGGCTGAAGTGCCAGGAAGGGGTGGCTGGACGGCAGGAGCGGCTCTCGGCCTGAGGCTGCTCTGCAGCATCTGGGCAGGGCTGGGGCAGGCTGCCGGGGGAGGTCGGCCGGTGCCTGACCTGAGGTGACAAGCGCCTCTAGTGCCTGAGCCCGAGCCAGGGTCCCCGTGCTCGGTGGGGAGGGGCAGGGGGGTGCACCCAGCCCTGGCTGGTCGCCGGTGCAGAGTGTGGGCCTCTGAGGTCTGCATGGGCGGACCTGCGGTCTCTCCTCTCGCCACTGTCCTGAAGTCCTGTGCCTGGGGGCGGCGGCCCCTCCATGTCTCCTGGATGACAAGGCGGTGGGCGCCAGGGCCTCTTCAGGGCTCAGGTTTCAGGAAATATATCTGTCTTAGAGCTTTGGTGCTGGCATGTGGGATGCTGCGGAAAAGGAACCAGGCTGGAGCCATGGCCCTGGGCTGTGGTCTGGGGGACTGTGCCTGCCTGGCCTGGGGTGCTCTGAGCCGTGGGGTGCCCTGGGCTGTGAGGTGTGGTAGGTCGGTCCCACGTCTGCTGTGTCGCTTTTAGGTCTCTGGGCTGCTGACCTGTGCCCCTGCCCAGGGGTCAGATGAAGGGTTCGGACTTGGTGTTGGGGTTTGGCCAGGGAGGAGGCAAGGGGTGGTTAGGCTGTGGGTCTGCCTGTGCAGCACAGGTGTCTGAGAAGAGGTGTGATTCGGCCTTCGGAGACTAAGGCTGGGCAGGCGGGTGGCCCAGCTGGGGAGGACGAACCAGGGTTCCTCTGCCTGCTTGCTGGGGAACCCACCCCTCACGGTTCTTGCCCATCCCTGGGATGACAGGGTGCCCTCTGAAGCCCCAGCCCAAGCCTGTTGCCTCCCTTGTCCTATAGGGGTTTGGAGTGGGACACCCTGTCTTGGCGTATGGCGCACAAGGCAGGAAGCACAGGGATGAGAGGTCGCCCCCTGATGAGGGGACACAGTCCTGAAGGCCAGCCCGGGGGAGGGGAGGAGGCTGGGGGCCCAGCTCTGGGGGAGGTGTGGATGCCGCCCCGCCCGCCAGCTCAGGTTCTTTCTGGATGACATCCTGTCGTCCAGGTATAGGGAGCCCAGCTGGCGAGCGGTGGGGCCCTTGCAGGTGGGCGGGCGGGCACACGTCCCTGTGGGAGCCCGTAACTGGAGCCGTGGGCTCTGGCGAAGGTGGCAGTAACCCTACCTGACTGGCTGGCATGAGGTTTCCTGGGATCTGGGAGGAGCTCTCTGATCACCCAAACGGAGCCAGGTGTGGGGAGGTGGGTCCTGTGGGGCGGTGGGCGCCTGGCCTGCTGGGGGCCTCGGACTGCAGTGCTGGTCGTAGGCCAGCCCTGGCCCTGCCCTCTTGTGCTCAGCACCCTGCCAGCCCCCGGTTCCTGAGTGTGCCTGCCCTCAAAGCCTGTCTCCTCCAGCACCGGGAGCCACTGCCAACGCCCCGGTGGTCTCGAGCCCCGCCGAGCCCCAGCAGCCTCTTTACTGAGCACCGGTGCCAGAGTCAGCCTGGAGTCTGTGGCCCTGTGCCATCTGAGACCAGCACCTCTGTTCCCGTGTCCCTGTTCTTCCGTCCCTTTGGGCCTGCCGGCTCCTGCTCAGGGTGCTTCCTGCCTTGCTGGGCAGCCTCAGTCCCAGCATCTCCCTGTCCAGGGCCTGCCTGCCCCCTTCTAGAATAGCACCCTGCCCCAGAGTCCCACTGACTCGTTCTGCCAAGGCCAAGTGGTGGTCACCAGCAGGAGAGGCATGCCGGGTGCCTGCTGGAAGGGAGGGCCGAATGCATGTGCAGGCGACGCTTGGGAAGGAGCCACGTCACCAGTAGTGGCAAGGACACGGCTGGCCTGCGGGTGGTACTGTAGGCAGTGGGACGGAGCTGCCTGTCAGAGGCTCAGGGCAGGGTGGGCAGGCATGAGGAGGACAGGAGCCCCAGGAGCCCTGAGAGAGCTCTGCGTGGCGGGGGGATGCAGCTGGGCCTGGGGTCATAGGGGCCCCTGTGCGTGGGCATGCAGGGGCCCCAGTGGCTGCAGGTGCCCTTGGAGGAGATGGGCAGCCTGGGCACGGACTGCTGGCCTGGCAGGGGACAAGGCTGATGCAGGCAAACGGGTTCAGGACTCAAGAGGTGGGACTGAGAGCCGGGTGGCAGCCCCCGCAGGCAGGGAGTTCTAGAGGGGTGGGGGCTGGCTCCCCTGCTCCACCTGTGCCCCTGCATGGGAACGAGGTCTTGTGGGTCATCCTGGCGGGTCTGGGCGGCAGGGGTGCTGGCCTGGGGCTGAGAGCAGGGGCAGCAGTGCAGGTGAGGCTCAGGAAGCTGAAGGTGGGCAGGCCCTGGGACCCGAGGCTGTCTTGGTAGAGGGGCCGGAAGAGGAAAGACGGTTGGAGGCATGGGGTGGGGTGAGGAGGGGGCCCCAGCAGGAGGCCTCAGGGTGGTGGGATGGCCCAGGGTGGGGGTCCTCGGCCTTCGGAGGGGGAAGCCTTGGTTTTATGGCAGTCTGGGAGATGGGGGCACCGGGACTGGTTGAGTCTGGCCTCCCCACCGTGGGGCCGCACCTGGGATGGGAAACTGCAGGTCTGTGGGCCTCCAGCCTCGGGTGGCACCAGGACCTGGTGAGGGTGGTCAGCATGTCCACAGTCTGAGGAGGGGTGGGGGTGTGGGGATGGGGCGAGTAGTGGGGCTGGGAAGGTCACAGAGGGTCCTGGGCAGGGAGGTGCTGGCCGTGGGGGGTGAAGATCGTGCCTGTGAGGGCGAGGGCAGGGATGCACAGTGGCACAGGGCCAGGCCTGGGCACGAGGGCCCTGTGGTCCTGGGAGTAGGCGGGAGTGGCGACCACAGCAGAGGCAGTGCATGCACGGCCTCCATTTCCCCATCTGTGGCAAGGGCCCCTCCTGCCCCATCCCTGTCCTCAGGACGAGGCTCATGTGTTGTGTACTGCACACTGGCCGCGTCCAGGGGTAGCGCCCAGGCTTGGCCTGTCAGGCCCTGGTGGGGCCTGGTGGAGGGCCTGGGGGTGGCGACCGTGTCCCTCAGGCGGACCTCATGCTCGTTGCCGTGGGTCCGGCCCCAGTGAGGCACCAAGGGCCACTCCCACTGGGCACTCCCCGGTCCCGGGGGACACCCCCCATGGCCTTCCCAGCTGCACCGACCCTCTGCCTGGGCCGCTCTTCTCCCTGTGCTGAGCGGAGCTGGTGGGGCTGGCCAGCCGTGTGCCACTCAGGCTCAGGAGCCTTTTGACTGTGGGGGCAGCCTCTCTCTCCTGAGTGGGTCATTTTGGGGTTTGCTGAGGAGGTGTGGCCTCAGCCGGGGCTGGGGCAGGGCAGGCTGGCTGTAGTGGGTGGGGCCTGTGCACCTGACCGGCCCTCCCATGTCCACAGCGCTCCTTTACCCTCATCGTGGAGGCCTGGGACTGGGACAACAGCTCCACTCCGGATGGTAAGTCAGCCTGGGCCGGGGGGCAGGGGGCTGGGGGCCGGGGTGGGCCGACTGCCGACCTGCAGACTCCTCAGCCACAGGAATGCGTGTGGCCGGGAAAGCTGCTTCTACCCTGAGGGTCTGTGTGCTGTTCCCTCTTTGCCCTGGCTGCCAGGAAGCTCTGCCACGTTTGTAATTTGCAGAGCTGTGCATGTGTGTCCTCTCCGTCTCAGCCTCTTTTGTGTGGTTCTCCCAGTGGGCACGTTCTTCAGGGGCTGTGTCAGTGGCAGAGTGGAGCAGGGCACCCCCACGAGGCTCTCTGGCTTCGTGACTCTTTCTCTGCCCATCTGTCCTGGAGTGTGGGGTTCCGTGACCATCTCCCCAAGGCTCACCTGCTGGCTAGCCACAAGCATGGGGGTGTCTGTGGGGCCCTATGGCAGTAGGGCAGACAGGTCTTCAGGGGGCCAGTGGGGAGAGCATTGCAGGCAGCAGACACAGCATGTGCAAAGGCCCTGAGGTAGGAAGAAGCCAACAAGTTACGGGGTAGCATGGGGCCTGAGGGTCATGTGGTTCACAAGGTCAAGGCGGCCAGGGTCAGCTCATGCAGGCCTTGTGGGCCACCGTGAGGACACCGGCTTCTTAGATGTGGGACTGCTCAGGCTGCTGTGTGGCCAGGATGGAAAGCAGTATGAACCAGGTGGCGGTCAGGAGCGCTCGTACCAGGGGCTGCCTGGAGGTAGGGGCACGGGGTTTGCTGATGGGCGGGACATAGTGAGAGAGTAGGGTCTCCTCACAGATGGTGAGGGGTCAGCAGGACGGACAGGTTGATTCAAGGGCGATGCCACATGGACAGTTGGCTGCCGAGTCAGGCCAAGTTCTGGCTCTCACTAGTGACCATGTTGGGGAGATTGGCTGGGCTAGGAGTGGCGGGCAGTGGGGATGGGGTGGGCATGGGCTTGGGTTGCCCCGGATGGGGGTGTTTTGGGATGAGGGTGGCAATGCGACGGGTCAGTCAGGCGCCTGGACAAGGATGGGCCTGGGGGGACATGGGGTGCGAGGCCCTGCTGGGAGAGGCCAGCAGGGCGCAGTCCCCAGGCCGCTGCTCCTACAGAGGACAGGCAGGGTGTGTGGGAAAGCCCGGGTTGGTACGGAAGCAGAGGGCAAGGCCCCTCCGACCCGGGGCCCATGACTGCCTGCGCAGGGCGCGCCCCACTGTGCAGTGTTCCCACTGGCAGTGACAGCTGGCTGTTGGACTCTGGATTGGTGCATGTCTCCAGGGGGGGTTGAGAGGTTTTGTTTTTTTTGTTTTTTATTTTATGCTAATTTTTTTTTTGTATCATTAATGTACAATCACATGAGCAACATTGTGGGTACTAGATTCCCCCCATTCTCAAGTCCCCACCACACACCCCAGTACAGTCACTGTCCATCAGCGTAGCAAGGTGCTGTGGAGTCAGTACTTTTCTGAGAGAAGGCTTGTTCTGTGACAGGGAGGCAGGGAGGCTGTGCGGGTTGCTGGGAGCGACCCCCTGGGGAGGGAGAGGCACGGGTGAGGGGCACGCACGGTTCTGAGGGGGGCACCGGTGTAGGAGCAGGGCTGTCTGCTAGGGGCAGGTGGGGGATGTAGGGTTCGCAGCCCCGCAGCAGCTAGGCCACCCCTGGGAGCTCCTCACGGGGGCACCCCCAGCCCCCCCAGTGCAGCCCCGCCCGGCCCCTGGCATTTGGGTGGGGAGTAGAAGGCCTCTCAGCCCTGTGCCCCTGCAGCAGCCTGGCCAGTGGGGCCGCCATCCTGGGCACGGCAGCTTTTCTCCACCCGCCGCCCCGCTGCGCGAGCTGGCAAAGTTGCCCTGCGTCCTGGGCCTGGGCTTGCCCCCCGAGGGCGGGGCCCCGGCCGGGCTGACTCTGCCGCCTCCCCAAGAGGAGCTGCTGATTGAGCGGGTGTCGCACGCGGGCATGATCAACCCCGAGGACCGCTGGAAGAGTCTGCACTTCAGTGGCCACGTGGCGCACCTGGAGCTGCAGATCCGCGTGCGCTGTGACGAGAACTACTACAGCGCCACCTGCAACAAGTTCTGCCGGCCGCGCAACGACTTCTTTGGCCACTATGCCTGTGATCACTATGGCAACAAGGCCTGCATGGACGGCTGGATGGGCAAGGAGTGCAAAGAGGGTGAGCAGCCCCGGGGCTGTGCGGAGGCCATGGGGGGCTGTGCGGGGGCACCGGGGTGCCACATGGAGGGGCCAAAGGGGGCCATGCAGGGTCCAAAGGGGGCTGTGCAGAGGGGCCACAGGGGGTTGTACAAGGGTACCAAGGGGCTGTGCGGAGGGCCATGTGGGGCTGTGCAGGGTTACTGGGGGGCCATGCAGAGGGCCATGAGCACCATGTGGAGGGCTGTGGGGGCAGTGGGCAGGCCTGGCTGGAGGCCCACGCGCGGTTGGCTGCAGCGCTCTCTCTCTGGCCCTTGTGCAGCCGTGTGTAAACAGGGATGTAACCTGCTCCACGGGGGATGTGCTGTGCCTGGGGAGTGCAGGTGAGTGCTAGCCGCCTGCCCCTCCTGTGCCCTCTGTGCCCACGCGCTCCCTCAACAGAGGTCAGTTGGGTGCCTCCTGTGTGTGATGCGCTCCGTGGCTGTTGGGGACATGTGCTGGACAAGGGATAGGGCCCTGCTCCTGTGCAGCATAGAATTAGCGCAGGGGAGACGCTGGCCTTGAATCTGGGTGTGCCTGATGGTGACAGCCCCACACACACAGTGTGGAAGGGGACCAGGAAGGGCCAGGGCCTCTTTAGGTAACATGGAGCAGTCAGGCTGGGGGCGGGAGCCTGGAGGCTGAGAGCTGCCCGGGGACAGGCTAAGGGATGCCCAAGCACAGGAGGGGCCCGGAAGGCCCTGAGGACACGGCGGCTTGTGCTCAGGGGCAGGGAGAGAAGGGCCGGCAAGTATGGGGTGGGACCTGGGAAAGAAGAGGGGCCGCGGGGGGTTTCAGAGCCAGAGGGATAGATGCCCCAGGGCAGCAGCTTGGGTGAAGAGCTGGGTGGAGGGCCGAGGGTGAGGGACGGCCTGGGGGGAGGTGGGGGGCAGCTGGGTCCTGCAGACATCCTGGGGTAGATTTGACGTAGAGCTGAGAGGAGGAGCCGGCGGTCAGGAAGGACCCCAAGCATTCTTGCTTGGCCTCAGGTGGAGTGGGCACAAGTAGGGCAAGGTAGATGGTGCTGGAGGGTGAGGTCTACGCGCAGCCCCGGGACACATGGTGAAGTGGGGGAGTTATGGCAAGGTGCCTGGCTGGTGACACACGTGCGGGGCCTGTGGCATGTAGGCTATGTGTAAAGCCCCAGATGGAGAAGAGGAGAGGTCAGGGAGCCAGTGCTAGCCTCCTGCTGGCAAAGGTGTGAGAGGGTGAGAAGCTGGCAGAGGCTGCCTGCAAGAGTCAAGCGGGGAATCGGGAGATGACACAGGGAGGTCTGGGTTCGTGGCGGGACCAAGAGACTGATGCTCAGCCCAGCCTCTGGTCTCCCTGATCACAAGACCCCCCAGGGGGTGGGTCTGCATTCTCGGGCCTCTTTTAGACGGGGACACTGAACACAAGCCACTTCCCCAGGCCACACGGTGTTGACCGTGGACAGGAGAACTAGGTTGGCACCCGGCTGGGGTGGGAGCCGGGAAGGGAGGTCTGGTGACCCTGTGCGTGTGCGGCAGTGGCTTTGGCCTGGAGGTGGCGTGAGCAGTCAGGGCAGGGAGGCAGGGCAGGCGGCCCAGGGTCGGTGGGTGGGGGCTGGCAGCCCCAGCAACCATATCCGGGGTGGGAGGGGTGTTGTGGGGCTGGCTCTCAGCCCAGATGGGACAGGACCTTATCTTGCAGCCGTGCACTCTGACTTGTGTGATGGGTGTGAGCCTGGGGACAGGGCAGGCACAGGTCCGAGGGTAGCTAGCGCAGCGGAGCCGGCCCCTTGTGCAGTGCACAACCTTGATGCTGAGCCAGGGGCCCTTGGTGGCTGGCAACCAAGCAGCTGAGGTAGGAAGGAGGTAGAAGAGGAGCCTGTCTTTTTCCCCACCTTCCCCCTGCTGGTGTGGGCCGTGCAGGAAGACAAGGGGCAGGGCTCCCTGGGACAGAGGTCTGTAGGGTAGGGGGAGCATAGGTGAATCCCTACCCATCCCTGTGGGTGAGGCCCAGCTGCTGCTGCGGCTCAGGGCTCAGGTTTCAGAGCAGGACACCCCCACCGGATACCACGGAGATGGCCATGCCTTCCTGCCGCCTCCTCCCTGGGCTTCTGGAGCCACAGGCCAGGGAAGCTGGGGAGGTGGGGGCCTAGTGGGGGCTGCCCCACCCAGAACTGAGCACACACCCTGGGGACCATGGGGTTTGGGCTCCCAGCTCGCCCATGCGTGACACAAGGCATGTCACCACCCTGTCCTGAGACTGTCTTTGCACACCACCCGGAGGAATTCTGGGTGGGGGTGCGTGGCCACGCCAGCACCGACCTCCCTGTACAAACAGGGCTGGATGGTGGAGCCCCTTCTCATCAGCCCCAGTGTCCCCATCCATGCCTGCTGAGCCAGCCAGGGTCCCTTCTGAATGACTGCAGGGCTTGGTGGTCCAGGAGGGGACTGGGGCCTCATCCTTTTACAAAAATAAATTCTCATGGTGGGTGCTGGCCAGGAGGCACCTTGGCCTGGCTGTCAGTCCTGTCCTGCAGGACCTCTGAGTTCTAGGAAGGAGGCTCTTGGGGTCCCATTCAGGGCCAGAGGGTAGCCTGCAGCGTGCTGGGTGTCAGCTGCAGGAAGATGGGCCCTGTCCCCTGATGGCAGTGTCCCTGAGTCAGGCTGTGTTCCAAGCTCTTGGAAAGTGGCCACACCTGGGATGGACTTTCACTGATGTCCTGGGCACCCTTTCTGCCCCAGCCACCTGGCCCACCATTTGGGACAAGGCTAGGTCTTGGGATTGTGGCCTTGAAGCCAAGAGGCCTCTCTATAGGCCACTTGCCAGGGAGTGTCTGACTCTTCCTGGAGGGTCAGGAAATGCCCTGAGTCTGGCCTCTCACAGGGCTGGCCTGGTGCAGCCGATGGGCCTTGATGTCCCCATCTTGATGGGGCTTTGTTGGGAGAGAGGAGTTACTGCCCTGGAGTTCCAGGTGAGGTCACATGCTGCCCGGGCCATGCAGCTGGGGCTGGGCCACGAGCCCTGTCCTGTTGTCCCTGCTGGCCTGCGTTGGTAGCAGCTGGTGCATCCGAGCTCACACTGTCATTCCTGGGGTCCCGGCAGGGCCTTCCTTCCCTGGCGCCTGCTCTTGGGGCCCTGCTCAGGGGTGAGTCCCGAAATAGCTCCGGGAGGAGTGGCTGGACAGCTGCGGCTGGCCATCCAAGGCCAGTGGCCGGGAAGTGCCCGTGACCCCCACCTGGCCCAGGGCCTGCTCCAGTTCAAAGCTGAGGCCGCCAGCCCTGCGGGTGGCCCACGTGACTGTATCTGTGTCCCCGAGCTACCCTGGCGGCAGCCACAGCTCCGGGGTCTCCCTCACCACCGGGCCGCCCGCCCCTCGGCCCTCCCCAGGTGCAGCTACGGCTGGCAGGGGCGGTTCTGTGATGAGTGTGTCCCATACCCCGGCTGTGTGCACGGCAGCTGCGTGGAGCCCTGGCAGTGCAACTGTGAGACCAATTGGGGCGGCCTGCTCTGCAACAAAGGTAGTGGCAGCATGAGCGGGTGGCTCCGCTGAGGGCTGCCGTCTCTGGGAAGATGGGGTGCGGGGTGAGGGACGGGGGAGGGCCTGCCCCCTGAGCACCCGCCCTTGCCCCCAGACCTGAATTACTGTGGCAGCCACCACCCTTGCACCAATGGGGGCACGTGCATCAACGCTGAGCCCGACCAGTACCACTGTGCCTGCCCTGACGGCTACTCGGGCAAGAACTGTGAGCAGGGTATGTGGGGGCCAGCCACTGGCTCCAGGCTGCTTCCTGGGGACCCTGGCTGGGCCCCATCTCTCTAGCCTCCTTGTGCAGTGGGCACCCCCTGTCTTTGGGCTTTGGGGGCCTGGGGAGAAGCACTCAGAAAAAGGCAGGGGGCCTGGGCCACCATGCCCACCGCCCCTGCCTCTGGTCCCCAATGCAGCTGAGCATGCCTGTGCCTCCAACCCATGTGCCAATGGGGGCTCATGCCATGAGGTGCCCTCCGGATTTGAATGCCACTGCCCATCTGGCTGGAGTGGGCCCACTTGTGCACTGGGTGAGTGCCCTCTCGAGCATAGGGGTGCTCCTGCCTGGCCTCTGAGGGGGTCTTGAGGGTGGGGGTGGGGTGGCGGTATGGGGATGGGGGCAGTGCGGTTGTCTGCACATACAGTTGTGGATCCAGGGGTCAGAGGAGCAACAGGAAGACCTAAGCATGTGGCCCCCCCTCACCGCTCAGCCTCCCGTCCCCAAGGGGCCCCACCTCTCCTGGGGACCTGCCTCCCTGCATGGCCCACCACCCCATGCCAGTCCCTCTGTCCCTCTGCAGACATCGACGAGTGTGCCTCCAACCCGTGTGCAGCAGGGGGCACCTGCGTGGATCAGGTGGACGGCTTTGAGTGCATCTGCCCCCAGCAGTGGGTGGGGGCCACCTGCCAGCTGGGTGAGGGCCCCGAGGGGTGTGCCTGTGCATGGACTGTGCGCTCTGCATGCGGCGGCTGCTGCTGGCACTGTGGGGCTGTGGTGCTGGGTGTGGGGGAAATGGGGCCAGAGCCCCAAGCCCCATCACCCCTTGTCTCCTCTGCAGACGCCAATGAGTGTGAAGGGAAGCCGTGCCTTAATGCTTTTTCTTGCAAAAACCTGATTGGTGGCTATTACTGTGATTGCATCCCGGGCTGGAAGGGCGCCAACTGCCACATCAGTCAGTACGGGTGGGTGGGCAGGTGGCCGGTGGGCGGGGCCGGGGCACCCAGGACTCTGCCCATGACCCCGCCCCTCTGTCCCCAGACATCAATGACTGCCGCGGGCAATGTCAGCACGGTGGCACCTGCAAGGTGAGGCGTGGCCGGCCACCTTGCCCTGCACGTGTGTGGGAGGGGCTGCGGGGCTGCGCGAGGCTCACCTGCCCTGCCTGCCCCAGGATCTGGTGAACGGCTACCAGTGCCAGTGCCCACGGGGCTTCAGCGGCCGGCACTGCGAGCTAGAGCTGGACGAGTGTGCCAGCAGCCCCTGCCGCAGCGGCCTCTGCGAGGACCTGGCCACAGGCTTCCGCTGCCACTGTCCCAAGGGCTTCTCGGGGCCACTGTGTGAGGTGAGGCCCGCGGGCACGCCACCTGCACTTGATGCTCTGGCCGTTGCCCAGCACGCTGTCATTCCCCAGGCCACTCACGTGGCCGGGAGGGACTGCTGAGGGGCTTGGCCCTCCGGTATCCTGGGTCAGTTCTAGACCAGGCCCCAGGGTCCCAGCAAGCCCTCCTGGTGGGCAGGTGTCTTATCTGTCTGCCCGCCACTGGGACTGGAGGTCACGGGGCCCAGAGGACAGAGTATGGGGGCAGCCTCACAGGGGGGCCCTGGAGTGGGTTGGGGCGCCGAGAGCGAGGCTGCTGCAAGTAGTGGTTGGGTCTGAGGAGGGGTGTGGTGTGCTGTCTGGGCAATTCCTGCCCGGCTCCCCTCTGCCCTGCCCTGGCCCTGCAGTGGGGAGTCGTGGGCTGCAGGGATGCGTGGGCCCAGCGCGACCTGGCCTGGGGCCATGGAGCCTGCTGATGGTGCTTTTGGGAAGGGGCACAGATGGGGCTCCAGCCGCCATCGTGGTTGGGTAGCGGTCAGGCGCTGGCCTCCCTGCCACTGGGAGGGGCGAAGGCCGGATGCCGCCTGGGCAGGCAGAGGAAGCGGGCTGCCCTGGAGGCACAGGCAGCGGGTGGGGTCCGGCGGCCACAGGTGTTTCCGTCCAGCTGTCGGTCCTGGACAGTCTGGTGCGGGCGGGCCTTCACGCTCTGGCCGCAGAGGCCCGGTATCCAGGCTGAGCGGGGCTGGGGGCTCGGGGAGCACCGGGGAAGCCGGGCCTCACGGGTGCCCCCCGCCCTGCAGGTGGACGTCGACTTCTGCGAGCCAAGCCCATGCCGGAACGGCGCCCGCTGCTACAACCTGGAAGACGACTATTACTGCGCCTGCCCCGACCACATGGGCGGCAAGAACTGCTCGGTGCCGCGGGAGCCGTGCCTGGGCGGGGCCTGCAGAGGTGGGGGCGGGGCCGCAGGGCGGGGAGGCGGGGGCGGGGGCAGGAAGTGGGGCGGGGCCTTGGCCTGCCGGGCCCCCGCAGGCCGACCCGTCCCGTGTACTTAAGTGATCGACAGCTGCGGGTTGGATGCCGGGCCCCGTGCGGCGGGCGCCACCGCCTCCGGAGTGTGCGGCCCGCACGGGCGCTGCGTCAGCCAGCCTGGGGGCAACTTCTCCTGCGTTTGCGACAGCGGCTTCATGGGCACCTACTGCCACGAGAGTGAGTGGCGTGGGCAGGGCACGGGCGGGGGCCGGCGGCCACCGGCTGGGGACCGGCTCACCTCCGCCTCCCGCAGACATCGACGACTGCGTGGGCCAGCCGTGCCGCAACGGGGGCACGTGCATCGACGAGGTGGACGCCTTCCGCTGCTTCTGCCCCAGCGGCTGGGAGGGCGAGCTCTGCGACACCAGTGAGTGGGCGCCGCGGCTGCACACCGTCCGGGCACGCCAGCGCCCGCAGCCAGCTGTGCCGGGTGCCCGCCGCTGCGGTGGGCCTGGGCCTGCCGGGTGCCTCTCTCCCGGGCCCAGCCGCAGTGCCTTCTCCCTGGGAAGCCCTACCTGAGCGCCGTGCCCCCGCTGACCGGCGTCCTCACCCCCAGATCCCAACGACTGCCTTCCCGATCCCTGCCACAGCCGCGGCCGCTGCTACGACCTGGTCAGCGACTTCTACTGTGCATGTGATGATGGGTGGAAGGGCAAGACTTGCCACTCACGTGAGTGCCCGCCACCCGGGCGTGGGGGGCTGCCTGCAGCTCTGGGGGTGCCCACTGAGCAGCCGTGTGCCCGCAGGCGAGTTCCAGTGCGACGCCTACACCTGCAGCAACGGCGGCACTTGCTATGACAGCGGAGACACCTTCCGCTGCGCCTGCCCCCCGGGCTGGAAGGGCAGCACCTGCAACGTGGGTGAGCGAACCCGGCCCCCGCCGCGCCGCCCCTCTCGGCCGGCTTTGGGCCCTGCTGCGTGGAGGCCCTGGGTCTGCCCAGGACCACGTGGAAAGGCCCCCTTTGTCCCCTCCGTACAGCCAACAACAGCGGCTGCCTGCCCAACCCCTGTGCTAACGGGGGCACCTGTGTGGGCAGCGGGGACTCGTTCTCGTGCATCTGCCGCGACGGCTGGGAGGGCCGCACCTGCACACATAGTGAGCTCGTGGGGCAGGGGCCTGTGGTGGGGGGCACAGGGAATTGGGGCCCGTGCAGTGGGGCCTGCTGCTCCCCCGTCTCCCTAGCCCTATGTCTTGCGTGTGCCTGCCCAGCAAAGCCTAGTGTACCCTGAGACCTGTCATGCCATGCCAACTTGGCAGCTTCACCTCCCGTCCACCCCGTGTGTTCCAGCCTCTTGATCTCCTACCCGCCACCCACCCAGCAACCCAGGTTCCCACTCATGCGCCCCCCCCCTCAACAGTACCAGCTGAGGGCGTACCCCAGGCTAGGTCCCTTTGTGACTGCCCAGCCATCTTCTCCTGGAGCGCCCCCTGCCCCCAGCCCCTCAGGGCAGGCTGGTGTGGCAGGTGCCCCGGGCCTGGTGCAGAGGGGTGCTGGGCAGGGGGCTCCCTGCTGACTTTCCTCTCTCCCCTCAAACGCAGACACCAACGACTGCAACCCCCTGCCCTGGTGAGTGAGTGACTGCCTGGTGGCTGGCTGAGCTCGGGGTGGCGTGGCCCGCTGTAGGGCCCCGCTGATGCGCCCCCCCTCCCTGCAGCTACAACGGTGGCATCTGCGTAGATGGTGTCAACTGGTTCCGCTGCGAGTGCGCCCCTGGCTTTGCGGGTCCCGACTGCCGCATCAGTGAGGAGCTTGGGGCAGCTGGTCAGGCGGGGCCGTGGGGTCCCGCCCTGGGAGCGCCTTCCCGCCCAGCCCGGGTGCCAGGAGTTGGGGGCCATCCGTGGCCACGTAACCTGAAGGAGGGGCCGCCACAGTAGTTTCTGCCTCTTTCCAAGTCTGTTTCCCTCCTCGTCTGATGGTCGGCTGGTGGTAACTCTTTGCTCAGCCCTGCCCCACCAGCGGGGGACTGCTCCGTAAGGGGGTACACCCTTGTTTGGGCTGGGAGGTTTCTTCCCCAGAGCCCCCTGCCCACCCCTACCAGAGGAAGATGGAGAAGGCTGGAGAGTGGGTGCTCATCAAAGCCTCAGGCTAGTGGCAGTGGCAGGCCCAGCTCTGCGGCCCCACAGGGCAAACTGAAGCCCGAGCTGGCGGGGCCCCTCTTCCGACGTGCATGGCCTCCCCCTCCTGCCTCCAGCAGCCCTGGGCCCCTGGTGTGGGTGCTGGCCTCCTGGCTGCCCGCTGAGGCTGGCCACCTCCTCACAGACATTGATGAGTGCCAGTCCTCACCTTGTGCCTATGGGGCCACATGCGTGGATGAGATCGATGGCTACCGCTGCAGCTGCCCGCCGGGCCGGTCAGGCTTACGGTGCCAAGATGGTAGGTGGGGGCACTGCTCTCGGCGGTAGGGGCAGCACCCGGCCTCCTGGCCTGGCGCCCACTGCTGATGCGCACCTGCCTGCCCTCAGTGATGGTGTTCGGGAGGTCCTGCTGGTGGCGGGGTGTGCCCCTCCCTCACGGGAGCTCCTGGGTGGAGGACTGTAACAGCTGCCGCTGCGAAGACGGCCGACGGGACTGCAGCAAGGTGTGGGCCCTGGGAGTTCTTT
The DNA here is from genome assembly GCF_030020395.1 of Manis pentadactyla. Taxonomy (NCBI): domain Eukaryota; kingdom Metazoa; phylum Chordata; class Mammalia; order Pholidota; family Manidae; genus Manis; species Manis pentadactyla. The sequence continues at coordinate 1,053,308 of NC_080029.1, forward strand.
CCTGGGGCTGGCGTCCTGGCGTCCCCGGCGAGGGGCCCCTGCCATCCATCCATAACCCTGAAACTCACCCTGTGAGGCCAGGGAGCTGGTGCTGGGGGAGGGTGGGCCACGCCCACCATTCATGCTCGGTGCCCTGGGGCGCCACCAGGCCCTTCTCCATGCAGTCAAGGAAGCTGACGCTGAGCCCTGCTTAGGCTCTTGAAACCTCTGGCCTGGGCCCTGCCCTTCTGGGGTCAGCCCTGCTCTGGTGGGGGTCCTTTCACTCTGGTAGCCCTGGGTGGTAGGGTAGAGCACAGCCTTGGGACTCGCTGACCCTGGCCTTTGCTCTGGACACGGTGCCTGTGTGCCTGTGGCCCTCACCTGCATGTACTCACACCTGTCCCTCCATGTGCGTGCCTGGCCTAGGTGTGGTGTGGGCAGAAGTCTTGCCTGCTGGCCGGCCGGCCCGACACCCTGAGTGTCCTGTGCCCACCTGGGCAGCACTGCCGGGAGGAGGCTCCAGGCCAGTGCCTGCAGCCTCCATGTGCGTCCTTGGGGGAGTGTGCTTCTGAGGAGCCCCTGCTGCCCAGCACCCCCTGCTCTCCAGGCTCCAGCTACCTGGACAATAACTGCGCGCGCCTCACCTTGCACTTCGACCGCGACCAAGTGCCCCAGGTGAGCGGTCCTGGTGGGCGGCTGCGCGATTCTCATCAGGGCCCTGACACTGCCATCCTTTCTGGGAGTGGCCACTCAGATGGCCTGACTGCTTGCAGCTGCCCAGGCCCCTCAGCCGTGGCTCAGCCTCTGTGAGGTCAGGGAAGCTCTGGTTGGTTGTCTGGCCACTGCTGGCGCCCGGCCTCACGGGGCCGGATGAGCAGGACTGGAGATCCCTGTGTGCCCTGTGGGTGGCAGGGTGGCAGGGAGGCAGGGAGCGGCAGGCTCCAGTCGTCCCAGGGGGCCTGGACTGAAGGTGGCCCCGCTCACTGTGGACACTGTGGCCTTCCGGGGGAAGCTGGAGCCCGCCTGCAGCCCTGTCCTTGTGTCCTCCTGGCCTGAACCTCCGTGTCCTGGAGGGAGGAGCTAGGAACCAGATGAGGCCCTGCCCTGACCCTTGGGCCTGCTTCTGCTGGGAACCAGGGACCGGGTGGGAGGGAGGGGCTGGTACCCCCCAGGGCCTGCCCAGCCTGCCTCGTGGGGGGCGGTACTGTATGGGAAGCCAGCTCCCTCCTGGGCCCCACATCCCCACTCCTTTCCCTGAGGTGGGCTGCAAGGTGTGTGCTGACACGTGCCTGTGGTGCCAGCTGAGGGATGGGTGGCCTCGAATCCTTGGCCCCAGGCCTCACACAACATCCGCCTCTGCCCAGGGCACCACTGTGGGCACCATCTGCTCAGGCATCCGGGCCCTGCCGGCCACAAGGGCGGTGGCTCGGGACCACCTGCTTGTGCTGCTGTGCGACCGGCCGTCCTCAGCGGCCAGTGCAGTGGAGGTGGCCATGGTGAGTATGGTGGGCAGGGTGGCTCCCTCGCCCGGCTCTGCCTGGCCAGTGTTCTGCTCTGTGCATGTTTCTGGGAGGTGCTGGGGGTGGAGGGCCTGGGCTGGACTGGCCCCAGGCTCTCGGGAAGACGGGGCGCTCGCTGACTCAGGAGTGCTCCCACTGCCTGGCTGGCGCCGGGTGCAGGCTGCAGAGGCAGCGTGGGCAGATGGCGGCTGGGACCCCAGACTAGGTTCGTGTTCCTGTCAGGTCTGGTGTCTGGGGCCCCGGATGGGGTTTCCTAGACCTGAGGGAGGCCCCTAGGCAACAGTAGGGATTGAGGTGCAGAAGCGGCACCCAGAAAAGGAGTGTGGCCAGGGGCCCCAATGGACAGTGATGGGTGTAAATGGAGGGCCCCTCGAGGGCAGGGACGGGGAGTGAGGAGGCCCCTGAGGTTGTGGGCCAAGGTTTGGGGCCATGGGGGGTGGCAGCCCTTACCCGGGACCCTGACCTGGGACCTTGGGGCTTGTTCGAGGATTGGGTGTGCCTGTCACTGAGGCCTCGGCCTGTTTGACTACATAGGGTGGGTGAGCATTGCAGCCTTGTCCTCACCTGTGCCGTGTCCCCCAGTGTCTGTGGTGGCGGGGCGCCTGGGATGTGTGGGCCAGACTTAGGCCCTGGCTGAGAGGGTGTCCCCAGGGCCCTGCTCCGGCCTTTGGTTGGGTATCAGGTGTGAACAGGGTCAGGTGAGTATGGGTAGGGAGAGGAGGGGAGAGGCTGGCAGGGCCGTTTCCCAGGCTGGCAGGGATGTTCCCCAGGCTGGCAGGGCTGTGCGGGCGGAGGCATGGGCTCGGGGTAGCTCCAGCTTTGGGGGCCGTGCTGGGTTCGTGGTGCCCTTGGGGGTGGGGTGGTCGGCTGGGCTGGAAGCCTCCCTGGAGAGCCTTCCCTGCCCCACATGCAAGGGAGTCAGTGGGAAGGGCAAGCCAGGCTGCGCCCACCTCCCCGTGAACCAGCCAGTTGGGGGCGTCCCCGCTGCCGCAGGAAGCCTCGGGGTCTGCCAGCCCCGCCCCCCGCCTGCAGCCACCTGTGTCCCTCTTTGCAGCCGGCCCGGAGCCGCTGACCTGGCCGGGAGCGTTGGTGTTCCGCAGGGCTGCGCGCTGGTCAGGCCCGCCGTCCTGGCGCCCGCCGTGGGTGTGGGCTCGGGCCGCGGATGTGGGCGGACAGCCCCTCAGCACTGTCCTCTGCCGCAGTCCTTCAGCCCCTCGCGGGACCCACCCGACGGCAGCCTGATCCAGGGCGCAGCACACGCCATTGTGGCCGCCATCACCCAGCGGGGAAACAGCTCGCTGCTGCTGGCCATCACTGAGGTCAAGGTGGAGACGGTCGTTGTGGGTGGCGCCTCTGCAGGTGAGCAGGGTCAGGGGCCCCCTGGGCCACAGCAGCAGGCAGGAATCCTCAGGCACTCGCTGCCCGGGGGTTGGGCTGGGGCTGTGGATGTAGCCGCCCGGCCCCCGGAGCAGAACGCCTGCTGCCCCACTGGCATGGAGTCCCAGCTCCACGCGCCCCGGTCCCAGCCCTGCCTCCCAGCCCCTACCCCGGGCCCCTCCCCACAAGCCAGGAGCCAAAGGAGGTCCTGGGACTGGGTGTGCACCTGGCAGTCCCCTCCCCGCCCCGCCCCAGGTCTGCTGGTGCCTGTGCTGTGCGGCGTGTTCAGTGTGCTGTGCCTGGCATGTGCGGTTGTCTGTGTGTGGTGGACCCGCAAGCGCAGGAAAGAGCGGGAAAGGAGCCGGCTGCCGCGGGAGGAGAGCGTCAACAACCAGTGGGCCCCCCTCAACGCCATCCGCAATCCCATTGGGCTGGGCGGCAGCCACAAGGACACGCTCTACCAGTGCAAGGACTTCACGCCGCCACTGTGCAGGGCTGGCGAGGCGCTGCCCGGGCCAGCGGGCCGCAGGGAGGACGAGGAGGACGAGGAGCCTGGCCGTGGGGAGAGCGATGTCCCAGAGGCTGAGAAGTTTCTGTCACACACATTCACCAAAGACCCTGGCTGCCCACCTGGGAGGCTGGCCCGCTGGGCCTCGGGCCCCAAAGTGGACAACCGTGCTGTCAGGAGTGTCAGCGACAAGCACTGCCTGGGCAAGGAGTAGGGCCACCGGGCTGGGACCCAGGACCCCGTGCTGGGCGCAACCCACCCACCAGACATAGGAGGCTGAGGCTGTGTGCATAGTTTCTTTATTTTGTATAAAAAAACCCACCAAAACCCAAAAACAAATGTTTATTTTCTATGTTTCTTTATCCTGTATAAATTATTTGATGACTGTCAGGCGGAGAACAATGGAGCATTCTCAGATAGTTGCTATTTTTGTAATGTTCCCGTGTGTCGCACTTGCTGAGCAGCAGGAGAGATCCAAGGGTGTCTGTGCCCCTGAATGGCTTGACGTTTGTCCCCAGAGGTGGCGCACTGTTTACAGAATCTTCCTTTTTATTCCTCAGTTGGGGTTCTCAGTGGCTCCAGGCCAAAGAGCCAGTGGGACCCGTGGTCAGGTCCATGGCGATGGTGGGACCCGTGGCTGTCAGTGGGCCCACCCGTGGCGTTGGTGGGACCCGTGGCCGTTTGGCATGGCCCGTGGTATTGGACCTGTGGCTGTTGGTGTGTCCTGAAGCTGTTGGTGGGACCTTAGTGATGGGCGTGGCCTGTGGCTGTCGGTGGCACCTGTGGCTGTCAGTGGGCTTGAAGTTGTTGCGGGGACGTGGTTGGCGTGGCCTGAGGCTGTGGGCAGACCTGGTGGCTCGCCGGCCCTGCCTGCCCCCGTGCTTTGGAGGTCTCCCCACTTGTGCTTTCAGAAGTGCCCTTTCTGCCTGCTCTGTGCCCGGGAGGGCGGCGGTTGCTGAAGCCTGAGACAAGTGCCTTCACACAGACCCCCTAGCAGCTGTCAGCATTTGCCTGCGGCCCACCTGCTGGCTGGCCACCCCTCCTCGTGAAAGTGCATTTTTGTAAATATGTACATATTAAATGAATCACTCTGTATATTTGGTTTAATAACTTAAAGGTTTTGGCCTCTGTGGTTCTTCTGTGCTGTTCCTTTGTCATTAGAGTGGAGCCGGGGCGTGGCCTCTGCTGGCGAGGCGGGGGGGGCAGGGAGGCTGGGGCAGGGGGCTTGCAGGTGGCAGTAGTGGTGAGGTGGTCCTGTTGTCCTCAGGGCTCCATGGGCAGCAGGGGCCAGGGGCACGCTGGTGCCCTGTGTTGTTGGTGTGGGCTCGGTGGAAGTTTCTCTGGAGATGGGGGAGGAGGTGCTTTGCATCTGCCGCCTCCTAAAAACAGCTAAAACTAGCTTTGTAAGTGACTTAAAGTTGCTCAGCAATTAAGAGCTGTCAAGTGTAAGGAATCGCCAGGTCACAGCTTGGGAGAATGGAGACACCACAAGCAGGTCCTATGCCTCATCGGTCAGATGAGCACGGCTGGTGCCCGTGGTGCAGACGGCAGGCAGACCCTGCTGCGTGTCAGTGTGTGTGCATTCAGTCTTCCGTGTGGGGCAGGCGGTCACTGAGTCAAGGAACAAAGCCAAGAGCAGAATGTATAAGAAAAAGGAGGACACGACGCAGCAGCAGTCGGGGAGTGAGCTCTGAGCTGCTTGCACGCTTTCTGGAGGTGCAGAGGTGGTTCTGAGCAGCTGCCTCCAAGCCCCTTCTGTGGCCATGGCTTCCAGATGCGCTGGCCCTCGGGACGAGCGGTCTCTCTGGTCTGCCTTCGTGCACCAGCTCCCCACTACGGCGAGGCCAGGTCTGCGGGAGACCCCTCACTTATGCCTGGACCCAGAAGGCTTGTACCCTCCAGCTGGGGCTGGGGGCAGAGGTAACCCTCTTCCTGCCTTGTCCCCCAGGGAGTGTTGCAGGTGTGTCGGGTGGGGTTCGCCCTTGAGAAGTCATCGTTCACACCAGACTCGGGGAGACACACAGCTCACGTCACCACCACCAGGTGTGCCAGAAAGACGCCCAGCTCTACATTCCCTTTTAAACTGCTCGTCTAGCTCTACCCTTAGGTGCCCAGTAGAAACAAATGCAAATGGCCTTTGCCCTAGACTTCCATACACCCGGAAGTACTTTTTCAAGGTCAGTGACCACACCTTAGTCCAAACTCAAGTGCGCAGGGGCCACCAGATGACAGGTGTGTGAGGGATGCTCAGACTGGGCATAACCACGATTGCTCTCTGCCCAAAGAGGACAGGTTGAGAATGCTGACAGGTCAAGCAGGAGCTTGGAGAGAACTTCTGGGAAGGACCGAGGGCCATCCCCAAACTGAAGCCTCCCCAGCTCCTCTGACACGGCTGGGAAGAGCGGGGGGCTCAGAGGGAGGCCTGGGGAGGACGAGCAGGACCAGCCCAGAGAGCGTGAAGGCGGTTGTCCTGTTGGCAGGGCAGCGAGCAGCAGGACGGGGGCCCTGCAGACTGCGCCGGGGCTGGTAGGAGCTGCCAGGTATGGGGTGAGCAGAGAAGGTAGGAGCAGGCGGTCCCGGGCAGGAGGTGTGCCCTGGGGATGCCAGCGGCCCCCATGCTGTGCCCGGGGCCGAGTACATTCCCTGTTCGGATGTCTCATGCCTGTGTCACTCCTGGACCACGGGCTCGTCCTCGCCCAGTGCAGCCCAGTGCCCTGCGGCTGGCCCATCCCCTGCCCCTCGGCCCCCAGGCCACCTCCGGAGTGCTTCTCACCTTGCTGGGACCTGGTCCTCTGCGTCCTGCCTGAGGCTGATGCCCCCGTGGCAGGGGCCAGACCCCTCTGTCCTGCCCTGGCCAGCACCTTGTTTTCTCCTGGGTGTGTAATTAGCCCCCAGAGGGGCAGCTGGTTCATTAGAAAGTTCAAAGAAAAACATGCCCACAGGAGTCCCAGCTAGCAGCCGCCCATGGTCACCCCGAGGTTGGTGCTGGGCTCTGGGGCTCCTCTGGTCATGGGAACTGTCAGCAGCCCCCAGACCAAAAGGCTTCTCGTGCCCATATGGCACTGCCGAGGCCGGGATGGGGAGGGTGCAGGCCCGGGAGCAGTTTGAGGCCCTCGCGGCCGGTCTCTTGCTGCCCCACATCTCTGCCTCCTCCTGCTGACAGGTCTGGGGGGGCCGGCTGGGAGAGCCTGTGGTCCCACAGGAGAGGAGTGGGGCTCTGGCCCGAGGGCTGTGCTTGGAGAGCCATTCCACCGTTTCTGGGATGAATGTCACCAAAGTGGGTCAGGGCCCTCCTGGAGCCTGGCAGGCATGGATGTTCGGGCTGGGGAGTCCCTGAGTTGACAGCCTGGGCAGCGTCCAAGGAGGCCTCTTGCTCCGTGTGTAGTCAAGGGTCGACGGCAGCCGGATCTGCCTGTGTCCGCCTGGGGCCTTGGTGGAGGCCTGGGTAGAGCCTGAGGCACCAGGTGGGTGCCTGACTGTGCTGTGCTGGCTGATGTGTGGAGCCCGGGGCAGCCCTGGGCCACAGGTGCTCTCTCCCTGGGCTGGGCCCCAGAGAGCCCCGCTGTGCCCGCTAGCTGAAGCATGGCCTGTCCACGGTGGCCACCACTGCTGGTCCATGGCACAGGCAGAGACATCGGTGCACAGACTCCTTGGAGGTGCCTGCCTCCTTTGGGCAGGGGTTGGACTGTCCTCTCCCACCTCCTCTCATCCCCACGTGGCCAAAGCAGGGAGCAGTGCCCCGTTCCTGACCTGCCAGGCTGACCCAGTGTCCTGGCAGGCTGCCTGCTGGGCACTGAGCAGCTCAGCTGGGATCAGCGCCTCCTGCACCCGCGTCCTCTGCTTCCTTGGTGCTTGGCCCCAGGGGCTGTGCCAACTGGCTCCGCCTGGCGACAGCTCTGACTGCCGAGTCTCCGAAGAAATCAGCCCCCAAGGAGCAGGCAGATCCTGGGCATGTCCCCGGGGCAGGCGGGCCACAGGGTGGGGGTGGTGGCCTCGTGGGGGCCTGGCTTGGGTCCAAGGGCCTGGATTGCCTCTTCCTCATCAGACCCTGAGACTGAGGTTTTCCAAGGAGCAGGGGCGGCAGGAGCCTGTGAGGGTCTCAGATCGAGAACATCAGGGTTCCAGGGGCTTTGAACAGACCACTGTTCAAAAAGGGAAGGGATCTGGCCCGCCACCGTCTTCGTGGCTTCCTCGGCCTTCAGGTCCAGGAAGCCCACCGTTGAGACGGCGAGGACGCAGTCCCGGGAGATGACAGCTCGTGGTGGGACGGGGTGGGGGGGTGTCCCCAGGAGGGCAGCAGGCAGGAAGGTGGGGGCGTGGGAGGCCTCCCTGGGGCACAGGGGCGGTCAGGGAGGCAGCCAGGTGGTGCCTGAACACCAGCGCAGGCGAGGACCAGCTTCTGAAGCTGTGAGGAGGGTGGGCGTGGAGGGCGTCGCTCAGGTGGCAGAGACCAGAAAACCTATCAGTCTAAAATGACACGGCTTCCCCAGCTCGCCTCCCCGGGGGTCGGGGGTCTTGGAGCAGCTGAGCCGGGCAGCTTGGGCTCCACGTCTTGTGGCTGCAGCTGATTTGGGGGCAGAAGAGTAGGCAGAGGAAGGGCGGGGGAGGGATGGCCGCCAGCATTTGGAGGAGATGTGCTTTGAGCTGGGTTTGAAGGGAGTGCCAAGCACGACCCCACTGGACAGTGGCCAGACTGCAGAGGTGGCCAGACCCCAGGCCAGCAGCAGAGCCAGCCTGGGGGCAGGTGAGAGGAAGACAACGCTGTGCGCCCCGGATGCCAGGCCCGTGCAAGATCCTGAGCAGACAGTGAGGTCAGGATGGATGAGAAGGTGGAATCAGAGCTGCAGTCCCGGCGGCAGAAGAGCCGTCATAAGGAGAGCAGAGAACTGAGCCCTGGGGTTTGGAGGGAGGGCGGGCCAGAGTGCAGAGGCCGTCTGGGCAGGGCGAAGGGGGCATGCCCCAGGCTCTACTGCGTATGGGGTGGGCGGAGCTGGCCCCAGGCACAGGCATTTGGCCTTTTTGGCTGACAGCAGGGGAGTGTGTGAACAGGAGAGTGGGCAGGCCTGCGCAGGACTGACAGGGCACAGGCCTCCACGTGGCCGGGGAATGGAATGAACAGGTGGTCAAAGGCCAACAGGGAGGGGATGCTTTGCAAAGACCACAGTGGAGGGAGCTCTGAGAGGGCACAGCCAGTGCCCTGCAGGGCAATGCCCTATCTGCCTGGGGAGGTATGGTACTCAACCTGGTCAGGGACCAAGACTGTAGCTGTGTGCTGGTTCTCACACACACACACACACACACACGATCACAATGCTCACACACTGACTCCTGAGCAGAACAGTCTAGACATAGATGCTCATATAAATGATATTCCATACAAGGTGGAATATGACAGGCAGATCATTTAATGAGTGGGGTTCGCACACTCGGCTCCATCTGATGTGCAGTAAAATTTGTAAGGATTAAATAAGTGAGACGGGACTTCACACTCACCAGGATGGATATAGTAAGAAAGGCAGATAATATTAAGTGTTGGTGAGGATGTGGAGAAAGCAGAACCCTTGTACATGTGGGGAGAGTATAAAATAGCGTACCCACTTTGGAAAGCAGTCTGGCAGTTTCTTAACCTTTTAGGTCAAGCTGGCATTACCATGTGACCCAGCAGTTCCACTCCATGGTAGCTACTAGTGAACTGAAAACGTGCGTGCAGACAAGAACTTGTATGTGAATGTTTGCAGCACCATGTTCATCATGGCTCAAAGCTGAAAACAGCCTAGATGTCCATCAGCGGATGAGTGGATGAACAAAACATGGTGTTCCCACGCAGTGCAGTATTATTCCAACCGTAAAGAGGGATGAAGTTCTGATGCCCGTGATGACAACGTGCTGGGAGAAGCTGGGCACAAAAGGCCACATGCTCTATGGTCCCCTTTCTGTGAAGTGTCCAGAACAGGCAAGTCCACAGGGACAGAAAGCAGAGGAGTGGTTGTGGGGTCGGGGAGAGGGGAAAATGGAGGGACCGCTGAAGGGTGTGGGGTTTTTCTTGGAGACGACGATGTTCCAGAATCAACTGCGGTGACTCCAGGGATGGACTGAACAGTCAATAAACACTTAAAATGGGTAAATTGTAAGGCATGTGGGGTCTATCTCAATAAAGCTGTTACAATCAAGCAGGGGCACATGGCACCGCTGACCTTTTGAAGCGGTTTGATCACGATGCTGGCCTCCGCAGGCTTTGGGCGCGGATGAGACCCAGAACTCAGAGAGCCGGTTCTCCCCGTTTCCTCCCTGAAGCCTTGGTGCCGGGCCCCTCGCTTCCAGCAATGCGCTTATGTGAGACCTTAAGTAATGCAGCCAGGAGGAAGCCGGGAAGCACGCTCTTTCCCTGTCTTCTGTGTTCCCCTTCGGAGAAGGGGTGGACGCGCATAGCCGGCACTAGAGCCGGGCATCCTGGCGGTGGGCAGCCCGTGGAGCCCACGCATCCAGCCGGTCTGTGGGCCCGCATCACATGGCAGGGCGGAGGCCCCACAACCCGCACCTTTACCTGGCACCGAGGGACAGGGAGCTCACCGCCCAGGCACTCCTCAAGTGGAGATGGGACACACCGTGCGGACAGCCGGCAGGCAGTGACTCGAGGCCTCGGGTGCGTGAGCGCCTGGACGCTTTCCTCAGAGTGGAACGCAAGGTCCTTCCTGGATGAGGATCCGCAGTTGCCTCACACACCCTCATTTTTATAGACAGCTCTGCCGAGGTGACCTTGCCATGCAATAAACGGTGTGTGCTTCAAGTGTGCGGCTCCCCGCGGGCCCACGCTTGCACTCCCGTGAAGCCACAGGTAACTGGGGCAGCGGACATGGCCGCCACCCTCAGGGTGTCCCTAGGGTCTCTGCAACCCCAGCCCCGGTGACCTCTCATGAGCTTTCTTTCCTGAAACACGGTTCACATGGCCCAGAACTTTGCAGCAGTGGAATTGTGCCATGTTCTCTTTTCTGACGCGGGTTCTTCCTCAGCCTAATTACTTCCTGCTCAGCACTGAGTCGTGCACCACCGCCTGTGGCTCCCCTGGCACCCACTGGCCGACATCTGGGGTGGTCCCACCTTGGGGCTGTCACAGACAGAACCGCCACGAACGTTAGTGTGTGGACACGCGTGGACGTATGCTTTCATTTCTCCTTGCCTCACGTGGTAATCCCACATTTACCTTTCAAAGGAACCGCCGAACTGTTTTCCCCAGGGCTGTGCCCTTTAACATTCCACTGCAGAGTATGAGAACCCACTCGACCCACATGCTCGTGGACACCTGTCACGTTCAGTCTAAGTCAGCCATCCTGACGTGTGTGCGGGGGCAGCTCTCCGGGCTTTATTTATATCGCCCGAGTGACTGGCAATGACCAGGGCCTCCTCCCGTACTTATTGGCCACCATATATTCCTTTGGTGAAGTGTCCCTTCAAATCTTTGCCCATTTTTTATTGGATTTTTTTAATGGAATTTTGACAACTATTTATATATTCCAGGTACAAATTCTTGATCAGATACGTGATTGGCAGTTATTTCCTCCCAGTTTGTGGATTGTCTTCTCATTCTTTTAACAGTGTCTCTTGAACAGCTGAAGTTCTTAATTTTAACGAAGCTCCATTTAAGTTTCTCTTTTAGAGATCATCACACATTTGATGTAGCTAATCTTTGCCTAACCCCAAATCATGGAGATTTTCTCCTGTTTTGACTATGAATTTTATAATTCCAGGTGTTGCTCTTAGGTCCATGACCCACTGTGAGTTTTGTATGTGACAGGAGATGTGGCCTGTGAGTCCAAAGCCGCTTGGACATTTGTGTGAGTGTCACTGCGACTGTGTGCTTGTGGTTCCTGTGGGTACATTCCCGCGAGTGGAACTGAGGCCCCTCTTAGGCACACGGGCAGCCACCCGTCCCTGCGTCCTTTGTGAAAAGCCTTCCTCCTCTGCACCATCTACACACCTTTGTTGAAGGGCCATCGGTCACATCTTCTGTCTTTCTGCCCGGGCCGTACCGACTGTCGGAGGTGCTGCTGCAGCCTGACAACAAGCCTTGGATCAGGCGGGGCTGGCCCCCCACGGCAGCACTGCGCCGCTCCTTTCCAAAGTTGCTTTGACTGTTCTGGGTCCTTTGCTAGAAATGCATGTATGGATTTTAGAATCAGTTTGTCAACTTCTAACAATAACAACAACAAAAAATGGCTGGGATTTTGTGTTGGTTTTTAACTTTTTATTTTGAAATGATTATAAATTCAGAAGAAATTGCAAGCCACGGCTACAGAGAGATCTCTTACACCCAATCACCCTGCTTCCCTGCTGGTGGCATCTTACAGAGTAGATGTGTTTATCCAAACCAGGGCGCTGGCCGGCACGGTGTGATTGACTGGGGCTGCTGGCGTCCTTGGGCTCACCTGCTTTACCGGTGCTCGTGTGTGTGTGTGTGTGTGTGTGTGTGTGTGTGTGTGTGTGTGTGTCATCCATGCACATGTGCACGTCCTCCCATGTCATTTTTCACGTGTGTAGACTCATACAACCACCGGCACAGTTTCAATGCAGCCCAGATCCCCATGACTCCAAGGTCTCCACCTGCTGCCCTTCATCCCTCCCTCCTCTGGCCCCTGGAACACCAACCCATTTCTGCAACTTTGTCACTTCAGGAAGTTATATGTGTTGAATGACATGATAATGCCCTTTGAGACCGGCCTTTTGCAACCCCAGGGTCACACGGAGTGACCTTGAATAGCCATCTGAGTTGTGAGGACCAGTTTGTCCCTGTTCACAGCTCTGTGGTGCCCAGGGCCTGGTGCCCAGACGCACCAGGTTGGTCTAGCCACTTCCCCTTTGAAAGACTTTGTATGGGGTTTGTGTGAACATGACTTTTGTGTCTCTGGGATTAATGCCCCCATGTGCAAATGCTGGGCTGTGTGGTCGGTGTATTTTTAACTTTTAAAAGAAAGTTGTCCAAATTAAGCCGTGGTTGTACTGCTCCGGCCAGGGTTTTGCCTGGGAGCGTGTTGAGCACACATCTGTTTGAAGAGATTTGGCATCTTACCAAACCTGTGTCTCCAGACCTGACCGGGGTGTATACCTTTCCATCCATTTAGATGTTTGTGAATTCCCTTCAGCAATGCTTTGTAGTATTTTTCTACTTAAAAATCAATTTTACTTTTCTCCAATTAGAAACTAATACTTGCTGCTTATAATGTGAAACATACAGAAAAATATTAAAACTAAGGAAAAATTCATAATCTCACTACTCAGAAACCAACATTGTTAATATTTTGGGACTCATTTTGGTTTCCTGTCTTTTTTTTTTTTTTTGGTATCATTAATATACAATTACTTGAGCACCATTGTGGTTACTAGATTCCCCCCATTATCAAGTCCCCCCCCAACACCCCATTACAGTCATTGTCCATCAGTGTAGTGTGATGCTGTAGAATCACCACTTGTCTTCTCTGTGTTGCACAGCCCTCCCCGTGCCCCCCCACATTATACATGCTAATCGTAAGGCCCCCTTTCTTTTTTCCCCCCTCTTATCCCTCCCTTCCCACCCATCCTCCCCAGTCCCTTTCCCTTTGGTAACTACTAGTCTATTCTTGGGTTCTGTGATTCTGCTGCCGTTTTGTTCCTTCAGTTTTCCTTTGTTCTTATACTCCACATACGAGGGAAATCATTTGGTATTTGTCTTTTTCCGCCTGGCTTATTTCACTGAGCATAATACCCTCTAGCTCCATCCACGTTGTTGCAAATGGGAGGATTTATTTTTTTCTTATGGCTGAGTAATATTCCATTGTGTATATGTACCAAATCTTTATCCACTCATCTACTGATGGACACTTAGGTTGCTTCCATATGGGGTGCATGTCGTTTTGAAACTGGGATCCTGCATTCTTAGGGTAAAATCCTAGGAGTGGAATTCCTGGGTCAAATGGTATTTCTATTTTTAGTTTTTTGAGGAACCCCCATATTGCTTTCCACAATGGTTGAACTACTTTACATTCCCACCAGCAGTGTAGGAGGGTTCCCCTTTCTCCACATCCTCGCTAGCATTTGTTGTTCCTAGTCTTTTCTATCTTGGCCATCATAACTGTGTGAGATATCTCATTGTGGTTTTAATTTTTTAATTTGCATTTCCCTGATAATTAGCAATGTGGAGCATCTTTTCATGTTCCTGTTAGCCATCTGAATTTCTTCTTTGGAAAAATGTCTGTTCAGATCCCCTGCCCATTTTTTAATAGGGTTATTTGCTTTTTGGCTGTTGAGGCATGTGAGTTCTTTATATATTTTGGATGTTAACCCCTTGTCAGATATGTCATTTGCAACTATATTCTCCCATACTGTAGGATGCCTTTTTGTTCTACTGATGGTGTCCTTTGCTGTACAGAAGCTTTTTAGCATGATGTAGTCCCATTTGTTCATTTTTGCTTTTGTTTCCCTTGCCCAAGGAGATACGTTCAGGAAAAAGTTGCTAATGTTTATATTCAAGAGATTTTTGACTATGTTTCCTTCTAAGAGTTTTATGATTTCAGGACTTACATTCAGGTCTTTGATCCATTTTGAGTTTACTTTTGTGTGTGGGGTTAGACAGTGATCCAGTTTCATTCTCTTGCATGTAGCTGTCCAGTTTTGCCAACACCAGCTGTTGATGAGGCTGTCATTTCCCCATTGTATATCCATGGCTTCTTTATCATATATTAATTGACCATATATGCTTGGGTTTATATCTGGACTCTATTCTGTCCCACTGGTCTATGGGTCTGTTCTTGTGCCAGTACCAAAGTGTCTTGATTACTGTGGCTTTGCAGTAGGGCTTGAAGGCAGGGAGCATAATTCCCCTGCTTTATTCTTCCTTCTCAGGATTGCTTTGGCTATTCGGGGTCTTTTGTGGTTCCATATGAATGTTAGAACTATGTGCTCTAGTTTGTTGAAGAATGCTGTTGGTATTTTGATAGGGATTGCATGGAATCTGTAGATTGCTTTAGGCAGGATGGCCATTTTGACAATATTAACTCTTCCTAGCCAGGAGCATGGGATGAGTTTCCATTTATTGGTATCTTCTTTAAATTTTCTTAAGAGTGTCTTGCAGCTTTCAGGGTATAGGTTTTTCACTTCCTTGGTTAGGTTTATTCCTAGGTATTTTATTCTTTTTGATGCAATTGTGAATGGAATTGTTTTCCTGATTTCCTGTTCTGCTAGTTCATTGTTAGTGTATAGGAAAGCAACAGATTTCTGTGTATTAATTTTGTATCCCGCAACTTTGCTGAATTCAGATATTAGATCTAGTAGTTTTGGAGTGGATTCTTTAGGGTTTTTTATGTTCAGTATCATGTCATCTGCAAACAGTGACAGTTTAACTTCTTCTTCACCAATCTGGATGCCTTGTATTTCTTTGTTTTGTCTGATTGCTGTGGCTAGGACCTCCAGAACTATGTTGAATAACAGTGGGGAGAGTGGGCATCCCTGTCTTGTCCCCGATCTTAGAGGAAAAGCTTTGAGCTTCTCACTGTTCAATATGATGTTGTCTGTGGGTTTGTCATATATGGCCTTTATTATGTTGAGGTACTTGCCCTGTATACCCATTTTGTTGAGAGTTTTTATCATGAATGGATGTTGAATTTTGTTGAATGCTTTTTCAGCATCTGTGGAGATGATTATGTGGTTTTTGTCTTTCTTTTTATTGATGTGGTGGATGATGTTGATAGATTTTCAAAGGTTTCCTGTCTTTTTATTTATAAAATCATAAATATTACTAATATTAAATTGATGTTAATTATTGGTAGTGTAAGAATATAACAATTACTTACTGATAATCATCTGCATTCTAGGTAATTAGTACGGTAAAATACACAGAACATAACGTTTGCCATTGTGACCATTTGTCAGCCACAGCTCCTGTGTGAGTTTCCAGTTTACGGTCGGGTACATCCTCTGTCAGATTCATCCTCAGTACTTCACACTATGTGACGTCTTTGAAAATGGTATTTTTTAATTTCAGTTTACGATCGTTTCTTGTCAGTGTATAAAAATATAATTGAGCTTCGTTTAAGGATCTGAATCCTGCAAGCTTGCTAACCTGTTTCCTGTCCTGCTGGGTCCCTCACCCTTTTGGAAGTGGACACGGCTCCGCGGTGACAAGGTGCTGACCTGCCACCCCGGCGAGACCACTGTGGACATTCCTGGGCACTAGCCAGCCAGGGCACGGAGGGTTTTGAGTATGTGCTGCAGACGCCCCCCTGCTGATTGCATCCTCACCCTGGCCTGGCGCAGCTCCACCTTCAGGGGTGTCTGGGCACCTTTCCCCGCACCCATTGGAGCCCTAGCCAGTCAGAGCAGCAGCTTAGCTGGGTGACAGAGGGCAAGACTGGGGGCACGGGTAACAGACGGCGGTTTCAGGCCTGCTGACTTGGTGCCCCCAGCTTGCCATCCCTGGCCTGCGCCGTCTCTGCTCCTGAGAGCCAGCCCCGGGGAGTGACCTGTTCTCGGCCAACACACACCCAGAGCAGCAGTCTCGTTTGGCTCAACCGACTTGCTCAGGAGCAGCTGGCACTTGGCACCAATTTTCTCAGAAAAGAACTTCCCCCGTCCAGGACTGGTGTGCCCCTAGGGAGGCAGAGGGGCCCCCAGGCTGCTCCAGAATCAGGTCTGCTCCATCCGAGGAGGGAGGGGGCACAGAGGTCCAGCCAGGTCAGTCCTGCCCTGACATCCGCCTGGATTTGATGGTTCCCCCCCACCTCCCCTTCCTTCTTCAGAAACACTGAAACGCTCCGATGGCAGAGAAAGCCTGTCTCACAGGGCCGGCCTTCCCGCTCTGCTCCCTTCCACTCCTCTCAGGCAGCCACACCTGCCAGTAACTCTGCAGCCCCCAAGGGGCCTTTGCACCTGCCGACCCCTCCCCTCCCAGGCTCTCCTCTGCGCCGGGCTCTGTCCGTCCTGTGGTCCTGTGGCTCCTCCCCACAGGGCCCTCCCAGTGGAGCTGCTTCCTGTCCGGCTGCTCGGTGCAGAGGGGGCTTGGGCTGCCTTCCCATGCCTGTCCTCGGGTGTAGGACCTCTGGTGTGTCACAGACAGTAAATACAAGCATCAGGGCGTGTGGTGTCCCGTTCGGCGTGTGCGCTCAGGGTGCGTGGAAGAGCCTGCCGTGCCTGCCGCGCGGGTTCCAGATCACTTAGTGCCAAGTGCGGAGCTCTACCGCCCGCGTCCTCGCTGTCACCTGGGGCCGCGTGTCCTTCAGCGCCCACCTAGGGCATGCCGCGGGGCTGCTCCCCTCCCTGTGGTAAGCAGCTCTTCCGCCTGGATGCTGGAGGCCTCGAGGGGGCGCCGTCTCGGGGGATCAGCCCCACACTGACCCCTTCATGTTGTTATCGTTCCACCAGGGCCTGAAGCCTAACCAGACGGCCCCCCCACCACCACCATGAGGCTTCCCGCTGGGCGCTGCCCTTGCAGGCACCGGGGTGGGTGTGGCGGTGGCGTCGGGTGCGGCCCCTTGCTTGCCCGTGGCAGCCGCCTGGCACCGGGGCCGGCTGGGCTCCCCAGGCCCCTGTGGCTTCCTGTGGTCCCTCCCGCGTTCTCTCCTTTCTGTCTGGAGAGCACAGACTCGTTCTATTGCTGGGCTGAACCCAGGCAGATCAGTGTTGGGCCCCAGGAGTGCTTCCAAGCAGAAGACCCCCAGCTTTGTTTTGTGGCTGCACCCCCCCAAACCGGTCCGGAAGTGGACACTGATGGCAGCACACACTCCAAGTGGGCAGAGGAGCACCCGCTCCCTGTGAGGCTTCCTGGGGAGGGCAGGCGGCCCTGAGGGGGCAGGCAGGGGTGCCGCAGGGGCTCCAGTGGCTGGCGGGGTCAGGCCGCAAGGGCGCCCGAGCAAAGAGGAATGGTTGGGGGTGGCTGGAACAGGGTGACAGCTTGTGCACAGCTGGGGTGTACGTGCCTCCGGCTCCTTGCCAGTGCAGGGGACAGAGCACAGGGTGTCCTCTCGCTGTGCCCAGATGCAGGGCAAAGGGGCAGGAGCAGGTGTGGGACATGACGGTGGTCAGCAGCCGAACAGCAAACCTGGGGTAGAGTCCCTGCTGAGACTGGCCCGGCCTCTGACCCAACAGGTTGTAGGCGTAGTGTTGGCCTCCCCACAGTGGAAAATGGGGTTTGAGAGCCAGTGTCTGCAGCACAGCGGCCAGAATCCTCAGCATCTCTGCTCCTCCCCGCCCGGGACCCGTCAGGCCCACAGCATGCCATGGGCACAGAGCCCGCACTGGCACTGGACAGACCTCTGGAGCGCCTGAGGGCCGGCCATGCAGGATGGGCACCCCAGGAGGATGGAGTCATGTTTTTCTGCGACCTGAGCTTCCTGGCCTGAGCCGTGCGGCAGCTGGGCTGGACACTAATGTCCCTGTCGGATGAGGGCTGACTCAGAGCCCACCGCTCAGGCCAAGACAACGGGGACAGGCCTGTTTACTCATCTGACGAAGGCTTTCAGCCTCATCCCAGACACTCCGCTGGAGTGACCCCGTGATTGCCCACCAGCACCCAGGAGGGGTGCACTGGGGGTGTCATCACTATTCCCAATTGCAGGTAAGAGACCGTGGTGCAGAGAGGCCATGAGGCATCACCAGGTAGCCTGAGGGCAGCCGACACAAGGTCCCTGCTGCTGCCGCAGGAGGTGGGTGCTTCTGGGAGGGGCCTCTGAATGTTATAAGAGCTCATACGTGAACAAATGTGCATCTCCCCAGAGCACATGGAGCCCTCAGGGACGGGGCGCTGACTCTGGAAGCACCCGCGCTTGGCACTGCCCACTGGCTGGCGGCTTTGGGCAGGAGCCCCGCTGCGGCCTGGGTGGATACAGGGCCTGTGGCCCTGGGCGCCTCACAGCCCTGCCCCTGCAGGCTCCAGGCCTGCTCAGCCACGTCCACTACCAGCCCTCCTTCCGGCTCTTCCTCTTAGCCATGCGTTTTACTATTGTTTTGAAAATTCCGTGCTTCCACTGCGGGGGACACACAGAGCCTTCCTGAGCAGGAGGAAGTGGACTTGCCCTCAGCCTCCAGGCCATCCGGTCCCTGTGATGCTGCCGGTGCCCCGGGACAGGAAGGCTCGGCTCCTGTGCGCTGTCCTGGTGGCCCAGCAACGGGTCCTCTGGGGGCGGCGTCTTCACTGTGGGAGCCCTGCTTCGGAAGGAGCTCACTCAGATGTCAGGGGGGCAGTAGGGCTGCCCTGTGCAGGGCTGTGTCCCTGGGGCGCTCCCAGGGAGGGAAGACATCTCCCTGCAGTGAGAGCAGGCAGAGCTCCTGCCCAGAACAGAAACACGAGCCCTTATCGGCGGAACAGGTCGTGCCAGCTGTGTCTGTCTCTGGTGTCTCTTGCTATGAGATACTCTAGATTTTTACATGGTTAGACCTGCCAATTCCTCCGCTGTGTGTGTTGGAAATACTTCCCGAGTTCTGGGCTGTGTGTCATTGCTCAGTATAAGTCCTAAACGGATATGGGTGGCCCTGTCCGTCACTGGGCAGGGTGTGCCTGGGGGTCTCCTAGTCTGTGTTAACTGTGACTCCTGATCAGAGGTCTTAAATTCCCGTACAGTCAGGTCTGTCTGTCTTTCTCTTTGGGTCTGGGGTCGTGGGGAGTATTGCTACTAAGGGCCTTCCCCTCTCTCCAGTTTGGACTGTTGAGACCCTCGAGTCCCGGGGTGGGGGCGAGTGGCCGCGGGAGGCCGCACTGGGAGCGGGCCCCCGGGAACGCCGACAGCCCCTCAGGAGAGAGCTGCCGGGGAGCAAGGGCGCCCGGAGTTTGGGGTGTTCTCAGCCTTTCCGGGGTGGCCACGACACAGGCCACTGAGGCACCCAGACTTGGTTGGGCGGGGCCTCTGCCCTGCCACCACTGCTCCTGGCCGTGTGAGGTCCTGGAGCTCAGGGGGGCCCCTGACCCCCCGGTGTGGCAGAACAGCGGCTTCCTGGAGAGGTGCTTCTGATGCCCTTTGGCTGTGTGATGACTCACCCGGGATGAGGCTCAAGCTGACAGAGCGGCCTGTGCTCCCCCGGTCCCGGGGGCCAGTTCGCTGGGCTCAGCGGTGACGAGGCACCTGAGCAGGAGTGCTTTTGGGGGTGAGCAGCGCAGCCCACTGGGCCTGAGGCACATGGGGCTCTGGGGTGGGCTGGGGTCCAAGAAAATAAAAGGATGGAATCAGGGTTGTTGAATACTGAGCTCAAGGCACAGTCAGAGCACAGGAGTGTTTCTGTAATCACTAAAGAACCTCTGACCTTAAGGCTGTTGAGCTGACGCCCTCCCCCTGAGAAAGCATCGCCCCAGAGCTGCCGAGTCCCCGTACAGACCCAGCGACATCCTCTCCCCAGGCCTGTCTGGGAAAGCTAAGGCCTGGCTGGGACAGAGGCCGGGGCCAGTGCCGGGAGGAGCCCCAGGGAGCCCGGCCGCCCGAGAGCGCTGGTGCGGACGCTGAGCAGAGGCCACCCCGCCCCTTGGTAGAAGGCCTCTCAGTGGCCTCACCTGATGCGGTTACTTTGCAAGAGGCGCCGGCTTCCATCATCTCCACCTCTACCTCCCCTCCTGCTTCCAAACCTGCAATCAGAGCCAGATCCTCGCACGTCCCAGGGGTCTGAGCACAAACCTGATTTGGGAAAAGGAGGCTTAACATCAAGGTTTACAGGGTTTGTCACTTATATTCTCAGGAGACGGGGATGCACAGGACTTTTTGTGCAAGTCCTGGGCCGGGAAGAAGGAACATCACGTGGACTGGACTGAATCTTTCATGATGTGTGCAGTTACAAGGAATTAAGATCCAGTATTTTAGCTCGAGAAGCTAGAAGTGTCTCTCCCTTTTTTCCTGGTTGGTTGATGGAAACCTGAGCTCAAAGTTGCCCACTGGCTGTGGGGCAGTTGCTGGACAGGCCGGGTATAATGTAGAAGGAGAAATCTGAAGCAAGGAAGGACGAACCATGCATTCCCCAGCGCTGGCCCCGGGAAGGCTGCAAGGGCTCCGGTCACCAGGCCCTGAGGGCTGAGGGCAGGCAGAGTGCGGGCGACCAGGGACGGCACAGAGGCTGTGCTCTGCAGGCGGAGCAAGCCGGGGCGCCGAGACTGAACAGGCATCTGGACGGCGTGAGGGTGACAGCCGCCGCTGAGCAGGGCCACTAGTGCAACAGAAAAATGGGCGCCGTCAAACCCAAGGCTGGTTAGAACCAGTAAGTAACCTAAGAGCCAGTTCTTGGAGTACAAAATCACCATGAAATAGAAACTTCTAGAAAACTGAATCAAGAAAAGAAGAGAATTAAAATATACAGAAAAAATAAGAGGAATACATCACAGATACAGAAAACTTGTTTATAGTTATGAGGCCACTTTGATGAACACTCAGGGAATAAATAAAGCCTGGTTTAAAACAGATGATTTTCTAAGAAACTATTAATTATAGTTATAACAGATACCTGAAGAGTTTCAAAGATCTAAGTACACCAGAAGTCAGCAAGCCTGAGCAATTTCATAAGAATACTCTACATTTCAAGAAAAGGGTGACTCCAACACTGTGTAAAGTGCTCCAGAATACAGAAAACTAAGGAAAATTTCCCATCTTAAAATATTTCTTAAACAACATTGACTCCAAAACTCCAAAAAATATAGCACAATATTATGAAATTACAGACCAATCTCACTAATACCAAAGCTAAAATGTTAGTAAACAGGATTAAAAATATCATACTCTAAAACCAAATGCGATTTATTTATGGATTACAAAGATGGTTCATTATCAGAAATGATTTTAACACAATTCATCATATTAATAAATCAGAAGACAGGAGTCATGTCAATGTCTCCTCAGATGCTTGAAGAGGCCTTTGATAGAATTTAATGTATGTGTTCTTTAGTCGAGGTAAAATTTACATGCAGTTGATTCAATGCAATCCCTATCAAAATACCAACAGCATTCTTCAATGAACTAAAACAAATAGTTCTGAAATTCATATTGAATCACAAAAGACCCCGAATAGCCAAAGCAATCCTCAGAAGGAAGAACAAAGCTGGGGGGATTATGCTCCCCAACTTCAAGCTCTACTATAAAGCCACAGTAATCAAGACAATTTGGTACTGGCACAAGAACAGAGCCACAGACCAATGGATCAGACTAGAGAGCCCAGATACAAACCCACACATATATGGCCAGTTAATATATGATAAAGGAGCCATGGATATACAATGGGGAAATGACAGGCTCTTCAACAGCTGGTGTTGGCAAAACTGGACAGCTACATGTAGGAGAATGAAACTGGATTATTGTCTGACTCCATACACAAAATAAACTCAAAATGGATCAAACATCTGAATGTAACTCATGAAACCATAAAATACTCAGAAGAAAACATAGTAAAAAATCTCTTGAATATAAACATGAGCAACTTCTTCATGAACATATCTCCCCGGGCAAGGGAAACAAAAGCAAAAATGAACAAGTGGGACTATATTAAGCTGAAAAGCTTCTGTACAGCAAAGGACACCATCAATAGAACAAAAAGGCATCCTACAGCATGGGAGAATATATTCATAAATGACAGATCTGAAAAGGGTTGACATAAAAAATATATAAAGAGCTCACACACCTCAACAAACAAAAAGCAAATAATCCAATTAAAAAATGGGCAGAGGAGCTGAACAGACAGTTCTCCAAAGAAGGAATTCAGATGGCCAACAGACACATGAAAAGATGCTCCACATCGCTTGTCATCAGAGAAATGCAAATTAAAACCACAATGAGGTATCACCTCACACCAGTAAGGATGGCCACCATCCAAAATACAAAGAACGACAAATGTTGGCGAGGATGTGGAGAAAGGGGAACCCTCCTACACTGCTGGTGGGAATGTAAATTAGTTCAACCATTGTGGAAAACAGTATGGAGGTTCCTCAAAATGCTCAAAATAGAAATACCATTTGACCCAGGAATTCCACTTCTAGGGATTTACCCTAAGAATGCAGCACTCAAGTTTGAAAAAGACAGATGCACCCCTTTGTTTATCACAGCACTATTTACAATGGCCAAGGTATGGAAGCAACCTAAGTGCCCATCAGTAGATGAATGGATAAAGAAGAGGTGGTACATATACACAATGGAATATTATTCATCCATATAAAGAAAAGAAATCCTCCCATTTGCAACAACATGGATGGAGCTAGAGGGTATTATGCTCAGTGAAATAAGCCAGGCGGAGAAAGACAAGTACCAAATGATTTCACTCACCTGTGGAGCATAAGAACAAAGGAAAACTGAAGGAACAAAACAGCATCAGACTCAGACTCACAGACTCCAAGAAGGGACTAGTGGTTACCAAAGGGAAGGAGGTGGAGAGGGAGGGAGAAGGAGATTAAAGGGCATTATGATTAGCACACATACCGTAGGTGGGTCACAGGGAAGGCGGTATAGCACAGAGAAGACAAGTAGTGACTCTATAGCATCTTACTACGCTGATGGACAGCGACTACAATGGGGTGTTGGGGGGACTTGATAATATGGGTGAATGTAGATACCACAATGTTGCTTATGTGAAACCTTTGTAAGATTGTATACCAATGATACCTTAATTTAAAAAAGAAAAAATTTACATGCAGTCAAGTGGACAGGTTCTTAAAACTTTTAAAACAATCTTAAACCCACAGAAAAATTTCAGTTTTTTTTCAGTGAACTGTTTCAGAGGAAGTCACTGACCCCCACATGCTTTATCATGAAGTTCCTGCAAGCAAGGATATTCTCCCAAGAATCAGAGCACACTGCCCAAATCCGGAAACTCAAACCCATGTGGCCATGCCATGTAACCCTGCAGCCCGGCCCTTGTACTCCGTGGGCACTTCATTATTGTCTGGCAAATAAGGTATTGCAAGCACATCCTATACTCACCCCAGCCCAACCCAGGAATGGTATTTCAGCATGCACACCTGCAATGTACAATTCAACAAAATTTGACAAAAGCACACAGCCCGTAACCAATGCCTCCAATCAGAATATAGGGTGTTTCCATCACCCCGAAAGTTACTTTGCCCCGTGAAGGTTCTTCCTACCCCATGGCAGCCAAGGTTCTGATGTCTGTCTCCAGGGGTTCATTTGGTCTGTTCTTCATTTGAACAGAATCATAAAGCACACGTGTTTTTTTTGCCTGGCATTTTTTTACTCAGTCTAATGTTTTTGAGAGCCGTCCGTGCAGTGGTACATGTCAGTAATTCATTCTTGTTTACACTGAGGAGTGTTTCAGGAGGTGACTGCATCACGGTTTCCTTATCAAGTCTCCTGTTCATGAACATTTAGATTCTTTCCGGGTTCTGGCTATTATGGAAAAAGCTGCTATAACCATTCTGGTACAAATTGTTTGCAGTCGTATGTCTTCATTTATCTTGGAAAAGTAACTGAGGGTGGCCTTTCTGGGCCCAGGGGTGGTGGGAATGTAGCTGCAAAGAGTTTTGCAAAGCGGTGCCCCTGTTCCATGCTGGGCGGCCAGGCACGAGCTCCGTGAGCCCGTGACGTCCCCTGGGAGGGAACACCTGAGTCTTCGGTGTCGACCGTGTTCCATTTTAGTTATTCACGTGGATGGAAAGAGGTATCTGGTCGCGGTGGTAGCTGCCTTTTCCTTATCTTTTGTTGTCGGCCGTTTGGCTACGAAGGGCCTGGTGTGGCTCTAACGGAGTTTGGGTACGCCGAACTGACCGCACCTCAGGTTGATTCTCCAAATTTGGGGAATTTTCAGCCATTATTTCTTCAAAAATCTTTCCTGCCCTATTCCATCTCTCCTCTCCTCCTAGGACCCTGTACATGTGTTGGACCTCTTGACATTGTCCCAGAGGTCACTTTATCTCTGATGATCTTTTTTTAATATGTTTCTTTCTGTTCTTCTCTTTATCCTCACTGGCACTTGCTCCTGCAAGTGTCCATCTATTGGTCAGCATGTTCAGAGATGTTTTCTTCACTTCAGATATTGTCTTAGGCTTAGAATCTCTGCTTAGTCCTGTTTTATAGTTCCCATTTCTCTGTTGAGAAATTTGTTTCCTCGCGTGTTCATTTGCTCCTATTTATCATATTTATAATGGCTGTTTTACAGTCGTTAAATTTGCATAAATCTGTCACCTGAGGATCTGTTTCTATGGACATTTTCCCCTTTGATCATGGGACCTCTTTATATGTTTCTTGCATCTGGCAGTTGTTGATTACAGGCTGGACATTGTTGTCGTTCTACTGAAAGGAGTATAAATAAATGATGCTGTCTTCTTTTCAAAGATGTTGTTTTGTTCTGGATGGTGGATCTTCTAGTCACGTCAGGCTTGGCTGGGTGCTTTAGAAAGGTGAATCTGTTTCAGGTTTGTTCTGAGTCCTCGGTTTTGGCCCCTAAGCTGGAGTATAAGTCTTATTCCTACGCCCTGGCCTTTCTGGGGTGATCAGAAATGAGATGCCCAGTGAGGATTCTCCACTCTAGCTGGGCAAGCATGACAGTGCCACCCAGCACTGCACCACAGGTGCTCTCTGCATGTCAGCTCTGTGCCCCACAGGGGCCACTTCCGCTGGGCCTTATGGAGGACTTCCTGCTCACATTCAGCCTGGCCCCCAGCTGAGGATCTGAGGAGAACCTCCAGGCAGGCTTACTGTGATATTATGATTTACAATAAGAAATATGTATTTGGTTTTGTCCCCATTCCTGACACAGTGCTTTGGGATTTTCCTATGATAAAAGCATTAGAGATGTCTTTCGTTATAGGAACAAGGCAACTTTTGGAAGCCATTTAAAGACGGGGGCTGGTTGCCAGGGGAGCAGCCATGTGATTAGGGGGTTGGAACTCTCAGTCCCAACCCCTGACCTCTGGGGACAGGAGAGGGGCTGAGTCCATCGCCAATGGTCAGTGATTCAGTCAAGCAGGTCTATGTAATGAAGCTTCCACAAAAACCCACAAACATGGGGTCAAAGACTTCCAAGTGGGTGAACCAGAACGCACCCACGTGCTACTGTGCCCAGACCTCGTGGGGATGGAAGTTCAGGGCCTCACCCTGCGTGTCTCTTCATCTGGCTGTTGACTTGTATGCTTTAGCATCCTTTGTAATAAACTGGTAATCTAGTGAGTAAACTGGTTTCTCTGAGTTCTGTGAGCCACACTAGCAAGTTCATCAATCCCTAAATCCAAGGGGGTCGTGGGAGCCTCTGATCTGGAACCGGTTGGTCAGAAGCACAGGAGACAACCTGGACTTTTGATTGGCCTCTGAAGATGGGGGAGCAGTCTTGTGGGCCTGTTTCCTGTACCTGCGGCGTCTGATGCTGTTTCCAGGTGGACGGGGTCAGGCTGTGTTTAACTGTAGGACACCCAGCTGGTGTCTGAGCAGCCCCCCAGGGGACGTGGTGTCAGACTCGCACTGCTTAGCCCCCAGCATGCAGCTCGCCCTGGTCTGGGCCCGCTCTGTGCCAGCTGCCCCAGCAGCCCGCTGGTCTCTGCCTCCTGCTAGCGAGGCTGCAGACCTGTTCCAGCTCCACCTCTCTGTACTGGGAAGGAAACCCGGGGTAAAAACCAGGGCCGGTGCAGGACTCCCTCAGACACTGCCCTTCTCTCGAGGGTCACAGACTTACTCTGCCTGATGTCCAATTCCTGTAAAGAATCACTGTGTACATTGGCCCCGTTTTATAGCTGTTGACGGCAGGAGGGCAAGTATGACTCAGTCACAGGAGCATGGCCAGCACCAACACGCACTGCTGATTGAGCTCCTCAATAGGATCTACACTTTACATGAACCCCAAGCCACCCCCACAGCAAGTGGGGGAGGGGAACGGGAGCATCCTGTCAAGGTACAATATCAGGGAGCTTGTCTTCTATTATCACTGCCCCTTAATACTTTTGCAACTGAGAAGGAAAATGAGGTATAAAAATCGCAAGGAGGAAATACGGTATCACTTTTTGCAGATGATTTGATTAAATCCCTGGGACATCCAAAGGGATAGATTTAAAATCTGTTACAGACAATATTTCGGTACTGTGGCTGGGACAAGAGCAACACAGTCGTTATGCGTGATCTATGCAACAGACAGCTTGTTTGCAGGAGAAACGTGACAGGAGAAGAGGTCCCCGTGACCACAGCACGGGAAGATCACAGCACCCGGGAGAGGAGACTGTGCATCGTGGAGACGGCTGCTGGGGTTCATCCTGCATGGGGGTCTCACGCGTGTGCAATGGAGGATATGTGAGGTTTGTCCGCTCTGCGTTGTCTGTAACACGGGAAACATCTAGGCCAACAGGCCAGGTACATGAACCGTGGAAATGAACAGCAGTGGTGTGCCACTGTGAACCAGGGGCGCAGCTCTGCGGGCCCCGAAGCAGGACCGTCGCCAAGATGCCAAGATGGGTGGGTAAGTGAACATCGGGGTGCTGAGGGAACAGCACTCAGTCATTTGTGAGACATGGTTTGGTTTAAGTAAAAGAAAACCTAAGTTAGCAACGTCAGCAGGCAAGGGTTGTATTCCACACAGAGGCCCAGAGGAGGAGGTCCCAGCACGGGCTGGGTGCACCTTCTCGGGCTTCCTCCTCCATCCCGCCCTGGCAGCAGGCGGCATCTTCCCTCGGCCTCGCTGCCTCATAGTCACAAGATGCTGCCTCACCTCCCCGATCACGGCAGCGTTCATGTCCAGAAGAAAGGGGACGAGAAAGAGGCAGGGCCAGCCAGCCTCGTCCGTGTCACTGCCCAGGGAAAAGCCAATGTTTCCCAGCGCTCATCCGGCAGGTGCTGCTGGGTCCGCCGAGGCTCCAGGCAGCACGGGGGGCCGGGAAACGGAGCCCTGGACGGAAGGACGGTGAGGCCTCCGGGATCGGGGAGCGTGGCCATACCTGGGATGCCTTCAAAGGACACGGGAGGAACTGGCAACCCCACTTGGCTCTCTGGAAGGGAGACGGCGTCTGGACGCAGAGGGCATTCTTTATTCTCTGACTTCAGTACCTGTGCACTTATTACCTGCTCAGGAAATAAATAAAATATAAATTTCCACAAAGAAACCAGTAACAAAAATATGGCCTTAAAAATGCTATATTCAGAAACTTTTCTAAAAAAGTACTAATGAACATTTGGTTTAAAGAGGAATTCATTATGAAGCACTTAGAATTGAATAGTAATGGAACCCCTACAAGTTAGAATTAGTGGAACACATTTAAAACAATATTAGAGACAAGTGGATACCTTTGGATGTTTATCTGGAAATAAGAAAGGCTAAAAACAAGTTGACCAAGTCAAGACCCTATAAAAATTGCACAGAATAAGTCCAAAGACACAGAGAAGAAGGAAATAATGAAGGTGTAAATGAACGACAGCACCAAAACAAAAATCAGAAGTGAGGAACAAAATAAAATCTGGCTCTCTAAGAAGTTTATTTCAAGACCAATTAAGAGAGGGGGGATCAGAAACAAAACATAGGACAAAGTGGGAAATAACTATAGCTATATAGCATTATTTTAAATGGAGAAGATGTTTTTTTTTAAAGTATACACCAATACATTTGAAAACCTAGGCAAAATGCGTAGATTTATAGAAAATTAAAAATACTAAAATTGGGACAAAAATAAATAGAAAACCACAAGAGTTTAATAAACATTAAAAAAATTAAAATAGTAACCAAACCTCTCCTGCAGTGCACACACACACTCACTCACACACACACTCCCTCTCCCCAAAGCCCCCAGTCCAGGTGTCACAGGTTAGACATACCAATCCCTGGGGGAACAGATAACCCATAAGATGTATAAATTGTTCCAGAAAAAGAGAAATAGAGGGAAGGTGGTCCAATGCATTTAATCAAGTTAGTGTAGAGTTAGAAAAGGAAGCACAAGAGCACAAGATAAGTAAATTCTCAACCAGGTTTATTTTGGGGCATGAATTTCTAAACTCTTAAAGTATTAACTAACTGAAATCCAACACATTTTGCAGTCACATAAGTTCATCTCAGGAACACAAGGATAGTTCAAATCAGAAATTTTAACACAGCAGTTCACCAAGTTGAAGAAAAGTAACATAATTCTTGCATCAATGCATATTAAAGAATTTAATAAAGTATAATACATGCTCATGATTAAAAAAAAAAACTTAGAAAATAAGAACTAGAGGGAATCTTCCTGAGTTGAGAAGGGCCATCTCCCTCAAACCAACAGAAGGCATAAGAGAAACAAGTTACATGCATTTCCTTTAAGGTTAGAAACAGCATAGGGTGTTTGTTCTCATAGTTACTGTCCAGTATTATTCTGGATGTCCTGGCCAATGCAATAAGACAAGTAAAAGAAATCAGTAATTTCAGAACTAGAGGGAGGGAGACAGAATTGTATCATGTATTTTCAGATGACATGATTTACACTGAAATGCCAGAACAGTCAACAGATTATCAGTACCAATCTGAGTTCAACAGAGTTGCCCAATACAAAAGTCAATAGCCTTTAAGTCACTAAAAAAAAAAAAAAAAAGGGAAAAATATTACTTTCAAAAGGAACAAAAATTATAAAATATTCAGGTATTAATTTTGGAACCCACAAGTCCTTTATAGGGGGAGGAAATCCTGAAACATCTTTCCAGGCCTTAACAGAAGACTGGAGTAGATGACCTCTTTCTGCCACATTTCTGGGTGGAGACCCCTGTGCCTTAGCCATTCTTGTTGGTTCTAGTGCCCACATTCCTGTGGGTTTAGAGGCCTGCAGGAGGCTCTGAGCAGCAGGTGGGTCTCTGGGTCTGCCTTAGACCCCAGCTGGACCCCAGTACCAGCATCCATGGGCTGGGCCCCGGCCCTCCCAATCCACTGTGCTGGGAGCTGGCCTTCCCAAGGCTGCCCCTCCCATGCTGGGCTTTGTGGCTCCAGGGACAAGACGCCCTGGCCCCTCTACCCCACACAGTTGGTCATGGGTCAGTGGGCTCTGTTGGCTTTGTCTGTTCAGCCCTCCATGGCTTGAGCTCCTGAGAGAGACATATGGTGACCAGGCCTGCCTGAGCTCTTCCCAGCCCACTGGGCCAGGAATGCCAGGGCATGCTAGAGCATGCCCATGTCCACAGCCTGGCTCAGCTGAGCTGCTGTGTGTGTGTGTGTATGGTGGGTGTTGGGTGCCTGGGGATGGGCCCTGCAGGATATTGGAGTCAGTTCCTCCCTGAGCCTGGAGGGCAAGGGGGCCGGGGCCCGGAAGGCCTTGAACTTTCAGGGGCACTGGTGGGTGGCATGCCAGGGGATGGTCTCTTGTGCTCAGCCACCTGGACCCTGGACTTGCTTCATGATACCAAGGTGGTCACTAAAGCTCCCTGTGATGCTGCATCCCACCCATGAGCCCTGGCCTTGGCCAAGGGTCCCATTCTGCAGGCCTGTGGTGAGGTTTCTCCCTGCCAAACTGGGGGACACAGAGTCTGACCTGGGCTCGGGGATGGGATGTGAAGATGTCGCAGGCCCTGGGCAGACCAGAGAGGCAAGGGCTGCCCAGTGACCCAGACACAGCCTGGGTGGGCGAGGGTCAGCCTCTGACTGCCACAGGGTAGGGAGGAGGTATGGGGCTGTGGGGGGAGCATGGGGAGGCACAGAGGAGGGGCAGCAGTAGGGCAATTTGCTTGAGTTCCAGCACTGGGGGTGGACACAAGAGTAGGGGGTCTGCAAATAGCTGAGAAGGGACAGGGTAGGGTGGATGAGCAGGACTCCATGGGAGCTTGGGTTTGATTTTGAGGGCACTGGGGAGCCACAGTGGGCGTTAAAGCAGGGGAGGGGCAGGTCAGATGTGTGCTGGAGATGTCTCTTGGCAGCCAGCTGGGATGGAGGTGGGATGCAGCTGGAACAGCTCAGCAAAGGGGGAGGTAGGGAGGGGTGGACTGCGGTTTTAGGAGGTTGGACTGATGGGGGAGGGAGGAGAAGGGGTGACTCCCTGTGAAGGAGGTGGGGCTGTTGAATGATGGCGCCTGTGGGTGGTATCAGGGCAGGGTCCAGAGGCCAGCTGGCACCCCACTGGAGATCAGGAGTTGGGGCTGGGGAGGGAGGGCAGAGGTGCTGGCACAGAAGGAGACCAGAGCTGGGGGCGTCATGAGTCACCCATCAGGGGGTGTGTCAGGTCCCAGTGGCAGTCAAGAGGGTCAGGGAGAGGGCCGGAGGAAGACCATGTACCCGTAATGGTCCAGCTGTGTTAAGTTGGCACAACTCCTGGGCCAGCAGCTAATGATCAGTCTCGACTCAATGCTAGAAATCTGTCTTAATGACTCAAAATGCAAACAGTGATGGACAGTGATTTTTCACTGCGGAATTCTCTAACCAGAAATCTGGAAACCACCTTAATATGCAACAGAGAGGATTTATTAAGGAAGCATTGGCCTAACCTGAAAGATGGATCGTTCCCCAACACTGCATATCATGCTTTCCCCAGGTCTGTGGGGTGACCTTTAACACGCACACCCGACCACGGCTGCTCCCCCGCTCAAACGCCTCCCACGGCTCCCCACTGCCCTCTGAGCACTTCCTGCCTCTCGCCCCTCCATGCCCCCACCGTGCTCATACTCGCGCGCAGCACCTCTCAGCTATCAAGTCCCCCTGGGGAGTGTGGCTGCGTCCAGTGCCCAGCCTGGGCGGGGGGCTGGTGGGGGGGTGTCAGGGCTGGCAGCTGAGCGCTGGGAGGAAGCCGCCCAGCACAGCGAGCCCCCCGCCCGGCTCATGCCCGGGGCCCCGCCCACCAGGGCCCCTGGCGCTCTCCTGCGCCCTGCCCAGCTGCTGCTGGCCCCTGGCTCTCCCTGCCTCTTGAAGGCGGAGAGGTGCAGCCCCGGCAGGACGCGGGCCGGAGCGGGGGTGGGGGGCTCAGGGAAGGAATGGGGGCGGGCTGGAGGCGGGGCGCGCGAGCGCGGACACCGGCTACCGCGGGCCCCCCAGGCCCGGTCCGCAGCGGCTCCCGCTCCGACCTTCGTCCCTCCCACCCCGCCCGCAGCGCGCTGCGCGGACCTGCGGCTCCTCGGCCCACACGGGCCGCCGCACCTCCGCCTCTTTGCCCCCGCCGTGCCCCCTGCCCGGGCCGCGGGCCGGGAAGCGCCGAGACAGGCTCCCCGCGCTCCGCCGCGCCTGCCCCCGCCGGCAGCCGCCTGGCCCGGCGGCCTCGCCTCCCTCCTTCGCCCCGCGCGGCCCCGGCCCTCCCGGGACCGGCAGGGCCCCCTCCCTGCGGGCCCGGGTCCACGCCTGCTGCGGCCCGGCGGTGGGCACGGCCGCGGGGCGCGGCCGTCGGAGGGGCGCCAGGAGGGGCTCGCCCCCTCCCCGGGGTCCTCAGCCCTCCTGCGGACCCGCCCGCAGCCAGGAATGCGCGCGGGCCGGGGGCGGCGCTGGAGCGAGGCTGGGCGCCGGGCCCGCCGCGACACGCTCGGGACGCGGCGCACAAAGGCGCGCTCTGCGCCCCGCCCCGAGGCGTCCGGCCCTCGTCCCGTCCCCCCGCCGCGCCCGCCCCCGCGCGGGCCAAGTGCTCGGCCGCATCGCGGGGCACGCCCGGCTCCGCGTGGGCCCCGCCACTCTCCGTCTTCCCACCTCGCGCGGAGGCCTTGCTTGGGAACGCGTTCCTGCACCCAAGGGGCCATGCGTGCCCCCTCCTCCAGGAAGCGCTCCTGGCTGCCCCGTCCTCACGGGCCCGCCCCTCATCCCCCTGTGTGCGCACTGACTGCCCGGCCTGGCTCCCCCTATGTCCGCAGAGGGAGGCGCCCCATTGGGAAAGGACAGTCTCTGGCAGACCCGCGGCCTGGCAGAGGCTGGGGGCGAGGACAGGGTGGCCAGGAGAGCAGAATGGGAGCTGTGCCTGAGAATTCCCCAGGATGGCTCCCTGAGGGCCAGCGCCCTGCCTGGGGCCGGAGTCCGCCTCCCCCCGAGCCCCTGGCCAGCGGCTGTGGAGGTGTTGGGGGCCCTGTGGCTGTGGATGGAGCAGGTCTCTGGCCCTCGGCCCCACCAGCCTCGGCGGGCTGTGTGCGCTCATTGCTGTCGTTTCCATCAAGCCGAAGGGGAAAGGGGGGGACAGCACTGGCTGAGTGGCAGAGCAGAGCCAGGCTTCCTCCTGGAACGCCCCGCCTCTCGGGGCTCCAATTGAGACCCCTCTGACACCGTTCCCGCTGGGGATCTTCAGACTCGGACTCCCTAACCTAGGCTCAGGGGGTGGCCCTTGTCCCAGGGTCAGTGGCACCTGGACACAGGATAGGCGACTCACATACGCCGATGGGTGGGCATCTGTCACCAGCCCAGGCTGTGGCCGGTAGGAGACGCTGGGGGTTTGCAGCCCTGGATGTGCTGGCTGGCCACACATCCTGTGGGCAGAGCTGAGGCCCATGGCGTCCTGGGGTCCCTCCTGATCCTGGGTGGTCCAAGTGCCTGACAGGCCCCAGGCACCCCAAAGGCCTCGGCAGGTCAGCTCTGGCCAGGGGATCTGGGGGTGCAGGGCAAGCAGGACAGCCTGGGCTGGGGCCGGGCTGGTGCTGCAGAGGCCCAGGCCGAAGGAGGGGAGGGGCCGGGACCACCACCCAGCCGGTGAAGGGTCTCAGGAACTCATGGGGCGCCCGGGAGCTGGGGTTCGAGGCCTGGGGGAGCAAAGGTGTGAGACAGCCCCCAGCAGGCCCCTCCCTGCCTCTCCTGTGGCCTCACTGGCAAGGCCTGGGCGCGCCCGGCTCCCTGGAGTTGGCAGGGATCAAAGGGCGGAAAGCCCTCGCCCACTGAGACAGGAATCCATGGCCCCGGGGGGACGGAATCCACAGCTACATTCCAGGTGCCATGGTTGCCACAGGTGAGGGTGAGGCAGGGCTGGGGTGCCAAGACCGGCACCAACAACACTGCTGCCAGTGCCCCGGCAGGCGGCACCCTCTGCCTGGCCTGGGCTGTGGCCTTTACCCTTTCTGCCTTCCCTTCAAGGCCTCAGCAGGGCCAAAGCAGGGTGCACATTGCCAGGAGGTGGGGGGCTCCCTGAGGAGGGTGGGGTCTTGGTCTCAGCCGCTCACACCAGCGGGCTGGTGACCCTCGCTATCCAGGGATGCAGCCCTGACCCCCACGGGCCCTCTGTGCTGGCAGCCGGCCTCATCTGTGTTGTCTACAGAGGCTGCAGGGGGGAAGGGGTATTGGGTGGGCCACCGCCGGGAGGGGTCACGTGGAGCAGCAGGCTCCTGGCACACTCCCATGTGCTCACGCATGCACAGACAGCCTGCGGCAACTCGCTCTCTGGCAGGCAGGAAGCCCAGAATCTTCCAGGGGTGGTCTCCCCACTACTGCCCAGAGCAGGGGGGACCCAGCCCTGCAGCCTCCCACCCCATGGGCACAAGGCTACTGGCCT
The DNA here is from genome assembly GCF_030020395.1 of Manis pentadactyla. Taxonomy (NCBI): domain Eukaryota; kingdom Metazoa; phylum Chordata; class Mammalia; order Pholidota; family Manidae; genus Manis; species Manis pentadactyla. The sequence goes on from NC_080029.1 coordinate 1,086,990, forward strand.
GCTGAGAGGCAGCATTCAGGGACCCCAGGCTGGGTGGGTGGAGCCCTGCTCCTTCAGAGCAGAGAGCAGCCAGGCATGGGCTGCAGCCAGCATCTGGCTCTGTCCAGTAACTGGCCCTGCCCAGCATGGCAATGCCCTTCCACCCCCACCTAACAGGTGGGGAAATAGAGGCCAGAGAGGTCGGGTGACTTTCCCAAAGTCACACAGTAAGTTGGAAGCAACACAGCAGATTCAAGGTGGATGTGGGAGACATCGCAGACCCACCCTTACAGTCTCAAGAGTGGGGACTTACAGTCCCCTCCCTGACTTCAGTGTCCTCACCTGGGACATAGGGTCACAGCAACCACCTGGCAGAGTTCTCAAGAAGCCCAGAAGGTGCCAGCCAGTGGCAGTCCCTTCTGCCTTCAGGCCCCACTTGCAGCTCTCAGGTAAGGGGAGCAGATGCACCCTAATGCCGCATCTGAAACACGTTGCCCCCTGGTGGCCACTGATAGCGTGAGACGCCTGTCCTCTGCTTTGGTGATGAACAGCGTTTGCCTGAATGGGGTGGAGAGGGCCCACCAGGTGAAGGCGCTGTGGGGGCCAAGGGCAGAAGGGCCGCTGAGCTGGCTCAGGTCCATGCCCGGAGGGCCTGGGGACGGTACTGGTCCCTCGGGGCGTCTCCAGGTCAGGAGCTTGGAGCAGGTCCTGCGGACAGTCTGAAGCTTCTGTGCACCAGGCCCTGGGAAGTGGAGGCCAGCCTTCCGGGATCTCAGCCATCCTGGCACTCCAGGGCCAGGTAGCCTCGGTGGGCCTCCCCTGCTCCTCCACCCTCAGAGGACCACCCTCACCCTAACACGTCCCATGGGGCAGCCACCGCACAGTGGCCTGGGAGGCCCACCGTCTGTGTTTATTGGAGACATAAATGAATGAAAGAATGAGGAGCCTCAGGTAGGCTCCCTGCCCGCCCCAGCCACAGGCACTGTGCTGCCCCTCCTGGTCAGAGCCGGTGGGCTCTGATGGCTGGCACTGCGGTATTGGGGCAGGAGGGACGAGGCCGGGCATGGGCAGGACTCAGGTCATCCCCAAGCCTCCAGAGCACAGAGACAGGGCCAGCAAGGAGCTGGGCAGGGCAAAGGTCACACAGGCACAAGTGGGCCAGGCCAGTCCTCAGGGCCCCTCTGGCCTTTGGGGTAGGGCTGGAACAGGGTTCAGGCTGGGGCCGGGGGCAGTTCCTGCCTGGTCTCTGGGTGCAGGGCGAAAGGACAAGTCTCGGCCTGCAGCCTTGTGGCCCCTGCTCCTTCTGCCAGCACTGCTGTGAGGGGGCGGGGTTGAGTGGCTGGGCAGGCACAGGGGGGTCTGGGAGCAGCTCTGGGCCCTGCTTGGGAAGGCGCATCCAGCTCTTGGGCCAGGGAGAGTATTGAGCACATCCTTGGACTTCTGGTCCCCATGCACGTCCCCAGCTGTCCAGTGTGCCTGCCCAGCAGGACCCTCCCCCTGGGACCGATCGGTCCCGGGCCTCTGCTGAGTGTCCCTGTCCTGGGTGCTTGTGGCGCGTGCTCTGGGGGTGGGGGGCTTCCTGGGGATGGTTGCCGTGGCTGGCTCACTTCCTGTGCTCTGTTGTCAGCGGGTCCCTTTGGCCTGGAGGACGAGCTGGACTGGACATCTGCTTGGACACCGGCCTGCCCGCTGCAGGGGCTGGGCCCACCGCACTCCCAGGACTCCCACATGTCCAAGTGCTCCTTGGCGAGGCGGACTGAAGGGAGAGGAGTGCTGGGCAAACCAGGTGGGGGGCCCAGCGTCCCCAGGAGCACACACACTTGTCTGACACACACACACACATAAACACACGCGCGTGTGAGCCTAGCCATACTTGTGGGCGGGGGAGGGAGAGGTGGGCTGGTCACCTTGCGCCTCTCAGCACCCCTTCAGCGGTTACTAGGCCCCCTTCAGGACATTCGCGTGTCCCCTGAACCCTCCCCAACCGTCCTACCATGAAATAACACCCTTTGCACAATGGGAAAACTGAGGTGCGGGCCACTTGGTGCACGGCCCCGAGGCCGCTGCGGTGAGGAGGCACCTGGAAGGCACAGGGCTGGGCTAACTCCCTGAGCAGGAGGTCCGGGGCACTGCGCCGCCCGGGGAGCAGCCCCCTCCCTACTGCGGGGTCGCTGGCCGCTGGCCCCCCTGGGAATTCCAGGCGCTGGGTCCACGCTCCGCTTCGCGGACTCCCCAGCCCCTCGGCCGGCCGTTCGGGCAGGAGAGCTCGGTTCCCGGAACGGGCCGGGGACCCGCCCCTGCTCCAGAGCTGCTCTGCCTGCGGCCGGCCCCCCTCGGACCCCTTGCTGTCTCCGCGACGCGCTCGCCGTTTCCGCGGGGAGGGGCGGGCACCAGAGGGCTCTGACTGGCGACGGGGGCCTGGGGCACCGCGTTCGCCAGAATTCTCGCCCTCGTGGGAGGTTTGCTCTGCCCGACAGGCAGGTGACGACCCGCAGGCTCACCAACGCCAGCCTGTTTCCGTGCAAAACCCTGCGAGAGTGGGGTCGGCGTCCGGGGGCCTGTCTCTGGAGTTGGGGTGCGAATCCCTGTAGCACCTCGACTTTCCGCATCTGGAAAATGGCAGCAGTAGCTGCGCCTACCGCCCCGGGCTGTTGTGCAGTGGAGAGGCCCCTCCGGCGCCCGTGCGTGCGCGGACCCCAGCACACGCCAAGCGGGCCAGCCCTGCAGGTCCCTGCCCGCCCTGGCTCCCCGGGGGGTGGGGGATGAAGTCCCTCGGGGCGCACAAACCCGAGCCTCCCGCCCGCCCTAGGACCGCCCCGGCGCTGCTTTGCCAGTTGTCTCTACAGGCCCCGGCGCGCTCCGGCCGCCGCGGGTGGGTGTGCGCGCCGCCGCCAGGCTGCCCTGCAGGGTGGCGACGACAATAGAGCAGGCAGGGATGTGGGGGCACAGGGAAGCTCCGGGCCCGGATGGGGTGAGGGAGGGGAGCGGGGGATCTCGGGATCCGCGACGCGGGAGGGCCTCCGGGACCGCAGAGACCCCCGACCCTCTCCCGCTGCACACCCCGTTCACTGCCGGGGAACCCGAGGCTGCAGATCTGCAGAGCGTCTGGCTGGGTAGGGGTCTGTGGCTGAGGAAGCCGTCCCTGCGCACCGGGTGCTGAGGGGTTCCCCCTCCCCACGGGCTGCTGGAGGAATGCTGGCGGCTCTTGGGGAGAAGCAAGCCCTGAGTGCAGGCTGAGCCTGTGCGCCACCCCCACCTTCCCATGCCCCTCACTGTCCACTGCTCCGCAGAGGCGCTGGGCTGAAAGGAGGGGATGTGCCCACATCCACCCAGACGCCAGAAGCTAGGACCAGAGCGGCACTGGAGCAACAGCCTCCCACTGACCTCAGCGACCCTAAATCGAAGGCGTGAGCGATCCCCAGAGCAACCCCCAGAGCGAGCCGTGTGCATGCAGGGTGGACACTGGCCACAGGGCGGCAGGGCCGCGCTGGGAGGCGCGGCTGCGGGAGCTGAGCGGACATTCTTAGGTGGGCTGGCTTCTGGCCTGCCCGCCCCTTCCTGGGGGTGCCTGGTGGGAGCACAGATGGGGACCCAGGCCCCTGGCACCACGCCTCATCATGGAGTCCCTGTGAGGGAGAAGCAGGGAGGTTTGAGGGCTATGCAGAAGGAACTTGAGGTCCCCCTATGTCTGCCTCTTTGGGGGGACCTGAAGCGAGTTGCTCCGTCTCCCTGTGCCTCTGTCCCCGGTACGGACACGAGAGGAATGCAGCAGTGAGAGGGTTCCCAGGCTGAGGGTCCTCCTCGCCCTAGGAGGTGGGACCCCTGAGGAGGTGGAAGGCTGGGCTGGAAGAGGGGAGGCTGGGGGAGTGGCTGGGCCAGGAGAGGGTCATCTGGGACCAGAGGCCCCTGAGCAGAGCCTGGGGCCAGCCGTGGGACCTGGGGCTGGGTGGCTGGGAGGGCACGTCTCCCACCAGGGCCTGGCCACTCTGAGATGGGGTGCCACTGGGCACATCCTGGCCGGCTGGCCCCAGCGGGTTTGCGCCGTAGGGCCTGGCTGGCCTGCATGCTGTCTCTCCTGCCCAGGGGCTGGGGCTTTGCAGGCATGTGGGCCAGGAGGCCCCTGGGAGGGATCTGGGGACTGGGAGGCCCAGGAGCTGGCTGCCGAGGACTCTGCCCCTCCCTGTGCCCGCAGGAGCCTGGCTCAGCACAGGAGACCTATGCCTCAGGTCGGCTGTGGCTGCCTTCTGCCCACCAGGGAAACCCTGTCCCCAGCATCCTTCCCTGCCATGTGATCTGGGGGAAATGTCCGTCAGTGCAGGCAAGGGACCTAGGGGACTCGGGGCGGCTGGAGGATTCTCTGGATCACCGAAATGTCCAGCAGGCGGCAGTGCTGGGGCCATTAGTCATTTGCTCTCAGGGAGACAGAGACAGAGGGAGTGGGGACAACAAGGCTTCCCCACCGAGGCTCACCTGCAGGCACCGGCCTGGGGCCCCCAGTGGGCTTCTCCTCCCTGCACGCCTGCCCACCCAGGGCCCAGCTCCACGGAGGGGGAACGGGTTGGGCTGGACCCCCTTCTCCCAGGTGGCATTGGGAGTCTGCCAGAGCGGGAGGGGCACAAGGCCATCAGTCACTGGGCTTTCCAGCATCAGGCCACCGGCAGAGTGCCTGTGACCTTGGGGCCAGCAGCCTCCCTCCTCTACACACGGGGAAAGGATTAGGGGACTGTGGACGGGGAAAGGGCTGGGGGTCCAGGCCATGCATCCTGCTCATGCTGGTCCCTCCCCTCCTCTTGTGCTGATATTCCTGGGGGGTGCTCCAGGGCCAGGTGGGGGCCAGGGGTGGGAAAATGAGGCCCAGAGCGTGGCAGGTTGTGGGGATATGGAGTTTCACTGTATGATCCTTTAAACTGTGCTGTGCGTTTGCAAATATAATGCAATGTTGGGGAAATTTCTGCATGCAAGCACTGTTACACACACACACACTGCCAAATAACTCAGGAGCTAAAGAAGAGATGGTAATAGAAATTAAAAAAATACCTAGAACTGAATGTTAGTAGAAACACTGCATATCCAGAATTGTGGAGGGCAGGGAAATAGCTACAAATGCTTTCACTGGAAAAGAGGGAAGCCTCAGGGTTTGGCAGCTAAGTCTCCTTAGGAAGTTGGGAGCTGGCATAGAGGAGGGAGGGCCTGCAAGGGGCATGAGGAAATTTGGGGGGCGATGGAAATATTTCATATCTGGGTTGAGCTAACAGCCACCTGGGTGCATTTGTCCAGTCAGACTGCATGTCCCACAGGGGCACATCACACTGTGTGAGTTATCCCTTGATTCTGTAAACCAAACAAAAGGGGAAGTTAGGAAAAACTAGAATGAGCCCAAACAAAGCTGTAAACAGAGAGAAAAGTAAGATTGGAAATCAATGAACTAGAAAACAAAGACACACTAGAGAAGATCAATGAAGACAAAAGTTAGTTCTTAGAAAAAACTAATTGACCAATGGAACAGACCAGCGTCTGGGAATAATAAAATAAAACACATCAAAAAGGAAGGAAAATACACAAATAAATAAATTAACGTGAATCAAAAAGAGGTTATAACTGCAGAATTCAAAGATAATAAGAAGCCCCGACTATCAGAAAATGTTTCAAACCATGTATCAGATAAAGGACCACCACTCAGAATATATAAGGAACTCTCAGAGTTCAAGAGTAGAGAACAAACAACCCAGTACGACTGGTGAGAGATCCGAGCCCAGCACCAGGACAGGCACGCAGAGGACAGCGCAGAGGCCCTCGTCACTGGGCTCTGAGTGCAGGTGAAACCCGCAGGGCAACAGCTGCACAGCCACAGTGACAGCAGAGAGTCACCAAGTGAATGAAATGTCCACGCCACACGCTGACGACAAGGCGAAGCGAAGGGAACCCACACTTCCCACGGTGAGAGTGTCGAGTGAGCGGCCGCAGTGGGAGTTTGGGTGCCAGGTGCATGCCGGGTGATGACCAGGAACCCCCCCTCCCAGGGGTTCACTCAGGGAAAAGGAAACTTAGGTACATGCAAAGGCCCCACACAGATCTGACAACCACTTTATAGTCAGAAAAATCTGGAGACACGCTGGGTGTTCCTTGGCAAATAGAAAACGCACTGCGGCAGGTGCAGGAAGTGGAACTGCTGCACAGCCACGTAAGGGGGCCCTCTGCGTGCTTGCATGGGTGGATTTAAGGGCGCCTCCCGCGGGCAGGCATCAGATGAATAAGCTGTGTAACGCCGTTTGCATGACACACAGGAAAGGGCGAAACCAGAAGAGGGGAAAGGAGCGAGTGGTCGCCCGGATTTGGGTGCGAGGAGGGCTCATGGAGCCCGTCTGTGTCGTGGCCGTGGTGGCCACAGAACTAAACATCAGAGTGAATTTCACTATACGTAAATTCAAACGTTTGAGAATGCAAAAAAAAATTGTTTTTTTCCAGCAAAAATAGATAACAGAATACTGTAAACATCTGGGGCCTTTGTGCAGAATGAGTGTACGAGATTAATTCCCTAGGCAGGTCCCCGTGGAAGCAGGGCGGAGAGGGCTCTGTGCAGACGGCGCACAACAGGCTGTCCACGCGGGCTGACCCTCGGGGAGCAGTAAAAGCAGCCGCAGAAAATGCCATCCAACGAGTGGGAAGAACTAGAGCCCAGAGTCCCGTAAGAACTGAGACTCGAAGGGGCGAAGAGGTGGGGTACACGGTCAACACGGGGAGATCAGCCGCCGTCCTTAGGCTCGCAGTGACAGCACGGACAGAGAATTAGGGGATCTGTTCCATTTTCAATAGCATCAGGAAGTGTCAAGAACAGAAGTAACTTCTCCAGGGAGATGAAGGACTTGTACAGTGAGAACTACGAAGTGCCGCTGAAAGACAGTAAAGTCACAAGTAAACGGAGACGCACCCCGGGCTCAGACGGGAGACTCAGGGCTGCTAAGATCATGCCCACAGGGGCCGCACAGTCACAGCTACCCTATCAAAATCCCGGGGATGTTTTTTGCAGAAATAGAAAAAATCCAACATAAAATTCATATGGAATCTCAAGAGACCCCAAATAACAGAGGGAATCACCCCTCCCAGTGCAGAGACCCACACCTCTCCTTCCCCATCTGCTCAGCAGAGCCCAAGAGCTCCCCGAGTCTCAAGGGCAAAGGACTGGCCCCAGAAAGCCAGGTGGTGTCAGGGAAGGAAGGCGGTCTGGCAGCCAGACGGGCGGGGCCTGATGCCAGTGTCCCAGCTCGGCACAGCCCTTCCTCTCTGCTCCTGAGGGCAGAGGCGGCTCTGCCACCCACACCCCCAGCACCGTGAGTGCTGTGCACACTGTCTCATCCCCCAGGGTCTTGCCCAAACCCTATCTTCCCAGGGGGCCTCCTAGATGACACTGCTGGATGTGGGCTTGCCAAGCACCCCAGGCCCCTCCTGGTTGGCCTGGGGCCCCACAGCACGGCTCCTGCATGTGCCTGTGTGAGTCCAGGCGCGAGTGTGGGCATGTGTGTCTGTGCATGCAGCCAGTTCGTATGTGTGTGTGTATAAAGGCGGGTGAGAAGCTGAGGGGATGCTAGCTGGATTGGGGTGAGGCCCGATCCAGGGGGTGGGGGGGACCGGGCCCACCCTCCACCCTCCACCCTCCGCCCTCTGCCCTGGAAGGAAGCCCCAGGGGACAGGCAACGGGTGTGGAGCCTGCAGGTGAAGTCAGGATGTGGAGACAGCTCCGGCCTCCTGACCCGGGTTCTCTGAGGTGGCAGGAGCTTCTCCGCTGAGCCCATCGGATCCAAGCAGAGCCTCCTCAGCCGGTCAGCTGCACCTGCCACTTGCCCTCTGGTCTGGCCCCACACCTCCCTGGGCAGGGCCAGCCTTGTGTGGCCTCTGAGGCCCTGGCTCCCTTCTGGCCCTCAGCCCCTCGGTGCCCCGGGCACGGCCGTCCGCTTGGCAGGGCCCGGGTCTCCCAGCTCCCTCTCCCATTGGTACCCAGCGGGCCCACCCCCGGCCCCCCACCGCCTTACCTCTTCTGTCTCGTGCCCCAGCCACCCTCAGTGCTCTTGTCCCCACCCTCGCCCTGCCCGGCACAGCAGCACGTGGCCTGAGCTCGGCTGCCCCTCCTGGAACGGCGCGCCCGGCTTGCCAGCCCCGGGAGGTGAGCGGCACAGTGCCGGCCCCTGCCTTCCTGGGGTTCCGGGGGAGGACCCCTCCCGCCCCAGCCCTGCACCAGCCTCTCCCAGTCTCGCACCTGTCCAGGCCCCAGGTCCTGCTCAGGGCTTCCACCACACCCTGGGATTGCGGCCACACTCCCGTGCCCACTGTGGTCTCTCTCCAGTGCCTGCTGAAGTGAGGATCCCCCTCCTCAGGCCGTGGGCTTCTGGAGGGCCTGAGCTCCCCCAGCCAGCCAGGGGCTGCCCGCCCTCGTCCCCCCAGCCTGGCAGCCTGGGGCCCACACCCTGGCTGTTACCCAAGCTGCAGGCACTGAGGCTGGCTGGACCCCAGCCCCCTGCAGAGGAAGCCAGATTGCTTCCAGCAGTGAGCGGTGTTTCTCCCCACGGACTGCTGTCTGTCTGGGGAGGGCTGTGGGCGGGAAGGGGCCGGCTGCAGCTCCGCCCTGGCATCCTCTCCCGGGGCCACTTCCGCCTTCCCCTTCACCGGTGGGGCCCCCAGGTGGGGCTGCCGAGCTGCCCAGGCCTTGGCTGCGCTGGGAGTCTGCACCTCGGGGCTCCCCCTTCCCCTGCCTGGCCTCCTGGCTCCAGCAGGCAGTGTGCGTCCCCTGCCATCCCCTCACTGGGGCTGTCAGGGCAGTTCGTAAAAGGAGGCCTGCTCTAAACGCGCCCCAACGCCCCAAGCCATCAGGGCTACCCACTCCAGCGCTATGGACATTTGGGGCCCCAGGACTGTGGTGGGGGCAGGGCTGTCCTGTGCGTTACGGTAGGCTCTGCACACCCCCACTCCCCGGATGCCGGTGGCACCCCAACCCCAGATGGGAAACCAAAAAATGTCTTCAGAAAAGCTAAACATCCCCTTGGGGGTGAAATCGCCCTGGTGGAGGAGCTCTGGGTGGGGTCGTGCCGGGGGACCACAATGTGGGGTGAGGATGAGACGCAGTGGGGCCCATCAGGGAGGACCCCGCCCTCTGTGTGCTCCGAACTGACTGTCATTTCCGTCTGTGCTCGGCTGGGTGCCCGGGCAGAGCCCCCGCGGTAGAGGCGGGGGGCAGGGGAGCTGCTCTCTGGAGCCCTTGCTTCTCCCCGGCTCCCAGCTGACCCTCCTGCAGAGCCTGCTGGACGCAGGGCTGCTCTGCTGTCTCCTGGGGGAGGCCTGGGGGTGGCCTTGCTCTTTGGGACACTGGGAGGAGTGAGGGCTGCAGGGGTACTGGGGTCTGGGCCGATGGTCCGGGAGACCAGAGGCCGAAGGAGAGCGGGGCTGCCTACCTGGCTGAGGAGAGCGTCTGCGTGCTGGCGGGCCTGGCGCACAGCAGAAGCCTGACACTGCAGCTGTCGGCCGAGTGAGGGGCCTCCTGCGCTTGCCACGCGGCCCAGTCCCGCCCAAGGCAGAGGCCGACCCTGCCCCTCCCCGGCTCCTCTCTGAGTCCTGGGAGCCAGCCCGGGACACCACGACCCCCAGCCACTGACCCGGCCAGGCGTGCCGAGCGCCGCAGAGACTGTCCAGCTGGGGGGCTACCCGCTGAGGCTCCCCGCCTGGGGGAAGCCAGGGACGACCCGTAGGGCAGAAGACACAGGAGGCAGGTGGGTGCCCTGGACAGAGGCCCTGGGTGTGCCCACGTGGCGTGCCATCTCTCCCTGGCACACCTGCCTCCCGGGGCTGCCCTTCGTGTGCGGGGTGCTTGTGGACCTGGAGCGCTCACTTCTTGCTGACTCTAGACGGAGAACCTCGTCCTGCTCCGTCCTCAGGTGCTCTGTCCAGGCACCCTCGGGTGGACAAGGCCCTCACTGTGGATGGCACCACGGTCACTGATGGTTTTTGCCTTATGTGGTGCTTTGGAAATGTACTAAGTCCTCCTCTGTCCCAGGCTGCCAAGCCATCCCGTGCATTTTTTATTAACTTTGTGCCTTTGCCATTTCACACGCAGCTCCTGCATGCACCACACTAGCCCACCTCCATCCTGCTATGGTGCAGGGGCCACCCGGCAGCAGGCGGTGCAGCACTCCCCACCTGTCCTCTGCCGGCCAACTGTCCCCGACCCCACCTGCCCAGGGACACCCCCCAGGGCGTGGAACCACTCTGCTTTCTTCCAAAGCTCTATGTCCCATTTCCCACCAGCTCCATGTCGTCCCTGTGCAGCGTGAACCACTGGGTATTCTCCAAACACCCCATAATCTAAGCTTTGATCTCCTCTTTCACCTGACCAGGAGTAACTCTTAGAATCCAGGATGATGGACCAAAGTGTGGTCTTTTGAGAATGGTTTCCACTCATGGGGTGGTGGGCTCAGAAATACCAAAGTAAATGGGGTGCACCCCATCTGCCTCTCTGGGACCTTCCCTTTCCAGGTCAAGAGGTGGCCCCCCCATGTGCCCCTTTCTGCTTAGGAATAGCAGCTGGCATCAACGGACACAGCAAAATCAAAGACCACAGTTCCTAGCCTCCCCTGCGGCCAGGCCTGGTCACAGGAGGGCATTCCCAAGGAGACGGGACCAGAAGTATCCAGTGGGAATTCGGGGACGTCTCCTCAAAGGGGAGGGGTCATCTGGCCTTGACTTCCTTCCTTCCTGACACCTGGGATGTACATGTGCAGGCTGGAGCTCAGGTAGCCATTTTTGACCATGAGGTAAGGCACCCAACATGTTACCTAAGGCTGTGGAAGCTGCCAGGCCACCCAAGAGAGAAAATGCCTGTGTGTTTAGCACACTTACCTGGGTTTTCTGGGGTGGTGGGCAGCCTGTCTTGGCTGAACTAGGATGCACTATAACTTTATGTACATATAAACTGTATAAACACTATAACCAGGACACAGGATAACCATGGAAACCGCGACTCACGGTCCCCACTCAGGGTCTGTCCTGGTCTGAGGAGCAGGGGCCAGACAAGGGCTCCAGAATCACAGATTGGTGAGCAGATGTGTGGTGACCACATGCACATCACACGTGGCATTTGCGCTTCCCAGCGGGAGGCCAGGAGCCTCCACATGTGTTGTCACATGCTGTACAGAAGAACTGTCACCAGGACCGCCTGGCTGACCCTAACCAGGGCCTTAGGGACAAATTCCTGGTCCTGGCAAACAGGTGCTAGAGGAACACGAGACAGCAGGAGGCCCATCAAGCAAATTCAGAATGTGGGATAGTTTTGAGCCTGCCCACCAGGACACTTGGAAAAGTTGCTGTCTGGGTCAGAGGGCGGCGGGGACTGCTTCCCAGGGGAAGAACCCACGCCGTGATGGCAGTCGCAGTGCTGTGTCCTGACCTGCACCCTGCTCTGGAGCAGCCACTGCAAACTGCCAGGCAGCCGGGGAGTTGGTTCCAAGGAGAGGTGGGTAGCCCTGGGACATGCAGGGTGCTGGGCGTGCAGGGTCCGCATTCCGCTTAGAAGCCTGAACATTTCTAGATGAAGTCTGCAGAAGGAAGTCTTCACGATCCCTGAACCTGGGTGGTGGTTACGTGGGGTTCCCGGCATTCTTCTCCTTTTCATTATGAAGCTTTGGAAATCGGGAAATCGGCATGAGAGGGGACACAGGCTGCTTGGATGTGCAAATTGCCCTGAGGGATGCCCAAGAGCAGAGGGCTGCAAGAGAGAGTTGGCACTGCCACCCCGTTTTATCTCCTGGAATTCCAATCTGTGAATCCGACCCACTTAAAATGGCAATGATTTTCTCCTACATGAGACAATGAAGATGGCCTCGGGATAAATGAGGAGCCCTTCCAGGCTGCAAGGGCACTGGCTCCGAGGAGGTCAGGCCCTGGAAGCAGGCCCCCCTGGGGGCACTGTCACAAGGCGGCTATGGGCTGCCTTCCCCCAGCCTGGAAGACACTCGGCCCTCAGGAAAAGCACCCAGACTCCCAGCCAGAGGAGCCCATCCTTAGCTCTCTGCACCCTGACCCACCCAGTGTCCCTCGGCCCTACTCCTGCCCCGAAGCACCTTCCCCCCTCCTCGCTGCTCAGGAAGGGGTGATGGGGGCCCTGGGGTGCAGGCGGGCACAGCCGGCCCCAGCTCACACCCCTCACCCCTGCCCCCAGGGCCCAGCCCTCCCTCCTAGGCACCTAGAAAATCCCAGGGAGGAGTTGGCTGACCCCACCCCAAGTGGCTACCACTCGGGACCCACTGGCCATGGCAGGGAGGTGGCAACAGCCCTTGGTGGCTCTGCCTCACACCTGGACACACTGGGGCCAGAACGTGGGGCCCCTTTCCCCCAGCAGTACTCAGCCCCAGGACGGCAAGTGGGGAGGCACAGTGAGTGGCCGGGCTGCAGTCCTGCCCCCAGCACCCTGGGTGGGTGGGTGCTCCCAGGGGCACAAGCCTCCGGAGCCTGGGCCGACCCTTGTGGAGGCAGTCAGCTGGAGCTGGAGGGGCTGGAGCCCGTCCCTTGGGTGTCCCGCCCTCTGTGCGTCTTGCCGGTCTGTCCAGGCAGCCAGGCAGCAGCTCATGCCGGGCAGTCCCTGTCCCGCCCAGGCTGGCTGGGGAGGTGGAGGGGAGAAGTGAGTAGGGCCCATTTCCTGCTGTCAGCCAGATGTCAGCCGGTTGGCCAACCCCGGGCTCTGTGCGGTCAGGGGAGTTCTAGAACACTTGGACCCCTGCGACTTCCTGAAAGCTCTCTGCTGGGCCTGCAGGAGGGAGTGCGAGGCCACCGCCAGGGAGGCCCCCGAGTAAGTCCTGGCCATGTGCTGGGGGGGCAGATGGGGCCGGCCCGGGGCAGGGCCTCCAAGGAATTATCTGTGGGCGTAAGGGTGGGGGCTTGGTTGAGGTCTTCCCCTAGGGCCCCTCCCCAGGGGCACGGTGTCACAGCGGCAGGGCAGGAGGGGGCTGCTGAGGGGGCGATGGCTTCTGTCCCTCCTCAGGGCTCTATCCACCCTGAACTTCTCTCCCGTAAGTGCTCCGCCTGGCTGCTGGTCCAGGGGCTGGAGTGGGGGGGTCAGGGCCCGGCTCACCAAGCCTCCTTGCTGTCTTCCCGAGCCCTGGGGAGCTTCCTGGGTGCCGCGTGGCTGTCGCTGACCCTGGGGGTGTTCAGTGGGGTTGGGTTGCAAAGCGCCTGGCTCCTTGTGTCCAGGGGCTGCTTGGGCCTGGGGTGGGACAGGCAGAACAGCGGGGTCTCTGAAGGGGTCGGTGGCCAGCCTGGTCTCAGGGCACGCCTCTCAGGACAGCATCCGGCACCGAGCCTGGCACAGTCTGGTGTTCCATAAACGTCTGCCGTGAATGGCGAGCAGGGTGGGCTGAGGGAGGGGAAGTCGGGTGGGGCCGTTTTTTCAGGCATCTCTGTACCCAGGTGGGTGACATGATGTCTCAGGGGATCCTCCAGGCAGGGGTGCAGAGCAGAGGCGACTCAGGCCAAGGAGGGATCAGACAAGGGAGGGCGGGTACGCATGGGGCGTTAGGCCTCATCAGCCTCAAATAAGGCAGACTTAATGGGTTTTCAGTGAGTGCACTAACGAAACTCTCGATGGAAAACCGGAAACCCATGCACCCTGCGCTGGGTGTGGGGAGGCAGGGGTGCTTCCCCTGCCAAGCACTCGAAGATAAAACTCAGCGATGGCCTCCCCAACCTTCATCCTGAATGCAGAAGCAGAGACGAAGTCAGAGATTTGGGTATAGGAAGACTGGAAATCACCCAAAATGTCCAGCAGTGAAATGGTCCAGAAAGTACGGTAAACCCACCAGACAGGCCAACCCAGAGGAGCCGGGTTTTCAACAAATGTGCAGTGGGATAAGGAACTGCTGCTTAAAAATGTCAAGGGAGACGTGGCAGGGAAAGAACAGAGCGTGGTGGGTGAAGGCCCCCAAGGCCCAGGCCCAGGCTTCACTGACGCTTGGTGGCCTCGCTGTCCCCTGAGGCCCGGGCTGGGAGCCGCCTCCCGTTCCTGCATCAGGCCAGCGCTGCTCGGGCGCCGAACCACAGGTCCTTCACTCCACCTACCCACAGCCCAGGCCCGCCTCCCTGGGTCCCCAAAGGTGGGCCAGACGTGGGTGACTCGAGGAAAGGGTGGGTCCTGGTGGGGGAGCCGGGAAGGGTGGCCAGGCTGCCGGCGTGGCAGAGCTCAAGAGCTGCTCCTCCCACCTGTGTGCTCCCGCTGAGGCCCGCCAGAGGCCCGGAGGCCCCAGGCCCCCCAACCCCAGCCTGGGAGGAGCCTGCATCTGGGGGTGGGCAGCCCTCTCTGCCCAGGGCACCGGCCACCAGTGAGATGGGCATTCCGGGGCTGGTGGGCTGGTGGGCTAGGGACGCTGAGAGGATCAGCCCACTGCCTCTCTGTCGGCTGGACGCAGCAGTCGGCACCTCCACTCCACACCTAGGGCTGGCCGCCGGGGATGATGGGAGGGCCTTCTGAGGTTAGGCAGGGGTGAGGCCCTGGCTGCTCTGGGCCTTGCTCACCTCGAGGGGCCAGGAGACACATGGGGAGTGGTGGTGGTAAGGGTGGGAGCAGGGGGCAACGGGGAGTGGGGTTTCCAGGCCCAGGAAGAGCCCAGGCGGAGGCCCATGGCTGCAACCTGACCCCATAGTCCGTCTGGTGGGGAACAGCAGGGACAAAGGCCAGAGCGGGAGGGGCCCTGAGGAGCCCTGGCCTGGGCAGTGGGGCCCCAGGTGTGGGTTCCCCTGGAAGGCTGGACTGCTCTCAGGCCAGGCTGCCCCACACCCGTCTGGCAGGTGGGGTTGGAGCCAGTGCGGTGACCCCTCTGGGCCCAGCCTCTGTCCCGTCTGCAGGACCAAGAAGGAAGTGTGCCTGCCTGGACAGTAGAGCAGGACCCGGCGGCCCCTGTGGGCCTGGTGCTCTGGCCACACTGCCTGAGGACAGACCTAGAGCCTCACCTCCCCTAACCCCTGTGGCTGCTCAGGACAGAGGCGGTTTTCGGGGCATGTCTGGTCAGGGAAGGAAGCAGAGAGACAAGGGGTCCCGATGCCACCCCCATCTGTGCCTGCTGTGCCTTCAGACCTGCCCCCACTGCACCAAGGGCACCGTGGACGCTCTCCTGGGTCCTGGTCCCTTTCCACGGGGCAGTGTGCTGTGGCATGCCTCCGGGTCACATGCCCTTCACATCTGGGTAATTATTTCACCATGAAAAATTCCTAGAAAGGATTTTACCTAATCAAAAGTTAAGCACATTGAAGATTTTTGGAAACACATTGCAAAATTGTGCTCTGAAAGATCTGTGCCAGCTTATGCTCCCCTCAGCACAGAAAAGGAGCCCCACTTCCTCGGTCTCGTCGACACTAAGAACTAAAGCTCTTTATTTTTGCCAACCTGATAGGCAAAAAAACACCACCACTCAGATGTTTATGTTCACATTTTGTTGATTGTAAGTGGAGTTGGGCATTTTTTAAATTTTTAGTAGTTATTTTTATTTCCTCTGAGAATTATCTGCTTACTGGCTTTGAAATTTCTTATTTTTGTTAATTTTAGGGTCCTTTATATACTAATCTGCTATGTGTCCCACAGGATAGCCCCAAGATTTAACACATAAGAGATGCCTGCTAACCATTGGGCTAATGACTTAATTTGTGATTTGATCTGATTTTCCTAAAGCAATTTCCACCTACTCCTTCTCCAGGTCACCTTACACTCTCAGGAGACTTCCCAGGGGGACCAGCAGGACACATGACGTGTACCCGGAAGTCCTCCGCGGAGCCAGCCTGCAGCGGGAGCGGCAGACATGTCAGGTGAGAGTGCCTAGCCCACGCCTCCCTTGGCTTTAGACGCTTAAGAGGGAGCCCCAGAGAATTTTCCCGCAGTACACTTTGTCTTATAACAGGTAATAACCCCAAAAATCAGTGTGTAAAAGCAGATTTATCAAAATAAAAGCAAACTCAGAAACAGTAAAGCCAGAGGCTCTCCTTCAAGGTACCAGGAAGTACCAATGCCCTAATTCTTTTGAAGTGCTAGACAAGCCAGGAATGGGCCTGGGGAGCATCGGAGCCTCTGGGATGTCCATCTGGACTTCACAGTGTGCCCATTTCTTGTGAGAGACCCAGTGTTGAGCCACAGAGCTGCCACAGATGCCCCACGGGAGCCACCCCACTTCTCCTAGGGGCTCACCTGTCTTCACTGTCCTCTTCTCCCACGAGGTCAGGGTCCACGTGTGCACCTGTGGGGGGGAGGGGCATGCTCTCACCTGCACTGGGCTGGTCAGCTGATTGGGTATGAAGGTGGGACCTGGCATGGCAGGGTGACGACCAGAGGCTGCGTGGCCCCGAGTCGGTGATGTGTTGGAACTGTACTCAGAACCTGGTAGCCAGGCCCCAGGGCAGGCAGTGCTGGGGGTGTGTAGGGCACCCAACCCCTCCATCCATACGTATGGATGCGGCATGTGTCCGAGTTTAGGGGGGACAGAGAGGCGAGCAGCAGGACCACCTCACAGCCATTAGGGTGGCTACTCTAAAAAAAAAACCCAAAATATCGAGTGCTGGTGAGGATGTGGAAGAACAGGGCCCTGTGCATGGCTGGTAGGAGTGTAAACTGCTGCAGCCACTGCGGACAGCACCCTGAACATTCCTCAAAATAGTAAAAATAGAGCTACTGTGTGATGCAGCAATCCCCTCCTGGGTACACGCCCAAAATAACTGAAAGTGAGGCCTCAGAGAGCGATGTGCACACGGGTTCTCACACAGCATGACTCACTGCAGCCAGAACGTGGGAGTGGCCTGGGCATCCAGGACAGATGAGCCCGGTGTCCCCTCCACGGTGGGGTGCCGTCCAGCCCTCAGCACTGACGTCCTGACACCTGCCGCAGCGTGCACACAGAAGGACACCCCTGTGTGATTCACTCACGTGGGGGCCTCTAGCCGGCAGGCCCACAGCAACAGGAAGTAGGAAGGGGTGCGCTGGGGCTGGAGGAGGGGTGGGGAGTGTCCAACGGGGGTTAGTTTCAGTTTGGGAGGATGAGAACGTTCTGGAGATGATGGTGGTGGTGGCTATGGTGCTGAGCTGTGCACTTAAAAATGGTTAAAATGGTGAACTTTATATTGCGTGTGTTTTACAAGAATAAACAAAACCAGGAAGAGCCAGCGGGTGGCACGAAACGGCCTCAGGTTCAGGCTGTGGGCTGGCTGCTCCATGCTCTGGGGACCAGCTATTTGGCTCCATGATGAGCCTTCAGCCAAGGAAAAAAGTGGTGGGCTGGGCACTGCCCTGCCCCACTGTGGGCACAGGCAGCTGGGACCCCCAGGCAGCTGCACGCCCAGCCAGCTGCACACTGTTGGCCAGGACACTCCAGGGTGCTCCCAGCATTCGGGATGCGGAGGGTTTCCCTTACCAGTTGGACATCCACGTGAAGAGAGGTCAAGGGGTCATTATGCCCAGACGCTAAGTAACACAAGTGCCTTCTAGGACTCAGGCTGGAGAAGCAACAGCCACCTCCCGTGCTGTCACTGCAGCCACACCAGGCCTGTCCAGCCCACTGTGCGGTCCCCCTGCCAATCACAGAGGGGGGCAAGGGTAGGAAAGGCCGAGTACAGGGACCCGCGCACCCAGCAGGCCAAAGCCAGGAGCACAGGCTCTGGGGAGACAGGGCCCAACGTGGTGCAGAGGGAGACACCTGCATTGGGGACCCCCAGGGCAGCCCAGGTGTGAGGTCTGGCTGGCAACCCGTCCCAGCGTAAATCTGAGGACCCCCTCCTGCTGGCCACTGGAGCTCGGGTGGGGCTCCAGGTGACCGGTGTCGGCAGGCTCATGGCCTCTCTGAGCACAGCCCCTTCCACTCAGGGAACCTCCAGGGAAAATGCCCCACCAAACGTGAGATCCCAAGCCAGGAGAGGCGCGAGGGGCCAGCCCCGCGGGACTGGAGTCCCCTTCGGAGAGTCCAGCTGTCGGGAGGGTCCCACGGAGTCCAGATGGTGCAAAGAAATAGGAGAGAGAGAGAATGGAGCAGAGCCAGTGGCGACCCCGACAGACGTGAGAGAGGCCAACAGAACTTCCAGAGCCAAAGATGCAGTCTTTGAATTCCAAACTCCACGAACGGGTCAAAAAAACACTGATTAGGCGTCAAGGGAGCTCAGGACAGAAGCTGAGGTGCTACCAGCTCAGCCGACAGCATCACAGAACAAGGGAAGGTGGGCGGAACATAGGGGCGGGGCCAGAGCGAGGGGCGGGGCCAGAGCGAGGGGCGGGGCGGGGGCCGCTCGGGTCCCGGACGGGAGGGTTTCCGTGGGTGTGAAGGGCCCGCCCGAGCCGCAGGAGGCAGCAGTGGGTGCCGCCCCGAGCGCGGGACATGCGCCGTCTGGGATCCAGAAGGCCCAGGGGCACGACCATGAACCAACGGCCGCCTGCTCGCCCAGCCTTGGGAGCCAGGAGCCAGGAGAGCAAGGGCCTCGACGTGCAGCAGCTAGTGGACCCCCAGGACCCCGTCTTCAAGAATCGGGGCAAAACGTCATTTCAGATGGACAAGAGCTGGGGAGAGTTTGCACCAACGGGCTTTCGATGTCAGAATCTGTCAAGGCGGTCCTCAGGGAAGGGCAGTGACCTCAGAGAGGCCATGGGAAGACGGGGAGCGAGCGGCAGGCCGGCCGCCGCGGGCTGGTGCCCACAGGGGAACCATGAGGAATCACGACCGCAAACACATCCAACTTGTGGGGTTAAAAGCAAACGACTCCAATAACTGGACCAGAATCGCCCATGACCAGGCGTGGGGCGTGGGGCACCTGCAGGCCGCTCGCAGGGCGAAGGCTTTGATTAACTGCGGGCACTGTTGAATAAGCACACGAACATTTCCGGGGGAATCTCCGTAAGATTAAAAAGAGACTTAATCATTTCCAAACCAAAGGGAGGTGGGGAAACAGTAAGAAATAAACTCAATAAATCCAAAAGCAGATGTCCTTGTCAGCACGGGCTGCTGTCCAGCACAGCAGGGAGGGTGGCTTGAACCGCAGACGCTCGCGGTCACAGTCTGAGGTCGGGGTGCCAGCGGGTCTGGTGCCTCTGAGGCCTCCTTCCTCGGCTTGCAGACAGCCGCTTTCTCCCTGTGCCCTCACATTACTTCCCTCTGTGTGTGCCCCTGCGTCCAAATGTCACCTTTTTTATAAGGACAGCATGGACCAGCACCCATCCTAATGACCTATTCTAACCTGATCACCTCTGCAAAGACCCTCGCTCCAAATACAGGCAATATTCTGAGGTCCTGGGGGTGAGGACACATCCTTTTGTGGGCGGACACGATTCCACCCTTACAGAAGGCAAACAAGAATAAAATTAAACAGAAAAAGCAGACAAAAGAGCACGAATCAAGATGGAGAAAACAAATCAAAAGATAGCCACAATATTATAAATACAAATGGACCTGACTCAATACTTTAAGGCAGAGGGTCAGATTTTTTAATTCAGCCATAAACTTTTTGTAAGTGTCACATCTAAAACATAAGGACACAGATGGATTGGAAGTAGAAGGTTGGAAAAAAATATACTAAATAGACAGCAATCCACAAAAGTTGATGTTTTTCATACCAAATAATAAACAAGACTTTACCTGAAAAGCACCATTAGAAATTATGTTACTATCCTATTGTTTCTGTAACAAATTACTACAAACTTTGAGTCTTAAAAAGATGCAAATTTATTGTCTTTATTTTTCTTGGGATCCAAAGTAAGAAATGGGCTAAAATCAAGGTGTGGGCAGGACTGTGCCCTGTCCAGGGGCTGCTGGGGAAAATCCATTCCTGGCCTTTTCCAGCTTCTAGAGGCACCTGCATCCCTTTGCTTGTCCCCCTTCAAAGCCACCAGTGTGGCTGGCAGAAGTGTTCTCACATCGGATCCCGCCATTCCCCTTTAATTCTCCTTCTGCGTTCAAGGACTCCTGTGATTACATTGGGCCTGCCCGGCTAATCCATGATAATCGCCTTATTTTACTATTGTCAACTAATGAGCAAATTTAACCCCATCTGCAACTTTAACTGCCCTTTGCCATGTAACCAGAATCACACACAAGCCAGACAAGCCACCACGGTCGCAGGTTGTGGGACTAGGAGGTGGACATCTCTGCGGGGGGGAGGCAGTATTCCGCCTGCATAAATGAAGAGCATAATGGCGTAATGGTACAGGGGTCAATTCGCTGAGAAAACAGAACCATATTTAACTCATATGCAGCAATGAACCACATAAGGCTGACCTTGAGAGAACTCCACGTTGAGGTGAACAAATCGACCATCACAGCAGGGGTGGTCAGTCATTGTTCTCGGTGACTGATGGCTGGAGCAGGCAAGAGGTGGTGAGACTCTAGACTGGGACGAGGCTGGGCCTGAGCTGGGGGGGCTGGAGCACGAAAGCTGTGAAGAAGCAGAGGCAGCCCTGACCCCGACTATCGGGAACGCACAGAGGAGGGTATGTGCTCAGCAATTAGCCAATGATCTTTCTTCCTGAGCATGCAAACCACACTTTTGAAAAATGACCTCAGGGAGCTGCAGGGACTCAGCGTGGCACAGACTCTGCTCTGTCCATGACGCCATCAGTCTAGAGGTCGATGCCCATGGATCACTTTAGGACACTCACTGGGTTCGGGCACCTTTAAACACCTGGTGTGTCTAATCTGGAGTCACCCTGAATCTTATCCGTCCTCAACCGTTAAGTCTCTGAGAGGAGGTTCCCAGGGACGCCCGTCCTCACCCTGTGTCTGTCCCACAGGAAACACCACCCTGGTGACCAGCCCCGGCCCCGGCGTGCCTCTCGCAAACTGCAGCGTATCCTTTGAGGAGAGCAGAGTGTTCCTAGTGGTGGTGTACAGCGTGGTGTGCGCCGTGGGCCTGCCCACCAACTGCCTGACCGCCTGGTTGACGCTGCAGCAGGCGCTGCAGGGCCACGTGCTGGCTGTCTACCTGTTCTGCCTGGCGCTGTGCGAGCTGCTATATAGCAGCACCCTGCCTCTCTGGGTCATTTACATCCAGAACCAGCACCACTGGACCCTGGGCCCCTGGGCCTGCAAGGTGACCGCCTACATCTTCTTTTGCAACCTCTACGTCAGCATCCTGCTCTTGTGCTGCGTCTCCTGCGACCGCTTCCTGGCGGTGGTGTACACCCTGGAGAGCCGAGGCCGCCGCCACCAGAAGACCGCTGTCCTCGTCTCTGCGTGCGTCTTCGTTCTCGTCGCGCTTGTGCACTACCCGGTGTTCAACATGCCCGACAGGGACACCTGCTATGAGACGCTGCCGATGGACGGCAGGACCGCCGGCTACTACTACGCGCGCTTCACCGTCGGGTTCGCCGTCCCTCTCTCCATCATCGCGTTCACCAACCAGCGCATCCTCAGGAGCATCAGGCTGAGCTCGGGCCTGGGTGCCGCCCAGAAGGCCAGGGTAAAGCGCTCGGCCATCGCGGTGGTGGCCATCTTCCTGGTCTGCTTCGCGCCCTACCATCTGGTGCTCCTGGTCAGTGCTGTCGCCTTTTCCTACTACAGAGGAGACGCGGACTCCGTGTGCGCCTTCCAAGCCAGACTGCACACGGTCTCTGCCGTGTTCCTGTGCCTGTCCACGGTGAACAGCGTGGCTGACCCCATCATCTATGTGCTGGCCACAGAGCATTCACGGCAAAAAGTGTCCAGAATCCACCAGCAGTGGAGAAGCTGGCCTGCAAGGACCGAAGGCACCAAGCTCACATGTTTGAAGGACTCCGAAGAGGCACCGGTGGCCATGTTGCTCCCAAATGGCTACAGGCTCCCTAGGTCAGTCCACCCACCAGGGTCACAGCCGGGGGGCTCACGGTGCATCCCGGAGGGGCTGAGTGAGGAATCCTGCTGAGCCCAGGGCACTGCAGGGCGGGATGTCCGGCACGGAGTCCGGGCCAGCAGCAGCTTTCCCATGCACTGACACGGACAGCCTGTGCCTGTGGTGCTGGCCCTGGAGCCCCCTCTGGAAGACACACCTCTGATGTCTCATTCCTGGAGTCATGCTCCCCGTGAGCCTCTGCCCATGGGGGTCCCAGCCCCCTAGGCTTTCCCATGGCAGGGAGCCCAGGAGAGCCTCTTAACTCCTGCCGGTTCTGGCTCCCTTGGCTACTAGCAAATGGCAGGGCAGTTGGCAGAGGCCATGTGTCTGCTTGGTGCTGCCAGCAGCTGGCACGTGCCATGCACACCATAGGTGCCCAGTCAGCATCCAGGGTAATGACTTCATTTTCTGAGCTTTTCAGCAAGTGTTCTTGGATGACATCATGGGGCCTTTGTGCTTCTGCCTTAGAACGTCCAAACCGTGTTCCTTCAAGCAGTAACTGGCCACCGTGGGATAGCCCGGGGCCTGCAAAGGAGCAGGAGCCCAGCCCCAAGGGCCCTCGGCCGGGCTTGGCTGTGCCGACCAGGTCTGAAGCCGCAGGCTGCCACGGGCCGTTAGGGGAGCCGTGGGGCAGAGCGCAAGCTCCTCTGCCTTCCAGCAGGGCCACCCGCACGTCTACCGTAGGAGGCCCCGGGTGCCCACAGCTCCTACGCCCGTTGGCCAGAAATGCTGGTGGGCACCCCAGGAAGGGGGACACGCCTGCCATTAAGGCCCAGAGAATGGCTGGATGTCCTTCATTGTCAGGGGAGAAGCTGGCAGGGGGCTTGGGACAGCAAATCAGGGTCCAGCAGGTGACAACCCCGAGGCCTCTCCGAATGGAACATGGAACTGAGTCTGATGCGCAGCTGTGGGGAAGTTGGCTCCCTGGAAAACGCACAGCTTAGCATCAGATCCTGGCTCAGCCCTTGGCAAGCCTTATCTAGGCCATGCCACAGCGCTGCCTCAGTTTCTCCGTCTGTAACAGGGCCAATGACACCTACCTCAGCGGGTCAGTGTTGGGGCTGACCCACTACCTCTGCTTCAGGCATTCACTTTACAGAGGCCAGCAGCCCAGCACCCCTCCCACAGAGGCCCAGGCACCCCAAGGCCCACGCCAGGCATGGCACGTGTACATGTCACGGACACTGTGCTGCCATCATGTGATGATGTCCTCGTGTCCCTAGGGTGGCCGTCATTGTCCACCGTGAGAAGTGTGCACAAGACACACTTGGAAAATATGCTTAGAAATAAAAACGATTTTGTGTATTTTTATACATGTCAGTCCCAACTTCCTTTCTAAGTGAAATGATGTCATCTTACCTTTTTGTGTAGACATTTACCTCTAGGGCTGTCTTGGAGGGCCCGGCCCACACACCCCGGGCTCCCAAAGTGATGGACTGGGGGTCTAGGAAAGGTCTGGAATATTCAGGGTGGGTTTGTGGCCCATCATTCCCACCTCTGCTCCCAGCCCTACGTGGCTTCCTCCTCTGTGTCTCTATGTCTCTCTTTGGTCTCAAGGGCACAGCCGCCTGGACACCCAGTGCTGGCTCTGCGGGGTCTGTGGTCATCCCGGCCATCGTGCTCCACCTGCCTCACGGGCACCAGGTGGCCAGGCTGCCCAAGGGCCCTGAGCAGGTGCAAAGTGCTTCCCCCAAATCCCAGCTGGTGGGCCCTCCTGGGTCTTTCCAGCCCTGAGCCTGAGGAGCAACCCCAAGCTGCCGAGGTCCCAACGCCCCAGTACTGCCCCAGGACCTGGGTTTTTGCACAGGAGAGGACACGTGGACTAACCACGGGGGGCAAGCTCTGCGCCAGGGACTTGGTGGAGGCCACCGCCTATAGTCCTACCACACTCCTGGGAGATGGGGAGGGCCTCCTGTGGTCCTGGTGGGGAGGTCCCAGGCCCGGCTGCCTGGACACAGGGGGACAGGAGTGGGTGGGGCCAAGGCTGGCTGGGGCCGGGGTGGAGGGCTGGGGTGGTGGGGCCAGGCTGGGGTTGGCCAGGGATGGTGCCTCGAGGTCTCCTGCTTCCGGCTGCAGTGATGAGGCCAGCAGCACGGGACTGGGAGTGCCCACCAGGTCTAAGAGTGGACGGGCGAGGAGCGGGAGGCCCTGTTTGTCCTGGGGTACAAGCCCTTACCCCACTCTGTCCTGCCCGGACTCCCACGCCGTCGCTGATGCTTCAGGGAGGGGGGCAGGAGCAGGAAGTAGTTTGGGGGCACTGATGCCCACAGTGCCTGAGTCTCCTTGACCTTCTGTCCCCCACCCCTGCGAGGCGCCCAGCACAGGCTGGTACCTCCCCTGTGACAGCCCCTCTACTGTCCAATGCACCCGGGGTTCCTCTCCCCAGTCAGGAGCCTGCCCGGCCTCAGCACTCCCCAAACGGCCCGGGACTCCCGGGTGATGAGTGCGTGGTCCGGCCTGGACACAGTCCCCTGGGGAAGGTGGGCGCCCGGACGCCCTGCCGCCCCAGCTGCCCCTGCCCTCGGGCCCTCCCACTGCCTCTACACTGACGGGACTGGGAAGACACACCTGCTTTTGGGGATAAATAAGCCAAACTTCAGCTCGAAGCACTTGTTCTTTTAAATGACAGAAAAGACAAAAGAGAGACCCTGGAAAGTGTGGGGCCCGGGCGAGGCCTGCCAGCACAGCTGCCCACGAGGCTTCACAGGCAACCGCTCCGGTGCAGGGGTGTAGGAGCCGTTGGCATAGTCCAGCCCGGACACCGCCGCCGCCCTCCCTGACTTGGGTGTGTCCGCGTCCCCCTCTCACGGGATGGTGTCAGAGGACCACCTGGGCCTGGGGCGTGTCGCATGGCATGGCTGGATGAGGCCCCCAGCCTCCAGCAAGGGGACTTCACGGCTGGTTCATGGCCACCTTCACACCCAGGCTGGGATCTCCCACTTAGGTGGATCTTTAATTCCACATTTCGGTTTTTGGCTGGGCAGTAAACAGCCCTTCCTTCCTGTGCGGGATCGCGTCAGCAGCTCACTGGCCACCCAGTCCGCCCGGGCTGCTGGAGCAGGGCCCAGGCCCCAGGCCGCCCGCTGTGCCTGGCACGGGTGACCGTCGGGCTACTGCCAGGTGGGAAGGCTGGTGGGGGGTCCTCCCTGGGGGCCTCAGAGGGGGCCTGCAGTGATGACATGGGGCTGCATGAAATCAGAACATGGATACCGGGAGGGGCAGTGATGGCTGGGTACCAGGAGAAGCTCTGTGCTGAGGGCCCAGCCAGCTCGGGCATCTGTGTTGACACACAAGCTGGCACTCGCCTCAGTGGGGGTGGGGGACACTGGGAAGGGGGGCCGGGCTCCTGCCACGTGCCAGCTCCGTGCTGGACACACGGGAACCCAGGGAGTGAGGCCAGCCCTGCCCTGGAGTCTGGGACCCTGGGGGGCAGCAGGTGGAGTGCACCCAGCCCAGCTGGATGGGGGCAGTGTTGGGGGGTGGCAGGCAAGGGCTGGCCGGGGATGGAGGCCCCCTTAGCCCAGGCAGCCCGCACCGCCCGCTTCCTGCCATGCTCCCCTCCTGACGGCGTGAGCAGCCACCTACCACGGACCTTTCTCCCCTTCCTCTGACTCATGGTGCTGTGGAAAGTCCTCGGGCTAGCCTGGGGTTACTGAGGGCTGAGAGCCGACCTGACAGCCGGGCGAGTCCTACACCCACCCACCCACCCCACGTTCTCACTCCCCCGCCCCCCATCCCTCTCCTGTGCAAAATGCTCCCCATGGTCCCCAAGGGACTGAGGGAGGCAGGCGCAGTGAGACCCACCCTCGCAGCCCAGGGTCTGTATAGGGGGTGGGGGCTGAGGGGGGAGCCCCGAGACCCCTTGGGGTGGCCCCGCTGCCTTGAGCATGCCACCCTTCACACCTGACTCTTTCCTTCCTCAGGTGTGTCCCCAGACTAGGCTCCCAGGGGAGAGGCCACCCTGCCATTTTTTCACAGCTGTGTCCCAGCTCCAGGACAGGCCTGCTCCTAAGCGGGCCCCCTGTTGTCATTGCCTGAATCTGGACGTGAGGGATAGATGGCCAAGCACCGCGCCAGCCCTGGAGACCCGCCCCGGCTCTGCTGACAGGTCCAGACACTGAATAGCTACCGACCGGTCTGCGGACCCTCCACCCAACACGCTCTAGCTCCTAGACCTGCGCCACAGACCCGCACGAGTTCAGGGCAGGTCGCCTTAGCCCGCCCTCACCCCAGCTGGCCCTGAGAGTGGCTACAGCCACAGGCACGCCTCCTGGGTACCCCACCTGGGGGGTGGGCTGAGGAAGGTGCCCCACGGGCTGGGAGTTCTGGGGTCCCGTGTTCTGGAGTTGGTCTAGGAGGGCGGTACAGCTCCCCGAGTTTAAGTCCCAGTCCCAGGCCTCCCGACCTTGTGGGAGGGACGTGCGAGGGGAGGGCGCTGGAGGTGCCCCACATGCCAGGCCCTCTGGAGCTTGCCGGCCCATGGCTGTGGGGCACTAACACCAACCGGAGCACCCAGACCTGGTGGGGAAAGACCCCCGGGCCCAGACATTGTTCCAAGGCCATCTGGAGCCCCCCGAACTTCCAAGGACAGCTTCCTTTGACAGGTCATTTCACTGCTCCAGGCCAGTTTCATCACCCATATTTGGACTGGCCACAGTATCTGCTCGGTGCTGCAGGGCCACTAACTAAGATCACATATGTCCTGTCTGGAAGCCAGCCTGACACAGCGCAGGTGCTTAAAACGAAGCCAGACTCTCACCCAGGCTTCCTCGGTGGCCTTTTGATGGGGCCAGCCAGCATGGAAAAGTCACTCAGGACCAAGGCCCATGGGTCCCCAGTGGCACCCCCAGAGGAGCCCCGGGGGCCTGGCCGTGTGCTCCGTCCCCACGGGACTCCCAGGACTGCAGTGAGGGAGGAAAGCGCGTGGGACCACCCGGGTGGCATGGGCAGCCAAGCCACCTAGGACCCAAAGCGGGTTGGCAAAGAGAAACAGCAGCCCTGAGTCCCAATGACCAGGGACAGCCACACTGCCCTTGACGGTGACATCAACGTGGAGCCCGCCTCAGGGGAACTAATGCGGGGAAACCACAGGGGCCATCTACAGGGAGGCAGGGCAATGGCCGAGTGCCTGTGCCTGTGAGGCCCATGGGCCCGCGCACTCTAAGGGCGGGAATACATCGAAAGGGCTGTTTAAGAACCTGAGACACGTCTGACACACACACCCATCCCGACCACAGCCCCAAAGCCCCCAGGGGACAGTCTGGGGTCGCCACAGCTCAAAGGAAGGAGGGCTGATAGACCTCAGTCCCTGGAGCCCCCACAGGCCCCCAGCTGTGGCTCTGGGGTTGCACAGCCCCCAGTGACACTGAGAGGCCCCTGTGGAGGGGCTGTAGATTAGACGAGGACATTAGATCAGTGGTGACTTCCTGATTCTTAAGGTTGCCTTGTGTAGGCATTAAGGGCAACAAGTATTGTATCGGCAACTTATTCTCAAATGGTGAAAAAAAAAGGTGTATGGAAAGAGTGAATAATAAAGCAAACATGTTAAAATGTTCACAACTGGGGAAACTATATGAAGAGAAAGAGTAGCATTCTTACTGAATGCACCACGTTTCTATAAATTGGGATTATTTGAAAATAAAAAATCAGATAAACACATATACACAAAACAATTCCATATGGTTCGCATGGGTGCCTATATAGGCAAGTAAATGTTCAAGAAAAGTCTGGAAGGATGTGCAGAAGTGATGACCTCAAAGGAGGAAAACGGAATTAGAGGCAGTAATCAAAAGAACGTTAATGGCCTGTGGCGACCCACACATTTGCAAGGGGAAGACATTGTTGTGCAACTTGTGTAAGTAAACATGGATGTGACAGTGGAGGAAAGAAAACAGTGTCCTTGTGAAAGTGAGGAAGAAATGGGGCCATGGTAGTGTGACAGAGCTGAAGGAGAGGAAGGGGCCCAGCAGGGTATGGCGGGCACACCTTCTGATGAGGAGCAGGCCCTGGGCACAGGAACTGAGGTGGGTGGACATCCTTTATGGGTCTTGCAGAGTGCCCTTCACATGAGCTGTCTGGTCCTAGGATTTCTGCGTTTCTGGCAAGACCCCCCCAGAGGTGAGGATAACTCCCACCATGTCCCGTTGGAGGCCCATGGTGCTGATAAATCAGGCGCTGCCGGTAACTCTTGTCACGTGGCTAAAATGGCATGTGGCAGGCTTCCCCTCTGTGAAGCTGACTGCTAAGCCTTGTTGCACTCATCAATTAATAAGTAATTACTAAGCAGTTTTGGGGGAGAGAGCTCGAGGCTTCTTTGGTGAGGCTGGCTGTCCCTTCTCTCATAGGTGTACGTCCCTGTGTTTATATTCACATCGCTATGGGCTCTGAATTGCTACTTTCCTCAAGGGGCTCCAGCAGTAACTTTCAGCTGGTTCCTGCAGCCTTGAGACATCTCATCAGTCATTCTTTGGGTGCTGCCTTACTTTCTGGTACCACAAGATGTTGAATTTACTCTGCTTCAGCCCTAGAGTCAGGCTTCTCTCCAAGGAGTGCTGGCTCCTTTTGCAGAAAGTGGTGGTTAGAAACCAAGCTCTGGGCCCTCGGGGTGCTTGCCGCTACTGGGATAGCACTGCTCACGGAGTTGGAATGTCTGTGCGTGTCTGTGTACACACATGCAGATACACACCTCAGTCTCTGCCTGCGTCCACCTATATCAAGCTGTGCGTTGGCAAGGCTACCCTGCTACCTCCAACTCCCACCCAACAACCTGGGAGCTGGTCTGATCCACCCCCTTTCCTAGCCTGCAGCTCCTCCGGGTGCTCTTCATCATGTGCTCATAGATTTGTTTATTTGCTCCCTTGACAGGCCAAGGGCCCCTCCCCATGGAGGCTCTTGGAGGGGAAGGAGGTGAGTGTCAAGACCTTGCAGGCCAGTGCGGGTGGTGGCCAAAGGAGTTCATTGCTCACTGAGTTGCGGGGACTTCGTGTTTGCACTGGAGCTCCTTGCCCCCCACACCCCACAGGCCCAGGAGGATGTTATGTACACAGCTGAGGAGCCCTGAGTTCGGGAAACATCAGTGTTTTCAGGGGATGGCTAGCCAGCCTGAGCATCTAGGCCGTGGAGGGGGGTGTTCTCCTGACTGCTGGACAGCTAACCAGTCAGCCCTCCACCTGCAGGGACACCCCCTGTCTCCACAGAGACCGGAAGATGCGCTCCTGACAGGACAGTTGGAAGGCGTGCTGCCAGGGCTTCTGCCTGGAGGGCAGCAGGGCCAGCATGTGATGTTTAGTTCTTTTGTGAAAACAACACATTCTACATGTCTTACAACAAGTTGCCATTTTTGAAATGATTCAAGATCTATGTACTGTGGGGGCAAGGGGAGTGGGACAGGGCCAGTGCCCTGCCTAGTGGCCCAGAGCTGGAAGCCAGGTTTTCCCAGATGTCTGTTCTTGGCCCACTTGAAATGGCTGAGCTGTCCTTAGGGAGGGACACCTGCA
This sequence comes from Manis pentadactyla, assembly GCF_030020395.1. Taxonomy (NCBI): domain Eukaryota; kingdom Metazoa; phylum Chordata; class Mammalia; order Pholidota; family Manidae; genus Manis; species Manis pentadactyla. Next base: position 1,116,317 of record NC_080029.1, read on the forward strand.
CATAGCCAAAAATAGACCTCCATTCTGCCAGCCACCCATCCAACACTCTATTGAGATTTGCTCTTGGTGCTGGGGAAGAGCAGGTGGTGGCTCTGGCGGTGGTGGGGACCCACGTGTGACACACGCTGGAGCCTCACATCCTGGGTTCAAACCCCAACCCCAATGCTGTCACGTACTCTCTGAGACCTTGAGCAAGTGGCCAGAGCTGACCATCGGCAGGGGGTTGACTCAGCTCCTGAGGCAGGTGGCTGGCAGGTTCTGGAAAGTGGGAGTGTGGGAGTGGGTTCCCAGGTGTGCAAGGGTCCATGCACAGGTCTAAACAGGGCGGCAACAGTGAAAGCGCAGAAGCGGGCAGGCTCTGGATCTGTTTAAGGGCTGAGCTGAGGACTGGGGCTGGCAGACTGGTGAGCGTGAGCATTAGAGAGGTATCGGGAGGACCCCAAGGTTTTTGGTCGAGTGTTGAGTGGCTAATGGAGCCAGGGGCTAGGCTGGGAAGCCTTGGGTGGGGGTAAGACTTCTGATTCCAATGTGCTAAGTTTCATGACATCCATGAGAATGGGAGTGAGAGGGTGGGGGTGGGAGATGTAGTAGGGAGGAGCTGGTGAACATGTTGGGTTGGAGCTCAGGGCAAGACTGGAGGGGTGCATTTGGATCACATGGATGTATGTGCAACAGCACGTGCTTGCTGAGTCAGGGAGCCAGGCGATTCTCACCCAGGGGCCGTGAGCTAAGTAGCAGCCGCTCTTCCTTGGTGAGCTTTCCATTTCTGTCACCACAAGCGTACTGGTTCGAAGCCACACCTGCATTTCAGATCACAGTCTGTGGGTCAGACATGCAGCAATGCAGTGGATGGTGGTGGGCAGCCACCTACTCTCTGGAGCTAGGGGTCCTTTCTTGTCCCCACGTTCTTGTGGCTATTGACTGCAAGAACTACCCATGTTCCTTCTCACGAGGCCCCTCCATTCTCAAAAACTAGCAGGGGGCCCTCAAAACTCTTCCTTCAAGGGCTTGCGTGGCCAGGTCAGGCCCTCCAGGAAGCCTGGTATTCAGGTCAACCTGCCCTGTAACAGCACAGACACAGAGTGAGGCCTCACCAGGGTCCCAGGTTCCAGGCTTACTGCGGCGGTGAACCTTAGGAGCTGGTTTTAGAAACTGGTCTACGCCAACAGTGCATGAAATAATGGCAAATCTTACAATTAGGCGTTGTAATTCTTTGTTGTGGGGTAGATGGTGCTTCATCATGAACCTGGGTGAGGCTGCCTGGGGAGTGGGTGTGGCCAGAGAAGCGGATTGAGGACTGGGCCCCGGGGCGCCCCAACATCTGAAGGGGGAGGAGAGCAGGAACCAGCAGGGGGACCGGAGAGGAGGAGCCTCTGGAGCTGGAAATTGGGCCCCCCAGTGGCCAAATGCGATAGTGATCTGCACTGTTCTGGGGCAGGGACCAGGAACTGAGACCCAGGCAGAGGAGCTGGCAGACACCTGGGACTGCACCCTGCAGCCCTGGGGAGAGGTGGGAGGGGCTCGCTGGGGCTGGGGGTGGGAGGACAGGGGAGGCTGAGGGCCAGAATCTGCTTCCTGTCCTCCCTGACGCCCTGGACCCCCGCAGACCCTCTGCTTCCCTTCCTTGTCTGGGCAGTTGGGTGGGTTTCTGTCACTGCAGCAGGTCCAGCATTATCCAAGATGGAGACTATGGGTAAAATTGTAATATTTCCAGAATATCTCGCCTGTCCTTAGCGCATCTGCATATCAACAGGCATTCCTCAGGGGTGGAGAAAGAGAAGTAGTTCGTCTCCATATCTATGGGCAATTACCTGGGCAACCAAGGGCTTATCTGAACCTGAGAGGTTAGGGGGAGGGCTTGCTTGCTTCTGCCCAAGCAGGGAAGAGATGGCCCTGGACTGCAGTTTGTAAGCAATAAACGGGTTTTAAACTTTATTTCTCCCTTTGACTGATTTCAGTTTTAGAAGTATTTTGCCCTGGGATTTCCTTTCCCTGGAGTTACAGGGACATTTTCTATGATTTAATGGCAACAGCTTTGCTAGTGACCATGGCTCCTGATAAAAATACCAAACAATACAAAGGAAGCCTTTTCTTAGCCTCATTCTTCTTTTTTTTTTCTCCCATTTTTTGTAAATGGTACAGACGACAGATGAAGAAACTTCCAGGCCTAGCTACTTAAAGGTGTCTTGTGGAAAATTCACCAAAATAAGCCACACATTTATGTGTTAAAAGCTCTAGAAATTTAAGCAAAGTTGACTTATCAAAGTGTAATTCTGAGCATGCCATATCCAGAGGGCTGGGTAAATGAAATGGGATTGGTGAGCTAAATCCTCTGATTAAATAAAATCCTATTTTATTTGGCAGCAGATCTATTGCTGCCCCGCCCCAACCAGGGAGGCAGAGAAGTGGACTCCCCACAGTGTGGGCCTGCTGAGCCCAGGAGTTGAGGGGTTGACAGGGCAGATCGAGGCTACACCTCCTCATGTCCTGTCCCATGCAGCAAGGCTATTCCTGGGCAAAGGGGTTGAGCTGTGAGGCTGGATGGCATGTTTTTATTTATTAAAGAAAAGGCTGTATTCTTTAACTAGGTAATACACATGCACAGTAAGTAATTCCAAGGGTACAAAATAGATACTGAGGCCCCAGCCCAGCCTGGGCACCACAGCAGGTGCACCTCCTGAGGTGGCGCTGGGGCAGCTCCTGTGGGCCCTGCCTTAGATGTTTCGATTAGCTTATTTATTGAGGCACAAATAGAGAATGTTCCCAAATGGAGCACATTAAACAAAGATTAGCCACCTCCACTCAGATCAAGATACAGACAGTCACCGGGGGTCCCAGCAGACTCCCTGTGACCCCCTCACACCCCCATCCACGCATAGCTCCCCCACCCTGATTGGAACTTTCCATCTGTGCACTTTGGAGTCTGGCTTCTTCTTCTAAACATTATGTTTAGAGATCTACCACTTGGTCGTGTACAGCAAGGGTTACTTATTCTCTCAGTTGATGGTGTGCGGTGGCTGGAATACCCTGCTTTGTGTGTCCAGTCCCTGTTGGGAGCATTTGAGTTGTTTGCAGTTTGGAGGTGTCATGGATAATCCTCCTACAAACACACCTGCACACACCTCCTTGTGAACCTGTGTACACACTTCCAGAGGCTCACGCCTAGCCGCAGAGCTGTTCTTAGAGGCCGTGCGTGCTTCCCCCACGTGGTTCTCCAAAGCAACTGATCACCCCAACTCACAGCTTTGCAGATCTACAAGATTGTTTTGGCTCGCCCTGGCCCTTTGTATTTCCTTATAAATTTTAGAATCAACCTGTCAACTTCCATGAAAAACTTTAAAATTTTATTTTATAATGGTTTGTTACTTGTGTATAGAATTATAACTGATATCCCTGTATTGACTGTTTACTTGATAGTTGTGCTTGACTCTATTAATTTGATCTGTTTATCCAGAAATATGCTACAGGTTGAGTAACCCTCAAATCCACATGTTGCAGTACCTGGCTTGGTGTAACAGGCATCAGTGTGCTCTTACTCTGAGGCTGTGCAGCTTTTCACTAGCTCAAGAGAATTTTGGTTCTTCTGCTCTGAGCTGTGTATTAATATCCTTTGCCCACTTTCCACTGGTTTGTTCTTGTATTCAGTTGCAGGACACCTGTGGTCGGAAGAATGGAACCTTTTGTGTGACTGTTTCTAGGAATAAACTCTTCCCTCGTCTTGCCACTCCCTTTGGCATGCATGCATTTTTAATTGGCATGTAATCACATTTCTTACCGTCCAGTCTTTACTCCCAGAGTACGGTGGGAACCTGACCTGCTTGGACTTCCGACTTCTGTTGGGGGTTGAGTTTAACACTTCCACGGTCTCCACGGGCAAATCTATTCTCAGCAGTAGTTCCTTTCAAGCCTAGTTCAGCACCCACCCCTCTACTGCGCAACCCTTCAGGGCTCTCCAACTCACTCAAGTCCCCCCAAACTTCCCTGGGGTGACAGACTCCCTCCCACCGCACCCAAGCACATTCTTTTCTCCTCTGGAGTCTTCACAGATGCCCCTGTCCGGGGAAAGGAAATCCCGGGTCAAAATACCTCTAGAAACCGAAATCTTTCAAAGGGAGAAATAAAGTTTAAAACCCGTTTATTGCTCACAAACTGCAGTCCCGGGCCGTCCTTCTCCCCAGCTCTGGAAGAAGCCAGCCAGCAAGCAGGCCGGCCCCTCCCCTCAGACACGCCCTCGGTTGCCCAGGTAATTACCCGTTGACGTGGAGATGAACTTCTCTCCACCCCTAAGGATATGCAGATGAACTAAAGCCAGGCGAGATACTCCGGAAATGTTACAATTTCACCCACACCTGGGTGACAGACTCCCTCCCACCGCACCCAGCCACGCTCCTGCCTGGAATGCGCTCCTTCCTCCTCTGGAGTCTTCGCAGATGCCCCTTACCCTAGGGGCCTGTAAGGCCAGGGCCCCCACCTCCCTGCTTCTGACAGCACTTCCCACGGGTGCTGCAGGCATCTGCGTGCGGCCAGCCCCCGTCACGTGACACAGGGGACTGTGGCTTGCACGTGGTTGTCACAGCAGCCCTGGCCTGCACTCAAGATGTTATTTGTATTTATGGATCCAGGGTTTTGTATCCTTTTTGACACTTTTCCCACTAAGAAGTGATCATTTTTTTTAACGTCCTTTCAACTTTTACGGTTTCATTCCTTACAGGACAACCTGGGAGGACGCCAGCCTGAGCGGGACTTCCAGAGGGCGGACACCACCCCGCCCCTCCTGAAGGGCCCGCCCCCGTCACCGGGCGCAGGCGCGCTAGGGCCGCGCGCGGGGACCTGGGAGCCGGCGGGGGCGGGGCGGCCGAGGGCGCGGGCCCCAACGGCCAACGCGGCCGCGCGGGAACTCGCCCGCTAGGCCCCGCCCGCGGTTTGAACCAAGGCCCCGCCTCCGCGCCTGGCCAATCAGAGGGCGGGGCGGCGGGCGCCAAGGCGACCCTTCGTGGGCGCGGCCCTCCCGGCCCTCCCCCAGCCCCGCCCCTCCGTGGGCGTGGGCTCTGAGCGGCGCGGACGGTGGCGGCGGCGAGGTGAGCGGCCGGGACGCGGGGGGCTGTGGGCCAGCGCGGGCAGCCTTGGGCGCCGGCGGGAGGGGGCGCGGGACGGGAGCGTCGCGGGAGAGGGGGCGCGACCCCGCCACTGGGCCCCCGCCAGCCCCCGCCGGGTCGCCCGCCGACTGGGCATTCCTTCTCGTGCCGCCACCGCCTCAACTTTGGTCGTTCGGTAACATTTTAAACAAAAACTAACTCGTCGGCTTTGCCGCTGGGGCTCCTCTTAAGAGAACCACCGAGGTGAGCTCTTGGGCTGCCGGCCTCCCTCCGGCCTGGGAAGGGGCGGTGCGCGCTGCCCGCGGAGGCGCTCCCGAAGACCTCCCTGCGGGCACGCGGCGGGCCCGTGCCCGACCCACGCGGGCGACCAGCCCCGACCAGTGCCCGCAGCTGCCCGCCCTCCTGCCCACGCCGCCTCCCTCTTAGCGTCACCGCGGGGGTTTCCTGGCCGCGTTTTCAGGTTTCCTTCCTCATCTGCGTTCCTTGTAGAACGAGGGGTCCGAGGGGTGTTAGCGGTGGAAAACTGGAATTTTCCCTCTAGCAAAACTGGGTTCTGCTGGGAATATAATGCCCTCCAGGATGGCCCAGCCGGGGGCACCCTTCTCTGGACCCGAGGAGGGCAGGGTGGCCTCTCGCAGGCGGCCTGCCTGTGAGTGTTCAGTTTGAGGTCTTTTCCTTTGTTTCTTGGTTTTAATGGCTTCGGAAAGGAACATCGAAGATATTTTGCGAGGGCTTCCCTCCCCCAAGTGCAGTAACCAGCTCGTCTTTACAGGAATGTCAGGGAGTGCGTGATGCCAGCCTTGGGTGGCCTGAGGCTGGCTCTCTTCCTGTGCAGCTAGCCGAGGCTGCCCTGTCCACCCAAGACCGGCATCAGGGATGGACTGGATGTTGGGGAGGAGGGTTTCCAGGCCCTGGCTGGTAAGTGAACTGTGTCTGTGGTCTTTGTGCCTGCCCCGCCTAGCAGCCGGCCAGACTTGGGAGGTGGCCATGCTGCGACTAGGGAAGGTACCAGAAACTCCCTTCCACAAGTCAGAGGCAGGCTTACTCTACATTTTCAGCAGTTTATTGCCCCTATAATAGGAGTACCAGGAAAAAAGGTCTTCGGGTACCAGTTTGCTGGGAGACGCTCTGGTCCACAGAGGACTTTCTGGCTGCGTTTCCCCTTCCCAGGACCTTGTGTTGCTTGCACGGGACAACTTCCTGTATACAACTACTCTTTTATTACAGGTTTCACTGTGTTTTATAATTAAAGTTGAAATCGAGTAAAAAGGCAATTAAGATCTTTTTCTAGAAGTAGTGGCCGGCTTTATCATGGAAAGAGGACAAGCAAGTTGACCTCAACTTCCTATTGAAATATGTTTCCAGGCAAAGTTTTGTGTATTTCATTCCGCACAACAAAAGTACCCCAAATTAACTTTCTGATACTAGCTTCTGAGAAACATCAGGCAGGCTGAGCAGCCCCAAGTGGCTCCGCCTGCTCCATCTTTCTGTTTTTCTCTGATGAAGCGTTTCAGCAAGTCTGATGGTGTAACAGAAACGAGGAGTGTTCCTGTGCATTTGTCTGAAAAACCGAGGCTCGCTGGATGCTTGGCAGTGGCCAGAGGTGACAGTGAGGTCAGAGGCGAGTCTGTCACTGGCTTGCCCAGCCCTACTGCTCAGAGTCTGGGGCAGAGAGAGGGGAGCGCTGCCCAGGGGAAGGGGAAAAGTCAGTGGGGGAGAGAACCGGTGGAGGGCACTGGCTCAGCTGTCCAGGAGCAGCTTGAAGGTGTTCACCGTGTGCCTTAAAAATGCTCCTGCCCCTTGCCCCGGTACAATCTCTGAGGAATAAGCTCGAAACTCAAGTACTGGAAATTCCAACACAACCAAAGTTTGTTCGTGGGAAGGTGGTGAGTGGTGTGAACACCCTGGGTAAGGGGCCAGTACAGCTGGGTGTGTTTACATGGAGGGATTAGTACAGCAACCGGCACCGTTGCATGTGATGTGGAAACCGTGGTAAGTAAGACAGGCAAAACCTGAGATGAGCCTCAGCTCCACGGGAGGAGAGTGTGGAGGCCTGGCTGCAGGGGCAGGGGGCAGCACGGGCTTGTACCTTGCAGGGCTCTTCCTGGTGACACAGGCAGCCTCCTGGGAAGAGCAAAGGGTGTATAATCAGAGCTGCTGTGGCCAGGGATGCAGCCCCCACCACCAGGCAGAGGGAGGGGAGCACTGCCCAGGGGAAGGGGCTCAGGCACCGGGGGGGGGGGGGGGGGCTGGGGCAGCGGGTAGCCCGCAGGATGGCTTGGGGAGTGCATTTGGCCCTCCTGTCCATCCTAGGTTGGGCTCAAGCCCAAAGCCCTCAGTCCGTGACCTAGCCCAGCCTTGGGGCCCTGTTAGAGAAGCCTTTGGGGTAGAGGTCTGGCAGCCCTTCCCACGGGTGTGATGCAGGGCAGGCTGCTGCAGTGAGGGGTTGGTGCCCTGGGGACCTGGCCATCAGTCGGCCTCAGCACGTCAACAAGGGCAGTCAGGCTGCTCTCCTGGCAGTGACCTGTCCCTAGTGTTGCCCCCCATGTCTGCGCTGAGGGGTTCCCAGTGGGTTGACCACCCATGAATATGCACCCTGGGCTTTCCAAGGACCCCTAGAGGAACAGGTGGAGTCTGGGGGTGCTGGGCACTGCGTGTGAGCTGTGGTCTCTGGCCACCCCGCCAGCCCTCACGGTATCCCCCACCTTCTATAGAGCTGTGTGGTGCAGGCCAGCAGGCATGCGACTTCACCCCTAAACTAGGGCATCATGTCATTTGAATGAGTTTGGTTTGGGCCCTAAATTAAATGGCTCATCATGCAGAGTTGGAATTGTACACCTGGTGGATGAGATACTAAGGGCCAAAAAGTGAAGTTCCCGACCACAGGGGAACCCTTGGAACTTGACTTTTTCCCCCAACACGGGATGTCTTCATAGTTTGACGTAATCTTGTATTTTCAGCATACTTGGCAATTTTAAGCCAATGACTTTTACACAAGTGATTAAGGGGGAAAAATGTAAAAGTTGAATTTGCAGCCAAGAAAACCTAAATCCTTATAACCAGAAGTGGCTGAGATATTTTACATGTGTTTGGCAGTAAACTCTTCCTTTTGTTCATTTTAAAATAGTTGCTGAGCTGGTGTGTGTGGTGTCACGACAGACTGGTGGGCAGCTTCAGGGGCTGTGCGGGTGAGGACTGGTCTGCTGGTCGGGAAATCAGTCTCGGAGGGGAGTGCACTGCGGCTCCTTAGTTGCTTAGGCTTTTTGCTGTGAGATAAGTACGGATCCACAGGAAGCTGGTACAGGCTTCCCCTGCCTCCCCAGAGTTGGCATCTACACAAGGTGCATGGACGCAGCGCCCACACCCAGAAGCCGGCCTCCGCGCAGCATGTGTGAGTGCGTGCAGCCTCCTGGATCCACCCCCTGCGGTCCAGAAGCGGGCGAGTCCCTCCCTGCCGAGATGTCCCGGAGCTCGCCCCGTCTGCCATGTTGGGAAGGTTACAGAGACGGCAGGTCGCAGCGCAGCCCTTTGCCATCAGCTTCTCACTCAGCCGCGTGCCTGGGCCCTTCTGTGTAGTGCTGAGCGTGGCACGTGGTGTGGGCGTGCCACAGGATGACCACTCCCCGTGGAGGGGCTGTTATGGGCACAGCTGCTGTGAACATTCTTGCACATGTCTTTGCATGAAACATTGGTTTTCATTGCTCTGGGATAAATGCCCAAGAAGTCACTTAATTTAAAATGTCTTTAAATAGTAAATACATGGGAAGTGAGATCTGCCGAGCCTACAGAGGGTTCCCCAGGGCAGGTGGCAGCCACTTCTTCCGGCCTGGCAGAACTGCCTCAGCTTTGGCCCCCGGGCCCTATACACCCCCACCCCAGTTCTTGGGGAGCCCCTGGGCATGCCACAGTAATAGGCCAGCAGCAGTCCTGGGAGCCACAGGATTGATTTTATAAAAAGGAAATCTAAAAATTTGCATATTTAAAAGATTCTAACCTCTTTATGAGTAACTCAGATAAATTACTTGAGATAAAAATGTTTAGGCACTTGGTAAACCTGAGAGAGAACACTATCTCATAGCTTTGTTCTAGAAAGGGTGTTCCTGATGCGCAGCAGGCTGGGGTGTGGCGGGCCGCCCGGCACAGTGCATAGCCAGGTACAGGTGGGAAGCCAGGCCCCCGCCCCTCTTGCTTGGATTTTAATTCCTCAAAGATCTCTCCACTCAGAATCCATTCAAAAGAACTGGTTCCTCGTATTTTTGCTTCTAAGAGCAGACACAGAGCAGCCTCCCCACGGCAGCTGGTGCTTTGTGGGAGGCAGGGGTTGGCATGGGGGTGATGTGGCCCAGAGGCCCTTGCTGCACTGAGCCCAGGAGAGTTAGGGCCTGCTGCTCCTTGAGGGAGGGAGGGAACGTGGTGGTCGGGCATTGGCCGGGGGGCTGGTTCCCGAGTGGTGGCCGCCCAGGGCCCAGGGGTCCCAGGGCCATGTGCCTGTGCAGCTTTTATGTAGGGCTGTCCCATTGTGCAAGGACTTCATTCTGAAGGCCTCGAGGGGTGGGAGCCTCACATGTGACACTCGAGGTGGCTCTGCGGCCAGGGTGCCACCATCAGCACCGGGACCCTTCACTGTGCCTGCCTGTCCCACCCCATGGCCCTGAGTCCTGCCAGGTTGCATGGTACGCAGATATCCTGCTTCGCGCAAACTCTTGTCTCAGAAGCAGCAACCCTTAGAATTTTGGTGTAAGTTTTCAGCTCATTAAAAACAATTTCTCCTGCTTTTAGCCCATCACCTTTTCTGATGGAGTTGGTTGTGCTGCTGTTTAGAAGTGTGTAGTTTGCACCCCTCCACAGATGGGCCTGCAGGAACGCAGTAGCCGGAGTTGCCCCGCCCCGCCTCCCATCCATGTCCCCCGTGTCTGCTAGGGACTGAGGCATTCTAAATGGCATCTTGTTTCCACAGGACACAATGTTTACAAGAGGGCTGAAGAGAAAGTGCGCAGACCCTGAGGAAGCCATGGAAGGGGGCCTGGCTGGCCACAGCCTGCAGCGGCAGTCGCTCCTGGATATGTCCCTGGTCAAGCTGCAGCTGTGCCACATGCTGGTCGAGCCCAGTCTCTGCCGCTCTGTCCTCATAGCCAACACTGTCCGGCACATTCAGAGAGAGATGACCCAGGATGGGGCGTGGCAGGTGGTGGTGCCCCAGGCTGCCGGACGGGCGCCCCTTGACCGCCTGGTCTCCACGGAGCTCCTTTGTCGCACGGTGGCTCGGGAGCAGGAGGTGCGGCCTCCCAGCCCTGACCTGGGAGACAGCCATGCGCCGGACCTGGTTTCTGGACTTCCCATCGTCCCATCTGCCCAGGCCCCAAGGAGCCCACAGAGTGGTCCCCAGGAAGTGGACAGCCCTCCCGGAAGCAGAGGAAGCTTTCAGAAATCTCTCGATCAAATACTCGAGACGCTGGAGAGCAAGACCCCTGGCTCCGTGGAAGAGCTGTTTGCTGACGCGGATAGCTCCTACTACGACCTGGATGCCGTGCTGACGGGGGTGGTGGGTCACTGCGGAGACGGGCTCCAGGCCTTCGCCTCCGCGGCCGCCCCACCTCCCAGCTCCAGCTTCAGGTCGGACCTGGGCGACCTGGACCACGTGGTGGAGATCCTGGTAGAGACCTGAGCCTCTGCCTGTGCGGCCCACGGGACACGAAGCAGGCGGACTTGTAAGACCCATGGATGCCCAGAGCTCTCGGTCTGTGGACGCTGGCCGCCCGCAGCCTCAGGGCCAGCCTCTGGCTTGCCTGTGACTAACATGTCTGGAGGGGAGTCTAGTCGGTCTGCTCCCCACCCCGGCCCCTCCTGAGCGGCTGGGCAGTCCTGGGGCCGGTCGCTCCAGCCCAGCGCCCTCGCCCCTCCGTGTCCTGCTGCGGCTTCATGGAGGACTCAAGTTGCCACATGCACTCAGCCTCGTTTAACTTTATGTTAACTTTTAAAAATTAAGTTTTTTATGTTTGGGGCAATATTTTATCTTAAAATATATTTTTTAAACTTTTATCTCTAGAATTTTTCAGCTATGTCCTTAAAAGTATATTTTTTCTGTGAACATTCTTTGCTGCTACATTAGAAACTTTTACAGCCTTAATGATTGCAGTTGGTGCGTTTCATTTTTTAAGGTTTAAATAAGAGCTTGCCTGTCTCACGGCGAGCTTCACTGCCCGCCCAGGTGGCAGCATTCGCGGTCATGACCTCACTGAGGTCTGTGGCGTGAGTGAGAGGTCATCAGGGCCCAGGGCCCGCACAGCGACACCTCGGCCCCAGGCCTGTGGTGCAAGCGTGTCTCTGCTGGAATTGGTGTAGGCTTTGGCAGGTCTGTGTACACCTACTAGGTGTAAGCGCTGGAGGTGAAGGTCAGGTGTAGCCCTCCTGCAGATCTGTGGTACAGTTGATCTTCAGGTGCCCAGGTGTCTGGGGCAGGGCCTCCAGAGGCTCTGACTCGGGGTCTCGTGAGGTTTTCCCAATACAACTGTCCTTTCCCTGGAAGGTACTGCCTTCTGGTGCCCACCTGGTACAGCCGCTGCCTTGTGTGAACATGAGTGAAGGACCCCCTCAGTAAGAGGAGGCCGTCGGGCTGCTGAGCACCCCACACCAGTTATAGGAATTTTCAGTGGTGGACCCCAAAGAAGAAATCGGCAACAGGAAGGAATTGTTAATCACAGGCCCCACCAGGGCAAAATGCGCACAGCATCTCCTTCAAGAAGCCCACCACCCCTGCACCTTAGCCAGAGGCGCCATCACCACTCTGACCTCACACATCCCTCCAAGGCACTTCATTCAAAACAGCTCCTCCAGCTCTCCAGGGAAGCACCACCTCTCCTCAGCTGGACCTGCCTGGGCACTGTAGCTCGCATGTCCTGAACTGCAGGTCTCTGCTACTCCTGAGTACACCCATTTTGCTGGTAAAGTAACTGCTGTTTTATTTTTAAGGTCACCACTCGCCTTGCTGCTGGACCCATGATCCCTGGGCCGCCTGTACGGATGCTGCAGTGTTCTGGGCTGTCTGGAAAGGGCGCATGTCTGTTCCACTAGTTTGGAAGATGCTCACACTTTCTCTGGAACTGGTGCTGGGACAAAATTTTCAGATTAAGATTAAAGAAATCTGGACACATTCATCGATGGGCCCTCAACTGGGGGCAGTGGGTGGGGGGGTAGGGGGGTTGGTGCCTCTTAGGTGAGCTCGGGGGTGCAGTGCATGCGCCCTCTGACCTGCCATGAGCACTGAGACCACCCACCCCTTCTAGATCTTTTCCTCAGGCTTACGAGTAAGACTGTCCTCACCCGCCTCGCCCCACCCAGCTCCCTGATTCTAATGTGTTTTTTCCCCAGGCCTTAGCCAGAAGGGTTTTTTTGTGCATATGACCATTCATAATCAGCGACGTATACCTCACTTTATTAAAGTACCCAGCAAACAATGGAGATACGTTTGTCACCTGCCACATCATTGTCCTGGTCATTTCAGTGGGTTGTCCGTGTTACCCAGGCCAGGGTGCGTCTGCATTCTCCCAGGCTCCAGAGCAGGATGGGGGCACAGGACGAGTGTGGGGAGCATGGCCAGTGGCCCTGGAGCCCAAGCAAGGAGCAGGCGCAGGCTGAGGCCTCGGGTGCCTCGCCGGGACCGGAAGCTGCTGGCAAAATGTAGGGCCGGCTCTGCCTGCACAGGCAACTTCCTCCCTAGTCAGAGTATTTCCTTCTGGTGGAAAACAGTTTAAGTGTAGGCATTTTATAAGCAAAAAACCTAAAGCGGTACTTTGTGTCCTGATGGATTCACTCCATCTCCGTAGCAGCTGTGGTGTGTTCTGTCGGCCTGCAGAAGCAGAGAGCACGCAGAGAATGGGCCCTGGCGTGCTGGGAGGGAGGCTGGGCGGCCCCTCCGCCGGCTCTTCTGGGCCTTGCTCCCCACCCCTCTCAGGGCCCTTGGCGGCCGGCTGAAGGGCACTGAACGCTGCCCCGGAGACACCTGCGGTTCTGAGGAGCAGAGGCGGGTGGCCAGCCACCGACAGAGGGCTTGGATATGAAGGGCAGGCCCCACGCGCTCCGGGTGCAGCTCCTGTGAACCTCACAGGAGGAAGGTACACTGTGTTCCGCCCCGGGCCTGGGCAGGGGGTAAGGGAGGCTGGGTCTGAGCACAGCGGGGCATGGCTAGGGGTTTTCCGTGGCTGCTGCCAGCTATCCTTGGCCAGGAAGGACTTCGGGGAAGCTGCTACACCCACCGTCGCCGCTCAGGGCACATGGAGCAGGGGAGGCGGAGCTCACGGGCAGAGCCAGCAGCCATCATGTCAGAGAAGAAATTCCCGAGGTTCCTCAGCCAACAGCCCCCGTATTCACACAGTTTGGCCAGTAACCGGTCCTTAAGTTGAAAGAATCTTCTGGCCCGTCAGTAATAAACGTCCTGTCGAGGTCAGCGGAGTCCTGCTGCTTTGCGCTGTGCGTGCACGCGTGTGTGTGTGTGTGTGTGTGTGCGCGTGCGTGTGCGTGCACGCGTGTGTGTGTGTGTGTGTGCGTGCACGCATGTGTATGTGTGTGTGTGTGTGCGCGTGCGTGCGTGCGTGTGTGTGTGTGTGTGTGTGGCTTCGTGTGACCGCCCCACAGTCCTGAGGTTGTGTATGGTTTTCTGCATATTTATCCATTTGCGGTCGCAGAGATTTGTTGCTCTGTGCATTCTTTCTTTAGTTTTGGGAAGTTCTTAGCCATTTGGTCTCCAGTATTCGCTCTCTGCTTCTGCTGTGGGGTTGCAGTTCTACCAGGTCGGACTGTCCGTGCCATCCCTCGGACCCTGGACTCTGCCGTGTCTCCTCCGTGTTCTGTTCGGTATCTTCTGCTGATCTGCCTTCAGGTTCACTGATCTGTTCTTCTGCTGTCTGTTCTGCTGCTAAGCCCATCTAAACTGTTCGTTTATGATCCTGTGTTCTCCATTCCTAGCGTTTATTTCCATTTTGTTTTTTTTTTTATAACTTGCATGTTTCTACTGAAATTCTCCAGCTCACTGGGCCATCACCACTTATGGGTGGCTCTTATGAGCTATTTCAGTCTGGCTTTCACCATATGGGCTGCCTCTGGTTCTGCTCTGCTGACTGTGGGTCACATTTTCTTCCAAAATTTTCATTATCTAGTACATTTTACTGAACATTGGACGTTTTGCATAAAAGAACCAAATTGTATTCAGCCTTCAGGTTCCCGGGAGGCCATCAAGCTGGGTCTGCACTTGGCTGCAGCTTCAGTGAGGATGGCACGTGCCCACAGGGTGGTGTCGGGACTGGCGCTCCGGGCCTGAGGTCTGAGTGCTGGCGAGGTTCTGGACACTAGCCTGCACTTACTTGGCGCCTGGTGCTGTGTGTGTAGCCCACTGTGGGGCTCTTCTCAGTCTCCATTCTGGGTCTTTCCTCTGCCCTTTCCTCAGCCTGTAGAGGGCAGTCCCCCCACTCTGAAGGCCTGGAATGCCCTGGAGAGCACAGCTGCCCTGTGCAAACTGTAGACTTGGTAGCAGAATCCCCAGGTGCCTGCTAAGGGGTTTCAGCCCTCCAGCTCCCCACCTTCTTCCTGGGGGCCTCACACACTTTGGGAGAATCTCTCTCAGCTCTCCCTCCATCCACGGAGCTCTTGGCATTCTACACTGGGCTCTGGGCAAAGACCAAGAGCTGGAGGTTGGGTCCAGGCCTGCGCCGCCCTGCGGCACGTCCACCAGCCCAGCTGTCCGCTGGCGGTCTCTCATTCCTCACCTAGGTCTCTTCTCCCACCCCACCCCTGGGGAGGAGAGGGCAGGGGGCTTCTTCCACCACTTAGAATTGTCCTGGGTTTCTTTGTACGCTGAGCTCTGGTTATCTTAATGCAATTTTGTGCTAATTGGGCATGTTTTGGGCAGGGGGAGAGGACAGTCTCTTGGGATTTGTCCATGTGAATCGGAGGTGACCAGGTGTGTAAGCCTCACCCAGCTCAGAAGCCCTTTCCTCAAGCAGATGCCCAGACGTCAGGACACAGCTGAGAGTCAGACTTCACGTCCGTGTGGATAGGAGCCGGGGAGCCGTGGCTTCTGGCTTGGGAGCCGGGCGGGTAGTGGTGCCCTTCGCTGGAGGGGCAGCTCAGGAGCAGAGGTCGGGGCGGGCGCGGAGTTATGTGGGACCTGCTGGTCTGCAACTGCCTGACAAAGCCTCGTGAGACCTGGCTGGACACTGGGCTGGACACTGGGCTGGCTGGGGGTCGGGAGAGGCAGGCTTTCTGAGGTCCGAGGCAGCAGCTACAGCCAGCAGAGTGAGGGACACAGCTGTGGGAGCAGCAAAATGCCAGCATCCAAGCTGGCAAGCTGAGCCATGTTTGAGTTGCCAAGTCTCCCTTTAACCAAAGGTTGGACACTACCCTTTGATGGAAGCAGCATGGCAGAAAAGCCGTTTCCAAACCTCTACCTCCTTCCACTGAAAAGGCGACATTAAGGCAGCCTGCCCTTACATGGCACCCAAAACCCCTCATCCCTTAACATGAGCCTCAAAACCACGTGGGATCTGTTGGAGTGGCCCAGGCAAGCTGGCCGAACACCCTGCGTGACAGGGTATCTGCTGGTCACTGCGCCCCTGCCATACCCGTTTGGGTCTGACACCTGCCCTGATGGCAGCCCCCAGGGCCAGCCCCTGGCCGTGTTCTCTCAGCCGCAGCTGGGGCCCTCCCTGGCGGGGCAGCAGTGGCCGGGGACCCCAGGCCTCTGCTGGGCAGGGGCAGGGGCAGGCTGGGACGCAGGGTTTCTGGCACCAGTTCCTGCACAGCAGATGAATTAACAAGAACACAGTCTCATCCGGGCTGTTTAGTTTAATAAAATTTTACAAAAGTCAGAGCCGACAGCTGGGCTCTGCCATCAGGAGGATTCCTAGCTGAAGCCAGGGGAAGCCCGCTGGCTGGGGGGGCCGGGCATAGGTGCAGGCCAGGGTGGGGGCTCAGGGCTGTGGGTAAGGCAGCCTTTCAGTCCTCATGCCTGTGGCTGCCTGGACACCAGGCAAGGGCCGAGGTGTGACAGGAACACACTCAGGACCTCGTAGGTGCCTCGACAGCTGTCCCACCAGCGAGTGAGGCTTCCTGGGCTGTCCAGGGCGGAGTAGCGCAGGCAGCCAGGCCTGGGGTCCCTCTCAGGCGCCCCCAGGGGCCAGCGGCACTCACACGGGCAGTGCCACCTTCAGTCACGTTCGTGGTGAGGCCTGGCTCTGCTGAACAACACGCCCTCCAGCTAAACTGATCAGACCCACGAGGAGCCGATGGGTGCAGGACGGCTTCCATGAAGATCCCAGGAACCATCCACAAAATAGTTCTGGTTTCCAGGACAGTAAGAAAATGCAAAATTCCTCAGAGGTACAAAGCACTCCCACTTTAGCAAACGTCACTATTAAACAAGGTCATTTTCAGGCTCCGTGCGGTGAAAAGCTTCTTCCCTGGAATCGCGATAAATTGCCGGCTTCCGCGCATGGGGGTCTTCAGAGAGAGGCTGTATGTGATCAGGCTCCCCGGTCGGCCCCCAGGCGCCCCCGAGAGCTGACGGGAGAGAGGATGCGGTCAGGTACAAGCGGCCGTGGCCGGAAGCCAGCAGGCCCACCACCCAGCCTCGCCCAGCCTGCAGCTCTGCCGCCCCGGCCACAGCCACCGGCACGGTGCCGGGCCCATTTCTGAGGTGGCACCACCCAGCCCTTGTGCTGTGACCGGCACTCTTGGTGGAGGACACCACTGCCCTGCCTGCTCTCGCCCGGCAGCATCCACCGGGACTAACACAGTTTCCACCTGACGACTAGTGTGGGCGCGGTCCCTGCGCAGGCTGCCCTGAGTGGCGCTGCTGTGGACGCTTCTATGCTTGTTGCTTTATGATGGCCCTTCTAGAAGTTTCTCCTGCCCTGTGCTGTCTTCTGAAGAGCAGATGGACACAGGGCTCTGGCACCCTGGGACAGCCTCTACACCACAGCGCCTGTCACCCACTGCTGCCACACCACTCCTGCTGGCACCCCAGTTCTCCACTGGGTCCCTCCCCTCCCCAGCACTGTCCACACCACGGCCAAAGCAGGTTCCCATGGTGGACACACCACCATGTACCACTCCCGCCTTCTCCCTGGGGTGGGGGGCATACAGGGTGGACCCCAACATGCTCCGGGGCCCCAGGCAGCACAGGCCCCAGGAGGTGGAAGGCCCTTCCAGGCTGAAGCGGGGAGGCAAGGTGCCGGGCCTGCTCATGGTGCTCTTCCTCCTGACACCCGGTCTGAGGGTGGGCAGAGGGCCGTTCCAGAGAAAGCCTCCCCCGTAGGGCAAGACGCTCCTTCCCCACCCGCCCTTTCTGCCGCTGAGACTCTGCGGCTGTCCCTCAGCCATGGCTGGTCCTGCCTGCTCCCCGCGCCCTGCCCCACGCATCTTTGCACATGGCATGGCTGCACTGCAGTGATGCTTTGCTTTTGTCCTAGATGCTGGGAAGGCTCACTTCTCACCAGTCCACAAGAGCTAAATTAAGCGAGCGACTCAAACATGAGCTCCAGGTGGCCGGCACAGCCTCCCCTCGGCCTGTCCCTGGGGCAGCTCACCTTGGTCTGGATCAGGGCTCTACAGTGGTGCAGGCGGACACTGTGCACACCGAGCTCTTCGGGCCCTTCGAGGTCGAAACTTTCCCCAGTGCGGCCCTGGCCTCTAGAAAGGTTCTAAGGAGACAAGCGACGGTCAGCACGGGAGGCAGGGTGGAGGGCCATCACTGACCCAGCTCCCTTCACCAGCACCCTGCACACGGCAAGGCGGCTCTGGCTCAGCGCCCACTCAGGGTCCGGGGTGGACACCCGTCACCACACCCCCATCATCCAGCTCATGGCTCCCCCTCCAAGGCCTGTGCTGCCCCTTGGCCTCCACAATGCAGTCTTGGCTGCCACCTGCAGGATGGACCCCTGGCCCTGCTAGGACTGCGGCTGCCCCCCACCAGGCCTCCTCTTTGGCAGCCTCCTGGAGTTTCCCCTGCAGGAAGACAGAGCCAGGCCGGCCCTCAGGGGGCTGTGGCTCCGCCCAGCCCCTCACTTCCTGGCCCGCCAGGTGCAGCCCCTCAGCCAACTTCCCCGGGATGGCCGGCCTGCCTGCCTGCTGGCCCCTTTTGTGTTTTCCATGTTTGAAAATTGCTATAACACTTAAAAATGGAAAACGGTCTTTGCCAACTTGATTGCTGAAAGCCGGCCTCACAAAGTCACATTTCTTTGATGACTCACGAGCCCACCTACAGGTAAGTCGAGGCAGGCTGGTGTCCTCCGGCCACGCCTTCCCCGCTGCTGGCTCCGCCTCAGGACCCTCACGGCTAACTGCACGCCTCCACCTGCCCCCTTCTGCTGCCCACACTCTCACCCATGGGCACCACCTGTCAGCGTCCAGGGTGCAGACTCACCCAGGAGCCCCCCAGGGTGCAGCCCAGCACAGGGCTGGGCCTAGCGCCCAGGAGCACTGCCTCGCCCCTTCCCGCCCCAGTGGCGGGCACGCTGGGGGAAGCCACTGCCGGAGGGCTGCCCGCAGACCAGGCCACTGTTCCCAGCAACAAGGCTGCCCACCCCAGCCCCCAGGCGGCTGGCTCTCCAGGTGTGCCGGCCCTGCCCACGTCACCTCACCTTCTGAGCAGCATCTACTCCGAGGACAAGAAAGAGGCTCTCCTGGCAACGGGACCCGCCCCGCAGGCATCGGGAGGCATGGGAGCCGTCTGTGCTCTGAAGAGCTCTCCAGAGTTTTCTAGGTTCGGAGCTGAAAAAGAGACGCACGAGTGAAGCGACCAGACCAGAACGCCCTTGGGACAGAAGCGGTGGGGGCGCGGGCGGCAGAGTCCCCTCAGGAGCTCGCCCCTCTCTGCGCAGGGTGCGCCTGGCGCTATTTCCTCGCCAGTCTCCTCCTGGGGTCAGGAGCTCCACAGCGCCAGACACTGTGCCGGTCTTGCTGCCTGAGGGGCTGAGCTCCGGTGTCCAAAACCGCGCTGGCGGCGGCGCACGGAAGGATCCTGGGCCTGTTCTCTGGCAGGAGCACGAAGAACACGGCGGGCCGGCGGAGTTCCCATGGCTTGTGCCTCAGCCAGAGGCGACACCGACCTTCGCTCTCGGACTGCGCCCCCTCCAGGCCCCACTTCCAGGACCGCCCACGTCTCTGAGTGACCCCGACAAAGTCTCGGCCAGCTCAGCAGAGCACGCAGAGGGCCCCAGGAAGCCAGCGCATGTCGGCCCTGACCTACCCACTCGAGTCAAAACTGGTTTTCTCTCGGTCCCAGAAAATGGTCAGGTGCAAACTGCCTTTGTGATTTCCCTCGGGGAACTGGCCCCAGGGGCCCTCAGGCTTGCAGCAACACCGGGTGCACACAGGCCAGCTGACCCCATGGGTTGAAAATGTCCCTCCAGGACACTGGGGTGTTTTCTCTGTTGTGGAGGGTCACTCGGCCAAGCCCCCCAGAAGGCCCCTGTGACCCCAGTACTCACACTGAGACAAGGGGTGCTGCCTGGTTTCCTGTGCTCCACGTGAGCCTCTTGGAAGTGGGATGTGGGGAAGGAGGCTGAACACGGCTCTGAGAGCAGGACCTGCAGCCAGACCATCAGTCTGTGCCACCCGATCCCTCTGTGGGGACCCTACCACCCAAAAGTCCTGTGGGGACGTCGGGAGAGACAGCGCTCTCTGTTTAAAGGCAAGAATATAATGCCTCACAGTTCCATTTTATCAACCAAAAACATACATGCAGACATTGCTGTAAGAAATATTAGTTCCAATTTAAGTTCATTACCACAATTTATGTACAGATTCAAGACCAGGCTTTTCTTCACTGCTCATTTCTAAGAAGTAGTCTAAGGTGGGAACATCTTCAGTTGCCTGCTGGACTGGTACTTCTTGAAAGGCAAACCTAAAGATGTTCTCATAGCTGAGAGTTGGCTGGAAAAAGAAACAAAACATACCAAAGTTAGGGGAACGCACACATGTCACCATTTTCTAAATACATGCTTTTGGCACAAATGAAGTTTGTAAATGATCATATTCACACAGTTACCGCTACTAGAATGTGACAGGTTCACTCCTAGAACCTCAGTGCCAGGATAAACCACAGCATGAGCCACAGCGTGGGTGGGAAGGTGGGGGAGCGCACCACATTAACCACATCAGGGATGCGCGGAGCAAGAGCAGGTGTCTGCCCAAAGTGTTGGCACCGGTTCCCCATGCTAACTGGTGGAGAAATCCACCGGTACAATAAAGATGGCACTCCTTGGGAAAAGATCTGAAGTTTGTAGGCTGTAAGCACGTGTGAAGTGCTGGAAGGCGGGTGGGCAGTCCCGGTGGGTCCCAACCCAGGCCAGGACGGGCAGAGCCTGAGGCATGAGGGCTCAGTGCGCACGCTCAGATCAGCTGGCTGCAGGTTTCCGCATTCACCCAATGTTTCTCGCAAAGTTTGCGTTATGATCAAATTGCTCTGTGACTTATCAATCACACTGTTTTCAGACCCAGTGTCACAGCAGGGTGGCTCTTGTCCAAAGTCCAGGTAAACAATGCTTGGTTTAGGAAACAAAACCCAGCAAACCTTTTCCTTCCTCCCTTTTTTGTTCTGCTTCCTGTGTTCTTAGGATTTTAGGGTAAACCATTTGTGGAGAGATGCAGAGAAAGAAGAGTAACAAGGGAAGAGAAAGACAGGAAAAAGGAGGGTACCAGGCAGTCACAGGGTAAACACTGGCAGCCAGGCAGGGGAGGGCAGAGTGAGGGGCTGGGGAACGGGCCTGGGTGCTCTGGCCTTCTCCAGCGTCTGGCCATTACACACAGAATGAAATGGGACTCCCGGTAAGTCCTTCGAAGTGATCCAAACAAGAAGCTCTGTCCCTGGGTTCCCTGACCCGGGGCCAGGAGAGCACAGCCCCAGCGGACTGGAAGGCGGAGGCCCGTGTGGCCAGACCTGGGAGGAAAGGGCACAGAAGGTGGCCCAGCCCCTGAGTTGCCCTCTGGGCCGTCCACTTCTGCAGGCTTATTCCTTCCCTGGCACAGGACAGGGCAGCTGACCATGCTGCCAGAGGCCAGGAGAAAACCAGACCCCCTCCCTAGCCAGCCCACCAAAGCCTGAGGTCTGTGGGCCTGTCCACGGTTAAGCACTTCCTGTGCCGCGTGGTGAAGACGAATGCTTTAGAAATACCTCAGAAGGTGTGACGGCAGTGGTTCCTGTCAACCAAGGTCCACCTTGGTGAGGCTGGTGAGCACCATGCTCCCCGTGGGCAGAAGCGGTTCTCGGTGGCTGCGGTTCTGTGGGCCTCTCTGGGAGTTCAAAGAACTGAGAGAATTGTTCAGACTTGGCTGAAGAGCCCTGAAAGCTTTCAAAGTCCCCCCAGGCACTGCTGGGTTCTCCTGGGTCCAGACCACTGGCAGTGCAGGTAGAAAAGCCCTCGCCGTGCCCGAGGATCCTGGCCCCCCCAGCCAGCAGAGGACGGTGGGGGCAGGCCCCCCAGCACGCCACACCGTCACCGCTCTGCCTCCCAGGCACCTCACTTGCAGGCACCCGTCTGTCTTTAGAAATCTCGTGGACGGAGACCTCGCCTGCTGCCTCTGCGAGGTCACTCAGAGACCTGCTTAGCCGGGGCATCTGGCCAGGCTGCCCCCCCAGCCCCTGCTGGCCTTGCATGTTGGTACCACGGGCCCGCATAGACGCGATGGGAGGTGCTCAGGAGACATCCACACGGCTGTGCGGGAGCTGCCCGGGTGGGACAGGGCCGGAGCGCCCGCTCGCAGCTGCCCCGTAGCTGCTGGTGCCTTCCTCGAGAGTGCGAACGGCTTTGTGCGGGTCCAGTGTTGCTGTGGAACGCACACAAGCCACGTACACAGCCTGGCCACCCGGCGGAAAGTGACCAGGGCGGCTGCCCGGCTTCCTCCTACACACGCCCCCGCGACCAGTCCGGCAGAGGGGCGTGCGCTGGAGACCGAGGAGGTGCGGGGGGACGGTTCGGCCCGGGAGGGGGTCGAGCTGCGGGGTCCTGCCTGGACCGCGGTGGGCAGAGGCCTGGGACGTCCGGCGCGCCGGGCGGGGGCTCGGAGCGCGGCGCCCAGAGGTCTCCGAGAGTGGGGTCGCGGGGCTCGGGGTGGCCCCTCGGGGCGGGCCGTAAGCAGCCCCGGGCCGGGTCCGAGGGGCGGCTGAGACACCCGCGAGGGCCCGGCGTGCGGCTCCGGAGGGGCACTCGGGCTGGCGTCGGCCGCGGCCTGCGCCCGCCTTGGCCCTGGAGCCGACTCCGCCTGCTGTAACAGCGGCTGCAGGGCGATCCCCCGGCCCGCGCCTGCCCGTTGCCCGGCAACGGCGCGCGCCAGCCTAGCTTCCGGCGTCCGCCGCCGTGACGTCCGCGCGCGGCCCCGCCCTGCGCCTGCGCACCGCGGGCGCGGAGTTGGCCGGCTATTCGCGTTTCGAGTCGCGCCTTCTGCTCGGCTGTAACGCGTCGCGGGAAGAGACCCCCTTTCAATTAGAAGAACGCTTAGTGCGAGTGCGCCCCCGACCCGTCAGCCCCTTGGGGCGTGTGCCCTGCCCGGCCCCACGGGCTGCTCCAGCCCCCAGCAGGCCCAAGGCTCCGGGAGGCCGCGGCGTTCTGTCCGCTGGACCCGGGACCGGCCCCTCCTGCCGCCTCTGGCCCCCAGACAAGGAGCGCGGATGGGCCGCCGCCAGCCCCTCCAGCGCCCTAACCTCGGATGCCCGGGAGCTGCCTGTCCCCATCCCAGGCCTGTGAAGCCCATCTTGACGGCGCCGCTTAACCTCGGCCTCCCCAGGCCCCGGCCATGCCCTGTCCCACCAGCCCCCGGCCTACCCCCCGCGCGCGTTCACCCACCCTGTGCCCTCCTCGGGTCCTATGCGGCCCATCCCGTTTGCATCCTGCGCTCTCCCTGCTCCTTTTCAGCCAAGCTACCGAAATTTTTAATTTTAAAAATGACCAGATGAGGTCATTCTCTGAACTCTGGATCGCAGCCTCCTGCCCCTTATCCTGCTTCCTGAGGGCCACAAGGGCTGCAATGCAGTGTTCGAGCAATGCAGTCTGGCTGCACGGCACTGGGCAGAAACCCTGGTGACCCTGTCAGAAAGTGGCAAATGCCAGCTCTCTCCTGCCATGTCACCTGGGGACAGCATCGGCTCGAACCCCCTCACCCAGTGTCCTTGCCATCCTCACAGTCCACGGAGCTGGAAAGAGGTAGGAGGAGTGTTGGCTTCCGGTGCAGATGGGGAAACAGGCCCAGGCCCACAGGCCTGAGAACCGTCGCGAGGGCTGGAGCCAGCGCTCCTGACCCTCGTCAGTTCCCCATGCTCTGTCTGGACCTCACTGAAGAGTGCGTTGGCACTGGGACCCTGGGTGCACGATGCAATGACCAGGCACAAAACGGGCCAAGGAAGGGCCGATCTGTGTCACTGGGTGTGGTAGCTGCATAATGCCTTCCCGAGAGGTCCACATCCTGGTCCCCAGAACCTGGGACTCTGGGACCTTTCGAGGTAACAGGGACTTTACGGATCTGATTGTGTTAAATTAAGGCTCTTGAGATGGGGAGATGGTCCTGGATTCAGCTGTTGAGCCCAATGTCCTTACAAGAGGGAGGCAGGAGGGTCAGAGTCCAGGAGAGAAGATGGAAAGACAGAAGCAGAGGTCACCAGAGCAATGCAGGGCCGTGAGCCAAGGGAGGCAGGTGGCCTCTAGAAGCTGAAAAAGGCAAGGACATAGACCTACCCTGAAAACTCCAGAAGGAACCTGGCCCCACCAATACCTGGAGCTGTAAGGAATAAATGTGTGCTGGTTTACCACACTGCATTGTGGTTATTTGTTACAGCAGTCACAGGAAACTGATGACCAGAGTGACCCTGGCTGCCCTACCAAGTATGTGTTGCCTTGGGGGAGCCAAGACTCAAAGGAGGCAGCACAGGTGACCCCACCATTGGGTGCTCTGACTACAGGTGTCCCAGCCCTCCCAGCTCCTCTTGGGACACCTCAGTCCATCTTGAACATCAGCCCTGCTGAATGGGGGGACAGGGCATGAGGTACAGCTTCTCTGCTGCCAAGCTGAGCCTCCCTGCCCCAGCCTTGGGAGGAGGGGCCAGCCTGCACCCCAGGGAAGCACCCAGGTATCCTGTCCTCTGGGGTCCTCAGACCGGAGTCCTTGGGATGATTTGAGGAGGTCACCCACCCCACGCCTGGAGTGGGCACACAGCTTGGGATTGAGCAAGGCAGTGAGGGGCCAGGGGCCAGCAGACCTGCAGCCTTCCCCCACTGCTTCTGTGCAAAGGACTGGGTGGGAGGACAGACAGCAGCTGGGTGGGGGGGCAGATACACCCACTGCCCTGTCCTGCCCCTCGGGTGGGGCGGGGCAACGGCAGAGCTATTTTTGTTCCTGCTGCTGCAGCAGCCACAAACAAGCATCAATCATTGATGCTCTGGACATCCCCTCTGGCCTGGAGAGGCAGGTGGGGGCAGGGTGGGCACTGTGCTCAGGAGCTGGTCCCGGGGAGACATAGCGAGCTCCCACGGCCCCTCACCCTGGCCCCACCAGACTCTGGTCCCCAGGTACCTATCCGTGGTAGGCTGCGGGCAAGCCTGAGACCCCAGCAGGCCAGGGCCAGCACTGGAGAGTGGCCCTCGGTGTCTCTGGCACCATGGTCCTAGGGAGGAGGTCAAGCTTGTGGGTGCCAACAGGAGAGAGCACAGGGCACTGCAGCACACTGCAGGCCCACCATGGGGTGGCACTCAGAGACGATGGGGCCTTGTACGTGCCAGGCGTGGCTGTGGGTTGGGACCGTGTCTCCATGCTTCTGGGGGACAGCAATTCCTGAGCGATGTCCAGCTGCTGTGGCCTTCCCCAGAGCGGCATCTGTCCCTGGGGGGAATGTGAGGCTGGAGCTGGGGCTGCACATCATGACTGGCACTCCTGGCAGTGCAAGGCTCTGAGGCCAGGCTTCAGCTGGGGGATAGGGACAGCAGGAGGTCACAGGTGGGCTTTATAGGTGCCACCTGGGCAGCGCTCTTCCCTGTATGGCCCTGTGATGCCGAGGCCCCTGAAGGCGGGATGAGGGATTAGGCAGGGGGAGGCAGGGCCCAGGCTGGCTGGTCCTGGGGGTAAGAGCCGACTGTAGGCAGTCTCCCTCTGGGTAGCTGCAGCCTGCTGGGCGTGGGGTGCACTGCCTGAGGAGCCGGGCTCTCCCAAAGACGAAAGGGGCCCGCGGGGATGCATGGGGGTTAGCATAGCAGGTGATGCCAGCCCTCTGCCTCAGAGTAGGCAGGACAGGGAAGGTGGGAGTGAGGGTCCCTACCCACCCCCATCCTGAATCTGTGGACTGGAGCCAGTGCTGAGTCAACTCCCTCGTTGCGGAGTGAGCAAGGCCCTGGCAGGCCAGGGTAAGCCTTTCCAGCCCTCACCAAGGCCAAGGGTAGAATGTAGGGAGGTCCCTGCCCCAGGCCCTAGCCAGCCAGGGGACTTCAAGGACCACCCAGATCCCCACAGCCAGACACACACACAAAGGACAGAAAGTCTGGGACCCCCGACAGACGGCTGGTGCAGCCAGGAACACAGGCAGCCCCCACTCCCTGTCTCTGCAAGGAACTGACTCCCAGACTGACAGAGAAGACCTTGGGGCAGGAGGGTGAGACCCACCTGGAGGAGAAGGCTGTGCTCCATCATGCCATTAGCTCAAGGGGCAGGACGCTGCCAGGGCCTCTTCCCGGCAGTGCTGCGTGTCTGTCTGACCTGCTGCTGGAAAGCTGCCCGGCTGCAGCGCGGCTAACGGGAACTGCTGTGAGTGAGTCATCCCTCTGGGCAGGCTCACCTGGGCCCTGCTGGCTGTGTGCATCCCCAAGTGAGCCAGGAGTGGTGTGTGCCTGTGTGTGCGCGTGTGTGTCTGTGTCCTCTTGAGCATAGCCAGGCATGTGGGCCCTGTGTGTGAGTATAGGTGTGCCCAGGCATGTGTGAGTATGCATGTGTGTGTGGGCCCAGGCATGTGTGAGCATGGGTGTGCCTGTCTCCGAACGCATGGGGACACGTCCAGGCAGCCCTTTGTGTACTGGTGAGTGTGTGGGTCTGTGTGGCCCTCCTGTCGCAGCCTGGCCTCTTACTACCCCAGGAAAAGGTGTGTGTGTTCGTGTGTGTCTAATGGTCCCAGCACCGCCAGCACCTTTCCCGGGCAGTCCCCTGGGACGGCCCTGCTTGGAGTGATGGTGCCCCCTTGGTTCGCTCTGGCCAGGGCTCCCCAGCCCCAGCCCGGCAGGATGCCCACCCCCAAGGTGCCCCTCCTCAGGTGTAACTGCGCTGGGCCTCAGCTAACTTCCTGTCCTCAAGAAAACAGAGCTCGCCTGGGCCTCCCCACCCCTTCAGAGTGCCCCCTTCTGCACAACACTCAGGAGTCCACCCAGCCGCACTCCAGTCCTCACCAAGACCCCTCTGCTGGTGTCGGGCATCCTGGGCCCTTGTTCCCACCCCACATGGTCCAGATGGGCCCCCTTGCAGGGCTCCAGGCTTCCAGCAGTGCTTCTACGGACAGGGTGGTTGTTCCTCATCTCCCATCGCCCAATCCTGCTGCCCCCGGCGCCCTTCCCGCAGCACCAGGGGCCCAGCTTTCAGCCTTGGCCTTCCCTGTCCTCCGCGCACACACTGCTCGGTTGCCTCTTTACGGCAACCCTGAGGTCCCAGTCCGGACTGTCGGCCACGCCCACCGCTGAAGGCGCTACCCCGCAGACCACCCCTCGGGCGGGGCCGCGGGGGTCAGATCCCTGGCGGTTACCCCAGGGTGTCCCACTCCCCAGCTCAGAGCTACAATGTCCATCTCCGGACTGGGAGGTGGGACTGCGGCGCGCGGGTCCAGGAGCGTCCGCGCAGCGCGGGGACACAGGCGCCCAAAGCCAACTCTGGTCCCAGGGGGGCCGGCCGTGGGCGCGCGGCGGGCCTAGCCCGGGTCTGGGCTGGTCGGCGGCGGGCCTGGGGCGGGGGTCGGACTAAAGCGGCGACGCGAGGGGCGGGGCCCTGATGCGATCGGGGCGGGGCCGGGCGACCGGGGGCGGGGCCCTGCCTCTCGGACGGGGGCGGGGCCGGCCGGGAGGCAGCCAATGGGCTGAATGAGGCCGGCGGCGCTGCCCGAGCTCGCTCCGCAGTGGCCCGCGCGGGCTGGGCGGGGTCCCGCAGCGGCGGCGGGGTCGCTGGAGAGGGGCTCGGCCCGCAGTCCGAGGTCTGCTGTCGCGGCAGCGCGGTGCTGCGGGAGGCGGAGCGCGGCGCCCGCCCGTTTCCGGGTCGCCCGCGCGCCGGATCTGGGAACTCGCGACCGGACACGACGGGCCGCTACCGGCCCGCACCGAAGGCCGCCGCGATGTGCGACTGCTTCCACATGGTGCTGCCCACCTGGCCTGGAGCCCCCGGCAGCGGTGCGCCTCCTCCCCGCCTGCAGCCCGCTCCCTTGGGGCGGGTGGGCTCCGCGGGAGGCGCTGGGCGTGCGCCGCGCGGCCGGGTGGGGGGCGCCTCGGGGACTGCTGGGTGGCGGCCTGCCTTCTCCTGCCTCTGGCCTTTACTCGCCCGCTTCCCACCCCTCTCCGCCCTGCCGCTCACCCTGTCGCTCCCTGCCCTTGTCCGTCTCCCTCTGTCACCGACCCCCTGCTGTAACCCCCTGGGACGTTGCCTTGTCCCTAGAGGTGACCGCCTGGGGAGGGCCGCAGGTGGGAGTGGGGTGTGAGGACTTGCTGCCAGGCCTGCCTTCTGACCCGTGTTGGGGCAGAGCAGCCCGTCTGCAGCAGGAGTCACGGCAGTTGGCCCTGGTCCAGGACCGCCAGGCTGGGCTGGGCTGGGTCAGCAGTGTGGCTACTCTGTGGCAGGCTCACTGGCTAGATGGTGGCTGTGGCAGGGCTAGACCTGGGATCTGGGCTTGGTGAGGGGGCCTCAGTGGGGTCAGAGCTCAGGCCACAGAGTCCCCCAGTGCCGGGTGAGGAAAGGTGGGTGCTGTCTGTGGGGCAGGACCCCTCCCGCTGTGCACCTCTTGCCACAGAACGGGAAGCAGGTGCTCCCTATCTGTCTGCCCCACGCTGGGCCTAGTTCCAGGGCCTGGGTGTCTCAGCCTCATGGAGGGCAGGGTGGGGTGTGGCACGGGCAGTCTCTCCAGCACTGGTCAGCAATGCAGCAGCCTGGCCACACCCAGGACACCTGGCCAGCTGCTGGTAGGGGGGCTGGGGCCATGCTGTGTCGGTGCAGACCGGACCCCACTCCTTGGGGAAAGCAGAGATAGATAGTGATGATGGCACTGCTGATGCAGAGGAGGGGGTCACCCTTCAGCCTGGGTGCACCCCTTCAGCTGCAGCAGGAGGCCCGCGGCCCCTCCAGTCTGGTGAGCACCGAAGTCCAGCTGACCTCCTGTTGAGGCCACCCTCTCCCAGATGGGGCCCAGAGTGCCCTGGTGTTCCCTGGATAGCCCATGGGAGAATGATGGCTGCTGTGGGTCTGTGGGCCCCCGTCCGCTCCCTGTGACTGGGTGGCCCTGCCCACATCCCATCACAAGGGGAGGAGAGGGACCCGAGGGACCTGGGGCCGGTGCTCTGCCCCCCCTTTGCACACTGGTCTCTTCCTCATTCCCAGGGGGCCCGGAGGCCCAGGCTGCACGCTGTCGGGCCATCTCATCCACCCTCCCGCCTCGCAGAGGCCCGTGCTGGCGCCCTTTCCCAGCTCAGGTTCTGCTCTCTGCCATGACTCAGTGGTTCCCTGGCCTCTGGGCAGTCCCCCCCGACACCCCGTGTCCAGCCCACAGAACCATCTGCCCCTGGTGAAAGGAGCTCAGTTGTACTCACGGGGTGTGGGTAGGAGACCTGTCGGATCAGGGCCCCTGGGGGTTCTGTACAACCTGTGGACTCCCAGGCCCCCGCCGCCCACCTTCACGGGAGGTCCAAGAACATGCATTGCTGATCAGGCCCCCTGGGGGCTCTTCCAGCCGCAGTGTCCTCCTGGCAGGCCAGACATTGGCAGGCCCTCCCATCCCCTTCTTTCTGCTCAGTCCAAACCTGCCCTCCTGGGCCAGCCATGTTAGGTCCTCTGAAGACCCCTCCCAGAGCCTGTCTGTGCCCCTGCCCCCAGCCCAAGGGGGAGGGAGCCATCTCCCATCCAGCTGGCCCTCAGAGGCTGCCCCCTGGTGGCTTCACTGGGAACAGGTGCACAGGGATCCCCCAGCCACACAGCACCTGGGTAGTTCAGGCAGAGCCCCCAAATCCTCCCCACCCCCGTCTTCCCAGCCACCTCTTATTCTGGTGTGGTTGAGCTCTACCTGGGTGCACCGCCCCCATACGGGGCACCAACCACGTGCCCCTGTGACAGGCCCTGGCTGTCACATCCCTTCTTGTCTCCGTGGCAGCCTGTTCCTTGCTGAGGCAGAGCTGGGCCCTGGGCAGCCGGACTGACAGGGAGCCCCCTACTCCTGGCCTGGGCCTCTGCCTTGTGCCTGCAAGTCTCTGGCTTGGCCTTGGGCCCCCCATCTCCACCCCAAGAAGCCCCACAAGGCTCAGGGAGGCCCTAGGTGCAGCGAAACACCAGGAGGGGGCATCTGGGTGGTCTCTCCCCAGCAGGGCGCGGTGGCGACCCTGGGGTCTTTCCAGAGAGGGAAGCCTGGCCCCATTTTGCAGACAGGCACCCTGAGTCCTAGAGCAGTGAGGCCAGGGCAGCTGTGCCACACCTCTGATGTCTGGAGGCGCCTACTCTGCCCTGCCCCAAGCAAGGGCCCTAGGCAGGGGCATTCTCGAGTGCCCCTCTCCAGCCAAGCAGCAGCTGTGGCAGGGGCAGGAACCAAGAAAGAGGAAGTGGGGGTCACCCTGGGTGGGGTAGCATCTCTCCTGACACTTCAATGAAGCAGATTCTCAAAGCCACCAGTGGTGATGGCATATGTGTTCCTGATAGCACCCCCAGCTCTTTCTGGCAGGAAAACTGAAGGTGGACAGCCCTGCTCCTGCCCTAAGGCCTCAGGAAAAGGGGAGGGGTGGAGTTCAGGAGGGAAGGGCAGGTCCAGTGCCCCAAAGCCCCTGCATGCTGGAAGTGGTATGTGCACTCCACCTGGGCACCTGGGTGCCTCGTGGCTGGGCCTGTGGCAGGAATGCCCATGTGGCCTTCTGTCCCTTTGGCCAAGCACTTCTGTCTGGGCCTGGCTAGGAGCTGCCTCTTCCAGGAAGTCTTCTGGATTCCTTGGCTTACCTTTAGCTCTCCAGACCCCCACCCTTTCTGTATGCTTTCTCCCTTGACTGCCTCTGCTGAAGGCTGCCGTTTCAAGCTGGGGGTAGGGAAGTGGAGCTGCCAGGGAAGAGAAACACAGTTGGGGGGTGGCCTGGCCATCTGAGGGCCCCTACCTCTCCCCCAGAAGTGAAAAGCCCAGATCTCTCCAGCTTGGTCCTCTGTCTGGGCTCCTCTGAGAATGTAGGAGGAAGCAAATGCTATGTTTAGGGCTAATGGAAGGGGGTTGCCCGCCCACCTCTCTGTCCGTCCGTGTGTCCCAGGGGCCCTGAGAGGTCGCACACTGGGAAGCAGGGTTCACCACTGTTCGTTCAGCAAAGGTGAGCCAGGCATGGCTTCCGCCATCAGTATAGGCTGAGGTGCATGGAGGAGTTGGGGAGGACTTCCTGGAGGAAGGGCCACCTGATGGGAAGAGCAGCACATGCAAGAGTCCTGGAGAGACCATTGGCTAGGGTGCAGCAAGTGGCTTAGTAGGGTGGGCCTGCAGGTGGGGTCGAGAGTTAAGGGTGAAGAGGGCAGGGACCAGGCTGTTAGGAAGGAGGGCTGAATTCCAGGGCCCTGGGGAGGCCCAGGGGCTTCGGGGGAGCCCCCACGGAAAGGGATGAGGCAGGGCAGGGAGGAGGAGGAGGGAGAAACAGAGGGAGCTGAGCCCCGAGAGGGGAGAGGCAGGATGAGCCCAGAGGGACTGTGTGTGGGCAGGGAGCCTCGGCTGGACACAACTGACCACGCCCCCTGACCTGCCCCTTCCCCACGCGATTGGCAGCTGGCCCTTTTGGCCGGGGCTCTGGTCACGCTGTGAGCCTGCAGGGCCATCTCTGTCAAGGTCTGCCCACCCTGCGTCTACCTCCAGGTTTCCCTTTGTTTTGCTTTTTCTTGGCAGCCATAGACACCGGGAACCACAGGTCTGCCTCACAGGGGTGAATATTCAATAGGCAGAAGCACTTTCTAAAATAAAAAAATGGAGCTGGGCCCAGGAGGCCAGGGGGACTGCGGCAGGCCTGGAGGTGGTATCCTTGTGTCCACACCCCTGCCCGCTGGCTACCCAGTTCCTGCCCTGCTTCCTGCCATATGGGGAGCCAAAGGAGGCCTCCCCGACCCCAGAGGGTGTGGGTTGAAGGGGGGCACTGGGCTTTTTGGGAGGGCCCTGGGCAGGCATGTCTTTCAGAGTGGGATGCTGGATCCGCAGGCAGAGCTGCTGGCGCCCAGCCACCAGCAGAGGCAGGCTGGGGACTCCTGAGCGGGTGAGCGGTTTGGGGCAGGCGTCCTGGGAAGGGTCCTTCAGGCCCTGCACTCCCTCCTAGACACAGCATAGGAGGTGGGTGTCTGCTGCTGAGGACAGCAAGGCTCCAGGCAGAGGGAGGGCAGGGACGGCCCCCCATGGAGCGCCTGGCTGCGGGACCCTGGGGGGCAGCTCTGGCCTGGCAGGCCCTGCTCCTGGGTGGCGCCAGAAACCCTCGGGCTCCCCTGGGACATGCCATCTGAGAATGCCATGCTCGGTCCTGGCTTCCTCTCCAGATGGTTCACTATCAGCTGCCCCGGCCCTGCCAGCCGAGTTCCATGGTGACTCCCAAGGGTCCAGGCAGGTTTGAGCTACAACTGCCTGTGCAGGGGGCGTTGGCGGGCGTGTGCTGGGTGGCCTGGCTCTCAGGACCCGAGGTGTGTCAGTGCAGCAGATGCCCTGCCACTGCCCCTTCAGCCAGCACAGCGCCTGCCTGCCCACAGGGCCTGGCCATGCAGAGCCAGGGGTCTTGCAGGTGGGATCCCTAGGGGCTGAGGCAGGCAGGCAGGGTCTTTCCCAGAGCCCTTACCTGCTGGGGAGCCAGGTACACCCCCTGTGGGACCAGACGCCTGCCCGGGGGCTGGGTGTGAGTGGTGGCCCCTACGAGGGCCCAGTGGTCCAGACCCAGAGCTCAGTGCCCCCAGCCTGCCCTGCCCTTCCTGCCCCCCATCCCCGTGGCCTGCAAGTCCGCACTGTCCTGTCAGCACCTACCTCACCTCTGCCTGGGAGCCACATGTGCACAGCTTGGCCAAGGGCTGCTGGCACTGGCCGCTGGGGAGAGTCCGGGGTCCGATCTGGGAGGGTGCTCCAGGCAGGGCACACGTGGAGCCTAGAGAGGGCCTGCCATGGCAGAACAGGGCACAGGGTATCGGCACAGAGTGTGGCTGGAAGAGCCCTCAGCGGGCATGACGCACTGCACAGGGGGCCTGGCCGAGCACCTCCTTCTGGCTGCGTGAGCTGAGGACCCCCGCCAAGGCTGAGTCATGGCCCAGGGCTGGGGGGGTCGTGGCAGGGGACCCGGTAGGTTGGGGTCAGAGGTTGGGGGTGTGGCTTGACTGGCCTGGGGAGAAGGAGGTGGGGCGGCCCCGCCCCATGGCCGCCCAGTCCTCCTCTTCCAGCCAGGCCCAGCCCTGGGAGCTCCTGTGTAGTCAGCTGGCCCAGCCCTGCCCTGGGGGAGGTGACAGTCTGGTGGGTGTCAGGCAGCACACAGGGTTCCCAGGTGGGAACTCTCCAGGACTGTGGGACCAGCCGGCAGGCCTGGCTGCTCTCTGGTCTCACTGTAAATAGAGTCATTTGTGACTGTAGGATTCTAGAGGGGAAAGGACGGAGGGGCCAGGAGCCCCTCCTTCCGGGACCGGTGGCCTGCCCCAGGCCCTTTGCCCTGTCTGCCCCCAGCCCGCTGTTCTTCCCTTGCTGTCCCCACCGCAGGCCATCCTGGCTGAGGAGGTGGGGGGCCCGGCTCCCCAGTGGCTCCTCTGGGTGTCTGCTGCTCTGTGGCTGCCCTCACAGCCCCAGCCTGGTGTGGCGGGCAGCACTGGGCACGGCCTGACCCCTCTCTGCCCTCAAACCCTGGGCTGGGTCCCTCAGCTGGGCCGGCCTGCTGCAACCTGCGTGTGGGGAGCAGGTGCCCTCGGCCAGCTGGGCTGCACCCAGGGGTCTCGGGGTGCAGGGCGGGGCCCCTGGGATGCCGCAGCAGGTCTGCAGACAGCACACCCTGTACCCTCCTGCCTGGGCCTGCCCAGTCTGGGGCCACAATGGGCCTGGGAGCCAGAATCCCGTACTCCGCCCCCTCAGCGGGGCGGGCTGAGCATTTGGGTGAAGCAGGGTGAGGTGGCGGGGCAGGCAGGCAGAGCTCTGGGGGGCAGGATACTCGGGGCCTTCAGCCTGGGGGGTGTTCCTCAGCCACCACTTAGACCCAAGTGGCTGGGGACAGGCTGGGAGAGCGGGTGCGCTAAGGATGCTGGTTCCCCCCACAGCCATTATCCCACGCCCTTGGAGGGGTGGGGGTGCCGAGTTTTGGCTGAGAGGGCTGGAAGCGTGGCTGGAGTTCGGCTGCCCTGGGCAGGGGGCTGTGGCTGAGGCCACTTCCCCTGCGGTCATGGCCCAGGCCGCAGGTGGGCTCGGTTGAGCTGCGGCCTGGGCAGGAGCTGGAATCCGATCCCAGCCCCCACAGCCCAACCAAGGCTGGGTCTGCAGGCAAAATGAGGGGCAGGGCCTGTATGCAGCCTGCCCAGAGGGCCCTTTCTGGGCCTGTCCACGCAGCAGAACCGGCTCAGCTGGGCCAGGCCGGTGGTGGTGACTCAGACAGCCCCGTGCTGCGGTTTCCTCCCCAGGTCAGCTGCTTGGGCTCGGTGGGGGCCCTCCGGGGGAGGGCGGGGTCCCCAGGTCCTTGAAGCTGAGGGGAGGGGCCTGGCCCGGCTCTGCCCCTGTCAGAGGGCCCGAGTGGCTGAGGGGCCTGCCTGGAGGAGGCCGGGGGCGGGGCAGTGGAGGGCAGTGCGAGCCGGGATCCTCACTGCCGGGCAAGTTGGGAGGACACCGGTCTCGGTAAGCGGCTGCGGCAGGCCGTCTTCTGCACCACCCCGCCTCCTGCCCCCATCTCCCTGGGTTCAGCCCTGGGGCACCCGGCCACCTCACCAGCCAGCAGGCCCGTGAGGGCCGGGTGGGGTGCTGGGGGTGCCAGGCTGGGCTGGGCGTCTCCCTGAGCCTCTGCCCTGCCGGGCCCCTGCTGATATTGGAGGGGCAGGTGTACCGCTCACAGCAGCCAAGGGCACCAGCAGGGCCATTTCGGTCCCAGGTGGAGCAAATCCTCAAGGTTGGGCCATTTGGCTGGGGAGGGGTCCTCAGGTGATGGCTGCTGTCCTTGTTGGGACCCTGGGGGGGCTGTGGGAGGTGCCTGAGGCCTCCCAGGCTTACCTATGGGGCCAGGTGGGCTGTGGGGCCTGTGGTGGTGGACCGCTCTGCCCAGGGTCACACTGTGTCTGATGTCCGGGCTGCTGGCCTTTGCAGCCCAGAGAGAGAAGCAGGCTTGAGCCCCCGGTCCTGTGTGGGGCCACTTCTCTCAGCTGCCGGTGGGCTGGCATGCCTGCCCCGGGCCTCAGTTTCTCCAGGCACAGAAAGAGATGCTCAGGCCCACCTACTGCCCTACTAGCCCCCAGACCTGGCTGCGCCCCACGTGGGGCGGGACTCGCCCCTTTCCAGGAGGTCCGCCCCGCCCCTCTCCTTCCTCCCCCTGCCCACCCCCGGCACTAGAATTTCTCGGTACCTGCTGGCTTCCAGGCTCTGAGCGTTCAGGGAACAGAGGGTTCTGGAGACCAGGGACCAGGCAGTGGTCAGAAGTGCCGGCCTTGGCATGTGAGTTGGTGGAGGAAACGGGGTGGGGGAAGAGAGATTGGAGTCCAGCTCAGGGGGACCCTGGGCAGCAGCAGTGAGGCCTGGAGGCTGCAGACGTTGCCACTGGGTTGGAGAGGCTCCCGTGCCAGGCTGACCAGCTGGGGTGCTAGGGAGCTACAGGCTGTCATGGACAGGGTGATGGGGCAGCAGGCTGGTCCCCCGGGCCTCTGGAGCCTTGGAGGCGGAAGCTGGGGCCCTGCTGGCCTCCCAGCATAGCAGTTGTCTCGGGAACACCGGGGAGGGTGGGCAGGCCCTGGCTCCCTGTGGGCGTGTTGCTTTGAAATGTCTAGAGCTCTCCTGAAAAGTCAGCCGAGCCTGGCACTGTCCTCGGGAAGCTCCTCGAGGGGGTGAGGCTTGAGTGTCCATGTGCACGGTGGGCACTGGGCTCCAGGCCCAAGGGCAGCGTCCCCTGAGGGATGGGTCTGCCTGGGGGTTCCCACTCCCGGGGCTCCTGGGCTGGCGGGGAGCCTCACCCAGCCCCGTGCACTGTGCACGAGGGAGGGTCCCAGGTCTAGACACACATTCACACACCCCTGCGTGAGCATGAAAACCCATGAACACACCCCTTCGTGTACATGTGCATGCACACACACACACCCCCAGGAAGGACCTCTGCGGCCACACCTAGGGCCTCTCCTCCCAGCCACTCTCGTGGTTCCCCAGTCCCACCATTGCCCCGGTGACATGCGGATGCACCCACGTAGCCTGCCTGGAGCTGGGCCTAAGGGGCAGCAGGTTTGCATACACACTTGGGTTTTGTTTAAGCAATTGCCCCACCTCGGGTGGCCCTCCTCTGGACCCTCCAAGGACTGCCACCTGGCTGGGGCTGGCGGGAGAGTCCTCGTTGTGGTCTGGGGTCCTGAGAGCCATTCTGGGCAAGCGCCCCCTCTCTCTGACCCCCGCCCCCAGCTCCCAGCCAGCATCTGCCTGTCCTTGCCTTTGCCCTCCCAGGATGTGCTTCCTGGACACCCCGCCCCAGAGTGTTCCAGTTTCTGGGAGGGAAGCTTTCCCGCTGATGTGCCCACCCCTACTCCCTGAGCCCCCCAGCCCTCCTCCCCCGAGTGCTGAAGGCCTGCCCGGGGGTCCCTGCCCTGGGTGCCAGCTTGCGCCCACAGGAGCGGGATGCTACAGTGGAGTTCGTTTGTGGCCAAGGAAGGTTAGGGTTAGGGGCTGGGTGGACACGCAGCCCAGCCAGGTGCTGGGCATGAGATGTGGGTGAGGCGGGGCACCAAGTGCTGCAGCACCTGGTTCAGCCTGCGCCCTGCATGTCCTCTGTAAAAAGGCACCTTGGTGACCTTATTAGTCATTATTCAGGGTGACGGCGGGGGCTGTGGCACGTGGGGGCCAGGCCAGGTCAGACAGGCTGGGACACTGTCCTTGCACTCGGAGCATGGGGGGGGGCCCTCAAGACATGGGGCCTGGCAGGACAGTGCCCTGGGGAGAGGTGCCTCCTCCTCCCCAAGGGCACAGGTCCGAGCTGGCAGGGCCTAGGCAGCCTTGCCCAAAGCGGGCAGGATTTCCTCCTTCCTGTTTGTGTGTCCCTGGGTCAGGCTCTGGCCAGCCCAGGGTCCTGCCTCAGGGGTGCAGTCGGACCCAGAGCCAAACACCACAGCCTGGCACCTTCCCAGCTGTGTGGCCTTGGGCTGAGCCTGCCACGCCCTGAGCCCTGGGCTCATTGCCTTCTGAGGGGGCAGCTGTGCGGGTGGGGCTGGCATGTGTGGGCCCAGCTGGCAGCCCCAGGCCACAGCCCCTGGAATAGGGCGGCTGAGCCTCCTGCCTGCCTCAGGTTCCCAGCCCTGGTGAGGTGTGCCCTGGCTGCCACCTGTCAGCACCTTTCCTCACCCAGGCCTGTGATGCCAAGAGACCCCCACGGAGCAGATCTGGGGGTGCAGCTGCGGCGCAGCCCCCAGCACACTGCACCCGGCCAGAGGCCCTGCTCGCTGACCCGCCCACACTCCCCCACCCGGGGTCTCCTCTGGCATCTGTGGTCCAGGGTCTTTCCCGGCTCTGTCCCTGGACCGCTGCCCCCGCCCCCTCCAGCGCCACGCCTGCCTGTCTGCCAGCAGAGGGCGCTCTCCGGACTCTTCTCTGCTGTCTGACTCGGCAAAGTGGCTTTGGAGGCGCTGGGGGCGGACAGGGCAGGCTGGCTTTCTGGGTGGCCGTGCAGCTTCGCTGACCTCCCTGCCCCTCCGCTGGGGCCGCCTGAGCTGCTCAGCAATGGCCCAGGCCGCATGCCCAGACCAGCAGGGCCCCTCCTCTGCCTGCCAACTGGCACAGGGAGGGGCGGGGTGGGGTGCCCCGCGGTGTGCAGTCCCTGCTCACCTCCTGCTGGCTGAGCCCCCTGGGGCAGCTTGCTGCTTGCTTACCACACAGCACACCCACTTTGGGGATGGGGGTGAGGGTCTGGGCAGAACCGGAAGGGAAGCTGAGGCTGGAGTGGGGTCAGCCGCCACTGCCCTTGGCTTCTTTGGGGCGCAGTGGGGAGCAGGCTCTGGGTCCAAGGCCTAGAATCAGAGCCGGGAGTCACTCCCGCCCCCATGGCACCCCCTCTGCCCCTTCCGTCCTCTCTGCGGACCCTCTGGTTCTTCTGGGTGGGCAGAGTGGCTCTTGGAAATCCCTGGGGGCGTCAAGGCTCAGAGAAGGGACGGGCTTGCCCAGGGCACGCGGCACACCGGCAGGGAGTGACTGGCAGCAGAGCCCACGCCCCTGCCAGAACCGGGCTTCCCCATCGGCTGCACAGCCACAGGGACAGGCCCGGATCCCAGTGCTGAGTCCCTGCTGTGCACCCTGGGGGCCCTTGGCTTGGGAGTGGGCACTGCGCCCCCTCCTCGTGAGCAGTGTGTCTCCCCGAGGGACGGTGCCCCCAAGCCCAGGCCGCTGTGCCCGAGCTGGTGTGAGGTGAGCACCCTTCCCTGGAATAGTGTGAGTCCAGGGCGGGGGTGGGGGTGGGTTCTGTGGGAGGAAAGGTTTTAAACCCCGATCTGGTTGTTACATCATTACTGAGCCTGTTTCTCTGTGTGGTGCTGGCAGGGTGTTTCTCTAGGAATATGTTCAGTTCAGCTAAATTTTCACCTTTATTGCATAAATTTCAGTTTTATGTAGAATTAAATTTTTTTTCTTGAAAAAGGGTACAAATCCTGAGTATGTGGCTTGCTGCCTTTTCCCAAGGTGGACACAGCCTGTTAAGAGACCCCAGTGGAGAAGTAGACCCTCCCACCCCCGGGGGCTGCCCCTGCCGGCTCGGCCCCTCCCCACAGGACTCAGAACACGTGTGGGTGGCACCCGAGTGTGAACTGAGGCTGCCAGCTTTCCTTCTGTCTGGGGCCCTTTTATGTCTGGCTTTTTTGTGTTCATTCTGCTCCTGAAATTCGCCCACGTGGCATGGGGAAGTGGCCATTTGCTGCCCTGGCCACTGCACAAATACCCCAGGTTTCTTTCATTCTACTGTTGAGGGGCCTTTGAGCCTGTTTAGTCTCTGGATGTGCTGTATTGCACAGGTGGACATTTCTGTGCCCTTCTCTTGGGCAGCGTACACCTGCATTTCGCTTGGGCACGTGTGTGGGTGTGGAGCTGCCGGGCCACGGGGGAGGGCGTCAGACTTACTGGCTGCCTGTCTTCCAGAGCGAGTGTCCCAGTCCACCCCCGACCCCCGGCAGGGGCATCCTGTTGCCACCCTGCCCATCTCCATCCAGCGCGGTCAGACTTGTTCATTTCAGCCATTCTCCGGGAGTTTTGAGTGGCATTGTCTTGGTGTCCTGGTGACAAGGGTGCTGAGCCTTGATTGGCCTTGGGGTCCAGGACGGCGGATCGTCTCGGTCCATCCCGAGGCATACAGCTGGGTGTCTTCTTCTGCGAATCGCCTTTCCAGTGTTTTCTTGCCCATTTCTTGCTGTGGGGTTGTCTGTCTTTTCCCTTTGGTTTGCAATCCCTTCTACATTCTGGGGAGAAGGCCTTTGTGGGGTGAGCATTTCGCAGATTTTTTGCCCCACCTACGGCTTGACTTTTCACTCCCTCGAGGGTGTCTTTATGAACAGGAGCTCTTCACTTTAACACAGACCAGTTTATTGATCATTTCCTGTAGGGCTAGCGTTTTCTGTGTCGTGTTTAATTATTGTTTCCCTACCCTCAAAACAATTTCTGTTCATCTTCTGGAAGCTTTACTGTTAAACCTCCAGCTTTGCATCTACCATCCACATGAGATTAATCCTTTCTGTGGGGACACAGGGGTCAAGATGAATATTTTCCATATGGACAGCTGATGCACCCAGCACCTGTTATAGCAAAGATCACACATTTCCCGCACTTTATATCTGCCTGAGTCTGGGTGGGGGATCTTTGTTCCACTGGCTTTAATTTGCATTTCCCTGATGACTAGATATGTTTGCATCCTTCATTGTATATACCAATATTGCTTATCTGTATGACTTCTTTCTTTCCCCCCTTTTATTTTATTTATTTTTTATTAAGGTATCATTGATATACACTCTTATGAAGGTTTCACATGAGCAACATTGCGGTTACTACATTCATGCATGTTATCAAGTCCCCACCACATACCCCATTGCAGTCACTGTCCATCAGCGTAGTAAGATGCTACAGAGTCACTACTTGTCTTCTCTGTGTTGTACTGCCTTCCCTGTGACCCCCACACACACCATGTGTGCCAATCATAATGTCCCTCCATCCCCTTCTCCCTCCCTCCCCACCTGCCCTTCCCCACCCCTCCCCTGTCCCCCACTAGTCCCTTCTTGGAGTCTGTCAGTCTGCTGCTATATTGTTCCTTCAGTTTTGCTTTGTTGTTATACTCCACAGATGAGTGAGATCATTTGGTACTTGTCTTTCTCCACCTGGCTTATTTCACTGAGCATAATACCCTCTAGCTCCATCCATGTTATAGCAAATGGTTGGATTTGTTTTCTTAGAGCTGAAAAATATTCCAGAGATTCTGTATATGTACCACCTCTTCTTTATCCATTCATCTACTGATGGACACTCAGGTTGCTTCTATTTCTTGGCTATTGTAAATAGTGCTGCGATAAGCATAGGGGTGTATCTGTCTTTTTGAATCTGGGATCTTGTTTTCTTTGGGTAAATTCCTAGGAGTGGAATTCCTGGGTCAAATGGTGTTTCTGTTTTTAGTTTTTTGAGGAACCTCCATACTGCTTTCCACAATGGTTGAACTAATTTACATTCCCACCAGCAGTGTAGGAGGGTTCCCCTTTCTCTACATCCTTACCAGCATTTGTTGTTCCTTATCTTTTCAATGTTGGCCTTGCTAACTGGTGTGAGGTGATATCTCATTGTGGTTTTAATTTGCATTTCCCTGATAATTAGCCATGTGGAGCATCTTTTCATGTCCCTGTCAGCCATCTGAATTTCTTCTTTGGAGAAGTCTCTGTTCATATCCTCCACCCATTTTTTTAATAGGGTTATTTGCTTTTTGGGTGTTGAGGCATGTGAGTTCTTTATATATTTTGGATGATAACCCCTTATCAGATATGTCATTTATGAATATGTTCTCCCATACTGTAGGATGCCTTTTTGTTCTACTGATGGTGTCCTTTGCTGTACAGAAGCTTTTTAGTTTGATATAGTTCCACTTGTTCATTTTTGCTTTTGTTTCCCTTGCCCGTGGAGATGTGTTCATAAAAAAGTTGCTCATGTTTATATTTAAGAGATTTTTGCCGGTTTTCTTTTAAGAGTTCTATGGTTTCATGACTTACATTCAGGTGTTTGATCCATTTTGAGTTTATTTTGTGTATGGAGTTAGACATGTACAATGAATAATCCAGTTTCATTCTCTTGCATGTAGCTGTCTGGTTTTGTCAACACCAGTTGTTGAAGAGGCTGTCATTTCCCCATTGTATGTCCATGGCTCCTTTATCATATGTTAATTGACCATATGTGCTTGGGTTTATATTTGGGCTCTCTATTCTGTTCCATTGATCTATGGGTCTGTTCTTGTGCCAGTACCAAATTGTCTTGATTACTGTGGCTTTGTAGTAGAGCTTGAAGTTGAGGAGCAAGATCCCCGGCACTTTATTCTTCCTTCTCAGGATTGCTTTGGCTATTCAGGACTTTTTGTGGTTCCATATGAATTTTAGAACTATTTGTTCTAGTTCATTGGAGAATGCTGTTGGTATTTTGATGGGGACTGCATTGGATCTGTTTATTGCTTTAGGCAGGATGGCCATTTTGACACTATTAATTCTTCCTATCCATAAGCATGGGATGTATATCCATTTGTTAGTGTCCTCTTTAATTTCTCTTGAGTGTCTTGTAGTTTTCAGGGTATAGGTCTTTTCACCTCCTTGGTTAGGTTTATTCCTAAGTATCTTATTCTTTTTGATGCAATTATGAATGGAATTGCTTTCCTGATTTCTCTGCTAGTTTATTATTAGTATATAGGAATGCAACAGATTTCTGTGTATTAATTTTGTATCCTGCAACTTTGCTGAATTCAGTTATTAGTTCTACTAGTTTTGGAGTGGATTCTTTAGGGATTTTTATGTACAGTATCATGTCATCTGCAACAGGGACAGCTTAACTTCTTCCTTTCCAATCTGGATGCCTTTTATTTCTTTGTTTTGTCTGATTGCCGTGGCTAAGACCTCCAGTACTATGTTGAATAACAGTGGGGAGAGTGGGCATCCCTGTCTTGTTCCCAATCTTAACGAACAAGCTTTCAGCTTCTCACTGTTAAGTATGATGTTGGCTGTGGGTTTATCATAAATGGCCTTTATTATGTTGAGGTACTTGCCCTCTATACCCATTTTGTTAAGGGTTTTTATCATGAATGGATGTTGAATTTTGTTGAATGCTTTTTCAGCATCTATGGAGATGATCATGTGGTTTTTGTCCTTTTTGTTGATCTGGTGGATGATGTTGATAGATATTCGAATGTTGTACCATCCTTGCGTCCCAGGAATAAATCCTACTGGATCATGATGGATGATCTTTTATGACTTCTTTTCTAAGTGTGTGTTCAAAATTTTTGCTCATTTGAATTGAGGGTGTGTTTTTCTTTTTGTCTTTTCAATTGATTTGTACTTCATCTGGATGCAAGTCCTTTGTCAGATATATACACTGCCTTTCATTTTCACAAGAATGTTTTTCAAGACTAGAAGTATTATGTTGAAATATAATTTATCAAATGTTCTTTTATGACTCACACCTTTTGTATCCTGTCTA
Organism: Manis pentadactyla; assembly: GCF_030020395.1. Taxonomy (NCBI): domain Eukaryota; kingdom Metazoa; phylum Chordata; class Mammalia; order Pholidota; family Manidae; genus Manis; species Manis pentadactyla. Next base: position 1,158,494 of record NC_080029.1, read on the forward strand.
AGAAAATTTTGCCTCCCCCAAGATGGCAAAACTTTTCTACTGTTTTCTGCTAGAAAATACTTTCCCTCTAGAAAATAGTTTTAGTTTTTACATTTTATGATTCATTTTGGGTTGATTTTTACGTGTGACATGAGGTAAGTGTCCAGGTTTTTCATTCCCCCCCAAAATATTGGTTGTCCCAGCAACATTGTCAAAAAGAGTATTATTTTCCTTAAATTAATTTGGCTGCTTTGTCAACAACAATCAGTCGATCCTCCAAAGTGTGGGACTCTTCTGGACTCTGTGCTGTCCCATGGAGCTGTGTGTTCATATCATACTGTCTTGATTCTACTGGTGGTCAGAAAAAATACCTAGTAGAATTTAAATTATTTTCCATTTCTTGAGGCGTATTTAATGAGCTAGCATTATAGGTTATCTTGACGAGTGTCCCATGCGCACTTGAGGGGGATGCGTGTTCTGCTACTGTCAGGCAGAGTGGCCCCTCAGTGTCCCTTCTGTCTCAGTGATTGGCAGCTGCTCCAGGTGTTCTTAGCTCAGTTATTTTGTGAGGCTATTGATTGTGGAGGGAGTGTTAGAGATCCGTGTTTTAATTGTGGATTTGTCTATTTGTCTAGTCGGTTCTGCCAGTTTTCAGTTCAGTGTTTTTAACTCTGTTATTAGGTATATAGAGACAGGTTTATTATTTTTTGAATGAATTACCCCCTTTATCATTGTGAGATGATTATTTTTTGCATGGTACATATTTTCCCTTCCTTTCTCTTTTAACCTATCTGTGTGATTATATTTATGGTATACTTCTTGTAAATAGCATAAATCTCATCTGACAAATCTCTGCCTTTTGACTGGAATTTTAAGTTCCTTTATACTTAAGGTAATCACAAATATGATTGGTTTAAATCCTACTATCTTGGTAGTTGTACTTTATTTTTCCCCATCTCTTCTTTGCCCCTCTTCCCCCTTTCCTTACCTTTTTGAGGATTGATTAAATATATTTCCATATATATAATCACTCAATAACATACATGCTAGATATACATTGTCTGTGTTTATGTACAGTGCCTTTGTTTAGTTTTCCAGGTCTTTCCACCACCGGCTTATCAGCTATGTGTCTCCTTTAGAGGTTGCTTTACGGCTTTATGCTCATCTCCGTACCTTCAAAAGATGTCACACCACCTCGTGTGTGATGTCAGAGCTTTACCACAGTGACTCTCCTATCCCAACCAGTCCTTCAAATACTAGTCCTCCTAGGCTTTACCTCTCCATATGTTAAATCTACATTTGATTATTCTGGTTTTACCAGTGAATCACCTTTTTCTTTCACAGCAGTCCTAAAAGTGGAATGGGTGTGTTGTCATGTTAATATGAGACTTTTGGACCCCCCACCCCCAGGGCGGGGCTGGAGGCTGAATCAGCCAATGGCCAGTAATTTAGTCAATCGTGACTGTGCAGTGCAGCCTCACAGAACCCCCGAAAGGAGCGTATCTCTGCGTCTCAGCCTAGGAGAGCCTCCTTGCCTGGGGAGCCAGGTGCCTCCGCGTGCCACAGAGCCGGGCCGGTGAGGACCGAAGCTCCTTTGTCTGGGACCCCGCCCTGTGTCTCTCTGCATTGGGCTGTTACCTTGTGTCCTTTACGTTCTCCTTCGTTAACCTGGTAAACGTGTTTTCCTGAGGTCTGTGAGCCACTCCAGCAAGTTAGTCGAACCCAGGGGGGAGGTCGTGGGGACTGTGTTCCAACGAAACCTAACAAAACAAGCAACGAGCTGGGTTTAGCACCCAGGCCCCAGACTGTTAGCTCCTCACACTGGGCAATGATTCTAATGCCATCTTGATGGGCACAGCATATACAGAGGATACACATGTGGCAGCAAACAGCAAAAAGGAGTGGGAGGATGAGGAGACCTGCCGGATCAAAGTCTGTGCCAGGCAGAAGTGGGCACTGCCCGGGGCCAGGGTGGGGGGAGCAGGCCTGACCTGAACGGGCCCCAGAGAGCCTGGGGGTGACACGCACATTCCAGAGCTGACTGTGCTGGCCGTTGCACGGCTCTGTAGAAGTACTGAAATGACTGAATTCTGCATTTACAGTGGGTGGGCTTTATGGTATGTAAGTCATACCTCAAAAGAGATGTGAAAAAAAAATAGATTCTAAAAAAAATTAATTCTGTTTTATGCAGTTAATTACCTGGAGAAGCATGGAGAAGTAACGCATATGAGCACTGGCGTACGGAGGACGGGTCGGGGTCGGTCGGGAGCGCAGGGGACCGCCTGGGCTGGGGGTGGGGGGCAGTCCTGCCGGACGGAGCCCTTAACCTGGGAAACCCGGTGCGTCTCCAGGCAGAGACCGTCAGGATTGAGTTGAGTTCGTGGACACCCTGCCGGCGTTCGAGAACTGCTTGGGGTTAGTATGTGTGGGAAGACCCCCTCCCACACGCTTACACACACTGGAATCGGGTCCGGGACCCCGAATGGAGTTATACTACTATTACTGCTGCGTATGATATTGTTGCAGCCGCCACCGGAGGAGGGGCGGAGGGTGTGTTAGCATGTGCACAGGGCTCAAGGCTCCTTTTTGGGGCACTACCCCGGCCTTTATCAAATCAGCCCACATCTGGGTCCTTGAGGCCTTCACGGGGCCTTTTGCACCTCTCCTTTCAGTCGTGGCCCGTACTTCCCTCTGTGCCCTCATGAAGTCAATTCTGCAAGGGGAGGGGTGTCTGGCAGGGACGGCCCCAGCCAGGGCAGACAGGGAGCCCCCCGGCAGTGAAGAGCCCCCCCTCCCAGCCGTTTTGGGGACAATAAGTACTGTGTGACATTGGCAGGGAGGGCCGCCCACTGGGCCTGGGCCGCCAGCACCTCCCTCCGTGCACAGGATGCTGTGGATGCCGGAATCCGTGAACACCGGCCCGCTCGCTGCCCCATCTTCAAAGGGCTTCTGCATCTGGAAGGCGGCGGAATGTCCCGCCCTGCCTTCCAGCTTCCATGGTGTCAGGTGTTGACTGCATTGTCGTGCCCTTCAGTGGGACAGGTCGTTTTTCTCATTTTCAAAATTCTCTCTTTGTCCTCGTCATTTGACTGCGGCGTCTCTGGGTCTGGATCTCTTGGTGTTTGTCCTGGGGTTTGTGGAGCTCCTCGGGTCTGCAGACGGTGTTCGGTGTTGTCCCTTCAGACGCTGTGTGCACCTTGTTCTCGCCCTTCCTCTGAGACCTCGGCCGGGCACACTGGTGCCCTAGACGGCACTCGGCTCCCAGATGCCCTACTCGTTTTCCATCAGACTTTTCCCCATGTTCTTTCAGTTAGTCAGTTTCTATTAATTTGCAGGTTTTTCAGTTCTTCTGGGGTCTCAGTTCTGCCATTGAGTCCCTCTAGTGACCTTTCAACTCCAGAATTCCTCCTTTGCTCTTTAAAATTAATTCTATTTCTTTATGACATTCTCCCTTCGTTGAGCCGACATATTTTCCAATCATTCTTTAGATGTGGTTTCCTTTAGTTTTTTTTTTGAACAGATTTGTAATAATTGCTTTGAAGGCTGTGCTAACCCAGCATCTGTGGGTGTTCAGTGGTAGTTTCCGTTAACTGCGTTGCTCCTTGGTGAGGGTCACACTTTCCCAGTTCTTTGCCTGTCATGTTATTTTTTGTCGAATGCTGGACATTGTGGGTTATAACTCTGGATCCCAATTTCCCCTCGTGGTTGTGACTATCTATTAGTTTGTGTGTTTTTAAGTGACTTTCTTGGGCTGGCCCTGTGAAGTCCGCCTGCCTTGACTGAGTGCCCCCACCCCCATCCTGGCTCATAGCCCACCGGCTCAGTGTCACGACCTCCCCAGCCCACTGGCTGTGGAGCCTCCCCACCCACTTGTGCTCTCGGATCCAGAGCCCAGGGCAGGGTCCCGTCACCTGCATGGTATGATGCGCCGCTGGGCCCCTCTGACCGGGCTCCCCGCCTGTGGGCTCCGCTAACTCAGCCTTCTCTCCGCAGTATCTGGCCAACAGCTGCAGCCGGAAGAGGCCAGCACAGAGGCAGAGGAGGCCCACCCTGTAAGTGAGGCCTGGGGGGCACGCGGGCCTTCCTCGTACCCTGCCCCACTCCTTTCCTGGGCCTGGCAGAGTCTGGGCTGCTGAGGGTCACCTGACTCTTTCCCTCCTGCCAGGTGACGGTAGGGCCTGCGGATGAGATCGTTCGGCCGCGGCCACAGGGGTCCTCACCTGTCTATGAATGTGCGGCTGAGGGTGCTGGCCTTGGATTCGCGGTAAGCCTGCTGGACAGGGACCCACAGGTGAGGGAAGGCCCAGGGTGGGGCCACAGTGGCCACTTTTCCTCCTGCGTCACCCTGTGTGGGCAGTTCTCACCCATGTGTGTGCAGCCACAACTCCCTCCCCTGCCGCCCACTGGGCCTCAGCCACGCCCACTCGCTGTCCTGGCTCCTTTGCCCCTGGGCCCTCCCTTCCGCTGGCCCAGAGGCAGTCGAGGGGTCGGTGTGTGCACGCGGGGAACAGACCTCATGCGCCTGTGTGTGCTGGAGCACAGGATGTGTGTGCTCACCTGATGTCTCTGGAGAGCCCTGGGGGGACACACTGGAGCAGGCATCTTCACCCGAGGACTCATTCTTATTCTGTTTGTATGTCTTTCTTACCTTCCACACACAAAATCCCAGATGCCGTGGGAGTTACCTGGGGAGTGTGAGCTGAGAGCTGGGGGCCAGGCCCTTTCAGGAAACACAGAGGCCAAGAGTGCCCTTTGCCTGGAGGAACCCTGCCCCTTCTGCATGCAGCTGCATGCTGGAGGTTCTGGGTCTCTGAGCTGGGGTCTCCTGGCCTCCCCGAGTCCCTCCTGTCCCCTGGCTGGCAGGTGGCTGACCCCCGATGTCTGTGGCTGCAGGAAGACACACCGAGCAGACACAGCTCCTCAGGGAGACGGAGATCCTGGTGGAAGTGGGATTCAGGGGGCTCACGGACGTCTTCCAGGATGAGTCGGCCAGAGGTGGGCATGGACGGGTGCTGAGGGTCAGGGGTGGGGGCTCCTCAGGGGCTCCAGCCAGAGATGCAGGGCCAGAGCAAGAAGGAAGAGAGCAGGGAGGCTGGTAGCATGCCCCCGTGCCCTGGGAAGGGCACGCCTGTTCCCCTGGCCATGCCTGTGCAGGGGATGGCCAGGTGCTCCAGGACACTGGTCCAGGCTTCCCCTGACCCTTCTACCCCTATGACAAAGAGCCCAGATTCCTGGCCAGGTGGACAGGCCTGACCTACGTGGACAGGCCTCAGTGTTCTCAGCTGTGCAGTGGGTAAGGCTGCTGCCTGCTGCCCACGCAGGCCACAGAGGGGCTACATTCTGTGGGTTCACCGTGAGGAGGCTGCACTGAGTCCTGCGGCAGCCTGCTTTGTCCCTGGTGGCCCCCCATCGTGGCCAAGGTTAGGCCACCACTGCTGTTGGCTCTGTTTTCCTCGGCTTTTATGACCCTCCTTGGTTTGGGCAATCGCGGCCTCGTATGTGATCAATGCTCGGGGCATGAGAAGGCAAACGGAGCCGAGGGAGGAGGTTTTGGCTGCTGTGTGAGAAGAAGCCTGTCCTCCCAGCTTGTAAGCCCTGCTTGGCCTGGTGGGGACACAGGCTGAGTCCTGGCAGGCGGGACGGGGAGGAGAGGCCACCCCCACTGCCGCTGGGTTCCCCCAGAGCATGCATGCAGCACCGGGCCCGGTGGGCTGGGGGCCTCCACCTGCCCTTGCCCTGGCCTGTCTGAGTGATGGGCAGGACATCTGGATGGACGTCCTCAGGGGAGGTAACCCCCAGCTGATGCCCATGGGGCGACAGTCATATGCTCAGCACACCCTGATGTGCTTCTGTCCGGTCCATGCAGGAGGCAATGGAGGTGACCCTAAAGACCGAGGTGGAGACCGGAGCCAGTGGCTACAGTGTCACAGGCGGTGCGGAGCAGGGGATCTTTGTCAAGCAAGTGCTGAAGGGTTCTGCAGCTGCCAAGCTCTTCAGCCTGAGAGAAGGTGCCATGGCCACCCGTCCCTAGGGTCCCCAGGGTCCCAATCAGGGTGGGAGGGATGTGGAGGGAGCCTGGGCCCTACCTTGAGACTCGGCCCCTTCTGGGCTGGGGATGGCACTGTGAGGGGCTGCCTCACCTGTGCACAGGCAGGTTTCTTCCCACCCTGGGCTCAGGGAGGGGCTGGCTGGGCAGCCATGGGGGGTGTCCTCCTCTTCCACATAGCCCTGCACACCCTGCCCCACAGCAGGACCGGGAGATCTAAGTCCCGAAGGCCCACTCTGTCTTTGTCTAGGGGATCAGCTGCTCAGCACAACCATATTCTTTGATGACATTAAATATGAAGACGCTCTCAAAATCCTTCAGTACTCAGAGCCCTACAAGGTTCAGTTCCAAATCAAACGGAGACTTCCTGCCGGAGAGGACCAGGAGTGGGCCTCCAGCGGCGCTCCGCACGACCCGGAGGACAGTGACACGCAGGTGAGGTGCCACGGCCAGTGGGGAGGGCCCAGCCCACCTCCCTGTGCCCAGAGCCCAGGCCAGGACGGGCCCCGCCCCCACCCCCCACAGCCCCTGTGCCCACACACGTGCTCTCCCTGTGTTTCAGGACAAGGCTGTTGCAGACGGTGACACAGAGACGCCCAGCACGGCGCTGGAAGGAGGTGGAGACCGAGAGAGCCTCATCTCCAAGCCCAGGGAAGGCAGAGGCAGGCGACCCAAGAACGAGAGGGTGTCCTGGCCCAAATTCCAAGCAATAAAGCCCAAGCATGGGCCAGGGCCCCGGAGGTCACACAGCTCCTCAGAGGCCTGTGAGCAGGAGGACGGCCCTGACGCATCCCCCACAAACACAGACACTGAGGCCCAGCTCCCAGCAGAGGAGCAGGAGCTGAAGGCAGGGCCGGACAACCAGCCCCGGAGACGGTTCCTGAACCTGAGATTCAGGGCGGGCTCGGGAAAGGGTCTGGTGCCAGTGGGACGACCAGGAAGAGAGGCCCCGGGTGGGCTGCCCCAGGCTGGGGTCCTGGAGGAGGCAGGGACCCGGGGTGATGCCCGAGAGGACGCCAGGACTGCGCGCAGAGAGGACAGGGTGGCAGAGGCGGAGGAGGGGGCCGCGGCTCCAAGCGAGCAGCAGCGCACAGAGCCCAGCCTGCCCAGTGAGGACTCCCTGGGGGCAGGGGGCAGGGTGGCACCCAGAGGCCCAAGGAAGACCAAGGAGGGGAAGGTCCAGGAGGAGACGGTGGCACAGGGGAAGCCCGGGCCGGGCCCAGCCCCAGGGCAAGACAGACAGGCGCACAGGGAAGGAGGGCCTGGCCTGGAGACCGGGGCTGCCGCGGACGTGGTCAGCACACACAGCCGCCCACCGGAGTTCCAGGTCCGAATACCCACTTTAAAAACACCCAAGTTTGGATTTTCCAAAGAAACAGTACTGGACACAGAAGGAGGAATGATGGCACTCCAGCTGGAGCAGAGGAGGGGCCACCCCGGGAGGAAAGACACGGTGGGGGAGCAGGCAGATGGGGGAGCGGACCGGCAGGGGGGCCGAAGTACAGCCCAGGGGCCACCACCAGAGAAGGAAGCAGGAGCAGGAGACAGGACGCAGGATGGCGAGGAGGACAGCCAGGCTGGGGACGACGACACTGAGGGATGGGACAGAAGGATGAAGACGCTGAGGTTCAAGATGCCCTCGTTTGGGTGGCCACCAGGAAGGGAGCCAAGGGCACCCGCGGTGAGAGTGGTGCAGGGACGGGAGATGGAAAAGGGAAGCCCAGCCCTGCAGATGGCCACGCACACAGATGGGAGCAGAAGACCCACAGCAGAAGGAGGAGACACAGATGTCCAAGAACCAGGACAGACACGAAGAGAAGAGGGACAGAGTGGCAGGAAGGAAACGCATACCACCCCAGGAGACGGGAAGGACGCCAAGGACAGCAAGTTCAAAATGCCCAAGTTCAAGATGCCATCCTTCGGCATGTCTGCACCAAGCACATCCACGGAGGCCTCGGTGGACGTGTCCCTGCCAAAGGCTCGGGCAGAGGTGTGCCTTCCTTCCATTCATGGCGACGTCAACACCAGTGACCTCCCCACTGGGCTCCCATTGGCTGACCTGGACATCAAGACCGCTGAGGTGGTCCTGAAGCTCCCGGAGGGGCCCGTGCCCGGGGGAGAGCTCCAGGAGGCGGCAGCGGGAGCTGGACACACAGAACACCTGCCCAAGTTGCAGATGCCCAGCATCAAGATGCCCGAGGTGGACGTGAAGGGCCCCCAGGTGGACATCAAGGGGCCCAAGCTGGATGTTAAGGGTGCTAAAGGGGAGCCGGCCATCCCTGATGTGGAGGTGGCCGTTCCTAGCATTGAGGTGGACATCCAGGTGCCAGATGCCAACCTGCTGGGCGACCTGTCCCTGGGAGACAAGGAGGTGTCCACCAGACACAGCAAGTTCAAAATGCCCAAGTTCAAGATGCCGTCCTTTGGCGTGTCTGCACCAAGCAAGGATTTGGAAACCTCAGTGGAAGTGCCTGTGCCCAAGGTCACAGTGGAGGCGACCCGGCCCTCCCTGGGAGGAGAGACCCAGGCCCCAGAGTGCAGCGTCCAACTGCCATCGGCTGATGTGCACCTGCCCAGGGGAGAGCTGGAGGTGGTCCTTCCCGGGGCCAAGGTGACAGTATCCGAGGTGAAGGGCAAAGCAGAAGGGGCCCGGATCAAGGGCCACCTGCCCAAGGTGCAGATGCCCAGCACCAAGATGCCCAAGGTGGACATCAGGGGCCCCAGTGTGGATGTCAAGGGCCCCAGCGTGGATGTGAGAGAAGTGGCTGTCCCCAGCCCGGACGTGGACATCCAGGTGCCAGGGGCCAAGCTGGAGGGTGAACTGTCCTTGACAAGCAAGGAGGTGGCCGCGAGAGACAGCAAGTTCAAAATGCCCAAATTCAAGATGCCGTCCTTTGGCATGTCTGCGCCAAGCACATCCACGGAGGCCTCGATGGACGTGTCCCTGCCAAAGGCCCAGGCCAACGTGTGCCTGCCTTCCATCCAGGCTGACGTCAAGTCCAGTGACCACCCCATTGAGCTTCCATCTGCCGACCTGGACAACAAGACTGCCAAGGTGGCCCCGAAGCTCCCGGAGGGCCCTGTGCCTGGGGGAGAGCTCCAGGAGGCGGCAGTGGGAGCCGGACGCACAGGACACCTGCCCAAGTTGCAGATGCCCAGCATCAAGATGCCCAAGGTGGACTTGAAGGGTCCCCGGGTGGACATCAAGGGGCCCAAGCTGGACATGAAGGGCGTAAAAGGGGAGGCGGCCATCCCCGACGTGGAGGAGGTCGTGCCCAGCATGGAGGTGGACATCGAGGTGCCAGGTGCCAAGCTGGAGGGCGACCTGTCCCTGGGAGACAAGGAGGTGTCCGCCAGACACAGCAAGTTCAAAATGCCCAAGTTCAAGATGCCGTCCTTTGGCGTGTCTGCGCCAAGCAAGGATTTGGAAACCTCAGTGGACGTGCCTGTGCCCAAGGTCACAGTGGAGGCCCCCAGGCCCTTTCTGGGAGGAGAGGTCCAGGCCCCAGAGTGCAGCGTCCGTCTACCGTCAGCTGATGTGCACCTGCCTGGCGGAGAGCTGGAGGTGTCCCTCCCCGTGGCTGAGGTAACGGTGTCCGAGCTGAAGGGCAAAGCAGAAGGGGCCCGGATCAAGGCCCACCTGCCCAAGGTGCCCATGCCTGAGGTGGATGTCAAGGCCCCCAGCATGGACATCAAGGGCCCTACCATGCATGTGAAAGGCAAGAACGGAGAAGTGGCATCCCCTGATGTGCAGGTGGCCGTGCCCAGCATCAAGGTGGACATCCAGGAGCCAGGTGCCAAGGTGGAGGGTGACCTGTCTCTAACAAGCAAGGAGGTGGCCATCAGAGACAGCAAGTTCAAAATGCCCAAGTTCAAGATGCCGTCCTTCGGCGTGTCTGCACCAAGCAAGGATTTGGAAACCTCAGTGGAAGTGCCTGTGCCCAAGGTCGCAGTGGAGGCGACCCGGCCCTCCCTGGAAGGAGAGCTCCAGGCCCCAGAGTGCAGCGTCCAACTGCCATCGGCTGATGTGCACCTGCCTGGGGGAGAGCTGGAGGTGGCCCTCCCCGTGGCTGAGGTAACGGTATCCGAGCTGAAGGGCAAAGTGGAAGGGGCCCGGATCAAGGCCCACCTGCCCAAGGTGCCCATGCCAAGCATCAAGATGCCCAAGGTGGACATCAAGGGCCCCAGCGTGGATGTCAAGTGCCCCAGCGTAGATATCAAAGGCCCCAGCGTGGATGTGAGAGGAGAAGTGGCTGTCCCCAGCCCGGACGTGGACATCCAGGTGCCGGGTGCCAAGCTGGAGGGTGACCTGTCTCTGACAAGCAAGGAGGTGGCCGTCAGAGACAGCAAATTCAAAATGCCCGAGTTCAAGATGCCATCCTTCGGCGTGTCTGTGCCAAGCACATCCACAGAGGCCTCAGTGGACGTGTCCCTGCCAAAGGCCCAGGCCGAGCTGTGCCTGCCTTCCATCCAGGCCGACATAAACACCAGTGACCTCCCAATTGGACTCCCATCTGCCGACCTGGATGTCAAGACCGCTGAGGTGGCCCTGAAGCTCCCGGAGGGCCCTGTGCCTGGGGGAGAGCTCCAGGAGGCGGCAGAGGGAGCTGGACTCACAGGACACCTGCCCAAGTTGCAGATGCCCAGCATCAAGATGCCCAAGGTGGACTTGAAGGGCCCCCGGGTGGACATCAAGGGGCCCAAGCTGGACATGAAGGGCGTAAAAGGGGAGGCGGCCATCCCCGACGTGGAGGAGGTTGTGCCCAGCATGGAGGTGGACATCGAGGTGCCAGGTGCCAAGTTGGAGGGCGACCTGTCCCTGGGAGACAAGGAGGTGTCTGCCAGACACAGCAAGTTCAAAATGCCCAAGTTCAAGATGCCGTCCTTTGGCATGTCTGCGCCAAGCAAGGATTTGGAAACCTCAGTGGACGTGCCTGTGCCCAAGGTCGCAGTGGAGGTGACCCGGCCCTCCCTGGAAGGAGAGACCCAGGCCCCAGAGTGCAGCGTCCATCTGCCATCGGCTGATGTGCACCTGCCTGGGGGAGAGCTGGAGGTGGCCCTCCCCGTGGCCGAGGTAACGGTATCCGAGCTGAAGGGCAAAGTGGAAGGGGCCCGGATCAAGGCCCACCTGCCCAAGGTGCAGATGCCCAGCACCAAGATGCCCGAGGTGGATGTCAAGCGCCCTAGCATGGACATCAAGGGCTCCAGCGTGGACGTCAAGGGCCCCATCATGGACGTGAGAGGAGAAGTGGCTTTCCTCAGCCCGGACATGGATATCCAGGTGGCGGGTGCCAAGCTGGAGGGCGACCTGTCCCTGGGAGATAAGGAGGTGTCCACCAGACACAGCAAGTTTAAAATGCCCAAGTTTAAGATGCCATCTTTTGGCATGTCTGCACCAAGCAAGGATTTGGAAACCTCAGTGGAAGTGCCTGTGCCAAAGGTCGCAGTGGAGGCGACCCGGCCCTCCCTGGGAGGAGAGACCCAGGCCCCAGAGTGTAGCATCCATCTGCCATCAGCTGATGTGCACCTGCCTGGGGGAGAGCTGGAGGTGGCCCTCCCCGGGGCTGAGGTGACAGCATACGAGCTGAAGGACAAGGTGGAAGGGCCCCAGGTCAAGGCCCACCTGCCCAAGATGCAGATGCCCAGCATTAAGATGCCCAGTGTGGACATCAAGAGCCCCAGCATAGATATCAAAGGCCCCAGTGTGGATGTGAGAGAAGTGGCTGTCCCCAGCCCGGACGTGGACATCCAGGTGCCAGGTGCCAAGCTGGAGGGTGACCTGTCTCTGACAAGCAAGGAGGTGGCCGTCAGAGACAGCAAATTCAAAATGCCCAAGTTTAAGATGCCATCCTTCGGCGTGTCTGTGCCAAGCACATCCACAGAGGCCTCAGTGGACGTGTCCCTGCCAAAGGCCCAGGCCGAGGTGTGCCTGCCTTCCATCCAGGCCGACATAAACACCAGTGACCTCCCAATTGGACTCCCATCTGCCGACCTGGACGTCAAGACTGCTGAGGTGGTCCTGAAGCTCCCGGAGGGCCACGTGCCTGGGGGAGAGCTCCAGGAGGTGGCAGCGGGAGTCGGACGCACAGGACACCTGCCCAAGTTGCAGATGCCCAGCATCAAGATGCCCAAGGTGGACTTGAAGGGCCCCCGGGTGGACATCAAGGGGCCCAAGCTGGATGTTAAGGGTGCTAAAGGGGAGCCGGCCATCCCCGATGTGGAGGTGGCCGTACCCAGCATGGAGGTGGAAGTCCAGGTGCCAGGTGCCAAGCTGGAGGGTGACCTGTCCCTGGGAGACAAGGAGGTGTCCACCAGAGACAGCAAGTTCAAAATGCCCAAGTTCAAGATGCCATCCTTTGGCATGTCTGCAGCAAACAAGGATTTGGAAACCTCAGTGGACGTGCCTGTGCCCAAGGTCACAGTGGAGGCCACCCGACCCTTCCTGAGAGGAGAGCTCCAGGCCCCAGAGTGTAGCATCCAGTTGCCATTGGCTGGTGTACACCTGCCTGGAAGGGAGCTGGAGGTGGTTCTTCCCAGGGCCGAGGTGACGGTATCCGAGCTGAAGGGCAAAGTAGAAGGGGCCCAGATCAAGGCCCACCTGCCCAAGGTGCAGATGCCTAGCATCAAGATGCCCAAGGTGGATGTCAAGGCCCCCAGCGTGGACATCAAGGACCCTACCATGCACGTGAAAGGCAAGAAGAAAGAGGTGGCATCCCCTGACATGCAGGTGGCTGTGCCCAGCATCAAGGTGGACATCCAGGTGCCGGGTGCCAAGCTGGAGGATGATCTGTCTCTGACAAGCAAGGAGGTGGCCGTCAGAGACAGCAAATTCAAAATGCCCAAGTTCAAGATGCCGTCCTTCGGCGTGTCTGCACCAAGCAAGGATTTGGAAACCTCAGTGGATGTGCCTGTGCCCAAGGTCGCAGTGGAGGCGACCCGGCCCTCCCTGGAAGGAGAGACCCAGGCCCCAGAGTGCAGCGTCCAACTGCCATCGGCTGATGTGCACCTGCCTGGGGGAGAGCTGGAGGTGGCCCTCCCCGTGGCCGAGGTAACGGTATCCGAGCTGAAGGGCAAAGTGGAAGGGGCCCGGATCAAGGGCCACCTGCCCAAGGTGCAGATGCCCAGCACCAAGATGCCCAAGGTGGACATCAGGGGCCCCAGTGTGGATGTCAAGGGCCCCAGCGTGGATGTGAGAGAAGTGGCTGTCCCCAGCCCGGACGTGGACATCCAGGTGCCAGGGGCCAAGCTGGAGGGTGAACTGTCCTTGACAAGCAAGGAGGTGGCCGCGAGAGACAGCAAGTTCAAAATGCCCAAATTCAAGATGCCGTCCTTTGGCATGTCTGCGCCAAGCACATCCACGGAGGCCTCGATGGACGTGTCCCTGCCAAAGGCCCAGGCCAACGTGTGCCTGCCTTCCATCCAGGCTGACGTCAAGTCCAGTGACCACCCCATTGAGCTTCCATCTGCTGACCTGGACAACAAGACTGCCAAGGTGGCCCCGAAGCTCCCGGAGGGCCCTGTGCCTGGGGGAGAGCTCCAGGAGGCGGCAGTGGGAGCCGGACGCACAGGACACCTGCCCAAGTTGCAGATGCCCAGCATCAAGATGCCCAAGGTGGACTTGAAGGGCCCCCGGGTGGACATCAAGGGGCCCAAGCTGGACATGAAGGGCGTAAAAGGGGAGGCGGCCATCCCCGACGTGGAGGAGGTTGTGCCCAGCATGGAGGTGGACATCGAGGTGCCAGATGCCAACCTGCTGGGTGACCTGTCCCTGGGCGACAAGGAGGTGTCTGCCAGACACAGCAAGTTCAAAATGCCCAAGTTCAAGATGCCGTCCTTCGGCGTGTCTGCACCAAGCAAGGATTTGGAAACCTCAGTGGATGTGCCTGTGCCCAAGGTCACAGTGGAGGCGACCCGGCCCTCCCTGGGAGGAGAGACCCAGGCCCCAGAGTGCAGCGTCCAACTGCCGTCGGCTGATGTGCACCTGCCTGGGGGAGAGCTGGAGGTGGCCCTCCCCGTGGCCGAGGTAACGGTATCCGAGCTGAAGGGCAAAGTGGAAGGGGCCCGGATCAAGGCCCACCTGCCCAAGGTGCAGATGCCCAGCACCAAGATGCCCGAGGTGGACGTCAAGGCCCCCAGCGTGGACATCAAGGGTCCCAGTGTGGATTTGCACATCATGGAGGGAGAGGTGACTGTCCCCAGATCTGCCGTACCCCTGGAGGTGCCTCTGGCATCCCCATCTGTGTCACAGGGGGACGCTCCCTGGCCCAGCCTGCAAGGTACTCCAGTGTACCCCGCCTTCACGAGCGTTCTCTTGTCCCAGGTGGACAGTGGGACTGGCCCAACAGATTCACCATTTCCCACATCTTGTGTTCAAGTGACTTTTCCTATGTTTCGTCGGCCGAGGTTCGTGTTTTCAGTCCCAAGAGCTGGCATTGCTGAGGCGCAGCCTGCTTGCACAGAACGTGCCCTCGCACCGTCTCCTCCAAGCCCCGTGCGCCGACCGGACCCATCGGCTGGGGAAGCCGCAGTGTTCCTGCTGCCGTCTGCAGGTGTCTCTGTGTCCACAGGGACAGAGGGGCTGTCGGGCACTGTGGGGACATCAGCCGTGGCTTCAGGGGCCGCTCCAGCTGCAGATGCCCCCTGCAAAGGGAAAGGCAGTTCCCTGAAAACGCCAAAGCTCGAGCTTCCATCCTTCAGGTCATCCCCGAAGAAGGGGGCAGGGTCCAGAGAGGACCCTGTTGGCAGCCTGGGGGGTGTAGAGATCAGCCTGGTTGTAGACGCGGTCCCATCAGACGTCCCAGCTGGTGTTCATGCTGCACAGATGGACGCACCTCCAGATGTGACTCCTGAAAAGGATGCAGAGAAAGGAGTGGTCCTCACCCCTGGCTTTGCCGGGCTGGAGCCCCCACTCCCCAGCACGGGGGTTCCTCGGAGAGGGGCCGGGCTGCTGCACACAGACCCTGACTCTTCCCTGTCCAGTCCCCCAGGAAAGACTGAGTCTCCAGCCACAGGAACCAGCAGCGGCAAGGGTGGTGGGGACACTAGTGCTACTGCTGTCCCCTCAGACACAGCAGGCGTGAATCCCCAGCTGCCTTGGGTCCATGTTCCCAGGCTGGGCCTTGCCACGCCCACCCTTGGACCCTGCGAGGGTGACCTTCCTTTTCCCAAACATGGCCTGTCATTCGGAGATGGTGGCACAGGGCATGGGTCTGGGGACAGCTCAGCCTGCCAGCCTTGTGGGGAGGCCACAGCCCCCTCCACAGAAGACCCCCTGCCACCATCCTGCAGAATGGCAGATGGTGAAGGCCCAGCAGAGGGAAGCCCAGAGTGGGCTGTGCTGGCAGGGTCTCAAGAGAGCTGGCACAGGATGCCCACGCTCCACCTGCCCAGTGCCCGGCACTCCTCCGAGGAGAGAGGCGGGGCTGGGGGCCCCAGGGGTCTGCTGTGTGCACCTGCTGCCGGCTCACCTAGGGAAGGAGTCAGGAGGCAGGACACCCACATTCCTGGGCCAGAGGTGACCGTGTCCCTACAGTCCCCAGAGGCTGATGTGGGCGTGGCTGCTGCTGAGAGCACGTCCCACGCAGATGTTCTAAGGCACAGTCTTGACAGCAGAAGCTCGAAGCTGCATCTCCCTCCTGCCAGGGTGTCCGCCTCTGACCCTAGCACTTTTGAGGCTGGGGTCTGCCCGGGCGAGGGCCCCCTTCCCCTTCAGGTTCCCCAGAGGAGACTCCCAGAATCTTACCGTCTTCCCCGAGAAGCAGGCAGGGCAGTTCCTCCCGGGCCAGCAGGACAGGACCTTTCCAGGGGGGAGAAGGGGGCAGGGGAGTGGTCTTCCCACCCCGAGGGACCCCTTAAACTGAAGGTGTCGACAACCGATGTGCCATCCCAGATTTCCGTAGTGACCACGAGTCAGCTCTGGGAAGATTCGGTGCTGACCGTCAGGTTCCCCAGGTTAAAGGTGCCAAGGCTCACCTACCCTGTCCCCGGCTCTGAGGCTGACATTTTCATCCCTGCTGTGAGAGAAATCCAGTGCCCAGACAGCAGCCTTGGCATGGCCCTGCAGAGGGAGAGCCCTGGAGTCTGGGATGCCAGCATCCTGAAGGCAGGCGCCGGGGGGCCCAGGGAGCGGCCTGTGGTCCCTGGCCTCTCCTCAGAAGCTTCCCCCATTTCTAAGGTCAGAGTGCACATCCAGGGAGCCCCGGCAGAGAGCCAGGGGGGCGCCATGTGCAGCAGGGTGACGGCTGAGTTTGCCGGCGTAGCGGATCCCCGGGCATTCTCCACGCAGGTTGTACGGGAATCTGAGATCCCAGCATCTGAGGTGCAGACACCTGCCTATGGATTCTCCTTGTTAAAGGTGAAGATCCCAGAGGCCCTGCCTCGGGCTGGAGCGCGTGTGGGGACCCCAGACTCCCGGCTGAGGCAGGCTTTGCAAGAGGCTCCTGCACGTGCCGCCCCAGGAGCGGACCCCGCTTCTGGAGATCTTCAGTCTGACACCGGAGAGCCATTTGAAATGATGTCTTCCAGTGTCACCGTGCCTGGACTGCAAACATGTGTGGTTGAAGTTTGCTCTGGCCACCAGTTTGCAGACAGCTGTTCGGACGAGGAGCCTGCGGAAATCCTTGAATTTCCCCCTGAAGACAGCCAAGAGGCGGCCCCGGCTGAAGAGGGCAGGGCTCCAGGAGCAGAACCCGAAAGCAGAAAGGGTTCCGGTCTGTTCCGGCTCTGGCTCCCAAACATTGGGTTTTCTTCCTCTGTGGACGAGAAAAGCGCCGAGTCCGAAGACACACTCCAAAGGCCAGAGGCGGGGCCGCCGCCCAGGCCGGAGAAGACGGGCTGGTTTCGCTTTCCGAAACTAGGGTTCTCTTCGCCCACCAAGAAGAGCGCGCATGCCGAAGATGAGGCGAGGCTGGCGGAGCAGAAACTCCAAGAGGAAGCAGCCACCTTCTTCGATGCCCACGACAGCTTCCCCCTTGAAGAGGACGACGGGAGGCGCGCAGAGGCCGCGGGCCCCACGCCAGCTCCAGCGCGGTGCTGACATCCTGGAAGAACCGAGCTCGTGCTGCTGGAAGAGCACAGCAAGGCCCGCGGGGATCCTGTGCCGAGGCCCGTGACCGAGTGCGGGCCGGAGGGTCACTTTTTGGCAGAGGACAGCCACACAAATGAAGTCTGAAGGCAGAGCCATGACGTGCACAGAGCACGCCTCCTGACAACGTGTGTCTACACCGCTTCACAGGGCCCGAGAACAGCGGGCGGCCACCCCACGTCCCACCTCAGCCCCCGCTCCCCCAGAGCTTTGGAAGCAAGTGCAACCACCTGGCCCCTGCAAGACACCAGCACCCACAGGGCCACAGCACCCGTGACAGGGTGCTGGAGAGGGCGTTTCCCGGGGCGGCTGCCGAGCCCGCAGAGCCGGTCTGCTCCTCTGCAGAAGGGGCCAGAGGCGGGGCGCGTGGCTTCTGTGCATACTGCCCCACGGTGCTCCCCGGTGAGCGGGCTCCCCGTGTCTGGCACACCCCAGGAGGACCTCCCCTGCTCCCTCGCGCTGTGCTTGCTCCTTGCTGACGGTCTCACCTGGCGAGCTCCGCAATGCCTTGTGTCATGACATGCACGTGCTGGCAGAAGGGTGGCACCTGTGGTGTCCCTATGTGCCCACCACCTGCCGCTGTCCGCTGATGCCCCTCTGCCTTGCCAGCCCTGCCCTGAGCCCCTTGGTGTACACAAGGCAGCCAGGCCCAGATGGGATCTGCTGCCCACCTGGGCGGCCGTGCAATAAAGAAACCACACACCGCACAGTGTCCGTGGGCCTCTTGTTCCGGTCAGGCTCACCTGCACCTTGCCCTCTCCCCACCCACTCCAGGCCCTCATCTCTGGGTTGCTCAGGAACACACAGTGGCGGGGGACTCTTAGCGTGGTTGTCCACTTACCCGTTTGTGTGCATGGAACCTCCGCTGGGCCAGCAGCTGTGAGGCCAAGGGACAAGGCCGGGTATGGCTGGTGGCATAGACAGAGGCAGTGCGAGGACAGGCGGCCACGCACAGGGCAGGGGCGCATGGAGAGATCCCTGGCCCAGAGGTGAGCTGGCTCATTGGGCCACTACAGGGCCCGTCTCAGGCGCTTCCTGGCGCAGCAACCTGCATCCCAGCCTGCAGGAAGCTAATCCACGTGGAGAAGCAGGTCAGTTCACCGGGGCTCCTGCACCCTCTCAGTGGTCAGAGCTCCTGCTCACAGCCACCCTCGGATGCCCCCGGCTCCCGGGGGACAGGAACCTCCAGCCACGGAGAGCGGTGGCTGCCCTCAGGACTGTGGGGCAGGAGGGCCAGCAGGGCCCCCTGGAGGCTGTGGGCATGGGAGGTGGCCTGCTGCCCGAGGCGGCCTGCCCTGGTGCTGCCCTGAGAGGGCCTGGAAGGGTGGTGGCCAAGGGGCAGGAGCGGGGGTGGGGAGGACAGGCCGAGGCCGTCCCCATGCCACTGCAGCAGGCCATGTCTGTCCCTGGGGCTGGCTGGGAAGGTCGCCAAGTTAGGGGATGTGGAATCCTCTATTAAGTGCAGAAGGCCCCTGAGTGGCCCTGGAGTGGAGCAGGGGGAAGGAGACAGTGGGGCCTTTTTCTTGCAGTCAAGAGAGGCCGTCACCCTCCCAGGCTGGCCCCCGCCTCTCCCTGTGTGTCAGGTGGACATGGTGGGCGCGGTGCTCTGGGAACACCAGTGGCTATCTCCTGGTTCTGTGGGGTTCTGTCCACCTCTGAACCCGGGATCACGGCCTTGGCGCCAGTGGCCAGAAGGCAGCAGTCCCGTCCCGTGGGGACCCACCGAGCGGCAGAGCCTCCCCAGGGCCTGAACCTCCTGGGTCCGGGCTGTCCATGCTGTGTAACGATAACACAAGTTAGCAGCTGGAAACAGCACACGGTTACAATCTCTCAGTTTCTGAGGGTCAGCAGTCCACGTGCAGCTTAGCCAGGGCCTCTGCTCAGGGGCCCACAGGGCTGCCATCCAGGGGCAGGCCAGGCTGTGATCTCATCTGCAGACCCAACTGGGGAAGAAGCCACTTCCAACACGCAGCTGCGGCAGTGTTCAATTTCTTGCAGGCTGAATGATCAGCAGCCTCTGTTTCTTGCTGGGCAATCTCTGCGCCCTGCCATGGGGGCCTCTCCGCGGGGCAGCCCACAGCCTAGGAGCTGGCTGCAGCGAGCCAGCAAAGGCCAGACTCCTAGCAAGACGCTGGCACTCTTAGGTATTCCTGGACGGGACATCCCACCCCCTCCATGCATTTCATTTGTTGTAAGCAAGGACAAGTCTCGCCCACCCTCAGGGGGAGGAGACCACCCCAGGGTGTGGGGCCTGGGGGCCATGTGAGAGCCTGTCCACTGCAGCCCAGGGGGCCCCATACTCCCCAGGGTCTCTCAAGCCTCATCAAACTGGGTGTCCTGTGGGGGTCTGCTTTGGAGCAGGAACTTCGAGGCAGCCACTAAGGTGTGGCCGCCAGACCCAGAGTGTGAGAAGCAGCCTCCGCCAGCCAGGCCTGGGACAGTCACTGTGGCCTGTACCTGTTGTCCCACTGTGGCCTGGAACAGAGTCCTCCTGGTCCGTGGTGGACCAGCCTTGTGGTGGGGAGCTGGCTGAGTGCCTCAGGACACATGCAGTTGCCCCAAGAACAAGACAGCAAGCCTTAGAGGGCAGAGCAGGTCTGGGGGCCGCCTGCTTCTGGGGGGCTATTGCCTTGCAGTGCATGAATGGGGCACAGGGCTGGGGGAGCTGCCCCAGCTGCCACCAGTGCTTGGCTTGGTCAAGTGCAGCTCCCAGACCAGCTCCCAGAGGCCTGGACACTCACAGACCCACGGCCCCCCCGTTCAGACCCTCACAAGGCCTGGCAGGGAGGCCAGCTGGGCTCAGAGGGCCGTGTCCACTGGCAAGGATGCCAATGTCTAGGTGCCCAGCACCGACCCAGCCTGCACTCCCTGGGCAGAGAGGACTAGGGGAGGTGGGGAAAGGGCACCGAGATGGGGGCAGGAGCCTGGTGTCCACTTGCCTGGCCTCTGTAGGGCCAGGTCCCTTGGACCACTGAGCCAGCCCCAGACTCCAGAGCAGGGCAGGTAGGCTCTGGTGCCCTGCTCAGAACCAGGAGATGACAGAGGCTTCCGATCAGGCACTTCCAGCAGAGGGGCCAGAGCGAGTCACTGAACCAAGATTCAGGCGCTGCGTCTGCAGAGCAGGTACCCAGGCGGGTCCCAGGACAGGGTGGATTCAGAGAAGGGGCTGTATGCACACCAACCCAGCATGGTGTTGCCACGCCTCCAGCCACCTCAACCTGATCCTAAGGACTCTACCCACACAGTCCCAGCCCCCTGCACACCAGGGCCAGCCACCACGCTGCCCCTGGTGCCATGCAGCAGCCCTGGGCCCACTCCCCACTCCAGGCCCCGCCCCCACCGGGTGCCCCTCACTGCCCCTGCTCCTGCCCCTGGGTTCCTACAAAACAGCACAGAAAAGCCTCAGGGGTCCCAGTGCAGAGACGTGGCGTGGCCTGACCCAGGGGCCATGTAGACACAGGGCCTTCACAGGGTTCAGGGAGCTGAACAACAGCCTGGTACCAAGGAGGAGGGGGAGAAGCCCCACGCTGGACTCACGAGAGGCAGGGAGGCACAGAGGCAAATATATTCTAAAGGCCCTTTTTGAAGGCTAGACAGAGGGAGTCAGGGAGGAGCATCCTGGAAGGCTCCCTGCAGGTGGGGTTTAAGAGGGCTGGATTTGGACAGCAAACAGTTTGCACCTGGGGAGTCCTGCCCTGACCAGGGCTCAGGGGGATGGAGCTGCTTGGTGCCCCAGTGTGGAGGGCGAGGTGGTTGGATGGGAGCAGAGCCCGCCACGGGGTTCTGGTCCGGGCCTCAGTCCTGCCAGACGCAGTCCTGCCCCTGGGCCTGCCTGTCAGAGCGCACAGCATAGCGGGAGTTCCAGTCTCGCTCTAAGAGCTGGCGCAGCCGCTCCTGCGCGGTGGGTGGCCCTGGCTGGGTGCTGGGGGCCCCCTGGCTGAGCACCGGGCCCACCCCCGAGGTGCTGCTGAAGTAATTTTCGGACCAGTTGGAGGTGCCCGCCAGGATGTGGGTGGGAGATGCTTCTGCGCAGGTTCACAGGTCAGGGGCGCCCCTGCAGCCCCAGGAGGGCCAGCCAGCACATCACAGGTGGAACTCTGCACTCGTTGGCCTGGACAGGCGGCCCGACTCGGCCTTCCCAGGGATCGGCGCTTCAGATTTTCCTGTGTGCCCCATGGAGCCAGGTGACAGCGGGCTGCTGGCCCGGTCTTAGAACCCCACTGGAGACCCTGACCCCTCTGAGCCACACATGAGAGCGTCCCCTTCAGTGCCCGGGCCCGGCCAGTGCCTGGGGATGCATCCACCCTGTGGGGCGAGGAGCCTCTGTCACACCCACTCCCATGGCCCCCCTCAGAGATGCCAGGGCCCCGCGCCGCCAGGCCCGAGCCCACCCCTGCAGGCCGCCCCCCACCCACCTATGTAGGCCGCCCTCTCGGTGACCATGAATTTGCTGTGGCTCACTCTGCTGAACGGGATGTTGGAGTGGTTCCTCACTGGCACAATGAAGACTTTCTTGGGGAGCAGAGGGGTGTCAGGAGGGAGGAGGGCCACCTGGCCCCACCCAGCCCGGCCCCAGGAGCAGGTGCTTACCACGTCCACTGAGACGTGGGCTGCAGGGTTGCTGAGGGCCTGCAGGGACCGCAGGTAGGGGAACATGCTGGGGTCCGTGTTGAGCCAGCAGCTGACCAGCAGGCGCAAGTGCACGCCCCTGTCCACAGCTGCTGCCCGCAGCGCTGTGTCCAGCACTGGCCAGTACCTGCAGAGGGGAGGGCGTCGGTCCTCGGGGCCAGGGCGCTGGTGGGAGGGGAGGCTGCGGGAACTGCCCTTGGGCGGCTGCCTGGCTCCCACCTGGTGGGGCGGCTGAAGCGTGTGGTGGGGAAGTACTCCATCACCGTGGCATAGATGAACGCCTGGGCTCCTCTGATCACTGCCAGGAGCGCGTCCAGGTCCTGGGTGCGGCCGTGGGGGCAGAGCACTGGTGGCGAGGCCTGCAGGGGAGAGAGGCCCCGGGGGTACTGCCGCCCCGTTTCCGTCCACTTCATCCCGACCATGCACCCACCCTCCTGCACTTGGGAACCAGCAGGCAGACAGGAGGTGCTGCCTGGAGGGGTCGAGGGAAGGGAGGGTCTCAAGAGGCTCTCAGGAGCCTCAGGTTGGCCCCAAGTCTTGGTGGGAAGGCCTGGGAGCAGCCGACTGTCCTGGGCTCCAGGCCCCCCTGAATTCCTGTAAAGACAGCACCTTGCACAGGGAAGGTTCTGGGCCTGCTTGGGGGCCCCATGTCTAGGAAGGTGCTGGGGCTCTGACACTGGGTGTCCACTGTTCCCAGCCATTGCTCCTTGACGTAACGGCATCTGCAGGTTTGCACGAATGGCTCGGCCCACACCTCAGTCTTCCTCCCACAGAGAGTGACAGAGTCAGTCACCGAGGGGCTGGTTCTCCCCACCCTCTGCAGTCGGAAGCCAGAGCCTTTTGACTCCACCAAACAGTGTGCTTCGGGAGCCCCAGGGCCACAGGGTGCCCCGCCGCCTCCCAGGCCACCTGTCTCCCATGGATAGCAATGGCTGGCATCCTTTCCTGGGGCTGGGCCTGCCGACAGCAGCCTGCCCCTCGCCCCCGCAGACCGCAGCCCTGTCCACGGCACTGGCTCCCCAACCTGAGGACCCAGCAGGCGCTGTGGTATGGAGCAGGGCCCCCCATGGATCTTGGCAGCCAGGGGGCTGTGACAGCCTCGTGACCCCTCTTACCGAGAAGTAGGCAGTGGTGGGCACCCTGTCAAATCGGCCCTGGAAGGGGTGGAAGTGGTTGATGTGGGAGGAGAAGTTCTGAGGCCAGGGCTTGGGGAGGACAGCCTTTGGTGCCCCCAGCACCCAGTAGGTCTGGAATGTCTTGTCCAGGTCCTGGGCCAGGTGGCTGCAGTTGTAGATGACAGCGCCCAGCTCTGTCACCTGCAGGGAAGGGCAGTGGCTGCTGGGGGGCCCTCGGTGGGGCTCTGCAGGCCCCCAGGCGAGGGACACCGGCAGGAAGCAGCCCCACGCTGGCGGCCAGCACGGGGCAGCCTCTCTGCAGGCCCCGTAACAGACAGGGTGCTGGGGGAGCTGCGCGTGCGGCGCCCAGGGAGTCCCTGTCTTGAACACGTTTCCAACGATCAAAGAAGTACATGTTAATTACCAAAAAAAGAGCAAATGCGCAAAAACACAAAGAAGAAAAAAATCGTTCTTCACTGCCAAGGGACAGCCGCTATCCCTTTTCGCCATCGTTTTCTGACAGTGTTTTAATGTGTTGCTTTTCCTAAACAGGACCGTGCTTGGCGGTCTGCGTGCCTCCCTGGGTGAAGTGACTGGAACATGCTCCCTGCGGCTGGGTGGTAGCCCACGGTGGGTGGAATCAGTGACTCCCATCGCTTCCGCTATGGGGCCACATGACAGATGTGGCTATACTGCCCAGGGTGATGGCGGCTGCCTGGGGCCTCGGGCAAAGCCCCGGAGTGGCGGCTCTCCCCTCCCTGGGCTCTGGGACTCACCTGTGTCAGGGACCGCCAGTCCATGTTGGCACTGCCCAGGTAGATGTGCCTCCCATCCACGATCCAGAATTTGGAGTGCAGAACACCCCCAGTGAGCTGCGTCATTGGCACGTACCGCACCTGGGCACCTGGCCGGGGGTTCAGGGAGACAGTGACCTAGCCCTTGTTAAGGGGCAACTCCATGGAGAGCCTGGTTCCTGGCCCCTTCCTGTTAGCTGTCCTCCACAGTTGATGCTACCATCGTCCCCATGTTATAGGTGGGAAAACAGGCACCCACGGGCCCAGGATCCTCCAGGCAGCCAGCCCAGGGCCCAGGGCTATGGGACAGCGCCCCTTGCCTCCTGCCCCCCGGCCGAGCCCCCAGCCTGAGCCCCCACCTGCAGGTCAAAGCAGCCGGGCTCAGAGGGGCCGAGGCGCGCTGTGCTCTGCCCCAGGGAATGGCACCTGGGCTCCTCGGACCGGCCCTGCCCTGGGTGGGGCTGACTGAAAGGCACGGGCCACTCTGGCCTTCTGAGCTCCCGGCCTCCCCCGAGGCAGCTCTGCTGTCCTTGGTCTCATCCCGTGGCGCCAGCAGGTCAGCCCACGCTAGGTCAGAAGACCCAGGACGGGCAGGTGCCTACCTTGGGCTGCCAGGACCTGCAGGTCTGTGGACTTCCTGGCCGGCGCTGGGCTGCTGGTGGCCACAGCCAGAGAAATGTTCCTGGCCAGCAGCTGCTGCAGTTTCTGAAGAAGGGCCTCTCCCTGCAAAGCCAGGCCAGCTGTGAGGCATGCCCCCAGGCTGGTCTCTGCCCCCAGCCCCTGCCAACTATGCAGGACCCAGACATTCCCCAGGAGGTCACCCTGGACTGCCCATAGCTTGGGTCAGAGGAGGTGCACCCCGACTTGCTGTGTGCCCAGCACTGGGCCAGGGGGGACAGCCTGCGGCCTGATTCGGCAGCGGGGCCCGGGGCACACCAGCCGGGAAGACGAGTCGTTGACTCCAATGTCGGGCCCCGTGAGGGACCAGTAGAAGGAGGCCATGTGGATGCTCTCCCGGGCGGCGTTCAGCAGCTGCGGCCAGGCCTGGGCCAGGGGAAGGAGAGAAGGGCTTCCGGCAGCGAACGGCAGGTCCTGGGGGATGCTCTTGACAAGGACAAGCCTGTGGAGAGGGCCAGGGGCCCGAGCATGAGCCGCCAGTCACCTTGGGTCCCCTTCTGTCTCCACTGGCCAAGCTGGAGAGGCCACTGCCAGTGCGGCCCCGGAGCCCAAGCTGAGGCCAAGGGTACCCGGAGGGGACAGCCCACCAGACAGGGCAGGAGCAGTGCTTGAGGGGGGCCAGGAGCGGGGCAGGTTTGGGGCCCAGGTCCCACTGCAGTCCAGGGCACTGCCCTCGGGGGGGAGGCGGCCAGAGCTGACCAGGAATGGGTGGGCGCCCACCCGTGGGCACCCACCCCCGCCCCAGGGCATGTCTGCAGGGCACTCCAGGACTCCCGTATGGGGCAGGAAGGGCTGAGAAGGTGCAGGCCTCAGCCCAGGTAAGACCGGGCTCACAGCCTGTCGGAGCCCCTGGGGGGCAGCCCCCCCCATTCCCCACCCCCACCAGTCTACCCAGTTCGGCCCCCACAGGCTCCCCCTGCCTTCAGAAAGCAGCATCTCCCAGAGGAGCTGGTGGAGGGCAACGCCTATCCGTCTGGGCAGCATCGCCCGCTCCCCTGCAGACCCCCAGCCTCACTCACCGGCAGGAGTCCTTTGGCAGCTGCTGCCTGGCCTTCCCCAGCAGGGGCTCCCAGGCCGGTCTAGTGCCACGGGCCCCGGGCCTGGTGGGCCGCACTGCAGCGCGTGTCTGGGCCCAGGTGGAAGGAGGGTGCGCTTGCCACAGGAGGTACGTGAGAGCTGCAGTGCCAAGCCACAGCAGGGCCAGCCTTCCCAGCACCTGCAACTGGGGAAGGGTGTCACGCTGGGGTCCCCAGGGGACGTGCCGTGCCGTTCTTCCAGGTGGGCCGAGACGGCCCCTCAAGTGTGGAGACTGTCCCCGGCTGCCAGGGAGGGCCAGGCTGCAGCTGGGTGGGGCCACAGGGGCAAGGGCTGAACAGGGCACAAGCCCGCTGTGTTAGGGACCAGGAGGCCTGGGCCTGCTCGGTGACACCGCGGCCATGTGGCGACTCTCAGTTCCCCCAGGACAGAGGGACGTGGGCAGGTGCCAACAGCCCACTGGGCAGGGTGCCCCCGAGTCTCCCCCTTGGCTGGCTTTCTGGCCCAGGCGCTCTGTGAACCTGCTGAGCCTCCTCCTCTGGGACCCCAGTCCTACCATGCTGGCCTCTCTCTCCTGTGGGCTGTGGGGTGGCGTACAGTAGGGCCACACAGCGGCCACCGATGTTCTCTGCAAAGCTCTCGGCACCTGCACAGGGTGACTGGGCATCAACCACAGCTTCGCCCGGCTGGAGCAGCCCCACCGTGCCCAGGCAGCTGGGGGCCCCTAGGGACACCTGCTCAAACTCCCAGACGCCTCCATACCCCTGTGCACGGCGGGGCCCTGGGTGAGAGGCCAGCCCTTGGACTCTGCTGCAGGCGGCCTCCATGTGGAGCCCGAAGCTGACCGAGCCCCCGCTTCTGTGCGTGTGCGTGTGCGTGTGTGCCTAGGCGCCTGCCCCTGGCTGTGTTTCCCCTCTTGCTGGGTGTCTGGGTGTCTGAATCTTAGTTCCTTGTTTCAACCACAACGGCAACTAGCCTAAGCGCCATTTCTGCTTTTGCTCCTGCCTGTAGCTAGCCGCTTCCCTTCCCTGCACAGCCCCCTCCTGGGAGCCAGGCAGCACCCCTGTCCCAGCCAGGAAAGCATGGCACAGAGAGGGCGAGAGGCCCCGTGTGGGCTGAGTCGGGGCCCCACGTTCCTTTTGGGGCCTTTCCCTCAGCAGCAGGAGTCTGCAGCCATCGGAACGGAGGACCTGTCCCCACTGGAGGTGGGCCCCTCCCTGCTGCGCCTTGAATGCCACCATGAGCAGGTGCTCCTGAGTTCAGTTCGCCCTCCCTGGAGGGTGGAGAAGGGTTATACACAGCCAACCTCTGACTGAGAGGTCCTTGCCTTGGTTGGGCGGGGGCCTGGGGCCACACCACATGCCTGTGGGTGGAGCTGGCCAGGCATGGGGCCTCCAGAGGCAGGCCCTCAGCACAGGCCCCAGTGCCACCACAGGTCAGACCAGGGGCAGCTGGCTCGGCCTCCAGGCCTCTGGGGTCTGTGCAGGGCTGCCCTCCCACAGGACTGAGGGCCTGCCTCAGCACGGGGACGAATGGCCATAGGCACCAGGCCTGGGGGCTGTGTCTGCCCCAAGCCAGGCCGTTACAGGTCGGTGGGGGCCCCAGAAACCAGAACAAGAGAAGGGGCTGGGCAGGGTCCCCAAGGCATGGCACCCCACCCTGCCATGGAGTCCCCTAGAAAGGAGCCAGGGACCCCCTACCCCCACCCCCAGCCAAGGTCTCAAGGGTGCTCCCAAAACTTGGCAGAGCTGAGCTCAGGGGTCCTGCTCCCTCCCTGCCACCCCCAGGGAGGGCTCAGGGCTCACTGGCAGACCTCTGTGGTGAACAGGGGTATCAGACCCTCTTCACTGACTCTCAGGAGAGGCTGGGGGCTAGGTGAGGGGGGCACCAGGGACAGAAAGCCTTGAGGGGCTGCTGCCCACCCCAAACCACCCGGGAAGAGGGTCTCTGTCGACCAAATGTCTGGGCAGACAGGCTGGTCAGAGTGCAGTCCTGCCCCCAAGGCACCTCCCAGGCTGCCGATCCCCAGAATGGGAATCTCCTCCTGGCCATGGGGAACCGTGCTGGCGCCTGGGGAGGCTGGCCCATCTGCGCTGGCGTCTCAGGACACTGGCAGGCCAAGACCCTTGGGGGCAGCTCTGAGCACCCCAGCCTGTGGTGGGCTGCCGTGGGACACGGCCCGCACCAGAGGTCATGACCAAAGGTGTGGGACTTCCTGCTCTGCAGGGTGAAGGGGGCAGCTGCCCAGCCTGGGCTGGGACCAAGGGCCTGCTCTCGCCTCACCAGGAGACCCCGAGGCCCTGGTGGTCCTGGCTGCGCTAGAGGCTCTGTTACCCTCTAGGTCTGGGGTTGCTGGCGGCCTGGGGCCCTGCGGTGGCGGCTGGCAACCCCCTTCCCAGGGCAGGGCCTGGCTCTCCTACCAGGCCCTGGCCTCACTGGCACTTACCTCTGGGGGGTCCCACCTGAACGTCCATCTTGGCCCCAGCTGCCCCTGCTCCAGCTAGCTGCCCCAGCCCGCCTACTGCCTCCCCTCTGCAGCTTGCCGCTTCCCTTCTGGCCACTTCCTCTGAGTCCTGAGTAACCCCCCCGCATCCTGACAGACACCGGGGCTGGCTAAGCCCGTCAGCGGTGGGGCTGAGAGCTTTACCCTCCAGAGAACCCCCTCCTCTCCGGCTGACCACAGGTGGACTCCACCGTCAGAGGCCTGGGTATCATGGCTGGGCTTGATGCAGACCGTGGACCCAAGGAGTCATGGCTTGACAAGACTGTTTATTTCTCTTTCACACAAACCAGGCTCAGGGGCTGCCGGCCTAAAATTGGTGTCGGCCCCACAGCCACTGGCAGCCAGGTCCCTGCAGTTCTCAGCTCCCAGTTCCTAGGGCTGACCAGCAGCCTGAGGGTCCCACAGTGGCTGCTGGAGCTCAGCTGTTACCTCTGTGTTCCTAGAAGAGCATAAGAGGCATCCAGAGGAGGCACCCTGGAGTCCCACAAGGGCACGTGCACTTACAGTCCCGTGGCATGGGACTCAGTCACATGCCTGCACCTCGCTGCAGGGGAGGCTAGGAAACGGAGGCAGCTAGGCCCCCGTTCTGGAGAATGCAGGTGGCACCGCCCACTGGCCTGTGTGAAAAGGCAGGCCTGGCTGTAGGCCGCCAGTGCTCAGCCCCGGTTGCCAGGGAGCAACCCTGCCTCCCCATCAAATGGGGCTCCCTGAGTACCGGAGCTGGCAGACTGGGCCATTCAGCATGGCCCCTTACCTTTGAATGAGGTCTGGCCGCTGCCGGCTCCAGCCTTGTGGGGCCCTGTCCAGGGTGCTGACCTCAGGGTGCCCACAGGAGAGAGTCGCTTTTCACTGGGCGGGAGCAGCTACTGAAGGCAGGGCCTGCGGAGGGGGCCTGGGGCCAGTGTGAGGGGCTGGGAACTGACGGTGAGGGTGCAGGCCCCAGGCCCCTGCGCCTCCCAGACCGTCTGCCCCAGCCGGCCTTGGTCTCTGCAGGCTGAGCGCTGCTCTGTCCCCCCAGGAGCAGGGCTGCACATCTTCCCTCCCCTGGGTACTGAGGGCGGCAGTGCCAGCACGTAAAGGCTGCTGGTCTGGGAGCCGGAGGTCCGGGTGTGGCTGCCATGTGCGCGTCCCTGCTTCATGTTTGGGGGGCTGGGCTCCCCTTCTGTGAGGCCCTGTTCACGGCTTTGGGCCCATTTTTAAATTGAGTCATTGACCTTTCCCTATGGATTTGAAGGACTTACTTATATTTCCTGGGTTGTCCGTTGTATGTGTGGAAACTTCTCTCCCTTTGCTGCCTTGTTTATACTCCCGATTTTCAAAAAAACCTCAGACACACAGAAAGTGGAGAGCAGGGTATGATGAGCGGCCTTTTGCTCACCACTTGGATTTCATGGCTGCAGAATTTATTTACAGGGGCCTTTTATTTACCCTCCCAGTTTGGGGCAGGAAGTCTGAGATGGAGGCCCCGGCGGCTTCTGTGTCTGGCCAGCCTGCCTCCTGGCTCACATCAGCGCTGCTCCTCACATGGCAGAGGGGCCGGCGAGCCCTGCAGGGTCTTTGAGGAGGGCGCTCACCCGCCACAGGGCTCTCCCCTCATGACCTAATCACCTCCCAGAGGCCCCTTGTCCTGACATATCATGTCAAACCTCAGGATTTAAAATATGAATTTGGGGGGGACATATACTCAGTCTACAGCGATGTTCAAATGCTCCCAAATGTCCCTGAAATGTCTTTTCTGGCTGATTTGCTACCGTATCCAATTGAGGTCCCCACACTGAGTTTGCTTTTTGACTTTTAAATCACTCCCCCCACAAAAAAAATAACCTCCCCGCGCCCCTCTCCCCGCCCCCTGGAGCCTCTACCTGGGCCCCGGGCGTGAGGAGCAGAGCCTCCCAGCGGAGGGCCTCGTCCTGGCAGTGCCGTGCACGGGTCCCCAGGGCCGCCGCTCCCCATGCACAGCGACGCCGAGCCGGCCGGGTATTCTGCCCCTCCTGCCCAGAAGGCAGCCCTGTGGATGCCTGGTATCTCGGCAGGCGCAGCTGTTGCCTCGTCCTCGCGCCTCTACTGTCGGGAGCTGGGCAGCGTCCTGTGAGGAAGGCCCTGCTGGCGTCTGATACGACATCGCATCAGCTTCGGGCGCACAGCACAGGATCTGTGCACACGTTGCAAAAGGTCCCCACAGTACACTTGGTTCACACCCTTCGCCTCCCGTAGCTACAATTTGTTTTTCTTGTCATGAGGACTTTTAAGATCTACTCTCTTAGTGACTGTGAATATGAACTAGTCACCATGTCCCTTACATGCCTGGGGTGACCTGTGGCTGCCTGGAGCCCACTGGGTGCAACGCCCCTCTCTCCACTACAATCTGGCTGCGTGGCCCCCCACCCTCCCCGGCTCTGGGGCTCAGCTCGGCAGCACCGACGCACTGCGGACGCTTCATCTCCAGACTGCCTGTCGCCTGACAGGGTCCGGCAGGGCCACTGCGCTCATTTTCCTTCTCGGGACCAGAGTTCTGTGCTGCCTGCTTGCCACGGTCTCAAAACTGCTGTTTCATGTATTTTTTTACTCATGAAACTGAGTAAGGGCAGTTTCTCATGAACATTATATTCTGAGCAAAATCAAGGTTTACTTTGTGTGGGGGTTGTAATTTGAACGTTCGGCCATTATTTCTTGGAATATTTTTTCCCAGAGATTTTCCCTGAGAAGAGAAAGCCTTAATGTTTGAATGGAAAGTGTGTGAGCTTCACCACTCTCAAGACCCGGTTTCTATTTGCCTACAGCAAAATCAACTGGAGAAATTCATCAATCTACGCATTTCTGGGATTTTGTTAGTTGACACAAATGAGCCACGCCCCAAGCAAGCTCAGGCCAGGGGGCTGCCATCTCTGCCTGGTGACACGCAGGACGCGCCCCTGGCGAGAGCATTCCCGCCTGGAAGCCATGCACCCAGCGCCCAGAACACACTCCCCGAGCGCCGCCTCTGGTCCGCGCGGCCCCGCTCCGCCCATCACCCACGGCCCCGGGAGTCCTTCCTGCCCTCTCCGGCCATCTTCCAGGCAGCCTGGCCCCCGCCGCCCCACGGTGCCAGCCCTGGACCGGGCCTCCATTCTCCACTTCTTCCTTTCCGGTGCCACGCAATCCACTGTCCCCGCGGTACCAGGCTGCGGCCGCCAGGAGCTGGGCTCTGTTCAGCTGAGTCTCTGGGGCTGGAGCCAATCCGGGCCTGGGGCAGAGCGGGTCACCGTGAAGGCTTTCTTGCTGAGGGGCTGCATGATGGGGGCCACAGTCAGCCCACCTCCTCCTCCTCCTGTGGGGCTGCCCTGTGGCCAGGAAAGGGAGGCAGAGCAGGGAGTGGCAGAGGGGGCCTCACCTCTACAAAGGTCTCCACAGGATGGAGCTGTTCCAGGGAATGGAGCTGATGTGCGAAGAGAAGGCACCGGGAACAGTGTGGGGAACAGAGTGGTGCAGAGAACTCCTGTGATACAGGGGACTCCTGAGCCGCTGGCCAAGTGATCTCACGTGCAGGCTCTGGTGGGGGCCAGCCTCGTGGGCTGCCAGCACGCCTGGCTGCTTGCT
Organism: Manis pentadactyla; assembly: GCF_030020395.1. Taxonomy (NCBI): domain Eukaryota; kingdom Metazoa; phylum Chordata; class Mammalia; order Pholidota; family Manidae; genus Manis; species Manis pentadactyla. The sequence goes on from NC_080029.1 coordinate 1,189,932, forward strand.
TCAAGCCAAATTGTCCATCTTGCCTCTGGGTCCCCTCCGCAGCTGGAGGTGGGGCCGTGGCTGCCCCTAGCTGTGCAGACCCAGGGCTGTGGGCATTCAGTGGTGTGACGTCACCCAGAGTGGGTGAGGTCAGAGACCCCCGAGGAGCCAGTGACTAGCCAGGGGCTCAGCACAGTCCCATGCCTGTCCCGCTCTTTGTAGGCAGCATGGCCTACTTCAAAGAGTGTCCTGCACCTAGCATCGCTGAAGGGCTTGAGTAAGTTTTTTTTTTTGGAGGTGCAAACATCTGAAATTTCCCTGCTTTGCTTTCTTGCCCAGTCCGCCACCTGGTGGCAATGTCTCTGCATTGCAGCGTCCCTGGTCGAGTCCGATCAGATTTTCTAGCCCAGGAAGGTCAAGCATCGCCCCCCAAAACCACCAGTGGAGAAAAGAGGCCAAGGCAACAGATGCTGGGACGTTGCCACGTGATAGAAGAATGGTTTATTAGAACAAATTCCATGACAAATCATATAAAATAACCTTTTTCTGAAAGACATCCATAGACCACCTGAGGACAAACAGGAGCGGAGAAGCCAGCAAGTCACCGATACCACCGAAGGCTGGTGGGGAGGGGCAGTGACGCGGATTTGTGAATAAAAAAATTACAGAGATCACTGAGTGGGTGTGGATGGAGAAGGGCCACTGGTCCCAGGGGTCGGGCTTGAGCAGAGGGCGGGGCATGCAGGCGCAGCAGACTCAGGCCAGCACCTCCCCTGTGGACACAGCAGGGTCGCAGGGCGGGAGCCCCCACCCCACTCACGTACACGTAAACATGGGGGGTCAGCTAAATGTAAACACGGGGACGTGTCACCCACCATGGCCCTGGCCCACAATTGACACTCACGCTGATGCCAGGCGGAGAGCAGAGCACCCCGCCCCCGCCCGCCACAGCCAGTGGGCTCTTTGGCTTCGGGGCCCCAGGAACATCAGCCCCCGGGGAAGGGCCCCGCTCCGCACACCCGGCATATCCCCGCTGAAAGAATCCTGAGAAAACAAAACTGTTCCTGGGGCCTGTCCCTGCCCCCCACCCATGGGGTGGGGAGCACACGGGCCTCTGGGTCCCTAGCTGGCTGCAGACACCCAATGAATGCCACAGCGTCCAGAGGACAGGGGTGAGGCTGGGGGAGGGTGTGTGGTCTAGGGGGGTTCTGGAAGCCCAGTTTCCAGCCACTTCACTCTAGTGCTCGCCCCTGCCCAGCCTAGAACCCCCAGAAGCCGAGGGCAGAGGCCCGTAGCCCATACCAGGGCACACTCTGCAGTGGGGGATGTGGGGGACTAGCAGTGGGCAGGGCGCACGTGTCCAGCATGGATGAGTGCCCATGTGTGGCCGGTCTCGGCCCCGGCCCACGTGCAGCAGGGGCCTGCGTAGTGGGTTTGGCAACTGAGTTGGCACCAAAGGCTCAAAGCAGTGGGGTTCCTGCCCCAAACATCTCCATGGGCTACGTCCCTGACCCGGGCCGCTGGACTCAGAGGCAACTGGGAGCTGCCAGGCTCCTCAGCAAAGCCGGCAGCAAGTGCCCTGGCCAGCCTGCACCGCGCCCTCTGCAAGCGCTGGGGCAACACAAGCCCTCCCGGCTCCATTTGGCACGGACCCACCCCACGGCTCAGCCCGACTCAGTCTGGCCCCAGCCAGTGCACAGGGACAGGGCAGGTACGTGCACGGGCCTCCTGGGACAGCCTACGGCCTGAGAAGCGCGCGGGGCTTCCAGGCCTGGAGGCTGCACAGCGGCACAAACCACTCTTCCTTTGGAAGCTAGAGACAAAGTAACATGAGGGCGGAGGTGGGGAACACGCCTGTGACCCTGGCCCAGAGGGCGGGAGGGCCTGGGGTGGGGGGGCGGCCCACGGGGTTATGGCACGTGTGGGGGTTTTCTTGGTGGCCCACCTGCAGCCGGGAGGGGCCTCAGCAGCAGGCAGGTGGGTGGGAGGCCCGGGGCCAGGGCACAGGCGCGCCGCCCCTGCCTGCCGCCTAGATCAGGAACCTCTCCGAGTCGGGGAGGAAGGAGGGGTCCGGGAGGCTGGGGGACACACAGCCCCCCCGCTGCAGGAAGCTCCTCAGGGGCCGGGCCGACGGGCTCTGGGCGGCCGGCCGGCCCTTCGCAAGCTGGGCCGAGCCTGGAAACGCCTTGCTTCCAGCCACCAGGTCCAGGTTCCCGCTGGGGTCCACAATGGCGTTGATGACTGTGGGGGGAGAGGGTAGGCCCAAGGGTCCTTCCCTGCCCCCGCGCCTGCCCGGCTGGGTGGCGGCACGTGTGACTCAGTTCTCCCCCCATCCCGGACCCCGCCAGCCCCACTGGAAGCCCCGTGCGGCACCCCCACCCGCATCTGGGCCAAGCCCACCTTCCAGCTGCTTCTGCACACGCCTCAGTTCTTTCAGGATGGAGCTGATTTCCTGACAGGAAGAAACGCACATGAGTGGGACGGCCTGGGGGCGGCCTCTCCCCAGGGTTCTGGGGCAGGAGTCAGGGTCTGGGCTTGAGCCAGCTCCCCAGCTGTCCCCTCTGAACCAGGTGGGCTAAGGGTCCCCACCCGCCCTGCCCAGCCCACCTTGTTGGATGTCTTCAGGATGGGCACCTCGTTCTCCGCATTGATCCTGGCTTCCAGCTCCTCCCAGGCACGCTCTGAGTTCTGGAAGAGGACCCTGCCCGCCCAGGGAGGGTGAGAGCAGGCGAGGACAGCGGCCGTGGGGCCTGGGCAAGGCTCCTTCCCAGGCCACTCCGCCCCCACAGGGAAGCCTGGCCACCCCGCCTGTGCCCGCGGGGAAACAGGCCTTGAGCGGGCCGGGGGCGGGCTGGTGCCGGAGCCCCTGACTGAGCCTGACGCAGGGCGGGCCTGGGGAGCTCTCCTGGGGGCTCCGGCTTCCCCCGGCTTGGAGTCCAGTTGCCGGGAGCCACGTGTGCACATGCGTGCACCCACTGGGCTGTGCGCCCTTGACTCGGTCTCCGCTTACACACGCCTCTCCGTACCTGTGTCTGAGGGGGATCTGGCTGGGCAACCACTAAGCAGTGGGGGGCTTCCTGGCCCTCCCCCCACGAGGGGCTCCCCTGCCTGCAGGGCATTCGGGGCCTGACTCACTTCATCTTGTCGGCGAGGTGCTCCGTGTTCTCACGGATGGCACGGGACAGCTGGGACACGGGGCTCAGCATCAGGTTATCGAAGATGACCTGTGAGGACCAGGTGTGAGCAAGGCCGGGTGCCCCCTGGCCAGCCCTGCTCCCCCGGCCCAGCCCGGCGCCCGGCCCAGAGGGATCCTGTGCAGCCTCGGCCAGGCCAGCTCCTGGCGGGGAAGGGGGCCTGCCTCCTCGCGGCTCCGTGGCCGTGTCTTGTTGGCCAAGGGGTCCTCTTGGCAGTCGTTCATGTTCTGGTCCAAGTTCCGAGAGCTCAGGGAGCCAGGTGGCACCTTCTGGAAGTTGAGGCTGGCCTCAGGAATGCACTGTACCAGCTGTGGGGGGTAGGGTGGCGTCAGCCCACTGGGCGGGGTGTCCGCTAGGAGGTGGCGAGAGAGGCACCTCCTCACCAGGACAGCAGGTGCACCCTGCAGACCCCAGGCCCCTCGTGAAGGCGGGTCCAGACCCGGGCTCTCTGGGTGCCTGTCCGGGGAGCTGAGCGTGGGATGCACGGTGGACATTGGGAAGGGCGCTCAGGGGCCCTGGCCCATGCTGGGGGGCGGACCAGGCTCACCTCCTCCCGGGCGGAGATGGTGGAGGCGGGGGTGCCGGGTGTGATGCTGAGAGAGGGGCTGCAGGCGGGGCCCCGTGAGTCACCGTCCCCGGCCACGTCGTGGATCTCCTGGGCCAGGATGGCCACATCCTTCACCAGCGTGTGGCTCAGCCTGCAGCCAGCAGGAAACAAGGCACATTCTGTGGGGTCCTCCCAGGCAGCCAGAGGAGACTCAGTGCTCCCTCTGCCCAGGTGGGCGGGGGTCCCCCTCTGGAGGAGCAGGGCCAGGGGTATGCAGACTCCGGCCTGGCCCAAACTGCACCCAGCTAGCCACTTCCAAGGCCAGACCCGACAGGGCCGTGCCAGGAGGCTCAAGGCCTCAATGCCCCAAGTGATTGGGGGAGTGAAACTGGGCGGGACAGGGACAGACACACCACACCTCCTCCTCCCCAGCCTTCAGGGCTGGGCATCAGGGCCGCCAAAGAACACACGGGACCACACAGCCCTACTCTGCAGGCCGGGGCAGGGGCAGGGGAGGCGACAGGGTCCCAGACGAGGGTCCGAGTCAGGCAGAGGCTGGGGACCTAGAGGGGCAGGGGAAGCCCTGCAGGACAGGGGGCCAGAGGAGGTTAAGCTCTAGCACATCTGGCCCTCTGCCCCCTCCACAGGTAACACGCTTCCCGACAGGCTCCCGGGCAACCCAGAAAAGGGCAGAGGCCAGCCAGGGACCAGGAACAGCCCTCTGCCCCCGACTGCCTGTGAGGCCCAGGGCTGGAGCCCAAAGCCTCCACCACCTGCCCCAGAGCCCCAAGCCCTGCAAGCAGTGTGCCCCGCCCTTGGCTAGGGGGCAGGCCGGCCTGTCAACTCCTGTAGCCACACCAGGGACAGGCCAGGGCTCCGCACAAGGTCATCCTTCCAACTGCCCGGGCGTCCCAAGAGCTCGACCTGGCCCTCCTTTCTTCCACTGTCCACATCCTCCCTGCACAGCTGCACAGCCTCAGCCACCATCCCTGTGCTGGCAAAGCCTAAGCCCCGCCCCCAGTATGGCCACTCTCCCAGGAGCCGCCTGCTCCTGGTCACCTTTCCAGGTGCCTCACAGGCTCAAACTGGCATCTGCAGCACCAAACGCTTGCCACTCACCCAGTTCCGGGGCTCCTCCTGGCCCCTCCACAAGGCCAGCCGGGCCCAACCTGACCGTGGCTCAGCAGGCCACTTTCCCACCGTCCTCCCCTGCACCTGGCCTGGGGTGACACTCCCAATGAATGGCTACATGAGGGAGTTCACTTTAATCAAGATCTTGGTGGAGGCCTTCCTCCCAACAGAGGCCCCCTCCTTCCTAGGCAGGTTTGCATTCCTCCATCACCCACCCACCCACCTGTCCATCCATCATCTACGCATTCACCCACTATCTGTTTGCCTGACAGGCGAGGAAGAGAGCCCTGAGTCAGAGCGAGCTCTGGCCCAGGGGTGGCACCCTTTGCGCTGGCGGCACCCTGCTGCCTGTGCTGCCCACCTGGCGATCTCAGCGATTTCAGCCGTCTGCACAATAAAGGCATAGGGGTCAGGCTCTTCCTCCTCCTCATCTGTGTCCCGGAGGCCAGGGGCCCGAGGCCGGGCCCGGCCAGAGCTGCCCGCCCGGGGGGTCTGCGTGGCCGCTGAGGTGTGGGAGCACGTGCGCCTGGGGGAGCCGTGGTGGGAGCCGTACTCCTCCTCGGAGGTGGACGCGCAGTCTGAGCCCTGCTGCCGACGGCGTGCATCTTGGGTGGGTCGGTTCCGGAAGCGAGAACAGAACAGACCCGTGCTCAGCAGCCTGTGGTGGCCCCGGAGGCCCTCTGGGAGGGCCCAGCGCTGCAGGGCGGACCCAACCGCAGCCAGCACTCCTGCCCCACAGGCCCTCAGCTGGAGCACCGGCAGCTGCTGTTCTTGGGGCTCTGCAAGGCCACCACCGGCCCAGAGGCACCCAAGCATTTCCTCAGGCCTCCGGGGAACAACCCAGAGCCATGGCTAGTGGGCCAGTGGGCAGGAGCCATATCCTGGGAAGAGGGTCCACGCCCATTAGATGGCAGCCAGGGCCCTCGGTGGTAGGGAAGTATGCAGACACCCCAAATAGGGGTAAACCTCTCCACGTGGGTCAGCGCCAACCCTGGGCTAGACTACAGAGTGGCTGGGCAGTCCACAGAGCCCAAGCTCAGCCCTCACGGCCCGGCCCCTTCCTGGGCCTGCACGGTCTCCTCAGGCCTGACCCTTGCCCGCCCCGTTCCTGAGCCCCTGCAGTGGCTATCAACACTCACAGGAAAATGAGGAGGGGTGGGGGTTGCAGGGGGTTTCAGCCAAGAAGCAGGTATGGTCCTCAGCCTGCAGCCACCCTGCCCTGCCCCACCCCTTCCTCCAGTGAACCCTGCATCTCAGGCCCCCTTGTCCCCAGCTGCGGGGCAGGCTACGCGTGGTGCCAGCAGGTCAGGGGCATCAGGCAGGAGCAGCAGCATGTTGCTGGGCCAGCAGGGCCCACACCTCAAACCAATGCCCTCGGAGGACAGGGCTGCTCTGGGCAGGTGAGGATGAGGCGTCCAGCCACCCAAGGCAGCGGCCACGGCAGCCTGTGCCCCTGCACCCCTGCACTGCACACCCGGGCCAGGGCTTCCTGGGGCCGCTGCTCACTGGCGCTGAGGGCTGACACAACCCTCCCCGGGCTACAGGCTGCATGGGCTCCCGGGGCCCCTGTGGAGCTGCACAAATGCAGCAGCTGAGGAGAGAGGATTCTCTCTGGGCCCTTGGCCCCACAGTGGACTTGGGCCTCCACACAAGCTTTCAGGCCATGAGCTCGCAGCCTGAAGTTCGGGACTCCACGGAAGAGTGCGCAGGCCCAGCCTGCTGTCTGCAGCCACAGGCCCTCCCGGGGGCCAGCAGGAGCCCCCAACATCCTGGAGAGTCAGGGTCTCAGGACGGACTGGGGCTGAGGCGGGCCTACGGCCGGGGGCACCCCAGGGTAGGGGCGTATGCCTGGAGACATGCCCACCCCGGGAACAGGCTTTCCTCCAGGGCCAGCGCTGGGGGTCCTGCAGCCTGGAGCTAGGCTGGCACACAGCAAGCCACAGACCCGCTGCCCAGCTGCCTGGGCCCAGGGCCACCCACGCGCTCACGCGCTCCCGGCACTCACTGGGTGAGGAGTATCGGGCGCTGCCCGGGCGGGCCCTGCTGAAGGGCTGGTGGGGGGCCGTGGCGGAGTTGGCGGCCTTCCGGGCAGCAGCCCGGGCCTCGGCCATGCTGGGCTTGCGGCTGGTGCAATGCAGCTCCACGCTGCGACCAGAGAAGCCGGCCCGGGCGGGGGCCGCCTCAGAGTCGCTGGGCCCTGTGAAGGAGCCAGCCCGCTTCCGGGGCATGGCCAGGATGTCCAGGCGTGACAGCTTCTTGGCCTGCTCAGCAGCTGGCCGCACCCCCGGCTCGGGGTTGGCTGGGGCCCCCCGTTCTCCCTCCGCAGCCTCTGTGTCCGAGGCGTCCCCCAGCCGGGCCCGCCGCAGCCGGGAGGCTCGTGTGGGCCGCGGGGTGGACAGGCTGTTGGAGCGGGTCAGGGCCTGCTGCACCTTCTGGGCACTGCCGGAGCTGCGGCTTTGCTCTTCCCGGGTGGCTGGGGATGGCGGTGGGGCTGTAGGTTTCTGGCGGGGCCCTGGACGCCCTGTCCCACTGGCCCCAGAGGTCTCGTGGTCAGAGGTGACGGCATCTACACCAGACACCCGGGCAAGGCCAGAGCCTCGTTCCTCGTCAGGCCAGTCCGAGGGACCTCGGGGCCCGTGGCCACATGGCACAGACAGGCACTTCACTGGTTCTACTCGATCCATGTCCGTCATGCCCAGAGGACGACACTGCTTCTCTGAGAGAGACTCCCGGGCAGTGCTTGGGGTGACCCCTGCAGCACCCCGTGCTGCTGGAGGGGACGGCGGCTTCTCCTTCGGCAGCCCTGTGGGCAGGGGGCTGGGCGGGCTGGGCCCATTCTTGCCGCTGAGCAGGCTGAGAGTGCTGGCTGTGTCCACGTCGGAGTCCCCAGACAGGGAGTCATCCAGGGGCCCTGGGGCACTACCTGCCTCGCCATCGACCTCCACCGGGGGCTTGGAGAATAGTCGGGCCTCCAGGGCAGCCAGAGCGGTCTCTGTCTCCTTCAAGATCAGGTGGGTGTCCTGGGAGTGCAAGTCCATGCGTGAGGCCCGGGCTGTGGCCAGGTCCTGCAGGAGGGGGTGGCTGGAAATGTGTGGGAGCTGGCTGGGCGCTGGGGGGCAGCTGGCTACCTCCCTGGTGAAGCTCTCCTGCCGGACAAAGGCCGAGGTCTCCTTGGTCAGGGCCTGGGAGGGGCCCTCAGGCCCCGGGGGCCGCCCTGTCCGCAGCTGGAGGACCAGCCTCCCACTGGTGCTGACGTAGGTGCTGTCCCTCGCCGGGGGGCTGCACTGAGCCCCCTGCCCTAGGCCTTCCGCCCCCCCTGGAGCCGCAGGGGGTTCCCTGGGGAGGGCTGCCTCCTTGTTCTTGTCCCCAATGAAGAAAGAGGTGGGGGCTGGTTCCCCAGGGGCCCTGGGCGAGTGCAGGCCCTTCGTCCAGGCCAGTCCCTCCCGGGGGCTCTTGCGTCTCTCTTCCTGGCGGCCCCCGCCAGACTCGGAGCCTCGCCCGCCGTCTGACCCGCTGGCATCACTAAGGCTGTCAGGCTCCAGGTCCTCCTGGCCCAGGAGGCAGCTGGCCTGCTCATTGCCTGGCTCCAGCAGCCCAGGCCCACTCCTCCTGGCAGCCTCAGGGCCCACGGGGTTGTCCACCCTGTCGCTGGGCAGCTGTGGGAGCAGTCGCCGCTGGCGCACAGGCAGGGTCCCCTCCAGTTCCCCGGCTCTGCGCCCGGAGCCATCCTCTGTGAAGACGAGAGCAGCCCCACTGTGAGGGTCATCGGCCGGCAGGCGGGCCGTCCATGCGCACCAGGAGCCTGGCCCTCCTCCCAGCATGTGCAGCATCGACTTCCCCAGGCGGTGGCCTGAAGCCACCCCCCCAGCCCCTCCCCACTGCAGCCCTGGAGCCACTTACCTGCCATCCCTGGGTCTGAGTAGCTGTCAGCCAAGCTGGCCCAGCGGGACACCCACTTCTGACCCCCAGGGGAGCCTGGTACCAGGAGGCCCTGCTGAGAAGAGCAGGAGACCCTGTGGCAGGGACAGGCAGGCGCCCCCAGGAAGGTGCCGGGGGCGGGAGGGGGCATAAAGGCAGCCCCAGCCTGCCACATTTCCCCCTGCAGAAGCACCAGGAGGACCCCCTTGCCTCTCTGGGGCTTGCAGGACCCCAGCTTAACTACTGCCATCCAAGCACTGTTTGCGGGCTCTGACAGTGGCCGGCAGCCCACCCTGCCCATCACACACACCCAGGCGACCAACTCGACCCGGAGCCTCAGGACGTGCCCATGAGCCCTCCCCATGGGTACCCAGCCCTCCTGCCAGCAGGCACATCCCTCAGGGAAGGTCCAGCCAGGGAGGACCAGAGCCTTCAAGCGCCTTCAGGATGCAATGACCAGGACTCCAGCCGAGGCACCGTCCTCTCCACCCGTCCCCTGCCGGGGTGGTGTCTGGGCTGGGCCCCGTGTACCTGGAGCTCCCCCTGGGGGGCCATGCCCGCTGGCCGGGATGCAAACTCCTGTAGCAGGGCCACCCGCTGGGCCACCCCGTCACCAGAGTCGTCTCTGTCCCCCCTGATGACGGGGCGGAAAGTGGCTGAGGACGCCCTGGAGAGCTCAGAGGACTCCAGTACCCCAAAGACCTGCCAGGAAGGACCGCCAGGCCTCAGGTCAGAGCACGGCGCCCGGGCCCCAGGCCCCAGGCCCGGCCCAGGCAGCCCCGAACAGCCGCACCTGGTCAATCATCCTGCGGGCCTCCTCCACCTCCTGGTCCGGCGCCTCCGTCTCGATGGTGTAGGTGCCCGCGTCACTGAGGCTGTCCTCCTCCTCCTGTTTGCGCGCCTTGGTGAGCTGGGGGTCTGCGGAGGGGGGGGGTGGAGTCGAGGGGGCCGCGGGGCTGGCCCCACGGGGTGTCAGGGGGGCTGGCAGCACGGGGGGCACCTTCTCGGGGCCGGGCCGGGTGGCCGGGGGTCCCTCCCGCAGGCACTGGGCCACAAAGTCCTGCGCCAGGCGGGAGCGGCGCCCCACGCTGCCAAAGGGGCGGGCAGAGGCCCGGGGTGCTGGCGAGGGGCTGCCTAGCCGCTCCTCCGTCCTCTCCCGCTTCAGGGAGCCGGCCCGTTGAGGCCCCGAGCTGCTGCCCCCGCCACGGGCCGGAGCTGGGGCCCCCGGGCGGTCCCTGTCAGCTGGCCCAGGGGCTCTGCGCTTGTCGGCCTTGGGGTCCCCGGGCGGTGCATGCGTGAAGGACTGGGAGCGTTTCTTGCGGGGTGTGTCCCCGTCGAAGAACTCGATGACGAAAGCCTGCTGGTTGTGCAGCAGCTCCTGGGGATCCCGCTTGATCTGCCTCTGCAGCCGCACCTGCTCCCCACTGCCCTCTGCAGGCACCCCAGCCACCACCGCCTTGGCCAGGGGGTCCTCCGAGTCACTCTGCGTGCCATCCTCATGCTTGTGGCCTGCGGGCAGGGGACCCCAACTCATCGGTCCAAGGGGAAGGCAACACAGCGGTCCTGAGGCCGCCTCACCCTGAGCCCAAGGGGGTTGACACCCACAGCCGCAGCCGTCACATGCCTGGGGACACAGCCCATCACACGCAGCCCAGCATAAGCGGCCGAGGCAAGCGAGGGGAACCCCGGATTGCCCAGATCGGGAGGTCAGTCAAGCTGACCAAGCTGCCGCCGGGCACCCACCCTTGAGGGTGCGGGTGTGGGCGGGCAGGTCGCTTTTGGCGCTGTGGCGGTCATCTCCAGGGCCGGCCCGGCGCAGCAGGCTGGGGTCGTTCTGCACCAGCCAGTCGGCCACCTTGGTCTCGGCGGAGACCACCTCAACGGCCGCAGCCTCCTTGCCCGGGGGCCGCCGCTGGCGCAGGGAGAACTTGGTGACGTGGTCCCGGATCTTGACCTTGCCCGGGCTGCAGTCATCGAACTCGATGGTGAAGGAGGCGTGGCTCTGCACAACAGGGGTGGCCCCGTCCCTCCCCAGCTCCCCGTCCTGGGGGGGTGCCTCGGGCTGGGGGGCATCCTTTGTGGGAATCTCGAAGTAGCTGGGCTCCCGCCGGAAGGCGCACCCCGAAGACTCTGCAGTGGCCCGGGCGGCGGCCGTCATCCCCGCGAGCTCCCCGTCCTGCTGCGCCAGCTCTTTGGGCCGCTCTGTGGGAGGCGCATCCTCAGGCGGGGCCCCGTGGCACCTTCATCCCAGCCCCCTCTTGCGACACCGTGGGCTCCGTCTGCCCCAGAGCGGCACGGACCAGGCCGCCTTCCGGGACTACCTGCACTGGGCTCCTCCCGGCGCTGGTCCTCAGACGGGTCGCCGCCGTCATCCTCCCCCCACCAGGAGGGCTGCCCATACAGGGGTGTGCGGTAGGTCGCTGCCTCTGCAAAGGGACAGACTTTGACCCTGGCTGTGGTGCCAGCACGGGCAGGAGGGGAGCCCAGAGCCGGGAAGGCATGGGTCTGGAGGGGCCCTGGTCACCGTCCCATTCAGATCAGCAGTTGCCTGGGACTCTGCAGTCACCAACCACCAAGCCACGTCCTCGTCCATGGTGGTGACAGCTGCAGCAAGTCCTGGGCCTCCCTGCGGGGTGGCTGTGCTAGGAAAGCCCATCCCTGGGGTGGCACTGCCCTGGCCAGCTAATCCCTTAGCCCTGCCCCAGGCTCTCTGCCCCCACAGCCTGCTGGACACAGGGGAGGGCCATTAGCAATGGCTCTGCAAATGCTTCAGGCCACAGAGTGACCCCAGAGGCCAAGCGCCACCAGTCTGAGCACACAGGGTACAGGGGTGTGGGTGTGCCAGGGTTTGGGGGGGGGATGTGTGTACAGGGTGGGGCGTGACCCGGTGGGCAGGCCTTGGGAGGCGTGCGGGGGCAGCCTGCATGCACACCCCCTCCCGGCCCACGGCAGGGCCACCCTACCTGCTCCCAGCCTCCGGTCCCCCCTCTCCAGCCTGGGGCTCGAGGACTCGCAGTAAGGCGCGTGCTGCGGAGGGGCTGTTCCCCCTGTGGGAGCCGGGCCCTTGACGCTCACCTGCAGCTGGCTGGTGTACTTCTCGTGCTGCGGGCAGTGGGGCGGGTGAGGGTGGGTGGCTGCCACGGGAGGACAGCTCCACGCAGGGTGGCCCGGCGCTAACCCACATGTGTCACGACATACGACCCCCACGGGAGCAGACAGCCTGCCCGGGCCACCCAGCCCAAAGCTGGGGATCTGCGCCCAAGCCCAGGAGATCCCCAGCACCAGAAGCTCCCAGGAGCGACCTGGGGCTTGTCCGGGGTGGGGAAGGGGGAGGTGGGCAGCAATCGTCAGGGAGACACTGCAGCCCAGCCGAGGAGCAGGACAGGCCCGGCCACGGGAGCCGCGCCCAGGGGCCGTGGGAGGCGGGGAGCAGCGGCCCGCTCAAACAGGCCGCACCCACAGGGCTGAGCTCCGTTGCTGTCAGAGCCTGGATGGCACCGGCCCTGCCCTTACTGGCCATGTAACTCCAAGCAGGCTGCCATGCTCACTGGGCTACCAGAGGTTCGTTTGGAAAGTGGGGCTAAGGCTGGTCTCCCCACACAGGGCTCCTGGGGGAAGTTCCAGGAAGGGTCCCCTAAGCCAGTGTGCCATGACTCCCACACAGTCGAGGGGAAGGGAGACACCCCACCTGCTGTGGCTCCCTCCCCAGGATCCTCGAACTCCAACTGGGTAAATGTACTGAGGGCACCTGCCACCCAGGACCTCCCACAATACCGTTGCCAAAGGCTGCCCCTGGCCAGCCTCCAGACACCCGCTCCCGCCTGCCCCTGGCCAGCCCAGCCCACAGTGGCCTCATCAGGGTCCTCTGCACCCAAGGTACTGAGTGGGCCCTCCCAGGCCCCCACTACACACAGCATCCGTGGCCCCATGAGCCTGGGGGTGGGAAGGACCGCCTCCCTCACCTGCCAGACCAGAGCATCCGGCGGGGCAGGCCGGGCCAGGCTGACTCAGCACCACAGCCAGGCGGGGGCCCGGAGGCCTAGGAGCGCCGGCCGAGGGCGGGCAGAGGGGGGCGGGGGTTGTGGGGACACAGGGCCCTGGTGGCGGGGGCCCCTCGGCCGAGCAACGGCACTGACCCTGAGAGCCTCCTCGGGGACGCGATGCTGCACACGCTCCAGCACATACATGTTGGGATGTGCAGGTGTGTCAAGGAGATCTGGGAGCAGGAAGGGCGCTGTGGGACACACGTCCGCTCCTCACCAGGGGGAGGAGCCGTCCTCCGGTGAGGCACATCAAGAGGGCGCTGGGGGACCATGTGGCCCCCCACCAGCGGTGCACCCACACGGTGTCGGCCAAGGCAGGCAGAGGACGCACGCCTGCCATGCGCGTGGGGCCCCGGAACCTGCTCACCTGTGTCTGAGCACAGAAGCTGCCTGGGCAGCTCCAGATTGCCCCTGGCTTGGGACCCCAGAGGGAGCTCACCTGTTTGTGGCCCTAGGAACTCAAGGTGCCCCTGGCTGGAGCCTTGGCAGGGACAGGCATGGGGCCTGGAGCTCCGGCCACTGTCCAGCCTGGGTTTACCCTGGCCACTCGCTAACCCCTCGGGCCCCCACTGTGACCACTGAGACCCCACTGCCTCCAGGGTAACAAGGCAACTATGGCCGCGGGGACTGGGGGGGAGGCCAGAGGAGGGGCTGGGCGTGGCCGAGAAAGGATATCGTAGCCGAATCGGATGACATCGTTGAGCTTCAGCGTGACATACTTCTGGTCCGGGATGCGCACGTCATTCACAAAGGTCTGTGGAGGGGACAGGTGGCAGGGCTGGGCTGCTGGCAGACAGGGCAGCAACTCTGGGGGCCCCACGACCCCCCAAGTGGACGCCCAGGCCCCTTTTGTGCTGCTCTGGGCCTAGCACTGTCCCTCGGGCTCAAACGCAGCCAGCCGTGTGCCCCGAAGGGACCACAAGACAGCAGCTACAGAAGGGCTGGCCGCAAAAAGTACCCCAGGGACCCTGATGTAGCCTCTCAAACACAAACCATTGTGGTGAATAAGACCCTTTCTCTTGTCCACACAGGCAGGGCTCATGCTGGCCCCAGCCCTCAGCCCACACTGCCACTGGGACACCCAGGCACGCCCGTGGGTGGTCCGGTGGCAGGGCTGTTTGCATTGCCCATTCATGAGGCGCATCAAAACACCAGGCCCTAGAAACCCTCTTCCCTCCATCAGGGGCTTCTAATCAACCAGCCACTGGACACCACAGTGGTCACGTGAATGAAAGACCCCAGCAGGTGCTGAGGACCTCAGGGGCAGGCGGGGGTCACGAGGAAGGCAGATGTGGTTGTGCCCCGAGTCTGGCAGAAGTAGCAAGAAATGTGGGGGAGGGGTGCATTACAGGACAGAGCACCTCAGGAGCTGGGAGGGCAGCGACAGGAAGGTGGCAAATGGGACTAGAGCCGAGGGGGCCCAGGGGAGGGCTGGAACAATGGCAAACTTGGTTTTGGACACATTGTATGTAAAGTAGGGGTCCTCGGGTGCTGAGCAAGGAGCAGAGGACAGCAGGCCTGGCCTGGGGACAGCTCCAAGGCTATGCAGACCCGTTCTGCCACTTCCTGCACCCCATCACAGACCCCGAAGAATCTGCCCCTGCAGGGTGAGGGAGCCTAACCCAGGCCGCAGCCCATGCCCCTTGCAGCGGCACCTGGAGCCCACCAGACAGCTGAGCAAGGTGGGACTGGGGGCAGAACCCAGCAGAGCCTGACACCCCCGATGGGAGGCGAGGGGGGCCTGGTGGGGTGCACAGCCCTTGCTCGTGTGCTAGCACAGCGGAGGCAGGGCTGGCCCGAGGCTGCTGTGGGCCCCCAGCTCAGGACGGGGACTGGGCTGAACAGGCCGGGAGGGACGGGGCAGAGGCCCTCCCTGATCCAGCAAACGGGAATGGAGGCAGACGGTGGTTTCCTTGTTGACACAGTGTCCCGCGGCAGGAAACACACCCAGACAGACACTGGACCCAGGAGTGCACCCACTTTCCGCCCCACATACCAGGTTCCTCTCGCCCAGCCCCTCCCTGCTCCTGCAGTCAGGGCCTTCCTCCTGGTCACCTCCGTGTCCCCACTGCCCACAACTCCCAAGAGGTCCCTCCACGACAGGGTACCCCAGCACAGCCCTGTCCATCGCAGGAGCCCCACTTCCCAGACTGCAGGTGGTCCAAGTGCCTCCCTCCCTTGCCCGAGGGACCAGAGCCCCCAGAGCAGCCCCTGCCCAGTGAGCTCCTACGCAGGCCAGGGGATCTCTGTACCTTCGGGTGCCTCCTCCCCACCCGAGCAGGAAGTCCTGGCGGGGGGGGCAGGTAGGGCAGGGCAGAGGCTTGTGGTCGCAGAAGGCTCTGGACCACCGAGAGGGGCCCGAGCAGAGGGGTGGGGTCATGATTAGGGTATGGGGTCCAGGGTAGGAATGGAGCTGGGGCGGGGCCAGCACAGAGGGAGGGGTCGTGTGTGGGCGCGGCCAGGAGGGCTGGAGGGGCGGGGGCGGGGCCAGCACTCACCCCATTCAGGCTGCCCAGGTCCTTCACCCAGTGCTGATCCCTGTCCTGGTCGTAATTGATGACAGCATGCTGCTTGTCCACGCTGCGGGACTGGGGACACAAAGGGTCCTCGGGTGGCCTTCCCGGCTAGGGGGAGGCACCCCCACAGGTGTCCCCATTCTCCCCCACAATACCAAGCCCAGTGCCATGGGCCCGGAGGCCCAGGTCCCAGCCACGCCCCCACACCAGAGTCCCACCCTGACTCGGCCAGCGTCCCAGCCACAGGGATCTGCCAGACGTCAGGGCCAGTTCTTCCTACCCCAAGGCTGTCACCAGGGCCCCTCCCTTTGTGACCACCCTGCACAGTACCAACAGTCCAGGGAACCCTCCCATCCTGGCGCTCCTCCTGGGTTGGCAGTGGGAGCCGTTCCAGAGGCAACCCCCTGGCCCTCTGGGACATGCCGTTCACTCCCAAGGGCAGGCGGGGGTGGCCAGGCGGAGGCAGGCGATTCAGAGGGAGGGTCAAGGGGCTGGGGGTGCTCAGGGGCAGGCTTCCCCCGACTCCAGGTCAGCCCCACAACCCGTGATGGGCATGTGCACACAGGCATGCATGATGCTGCAGACCCTTCCCTGTACACATGCATGCACAGGGCTCCCACACATCCTGAGCACACTCTGCCACCAGTTCCCGTGCACACATGCACGCATGCATGCACACACACAAGTACTTCTCCTTGAGCACTTCTAACTCTTCCCTGGCCTCTAGTCCACCCAGGACACCCTCCAGGACAGTCACCCAGCACGCTCAGCCAAGCCCCATTCCTGCCCCCCACCTACCAGGGCTTGGGGGACAGAGCCAGGGACAGGGTCACACTACTTGCTTAGGCACCCTCAGCAAGTGCTGCCACACCCAGCCATGGCCGTCTCAGCAAAGAGCACACCACTATGCCTACGTCACACAGCTGCAGGCCTGGGGGGGCTGGACAGCAGCTGAGGAGCCTGGGCCAGAGGCCCAGCCAGCAGAACCGTGCAGCCCAGGGGCAGTGTCCAGCCCTGCCCCAGACGCATGACAGTATGTGCCCCTCTGGACCTGCCAGCAGTGCCCCCCACAAAGCTCCCAGGCAGCTCCAGAGCACACGCGTGGGATCCATGGAGCCACACGCATTCCCCGCCACCTGGCACAGGACAGCCCTCAGCCCGCAGGAGGGTGGTCCCAGACCAGCGTCCCCCATCACCACACTGCCAGGCCTCTCAGTTCTCACAGGTGAGTGCCAGACCCCCTGGCCCCACACCACAGAGCCCACTTTCCCTGATACTCTCCACCTGCCAGGCCCCTCAGCCCACTCTGCAGTGACCAGCTTCCAGGGAGGCCCCAGTACCCTCCTTCCTCACCCAGAGACCCAAGTGGTCAGCGGAGCCAGGGTGGGGGTGGACAGGGCTCTGGCCCAGCCCTGTCCCCACACACGGTCTCTCAGCTGGTGAGAGAGCACCACAGCAGGCGCGGCTCAGCTTGAGCCTGGCCTCCACACCCCAGCCTCTCCTGCACTCAGAGAGCCCAAGGTGGCTGGCAGGACCCACAGCGTCGGTGCTGCAGTGGGAGGCCCAGGGGCTGTGGGGCGAGGAGGAGCAGGGGTGCAGGTGACTCAGGGGCCGATTAGATCTGCAGGGCCAGCCGGAGCCTCTCTGACACGGAGGCTAGCCCGGAGCCACCTGGCCTAGTGGCCGCCATGGGGGCCCGGGCAAGCACAGGTCGGTGGCTAGGCCTGCTCGGGGCACCCTCCCTGGGAAGGATGGTCCTGGGGGGGCTCCGGTGTCGACTTACCTGCCTCCCGAAGCAATGGGTCTCTGGTAAGGTGACTCTGACCTTGAGACCTGCAGCCCCACCCCTCCAGGCCTCACCTCTGCCCCCATCCTGAATCCCTCATGCAAAGTGGCGCCCACAGCTGGACAGCTCCCGGCCACCAGGCCACATTCCCTGCCCGGGGCTGCCCTGCTGGTCCCTGACGCAGGCCCACCTGGCGCTCACCTCCCCAGAGCTGGTCCTGCGGCTCTCCACCACAGCCCCTCCCTCCGGCCCTGGCACAGGCAGGTGGGGGAGATGCACTGCTGGGGACGCCGGCTCTCCCTTCTCCAGGCTCAGCCTGCTGGCTGCAGGGCACTGGGGGAGCTTCTGGGAGTGCCTGGGTGCCCAACTGGCCCACACCAGACGAGTAACTGCCCCTGTCGGTGGCCCCATGCTCAAGCACCACAATTCCAGGCTGGCAGTTGCACGGCCTGGGGCTCACTGAGAGAGCTGGGCCTTACCCCCTCCTGCACCCCCTCCCATGCACAGCCCAGGGCTCAAGGACAGGCCGGCTGCCCACGCAGCCCTGCCTAGCACTTGGATGCCACTGGGCCAAATGGACCCGCTCTCTCCAGAAAGTGAACCCTGAGGCCTGAGGGCTGGACTCTGCCCTCTCATGGACCCCCGAGGCCTGGGGGCCTCTGAGAAGGTGAGAAGGAACAGGTCAGGCTGCTGGCAGGTGCAGGGGGCCCCAGGCTCTGCCTGACCGAGATGGGAGTAGGGGGGCAGCAGACAGGGCACTCTGTGTCCTGAGCTTGTACACCGCCTTTCTCAGGGAGGGACCACCTGGAGGAGCTTCTGGGCTGACCTTTCCGGCCTGAACCACTCCCCTTCCTCCAAGGCCTCAGACCCCCAACTACTGGACACACCCCAGCCACCTTCCACGCAGCCAAGCCCAACCTGGCCAAACCCAGTTCCCCCTCCCTGCCCACCTGGCCCTGCCCCCAGGAACACTGCCAGCCGAGCCCCAGGTGCTCCAGCCACACCCGCTGGCCTTCCTCCTCGGAACCCCTCAACCTGTCCACCTGCCTCCACTCCACAGCCACCTCTTGCCCGAGCTCCCAGCCCCCACCCCACCCCACCCGTCAGTCTACCGCTGAAGCTTCCCTGGGCTCCCCACTGGGAAGGAGAAGCTGGCCATGTACCCGGAGCCACAGGCCCTGGTGGCCGCTCCGAACCCCCCTCGTCCATCCCGGCCAGCCGCCGGCCACACCACTCCGCACCTCTGGAAGTGCTACGCCCTCTGCAGGGCCAGGTCCCCTACCCCGGTCACCACCTTCCCTGAGGCCGCTTCCTCTTTCCCGGCAAGGTGCCGGAGCTGCCCACCCAGGCCAGAAGCAGACCCAACCCCACCTAACCCAGGGGCTCAGAGTGTGAAGCCCACCCACGAGAGGCGGAAGCAGCCACTCGGCCCAGGACTGGAGGCTGGAAAGGACACAAAGCGGCCCCTGACGGTGGAGAGGAGGGCGTGACACACACGTGAAATGGCCTAGAAGCTCCAAACACACGGATTTTTGGAAAAGGGTCTAACTGTACTCACTTTAAAATGGAATAAAGATGTGCTTCCAAAATTCATGTCTGCTGTCGCCTGTGGGTGAGAGCCCCGGGGGCAGCCACAGCCCTAGGCTCGGCACGCCGTCCCACCAGCGAGGCCACAAGGGCCCCAGAGGATGGGCTTAGCCTGTCGTGCGGGCAGGGGGCTCTCACCCGCCCACCTGGGGCCGACGAATGCCAGTTCTTGCAAAGTCCCATAGAGGGCAGAGCTAGGAGGACGCTGCACTGTAAGCATGTGTTAGCTCACACGTGCATACAGACACAGGTGTGTAACACAGCCCCATGTCTGGGCACACCTGCCCCACACCAGAGCCCAGGGCCACCTGGAGGCAGGAGCCACAGCAGACAGTCCCGGCTCTGGCACCAGGCGGGCCCAGACCACACCTGCTCACATTTGTCATTGAACACACTCCTGCTGGGTACCAGCTGTGCCAGGCTTGCACTGGGAGCCAGGACCCTGGAGAGTGTGGAGCGGCACACAGCCAGGCTGCTGGCTCTGCCTCCAGAACACAATTCCCGACCTCCTTTGCCCCTGGGGACCAAGCCACGGCCCCTCTTGCCTAGTCTGTGACACCAGCTCCTACCCCCCAGCCCTGTCCTAGCCACTCTGTCCCCTCCCCTTTTCCTGCAGAGTCCCCTCCCCTTTTGGCACCTCTGCCAACCCCCCACCCCACCATGCTGCCCATCATCCTCGGCTCTCTGCGCAGGTCACCATGCCCAGCCAGTGCCACCTTCTTCAGGTGTCTACCCTGGGAAAGCTCGGGTTCCTGCTCACAGGTCTGTGGCCGGCCCCACCCCTGGAGCAGAGACCCCAGGAAGGCAGGCTGTCTGCGTGGCCTTCCCAGTGCCAGGCACAGGGCACAGCTCTGTGCTCAGTGACAACTGTTGAGTAGGGAACATGGGAATGAACACGACGACGTTGCACAGGGAAGACCAGGCACTCGGGGAGCACACGGCAGGGAGAGGATAAAGGGGAGCTGGCCGGAGAGGACAGGGCCAGCTAGGGCATGAGGGACCCCAGAGAGCCAGGGCGGGTGGGGGTGGCTGGGCCAAGCTGCTCGTCCCTACACTGGCGGAGGGGTGGGAGTGACACTCGGGGACACCGGAGGTGTGAGCGAGGGGGAGGGACAGCTGCAGTGTGTCCCTGGACCACTGGTGGGGCCCCCAGTGGGGGGAGCAGAGGAGGACACATTTTGCACAGCAGCACTGAGCTTGGCCTGCATCTGAGTCCCCCGAGCAGGCTGTGAACCCGGGGGCGGCGGCCGGGGACACACCGTGTGAAGGCCCTGAGCAGAGGTGGAGGCCAAGGCCAGAGGGGTGGCTGGGACCTCCAGGGAGAGGCATTCCCCAAGGGCTGGGGGACAGCAAGGTGCAGAAATGCAGGCTCCCCAGCCAGGGGTCAGCCCAGCACAGAGGCTGCCCTGCCCAGGGCTCCCCCACTAACTTGCCAGAAACTAGGACCCCACACTCCTGAGTACCCCAACCCAGCCTAGTCAGCAGGCTCTCCCCGAGTGCTGGGAGACGAAGCAAGCAGAGGGAGGGCCTGGTTCAAGGGGACAGACCCAGGCAGGAGACAGGAGGCACACCCACACTGGGCCCCTGGCACTCGCGGGCACCCACAGACTGGCTCCTCCCACAGGCTCCCATCCATGCCACCTCCTCCAAGAGGCCTTCCTGAACCCCCTGGGTAGACTGGCAGGGCCATAGACACACCACACAGGCACAGATGAAACACACAGCACCCTGCCAGGGGTCAGAGGCAAATGTAGTGACACCAAACCCGGCCACATCTTCTGCCTTCAGAAAACAGAAAACAGGGGTCATGTCACAGGACGCTGTCAGGGAGCAACTGGCCACATCCAGACCCCACATGGGTCACTCCATGAGGCCAGGGGCACAACCTCCAGCCTGCTGCCTGCTTTGTATGGACTCAGAGCTACTTTTAAATGGCTTTGTAAAAAGTCAAGACTATGTAATGACACATGAACCTGACATGAAATTGACATTTCAATGCCCCACGGAGTTTTACTGGCACAGCGCCCTCGGCTTCTGCCTGTCACTTCAGGACTGTGGCAAAGCTGAGTGGCTGCCACAGAGCGAGTGGACCCCAAGGCCTGCCACACACCCCTGGGCCTTCACAGAAACACTTGCCCGACCTGTACAGAGCCACCCACTCGGTCTCTCCAGCTTCCAAAGGAAAAGGAAAGAGAACAGGACAGACTTCCAGGTGCAAGCTGCCCACGGGCCGGAAGCAAAGGCAGTGTGAGAAGTTTGTGGGACCAGAGGCCAGCAGATCAGAGGATGCTGAAGGAGAAGCCAGGGTGTCAGGGCCCACCTGGGTGTGGATGGGGCCTGCCCTCGGGAGAGGGGGACAGACATCTGTGGCCCATGGGGACATGCTCGTGCCTGGGGCCCCTGGCTCTGCATCCTGGGAGCAGATGGTAGCAGCTGGGCTGCACATGGGAACTGGCATCTGGGTGAAGCCTCACCTGCACCCGAGCAGGCCCCTTGGCCGGACCAGACAGCCCACCCAGGATGCCCATTTGTTTCTGGGGGCATGGAGCTTGGGAACCTGGGGACAGGGGACCCATGCGCCACACTGGGGAGGGGTCAGGGCTGCAAGGAGCCCAACTCAATCACACCCATGAGGGATGAGGGAAGGGCACGGGTGCTGGGGTGCGCCCTGCAGGGTTAGTCCACCAACCCTCTTTTCTTGTTCCCAAATATCTTGACTGGTGAGTCCCATGAGAGTGAAACTCAAACCCAGGGCCAGAGAAAAATTCCTGGTTGCCTAGTGCCCAGGGCTCTGGCTGCCAGTGGCCAAAAGAGGCCCTGTACCCCTCAGGGTGCCTCAAAGGAGCACCAGCCTTCCCCTGGACAGCTCTGATGGTCAGAGCTGGCCCTGTGGTTTCCCACCGTGACTCACAGCCCAGGCAGAGCTCCCAGACAAGGATACGGAGCGATGCACCTCCCAGCACCTTCCAAAGGCAGGCTGCTCACATCTTGAGAATCTGACAGAAGCCCGAGCACCCTCTAGTCAGAAAAGGTCCAGTATGCAAAGGCAGGGACTGTGCCCACGGGAGCACATGTGGGCCCGCATGCACTGCCTGACAGCCAGAGACCACCCTGCACGGGGCCTCAGCCTCCTGGCCCCTGCCTGCCCTCTGCACCTCACCTGCAGCATGAGCTCACAGTCATCCCGCCCCACGAAGATGAGCTCTCGGGGCAGCCGGTGCCGGGTGCCACTGCTGCCCACCAGGAACCAGGAGGTGATGCTCATCTTGGCACTGGGGAGGCCTGCCTGGTCCTGCAGGGGAAAGAGTCATCAGAGTGGGGCTTTCTGCTGCCCGGCCTGGGGCCCTGGGTCCGGAGGTCCCACACAGATCCTGCCCCTCCGTGGTTCGAGCACCTTCATGCTCCATCACAATGGCTGTTTCCAGGAGCACCGGGCTCCAGCCATGGCAGGTCACCTGTCCTTCCCTCGGTATGTCTGTGCCCTGTGAGCCCCACCCCTGGCGAAGGCTGCCTAGTCCTCCCTTGTGCTCTAGACCCCACGTGCAGCCTCCTCTCTCTTCTAGGTGCCAGGGGATGAGTCCACGGTGCATTGGCCCCACATGTCCCTGAGACCTGTGGGACTCAGCAGGGACCATCAGGGTCCCCACAATGACGGGTGCACACACCAGACCCACCCCAGGACACAAGCCCTTAACCACGGGGTCTGCTTCCCTGAATCAGACCCTCTGAGCCAGGCCCCGGGCAGGGCAACCACCTACATGCCTGTCACCCAGAGACTGAATGTTGCTTGGTGGCACTGTGAACACCCTGCAGAAGCCCCCAGGCCAGAACAGTGGTGGCCAAGGCATCCAGAAGCCCCTCCAGCATCACGGAGGGAAGCGGGGCTTTGATGCCCGAGGTCCTGAGGGCGTTGGCAAAGGAGGGATCCAAGGGGCTGCTACGGTCAGGGCAGGTAGGCGGGCACCACGTGGCTCAAAGGGCATAGTGAGGGCAACCTGAACAACAGGCCCTGGGACAGCCTGAGGCTCTCAGACCCGCTGCCCCAGGACAGCCCAGCCCCTGTACAGCCAGTGTGACACGCTGCAGAGCCTGCAACAGCAGCACAGGTACACAGGCACCCACTGGGCAGACATACCCCTGCCCACCACACGTGTGCACTGTCTCCTCATACACCTGGAGCACCACCCAAAAGAGCCCTGGCCCAAATCCTCTGTACACACTCATCCTGAGCACATGCACATGTGCACACGCTGGGTACAATGTACCCCAAGCACCACCATGTGCCAGGTGTCCTGGCCTCTGAAACTCTGAAACAGCCCTGACCAAAACACACACTGTCCCAGGAACACAGGAATTCCTTGTGAAAAGATGTGAGTGACAGAAAAAGCAGGAGCAGGGAGGGGCAGTGCCAGGAGGGGTCTGTTTAGGGATCCTGGTCAGGAAAGGCGACATCCAAGCAGCAGGAACATCTTGGGGACTGCGGTCCAGGCAGAAGGGACATCAGTGCAGAGACGCTGGGTCGTGAGCCCCTGGGAGCCCTGTGGCTGGTCTGCAGCCAGAAGGGAGGCCCTGCAGGGCCCGGGACATGCTGCATCACGGCAGCGCTCGGTGCAAAGAAAATGTCCAACACTTCGTTCAAACACCGTGAAGGGCTTCCCACAGCAAGAACAAAGCACTGAATGGAGTGTAGGGCCTGAATAAGGCGGCCTGCGGTGGTCTCAGTGTGAGTACTGCAGGGGGCTACGTAGGAGACTGGTTAAGAAGTGAGACAATCACGGGGCAGGAGATGGCGCTGGAACCCGGGGGAGCACAGGTGGGGGTGGGGGACGGGGTCCCAGACCCTGTCCCTGTAATGCTCACCCGGAGAAGCCCCGAATTTCTCAGCTCCCTTCCCTGTGGGCAGTGTAGGAGGCCAACACCGGGCCCCACCCATCTGCAAAGGCCCTAGTGAGGACAGCGCCCCACTCCCCCGCACGCCCTTCCCACCACCTCGGAGGGGCAGGTAGGAAGACTGGAAAAACCCACCCCAGGAGAAGGCAGCTCCTGCAGCCAGGGACCCTCACCCAAGCCCCTGCTCTTTCTCAAGGTCCTGCCTGAGGAGCCGGCACCGGAGGCTGAGGGCGCAGGGACTCCCAGGCCCCCGAAGCCCCTAGGAGACACCCGCAGCCCCAGCCTCCTCTACGACCCCTCGGCCCGGCGGCCGCAGGAGGTGACAGGGCTCTCTCCCGGACAGCCCCGCCCAGCCCAGGCCCGGTGTTCCACACCCTGCATCGCCGGCCGCGAGCTCCCGGAGGGCCGTGGGCACAGACACCCCACCCACAAGAGGCCACAGCCTTTGCTTCTGGCAAGGGGAGGTCCCCGGAGCCCGGTCACACGGCAGTGCGGGAGCCAGGCCGCCGCCGCTACTGCCGGCCCATCCTAAAAAGGCCCAGGCCTGGGAGCCGCAGGCGCTCCCCAACAGCCTGCGTTCGGTCTGCGCCCGGGCGGGCCATCGCTGCTGGGAGGGGGGATCGCCAACACCCCCGACCGGTCCCCTCGGCGGTCCCAGGCAGAAGGGCCAGCCGCCCGGAGGTGAGACGCGGGAGGAGGGGAGTCGCCCAGGGGCAGGAGGCAGGGGCTGGAGCCGCCGGGGGCGGGAAGGGGTGCGGCGGGCGGCTGGAAGGAGCAGACGGAACGGAGGCCGGGACAGCGGAGAGGCGGCGGCGGCGGCGGCGAAGGGAAACGAGGAGAGGAGGAGGGCAGGGAGGGAGGGACCGCGGGAGGAGGGCCCGGCCGGGCGGGGGCGCCGGGCCCGGGGTGGGGGGAGGGCGCCGGCTCCTGAATCAGCGCTCGCCGGGGGCGGCCACGGCCAAGCCGGTGCCCTGGCGGGGACCCCGGCGCCCGGGCCTGCGCCCCCTCTCCAGGCTGCGTAGACGGGCGCCGGGCGCCCCTCCCGGCCTGGAGCAGAGCTGGACCGCCTCCGCGCGGCGGGGACCGGCCCGGCCAGGTGCGCCCGCGCCTTTGTCCGGCCCGGCGGGGACCCGCTCCCCCGTCCCCCGCCCATCCCCGGCGGCCCGCGGGCGCAGGTGCGGCGGAGGGAGGCCCGGCCGCCGAGGGCGCCAGGCGGCGCGTCTTACCTGCGGCTCGGCCCCGGCTCGGCCCCGGCCCTCCCGCCCGGCCAGCCGAGCGCTGGGCGGGGCCGCCGCCTAGGACATGCCCGGCGCGGCCCGCAAGCTCGCGGCAGCCCCGGCCTAGCCCACGGGCGGAGCGGCGACCGGCGGCCTGGCGCTCGGGTCCCTGACGTCTGCGG
This sequence comes from Manis pentadactyla, assembly GCF_030020395.1. NCBI lineage: Eukaryota > Metazoa > Chordata > Mammalia > Pholidota > Manidae > Manis > Manis pentadactyla. Next base: position 1,214,922 of record NC_080029.1, read on the forward strand.
CCGCCCCGCCCCGCCCCGCCCCGCCGCGCCCCGCCCCCGCCGCAGCGCCCCGCCCCGGAAATCAGGTCGGGGCGGGCCCGGGGCGCCAGGTGAGCGGGCCCGGCCCCGGCCCCGCCCGCAGACCCCTCCCCGCCGCGGCTCCCGCCGGTCCCCCGCGCCCCCGTCGCCGGTGCCGCCCGCCCCGCCCGGCCCGCAGACCCCTCCCCTCCCGCCGAGGCCCCGCCCCCGGGCCCGCCCGGCCCCGCCAGCCCCCCCCCGGCCCCACCCACCCTCAGACCCTGCCCCACGGGTCTCGGGCCCGTCCTCGGCGCCCGCCGGTCCCGCAGACCCACTCCCCTCCCGTCTGGGCCCCACCCGCAGGCCCGCCCCCTCCTCAACGTGGGGACCCGCCTCCGCGCGCCGGGCGGAACCCGGGGGCAGAGCGGCCCCGCGGCCTGGCCCCGGGCCCGCGAGTTAACGCTTAACCGCGCTCCGGGAGCTCGGGCTCGAGCCCAGCCCTGCCGCCTGACCTTTGGCCCTGCCCGCCCACATGAGGAGCGGAGGGTGAAGGAGGGGTGCTGCGTCCCAGAAGCCCACCCGCGCTGGCTCGACCCCTCCCGCCGCTCCCGCGCTGCGACCCTAGGCGTTCAAGGCTGGGCCGGGGGTCGCGCGGGTCTGTGGGGCAGACCTTGCCGAGGGTCCCGGTGGGTCTGGGGGCTCCGGAGGCGCGCACTGTTCCTGGGATAAGTGCTCAACGGCTCTCGCCCCGAGCTGGGCGCCACTGTAGGTGCTGGGTGTCCCGGGGCGGGAAGGGGGCGTGGGAGAGCCTCGGCGGAGGGAAGGCCCTGCGGGAATGCCACCTTTCCGGCGGGGGTCGGAGAAGGCCTCGAGCAAAGGGGAGGAAGGTCCTGGGAGAAGGGGCGGAGGGGCGCGCTGTGCCCGGGAGGCTGGGCTCTACGGCGTGGGCAGCGGGGGCGCTGGGCGATACCGGGCTGCGACGGTACCCAGCTGCCCTGCACCTGGGCCTGCTGCCGCCCCGCAGGACTGCACCCTCAGCTGTCCTAGTCGTCAGGCAGAGCAGGGGTGCCAGGCCCGACCTGAGGGTGGGGGGTCACCCTCCACCAGGCAGGCAGGAGCCCCGTACCAGAAGAAAGACTGGGAGCGTGCGGGGGGCGGTGCACACCCATTACAGGCCCACAGGCAGGACCCTGTGGGAGCGTGGACTCGGAGGGCTCCAGGAGGCTGGACTTCATTCCAGGGATACTGTGGCGTCAAAGGAGGGTCCGATGCCAGCGGAGACCTGCTCAGATGAGGATTTGGGGGCCTCTGGGTGCCGTGGGGAGGGGGTGGGGATGGTCAGGTGTCCAACCAGAGGCCCTGGGCTGGAAGAGGACATCAGGGAGAGAAGGGGACGGACAGCGTGTTTGTTTTGCCCCTGAGACCCTCCCACCTCTCCGCCCTCCCTTCCCTGAGATCCAGCACAGCGTAGGTGGCCCCATCCCCCACCTCCCACTGGCTTCTGGGTGAATCTGGCCTCCAGCCCAGAGGTTGGGGAATTTCCCCAGTTCCCTCTGTGCTGGGTGCAGACCTGTCCTCTCCCAGAGGCCCCCGCCCTTGCCCAGGGGCCTTTCCTACCCTCTCAGGGCTCTGGGATGTCCTTGCCCAGGGCCTTCACCACCCTGTCGGCTTCATCCACCCCTTGTCCATATGTTGGTGAATGGACCACCAAAATGTCCTTTTCTCTCTCTGCTTTTTCCTCTTGCCAAGACCTTTTCTCCAAGGTGGGTCAGGGGGGACAAGGATGGTGCCCAGCATTCTCCCGAACCCCCTGTTGTCACTGGGAGACCGGAGAGGTGTGTGGGAGTCAGCAGTTGAGAGTTTGACACAGAGGGACGGAGAGACCTGGGGACATTCAGGCGAGCTGCCTGTAGCATTTGGGAGTTTCAGGACAGAGCTGGGGAGCAGCGTCAGGCGTCACCAGGTGTGGGTGAGACTTGGAGCCACCAGGAGAGGGGGCTACTGTGAGTCAGATCAAGCCAGGAACCCGCAGAGGAGACCGGGCAGTGAAGCCACAATCCCCCCAAATTGATGCATGCAGCCCAGCACTATGGGCCAATCCTGAACTTCATGAGGAAAGTAAAGGTGCGAGAGCGAATAGTCTGGAAGGACTTGAAGGACGTGTGCACTAAGACGGCACACAGGTGGCCTGCGAGCACACGGAAGCACACTTCACCACCGCGGGTCATCAGGGAAATGCAAATCAAAACCATGCAAAGTGAGATGCCACTTTATGCCCATGAGGATATCTGCTGTCAAAAGAGGGAGAAGAATGAGAGAAAATCAGTGCTGGCGAGGACACGAGTGCTTGGAGCCCCGTGCGCTGTGGGTGGGGATGTGACACAGTGCTGATGCCGTGGAGGCTCTTCAAGACTCAAAAGTGGGACTACCATATACCCAGCGATTCCACCTGTGGGCGCACACCCAGAAGAACTGAAAGTAGGGACAGGAGCAGATACTTGACACCCATATTCATAGCAACACTGTTCACAAGAGCCAAAAGGAGGCAGCAACCAGGGTCCATAGACACGTGGACAGAAAATGTGGTCTGCACACACTGGGAATACAATGCAGCCTTAAAAAGGAAGGAACTCCTGGCACAGGCTACCACATGGATAAGCATTAAGGACATTATGCCAAGCGAAATAATCCAGTCTTTGTGCTTCTAATTCTATGAGGTCCCTGGAGGAGTCCTGCTCACAGAGACAGAAAGCAGGATGGTGGGTGCCTGGGGCTGGGGGGAACGTTAGTGCCTGGTGGGAACAGTTTCAGATGGAGGGATGAGCAAGTCTAGGAAACGGATGGTGGTGATGGCTGCACTTGATGTGGATGTACTTAATGCCACCAAGCTGTACACTTAAAAACGGGTAAAACAGTAAATTCTATGTTATGTATAACATGACAAATTTTTGTTATGTATGTAATACAATTAAAAAGGTTTAAAAAATAAGAATAGCCTGTAAAATTCTTAAAAAGAAGGCTCTCATACTGCCAGAGGGTAGAGTCTGTCACAGAACCAACCGGACGTTTTGTCAAGGGCTCTTGCTGGCACATTGACCGGGGACTGCGTGAGCGCTTACATAGGACTGTTTGGGGGAAAGGGCGTTGTTTGATAAGGGTCATTGAGACAGCTGGCGGCTGTCCGGAGAAAAGATGGCATTGGGCCCCATCTCACTCCAAAATAAATTCTGTGGGGGCCAGACATGGAAACTCAGAAAAGAACCCCAAAAGCAAAGAAAACACATGGGACCGATCAATAGTCTCAGGATGAGGAAGGCTTTTCTCAGCACGACACAAATGCAGAAGCCATAAACATGTTTTTGATAAATTCAATTACAAATAGTGATATTTCGCATAGATAAAAGGTTTTAAGTCAAAGGATGTGTGACAGACTGAGAAAAACTGTTAACTCACATGCCTACAAAGGGCCAGGTCCCTAACAAGCACTCCAATGAATTTGTGAGCAAAGAGCCCCTCACCTCAAGGGAGACGCTCAGACGCCTCAACTCTTGCAGCAAAGCCCCGCGGCTACTGGCTGAAAGGCCGGCTTCACGTCAGGGAAAGGCAAGCGCACAGTACGTGGCGATGGTAGTTCTCACATACAGCCTGACAACCATTGGAGGTTCTGATGGGGATGGCACGGGAGTGGGGTGAAGACAGTTCTCCTGCAATTCGTGGAGTGGGAGCTCAGGGCTGGGAGGCAGCGCCCGCGGGCTTTACATGGCACAAGTCCAGCCAGCCTTGCCAGGTCCTGGGATAGTCATGTGGGGTGTTTGCAGGCATAGGCATGATTCTCATCACTGCTTTGCTCTCAATAGCAGAGCTGGAAACTGCCGGAACACGTGTCCCCCAGGACAGCAGCGAGTGAAGCTGGTGCCATGTGGCCTTGTGCACTAGGCACCAGGTCCCAGGCTGGCACAGAAGCCCCTCCCGGCCACTGCACGTGGTAACTGGGCAGGAGACCCCTTGTTTCCACCATCTGCCCTTGGTTCTGCCTGAAATTTTTGAACGAGGAAGACAAAGGAGAGAGTCAGAAGGGAGGCGGGGGTCCCCCTGCGGATTATGGCAGAGTCAAGGGAGCGCCCAGCAGGTCTGTGGGCTTTGGGCACGGACACAAGGCTTCAGGGTGGGCCAGGGTCCTGAGTTGGTGCCTGGCGCTCGAGGCAGTGAGCAGCCGCCGCCTTCCAGGGGCGGGAGGCGGGCCGGGGGATGAGTCCAAGAGAGAGCAGGCGTGTGAAGGGTGCAGGCTTCCCCTCCCGCTCCCAGCCGGTCCCCAGCGCCAGGGTCCGGCTTCAAAGCCACTAGACTCGGCACCCTCTAGGTGGGGCTGAGGCTGGGGCCACCGTGAGGATGTCAGTCCGCGGTCCTCATTCCCTCAGCTTCCTCCCAATCCCCACATCACTCTCCAGGATGTGGGCCAGGGGCTCTGGGGAAACTCCCTCCCGAGATGCCAAACCCCTGTGAGACCAGCTCCCCGCCCTCGTCTCCGTGGGTGGGGCCTGTGGGGCACCGGCTTTGCCTGTGGATTCTTGCATTTGGCCACTGGTTCCACTGTGTCCAGCCGTCAGCAAAGCCCCAAGGACCAGGCGCATTTTCTGCTGCTGGAAGCAGGGGCCTGGGCCAGCAGGGAACCTATGACTCAGAGACAGCAGGCACAGACCCCAGCAGAGGAACTCACAGGGCCAGGCCCAGAGGCCAGTCCCTCCCTTCTGGTCTCTGTCCAGACCTCGCACAGATGCCTCGGCTGTGAGCAGGCCCACCTCCCCACTGCATGTGTCCACTGTGTGGTTGCCCAGGTCTGTGTGGGCCCGGCCAGCCCTGGAGAGCAGAGAACTCGTCCGCAGGCCTGGGCCCTCCTGCCTTGAGCTGAGAGCATCCTCTGTGGGCCCCATCTGCCACTGGGCAGCCGGGGCGGGGGCCTCCCCTCGGCCTTGCTCCCCATTACAGGTGTGGAGGGCCCCCCGGCTGCTCCCCAAGGCCTGCTGGCCTCCCGTGGAGACCCAGTCCTCTAGACCCAGCCGGATGGCTGGGTAATGATCCGAGGGCAGCAGGAGGCCTGGTCCATAAAGGCTGCAGCTGTGCGTGCCCAGGTTTCATTATTCACCCCAGCTGAGGCCCAGCAACCAAGGGGCACTGCTACGCCCTGGGGTGGGGCTGTCAGCCTGGGACTCCCAGGCTGGGGGGGACCCTCTCTCATGGGCCCCAGGACCACTAAGCCTGGGGGCAGGGATGGGGTGGAGGGGCTGGGAGGCTGTGTCCCCACTGAAGGGCATGGTGCCTGCTTCACCCCTACTCGCCCCCTGCATGCATGTCCCCTCCCCATTTCTCCTAGTGGGGCCCCCAGGCCTACTGTCCTGTACTGAGTGGCAGGGTGAGCAGGGTGCTCCCTGCAGGAGGCTCAGGCTGGAACATGGGGCCTGTGTCCACACAGGTGCAGGTCCCCAGACCCCCACGCCCGTGACCCCGCAGTTCCTAAGATGGACATGGCGGGTGAATGTGGGGGTTCCCTCTCCTGGCTCATTGTGGTCCTCTCCCCAGGGTCCTTCCACGGCAGGTGCTGAGAGCTGTGGCCCTGATTGCCACCAAGCCTCCACCTCATTTCTGCCACAGAACCAGGTTCTCTGAGCCGTGGGTGGAGAACTCCTGATCAGGGGGCGGGCGGGGCGGGCCCAGAGCCGGGCGCCAGGAGGGGTGAGGGGAAGCCTGCTGTCGGCAAGGGGCAAGGGTGCTTCTAGGAATGCACGTGCTCCCGTTTACGAGACAAGGTTGAGGTGAGACACTCTGCCCTTCACTTGCTGCCTTTGCTGGGTGAGGACATGATGCCTGCAGCTGCAGCAGCCATTCTGCTGACTGAGAGGAGAGGACAGGAGAGTCCAGAGCCCTGCCTCGCTGCATGGGCCCCAGCACTGATTAGCACCTTATTCTTATTAAGTCAAACAAAGAAAAAGCCCTCCCTGTTGTTTAGCTACTTTGGGTTGAATGTTTTAAGTCCATTTCAGTCCAAACACCTATGTAGCATAACATGTTTAGATCAGCTTTCTCCAAACTATTTCTTGGAATATTGGTAATCAATGTTTCTATAAAAGAAAAGTTAATTTTACTGATATATGTATATATATTTTTTGTTTTAATAAAAATGTGCCAACCCTGCGCCCCCTCGGGCATGACCGCAGAGCTCTGAGCCGTTGTTCCTGGTGGCCGCCTGGGAGCTCCTGCTGAGGTCTCTTCTCTTCAGGGACAGTGAAGTTGGACAAAGCCTCCTTTAGCCCCATCCAAGCACATGTGTCGTTTGCACAGTTTTTAAATCTTAATAAAAGCCAATATATATATATTTTTTATTTTGATACGTTAATGTACAATTACTTGAACAACATTATGGTTACTAGACACCCCCCATTATCAAGTCCCCCCCACATACCCCATTACAGTCACTGTCCATAAGCGTAGTGCCAATATATTTTTTTAATGTGTCACAGCATTTATAGAGATCATTATGCCTGACCTACCATTGGGTTCCTGCATCTGCTCTGCCCCCTTTCTGGGCTGTACACACCACACCCTGCCTGCATACTGCTCCAAGTCAGGCACCTTGCTTTACGACTTCAACACATATCGGGAAGCCTTCCATGTTTCTTGCACATGTGTGCTCTCCTGGTTCTGTGACTAAAATCGGGACATACTAAGTAAAACATAGCAAGGCCTCATGGTCTCAAACTGGACCCAGATCAACTAAGGTGGAAATCAGATCCTTCCAAGTAAAGACGAACGACTGTGGTCTCCTGGTGGCAGGCAGGGCCAGGGCAGCCGCCCCCCCGGTATCGGATCCAGACGTGCCCTGCAGCTTGCATGCTGCCCCTCTTTGTGGTAGAGAACCTGGAGTCTTCAGACTATTCTGGAACAGATTAGGGCTGAGCCGAGTGTAAGGTTCCCACCCAGAAACCGCATACCAAGGGAATCAGACAGGCTTGATTAAGCTTCTTGTTCTCCTGGGTCAGATTTTATGAGAAGGAGAAGGAAAATAAAATCTTGATGTTTCCTTTCTTCATAGGGTTCTTACCAAAATAAATGCAATCTGATTTATTTCATTATTCTGTTATAAAATTTAAAACACACACCTATATAATTTTAATGATTTCTTACATCAATCAAATCATCCAGTAGATTATTTGAGTGTCTCCCAAGCAAAGCTATAACGCTGATTGTAGTTCTCAGACCACTTAACTTTCAATCATAGCCATGAGGTGCATGCACCGAAAAGTTAAGCCTCAGTACAAAGCCAAAGCCTCTCCTTCTGGCTACAGCGAACAGCAAACAGCAGACAAAACCTTGCACCAAAAGCAACTCTAAAATCTTGATGAGAAAACACTGCTGCTTGAAGTCATCGGTGAGTCACAGAGGCAGCCAGCACCTGAGGCGCTGAGATCCTGACCAGAGGGCATCACCCTGAGAAGAGCCCAGCATTCCCAGCCACATTCCTTCCTGGGGAAATCTGCTGATCTGTGGATGGCACTGGCCAAGCAGCGCAGCCAGCTCAGAGCACCGGCATTCTCCCAGGCCTGGAGAGACAAGGGTTGGCTTGGGGAGCTACCACCCAACTCTCTGGCCTCTTTTCTCCCTCAAGGTATTTGCCCATTTTTCAGCTATTTGGGGTAAGGGGCCAAGCAGAAAGTAGCAGCTAAAAGCCTAAATAGCTAAGCAGAATGTTCAGCAGTCTGAGGATGCTGGAGAGAGAACTGCGGTTCTGGCATGAGGGCAGAGGTGCCCTGGAAGATGCCCAGGCTTTTTGATGAGGCCCTTGGATGTGACACTCCAACAAACCAGAACCAAGCATGGTCCCCGCCCTACACAGCTTTTCATACAAATGTCCAACACCCACTCAAAAACTACCAGACATGCCAGGAGATGGGAACAAAAGGGAAAAAAGCAGAGAAACACTAGAAAAAATATAAAAGAAACAGACTCACAGGTGATCCAGATACTGCGACTATCTATCAGACATGGGTTTTTAACATGGAAAATTACGATTAAAACATTCAGGAAAGAAATGATGAGACTGAGAATTTTACCAGAGGCCTGGAAGCTATGGAAAAAAAACCCAAACAGATGGAAATTCTAGAATTAAAAATAAAATAACTGAAATTAAGAACCTGATAGACAGGTCTAATAGCTGATCAGCCTTAGAAGAGCGGGGAGCAGCTCCCAGGCCAGCCTGGGGGAGTCAGGGTGTCCACCCACACCCTCGCCCCGGGGAGGGGCGGCTCCTGGCTCCTCCCAAAGTCCCCCGGAGATGTGGTCGCCACCCCCGGGGCTGCCTGCCCATCCTCGTCTCACCCACCCACCCCCTTTCTCAGTCTCAGGGTCCACAGACCTAGAGTGTCCCTGTCACCAGGCAGCCCCCACTCTGGGCAGGCAGGTCGGGGTGGCCCCTGCAGGCTGCAGGAGGCTGAGGAGGGCAGGCCCAGAGGGGCCTGACCTGTGGGAGGGGGGCAGCTCGGGGAAGGGGCTGGGGGTGGGGTGGGGAAGGAAGGGCCTCTGCTTCCTCCAGAACCGGGCTGCACCCCCTTCTCTGAGGCCAGAGCTCTCCACCTCCCCAGAGACCTTCCAGGGCAGCTTATTGCCCCAGAGGCAGGGACCCTGAGTAAGCACACAGCGGCAGGGCCCGGCCTCTGTCCCCTCTCCATGACCTGGGCTCTGGCTCCTGTCCACACCCAGCAGAGCGGGGCCTCCCCAAAACACCAGCTGGCTCCCTGTGGCCCTCAGGCTCAGGTCCCCCCTAAGCCAGCCTCTCAACTCCAGCCTCAGGGCCTTCCTTCAAGCTTCGGGCCACGGCTCTCTGACAGCTCCTGTTCACGCTGCTGCGCTGCTGTTCCCTCCCTTTTCAGGGCAGGTCCCCGGTGCCTCTGCCCCAGCTCAGTGTCCTTCCCCTAGTCCCCTAGGAGGTTCAGCCAGCTCCACCCTCAGTCTGCCCCCACCTTAGCTCCTGTAGCCCCTGGGCAGGCTCTGCTGCCACACTTTCTTGTACCAAAAAAGCCCGACCCATGGGGGAGGCCCTGGGACACTGGCTCTGCTTCCACCATGGGGTCAGCTCCTGGCCTTCCTAGGTGAGCTCCAGACACCCAAGAATGCCCCCTCTGTGCCCACTGTGCTCTGAGCTGGTCTCCAGAGTTGGAGCGACACCAGTTGTAGACAGGGTGCAGAGATCGGGGGGATGGGGCTCCGTGGAGGCGGAGGGGGAGCGGGGCCAGGGGCCCAGGGCCTGGGGCAGAGAGAGGTGCTCTGCCGAGGCAGGAGGGAGGGGCCCGGGCACCACTGCGTGCCTGTCCCTGCAGAGCCTCGCGCCTCCGTGGGTGTCGCACCCCTTCTCCTCTGACAGGTGGGCTGGGCTGAGAGACAGCACTCCCCGCAGCCGGGCACGCCTGGCTCCTCCAGGGGCGCGGGCTCTGGGCTGCTCCTTGTCGGCCCCCAGGCCTACGAGCTGGGGGCTCACAGCCCCACACCCCAGGCTGAGGGCGGCCATCAGCTGAAGGGCCTGGGCAGTCCCACAGGACCCCTGGGCCCAGGAAGGCAGGGGCCTATCATCAAAAACTCCCCTGATAAGCAGGAGGGAGGCCACGAGTGGCGGGAGCAGCCAGTCGTGCTGCGGGAACCCAGTGCAGGCTGCAGGAGCTCTGAGCACTGACTCCAGACAAATGCAGGGCCCCAGCAGGTAACAGATGGCACAAGACAAGAGCAAATAGCCGTCCCACTCATGCACACAGATGCGAGTGAGTAATGAGCGCTGTGCTGCAGTCACAAAGCCACCCCCTAGAGGGCGTATGACTGAACACCTGGGCAATCCAGAAAACTAGTGAAACTATGGCAAAAATAGCATAAATAGCAAGAGGAGACGAAGGTGGAATGACCAGTCATTTTTTCTGTTCCAATAGTGAGCTTCTGGAAATGGAAAATCTACTGCATTCAGTACAGGAAAGAAGTAACAGTACCTGAGACAGCTGGGAAGGCACAGGACCCAAACAAGGGAAACTGTGAGACCTTACAGAGCAGGAAGAAGCAAGATCCACAGGGGAGAAGAGCAGAGCCCGGAAGACGCTCCCAGTGGTCAACTTGATCTGCAAACACATACGGCAGAATAAATGCCCAGAACAGCCAAGGAAAGGAGAAAAGATAGGAACAGAGGGCAGGCCCTGCCAGAGGTGAGGCCAACCCCTACAGCTGCTGTCACCTGACAGGAGTCGTGCTGATTCTGGAACGGCAAGTAGACCCACGGACCAGAATAGAAAATCTAGAATACTCGCCATCATACGGGATAACTTGACTCACAACGAAGAGAAAGGTAAATTCCTGGGAAAGAATGGGTTGTTTAGTAAGTGGTGTTGGTACGTCCAGATAGCCACCCGTAAGAAAGATTTGTATAATATATCAATGTTAAAACCGGACTGATTAAATAATTAGACATGGAAATCACAAGAATTGGAAAAAACGAGATCAGCACACCGGTACTCTGGGGTTGAGGAGGATGTCTTAGTGCCGCCCGGGGCCCCCACAGCTGTAGGAGAAGGTAGATATACTCGACTCTATAGAAATATTGAATTTTGTATAGAAAAAGACACTACAAGCTCAGTGTAAAAATTATAAATTTGGGAAAACACATACCGGTAAAGCAGATGCCAGGTAAGTGATGAATATCTATAATATAGAAAAGGCTCTTGGAAATTGACAAGAAACAGATTTGTAGAAATCAATAGAAAGGTGACAAAGGACACAAGCAATTCACAGAAGACAAGCAGGTGGATTCGCAGGTGTCAGGGAAGCGCCATTAGAGCAGCATGACCCAGGGCTGCAGCCTCAGGCAGCCAGCATTGAAAATGGGTGCCTAGTGGCTCCGGGGCTTAGGGGTCAGGGACCCTTAAAGCTTTTGGTGGAAACAAAGTCCCCCAGAGATGCGGTCGCCACCCCTGGGGCTGCCTGCCCATCTTCTTCTCACCCACCCACCCCCTTTCTCAGTCTCAGGGTCTCACAGTGCGTTGGAAAGCTGCCTGTTAACCACAAATATGATCAAAAAGACAAATGGACATCAATTCCCTGACTGAGAATTTCTGGCATAAAAATAAAATTTCAATTAAGAAAGCACACGTTCACAGTTCTCTAGTGCAGCATTCTTTGCAGTGGGGCACACACACACAGACTTGGGTAAATAGAGTGAGTGCCAGTATAGGTACAGTTCCTTCATTAACGCCCTCAACAATGACATGCTCATCTTCACACCTGGCACCGTTTTTAAGATCCAAAACTATGGCAATCCGCAATTCCAGGCTCTAGCCCCTTGGGAAGTTTTATTCTAGTAAAGGAGATGGAAAATAAGTAAACATATTTAAAATGTTTGGTAGTGTTAAGAAGATAAAAAATAATTCAGAAGAGAAAAGGAAATTAAGAAAGTGGTTCCATCTGCAATAGCATCTAAATAACTAAATATTTAGGAATAAATCTAACCAAGGTGGTGAAAGCCGTGTACGCTGAAAACCGCAGCACACTGCTGAAAGGAACTGTGGAAACCCTTAGTAAACGGGAAGGCACCTCATGTTCATGGGTAGCAAGACTCTACATTGTAAAGATGTCAACACCACCCAAAGCAAACCTACAGATTCAACACAATCTCTGTGAAAATTCCAGCAGAAATTTCGTGTAGCACTAGAAAGGCCGATCCTCAGATTCACATGGAATTGCCAGAGGCCCCCAGATAGCCAAAAGCGTCCCAAGAAAGGATAAAGCTGGGACACTCACACTTCCCAAGTTTGAAACTTATTCCAAATCTACAGTCATTAATAGTGTGGTACTGGTATAAGGACAGACGTACAGACCAATGGACTAGCACAGAAAGCCCGGAAATAAACTCTCACATAAATGGTCAACTGATTTTCAACAGAGGTGCCAAGACCACACTATGGGGAAAGAACAGCGGTTCTGACAAATGGTGCAGAGAAAACTATACCATGTGCAAAAGAGTGAAGTTGGACACCTACCTCATACCATTACAAAAATTAACTCCAAATGGATCAAAGACCTACACTTAAATAAAAGTATAAGGCTCTTAGAATAAAATATAGGGTAAAATCTTCGGGACCTTGGATTTGGCAATGGTTTAAGTATGATACCAAAAGCACAGGTAACAAAAGAAAAATGCACAAATTGGACTTCATCGTAATTAGAAAACTTTGTGAATCAAAGGACATTATCAAGAGAATGAAAAGGCAACCCACAGAATGGGGGAGCATATTTGCAAATCACATATCTGATTCAGGATTAATATTCAGAATATATAAAGAATTCCTACAACTCAATAACAACCAACAACAAAAACAAGTCAAAAACGGGCAAAGGATCTGAACAGATATTTCTCCAAAGAAGACATACAAATGGCCAGTAAGTGCATGAAATGCTCAACATCATTAGTCACGTGAGAAACACAAGTCAAAGCCACAACGAGCTATCACCTCACACCTGCCAGGATGTCTGCTATTTTACAAAATGGAAAACAACAAGTATTGGTGAAGATGTGGATAACTTGGCAGGCAGATCCTAAAATTATATGGACATGCAAGAGACTCTAACCAAAAGGACCTTAAAAATCAACAAAGTTGGAGAACTCACACTCCCTGACTTCAAAGTTTATACAAAGCTATGGTACTAGAGACTGTGTGGTACTGGCCTAGCGACACACATATGGATCACTGGAAAAGGACCAAGAGTTCAGAAATGAACGCACACATTTATGCTCAACTGATTTCCGGCAAGAGTGCCGAGACAATCCCATGGGAAAAGAATAGTCTTTTCTACAAATAGTGCTGGGATACCTGGAATTCCAAGCACAAAAGAAGGAGGCTGGTGGCTCCTCACAGCATGTACAAAAATGAACTCAAACTGTATCAAAAGCATGAACATAGGGGCTGGAGCTATAAAATTCTAAGAAGAAAACAGAAGTAAGTACCCGTGACCTTGGATTCACCAGTGTTTTCCTAGATATGAATGACACCAAAAGTACAAGCAGCAAAGGAAAAAATAGATAAACTTGACTCCAAAAATTACACTTCTATGCTTCAAAGGACACTTATCAAGAAAATGAAGACAGCCCACAAAATGGTAGAAATTTCTTGCAAACCTTCTATCTGATGAGTCTAATAACCAGAATGTATAAAGAAGTCTTACAACTCCATAATAATAAAAATGTAACCTAATTAAAACTTGGGCAAAGGATTTGAACAGATACTTCTCCAAAGCAGATACACAAATTGCCAACAAGCTTGGGATAAGATACTGAATATTATTAGTCTGTAGGGAAGTGCAAGTTAAAACCACAATACGATGCTGTCGCAGGCCCCCTAGGTGGCTATGATCAAACAGATACCCAGTAATAGGCGCTGGTGAGGATGTCTACCAAAGGATGAATGGATAAACAAAAGGCGGTGTATCCATACAGTAGAATATTATTCAGCCATAAAAAGGATTGAAGCACTCATAGAGGCTGTAACACGGACAAACCTGATCAGTGTGCTAAGTGAAAGAAGCCAGACACAAAAGGTCACATATTATTAGATTCTAGTTACACAAAATGTCACGAATGGGCAAATCCATAGAGAGACAGAAAGCAGAGTAGTGGTGGCCAGGGGCAGGGGGAGGGAGGGCTGGGAACTGGCTGCTGATGGGGACAGAGTTTCTTTTAAGGGCAATGAACTGTTCTGGAATTGGATGGTGGTGAAGGATGAGGGCTGCACAACCCTGTGGATATACTGACACTAGAAAGAGGTGGGGTTTATGGTATGTAGATTATATCTCAATTTTTAAGTTTTAGGAAAGAGAAAGAAAAGAGAGGAATTAGAGATTCTACCTATAAACAATAGCCTACAAATATTTTGCAGTAAAGTTCTGTGCCTTTCATTATATATAAATCATACCTCAATAAAAAAGCACAGAGAAAAATACAATGTGAGCAGGCAATGTCCACCAAAAGAATATACAAGAATGACCAGAGTGGCCTTATTCCTAATAACCCCAAAATGGAAACCACCCAAATATCTACGGCGAGGAGAATGGGTTTAGTCACGCAGGGAAGGCTGCTGGATAAAAATTATAACAATAAAATAAGACTAAATTAAAAAAACAGCTATTGTGCCACGCAGCAACGTGAATGAGCCTCACGGACACAGCACGGACTGAGAAAGCGGGGACAGAAGAGGGGGCAGAAGAGGGGGCACGGCGCGAGCCCGTCCCGCAGCCGGGAGCCGCCAGGCTGGCACGGCGCGGAGTCAGAGAGGCGGGCGGGGGCGCCGGTGTCCGCAGCGCGTCCGACTGGGCCCCGGGCTCTGGGACTCGGAACTGCGTGTGACTTACACGTTCATGAAAACATGTTAAAGCAGGAAAGAAACATCATGATTTTTAGCATATTTCTATCCATGTGAATTAAAAACACGCACGAAACAAGCTTAAATAATTTTTTAAGCAAACATAAACACTGTATCCTAGGAGGGACCCCGGAGGGGCCAGGGCGACACGCGGGAGCGGGGCGCGGAGTGAACGGTCCCCCTCGGCTCCCGCGCCGCCCCCTCCCGGGGGTGCCACCTGCCCCGGCCGCCCGGCCCCCACGCCAACGCCCGCCTTCCGCGGTTCTCGCCAGAGCGGATGAGGGCAGCGCCTGGGCCATGCAGGCTGGCCTTGCGCACGTGAAGGGGCAGGGGGCGTCCCACCCCAGAGACCCCAGAAGGAGCGGCCCAGGGAGAGGACCCGAGCAGACGGGGGGCCCCCGGGCCTCAGCCCGCGCTGCGCGCGCTCCCGCCAGCAGGGGCGGGGCCCGGGGGCTTCCTGGGGGACCCCGGCGGTCCTGGGGGCACTGCAGGCTCCCGGGGCCTCGGGCCCGTCCCTGCAGCGCGTCCCACGAGCCCCCGCCCCGCAGCCCTCCCCGGCCCCGATGCCCAGCGCCCACTCCCGGAGGGCTGCAGACCCGGCTTCCATCCGCGACTGTGGGCAAAGGGCCGCCCTCCCGCTCGGGTCCCGCTCCGGGCGCAGGGCCGTCGCGAAGCCCCGCGGCGCAGCGCGGAGAGGAGGAGCCCTGCACGGGCGCTACTGCGGCGGGGCGCCGCCAGGTGGCGCGCTGGTCGCGGGGACCAGGCCGAGCGGCCACGGGGACCCCGACACGCCGAGCGCCCGAGGGTGTCGACAGCCCCCCGGATGCGGAGAGGGCCCGAGAGCGGGGAGGAAAGGGGCCTCTCCATGCCGACACCCAGTTCCGGGCCGGCGCTCGTCCAGTCACAGGGCGGGTGGCCACCACGCGGCCCGAGGATCACTTGGGACCCTCCTCCGCGTCCCAGCTGCCTCAGGCCGCACAGCTTCCCAAATGGACATTACGTCCAGGATCCTCCATCTGGGAACCATAAGGCACTGAGTGAGCCATGCCACCCTCCCGGGGGCGCTGCCCGCCCGCCCTCCAGCACCGCCCCCCGCCGCCCCCTGCGCTGCAGCGTCGTCCTGTGCCCTATCCACACAGCAGCCAGGGACATGCTCTCAGATCCCAAGTCTGGTCCCGTCGCTCCGCGGATGGGCTCCTCCAGTGGCGCCCCTCACTCAAGTTAGAATCAAAATCCCTGCAGTGGCCTCTGTGCCCTCCTGGAACCCTCCCCCCGCGCCAGCCCCACTGGCAGCTTTGCTGCACCCAGGCACCCGCAAGCTATGCTTGGACCGCTTCCCACCTCCGCTCTAGTATCCCCGTCAGCTAGGCCATCCCCACCACTCCCCCGGACCCATCAGCATCTGGAACCCCAAATGTCTGCTTCAGTCTGCTTACTGGTCCATGGGAATCTGCCGCCTGCCTACATGAACCCCAACCAGGAAAGCCTGGGGCCTTCTGGAATCCTCTGGGGTTTTCAAGGAGCTTCGGCAGCAGACCCCGGACCTGCACCTGGCTCCTGCCTGTGCCTCCACACCGCTGCCCCACGTCGGCCTTGCTCCAACCCAGCCCGCACAACAGGTCGTGGAGACAGGGTTTCATAGGCAGAGAGAAGGTGGGCAGGAGCAGACAGAATAGCAAAGTAATGCACTGGAGGGTGTGGCCAAGGTTTCCCAGCCTCCCAGAGCTCTCAGGCCAATGCCTGATGATCCTCCATCCATCCAGTCGTCTTCCTGTCCACCCGCCCAACTATCCATCCACCCACCCACCCACCCATCCATCCATCTATCCATCCATCCACCCACCCACCCATCCATCCATCCATCTATCTTTCCACACATCCATCCATCTATCCAGCCACCCACCCATCCCTCCATTATGGATCCATCCATCTATTCACCTGTACCTGTTCTTTTGAGGCCTCCCAGATCACTGGGGCTTAAACTCCTTGTGCCCTGTCCAATCCCACTTTCTGATAATTACACCTCAAGCTCATGCAGGGTCCACAGTGTTCGGGCATCAAAAAGGGTCAGTTAGTTGGGAATATCCATGGCATACCCCATTTAAGCACTCTCACCCCTGCTAATCCCTCACTGCTGGCCATGCCCAGGACTCAGGGCATCTAGGCAATGGCGTGTGGGGTCTGCTCACGCGTCTGGCACCCGGGACTGAGCAGGAGTGTCATGGGTCTGCCTCTGGGACGAGCCTTCATCTCCCTCTCCTGGGTCTCGGTCCTTCCTGGCTGTGGGCGAGGGAAGAGGTGGGGAGGCCAGGATCACTGCAGTGACATCATGTCCCTGCTCTCGCTCTGGCCTAGCCTTGTTGCCCCTACAATTTTACGTCTTCACAGAAGAGGAAGTCATAGTTGTCTAGTTTCAGCCAGACCCCTCCATCGCTGGAACCCTCCAAGAGCAGCCACATGTCCCTTGGGCCCCACCAGCAGTCCTGGGCTCAAGCTCTTCTCCCAGATAGCATCCTCCAACTGACCTGGCCACCTGGGGGTTCATGCCTCCCGGTACCCCTGACTGCTGCCCTTGGACCCTCTACCCTGCTCTGTGCCTGGGAGGCCGATGGCCGTGGACCACACCAGTGTGGGCTCCCACTCCGGCCAGCTTCTGGCTGGGCTTGGCCATGGGAGGAACCAGCCAGTGCCTGGGGCAGGGCATTCCTAGGTAGTGCAGGTATTTCTTCCTGACCCCCTCCTGGCTTCGGTGTCAAGTCTCAAGAGCCACAGCTCTGGGGCGGTGGCCCTGGCAGCTCTCCCCCACGGGCCCAGATCTAAGTGGGTCTGGGGATGCTGGCTGCTCCTTGCATGCTTCCAGCTCTAAAGAAGGTGGTGGTCTCCCAGTTTTGAGGGCCTCTCGCTGCTTCACCATCCCTGTTTGCCCCCCAAGGCATGCCCACACGTCCATAAACAGCGCTTTTATAAAGCGTCTGCATTTGAAGTATCTGTGATGAATACTGCTTTGACCCATCTGGTGCTGGTCACTGGAGCGGCCCCAGGGGACAGCCCTCCAAAGGGCTCCCAGGGCCTGGTGAGAGCGGCTGCAGCATCAGCACCATAGAAGGTCGAGAACAGTGGCGGGCAAGGCCTGACTGGCAGCTGGCTTTGGTGCCGCGGAGACCAGGTGCTGGTGAAGATCGTGCGGTGGGTGGCAGTTTCCGACCACACCATGGCACCCAGAAAGAGCCCCTCGCCTCGCATACCCACAGGGGAGACATGGATGAGGGTAGTTACGCCGCTGCAGGATGGTGGCCCTCTGTGCGGGCGTGCTCCAGCAAGTCTCAGGGAAAGGCTGGGGCTGGGTGGGAAGGAAGGGCCCCAGTGGGCAGGCACACAAGAGGAACCCTGAGCCCAGGCCCACAGGCCCACTTTGCCAGAGGAATGGTGCCTCTCTGGAGAACGACCTGCCTCCTGCAACCACCTTCAGCAATGCCACCTGAGGCAGTCGCCCCAGAGAGGGTGACTGCTTTCCTGACTCGCCATGGTCACCGACCACTTCTAGGCCAACAGTGCGGCCACGGGCAACTGTAGACGTGCCCCAGGGGGAGAGACGGCTGAGCAGATGAACTGCAGAGCTGATCTGTTCTGGCAGGAGCCCACAGAACCGCCCTCCCTGCCGGAACAGAGGCTGAGGGCGAGACCAGGAGGGGCAGGGTCGTTCACGCGGGGCACTCAGGCAGCATGTGGGGTTGAAGTTGTGGCCCAGCAGCTGGAAGTGGCTCTGACAGTTCATGGGGCTGGTGAGCAAGGTGGAGGGAACCCTCCTCTAGTCCCCAGACTGGGACTTCAAAACCCTCCCCTGTTCCCCGACCGAGGTCATTTCAGAGACCCAAGCCCTTCAATTGGAGAGGCCAGGCCTCTGAAGAAGGGCGCTCTCACACATGCAGACCTTTGTCCAAGCCCATCCCAGGGAACCGCGGCCACCAGACGGGGAGCTGTGCCTCGGGGAAGAAGAGCCCCCCTCTGGGGTTATCACACACTGGCTCTGAATGGATAGACCCCCAGGATCTGTGACTGTGAGACCCACCCGGTAAAAGGGCCTTTGCAGATGCGATTAAAGGGAACACCTTGAGATGGCTGATGACCCTGGATTGTCCTGGTGAGCCCCATGTCGTCACAAGCGGCCTTATAAAAAGGAGGGGGACATCAGAGTCAGAAACTATGTGGGACAGAGCCAGAGGTTGGAGGGCTGTGCCTTGAGGCTGGAGGAGGCCTTGAGCCAAAGGATGCGGTGCCTCCAGGAGCTGGGAACGCAGGGGTGGCTTCCCAGAGCTGGCAGAGGGACGCGGCCCTCCCAACACCTTGATGCTAGACTTCACCCTCCAGAACCATCAGAGAACAGATCTGGCTTAGTTTGAGCCGCTGTGTTCGGGGTGCCCTAGGAAGCTGATACACGTCCTCACACACTGTTTGCTTTGTCTACACAGCAAACACACACTGGGCGCGCCCGTCAGGAGACTGTGCCACCTTTGGGCAGGTGTGACAGCTGCCGCTTTTCTAGACTTTGGGTCTTTGTAGAGCAAATCACTGCCCCCCTTGCACCTGGTGTGCGGCTGGTGACCAGTCAGGAGGCTTGCTTTGTCTTCCCCTCCATCCCAGTTACTCTGGGCTGTCAGAAGCCACACACCCTCTGGCCTCCTCCTGATCGTGTAAGCCCCAGCCTGCTGCTGTAACATCGTTCCCAGGGACCGTAGCGCCCCTGATGTCATGCAGACAAGTACCTTGGCATTTATGGCGCATGCTGATCAGATCCAGTTGTTGGGAGCGGTCAGCACACTAGATGCCGTGGCAAGGTGTGTGCGCCCGGGGTGTGAGGGGAGCCCCATGGAGCTTCAGGTGGCAGTGTATCTTGGGGTCAGGTGATCTGGAGCCTGGCAGTGTTCCCCTCTCACAGTGAAAGACACGTGGCTACATGTGAATCACCCCCCTCAGAAGGCAAGGCGCCCAGCCAGGAGAGCCCTTGTGGATTTTGGAGGCAGCATATGCTGTGCTGGAATCTGCGCCCGCAGCATACTGACTAACACATACAGCTTCCAGGCCCGAGTGGAGGGCAGGGCAAGGGAGAGCGCTCACCTGGGGCCTGCTGAGGTCCAGGCCGTCCTGCCATTTGGGGCCTGTGGCCCGCAGGGCTTAGTGGCTGGTTAACAGGAGAGAAAAGAACTGGGCTGGTTGATGTAGGGTGCAGTAGCCAGCTGGCCCTGGAAGGCCCCGGGGGATGGAGGTGGAGGGCGGCTGTCAGTGGCCATGGCAGAGCCCGGAGGACAGACTCATGCCGCTCCAAGAGGGCCAGCTCACAGGCAGGGTGACTCGGCAGCATGAAGGTTGGGGACGGGTGTCCTAAGGAGCCATCTGAACTGGGCAGAGCATGAAGGTGTTTGTGCTCCTTGGAAGCACATCCCCTGCAGCAAAGGCTCTTGAAAATCAGGCAGGCAAATGGTTCCTTGTAGGGGAGCAGGCACCCCCTTACCAAGGCGCCACAGCCCTTGCACACACGCTCAGGCAGCCGGCAGGTGGCGATCCCCACTGTCTCCTCCAGACTGACCGCCCAGTGCCCATCACACCACCAGCAGAGACAAGGGCTGAGCCGCTGAGGTGGCGCAGCTCCCTGGGGTCAGCAGTGCCCTGGGGCGGGCAGAGCGCGCCGCCTGCCTCCTTTGGGAGGGGCCCGTCCTGCTGCAGAGCCTCAGCACCACCAGGTGCGCTTGCACAAGGTCTCACCTACCTTGTGACAGACATGTGGGTGCAGAGCCTGTGAAGACGGTCGGGGTGGCGCTTCCGCAAGGCCTGGGACATCAAAGAGCTCCAGCAGCCACCAGCAGCTGGCGGAGGCCTGGGGCAGACGTGCCTTCCCAGCCTTGGAGGGAGCCGGCGCTGCCAACGCCTCGCCCTCGCGCCTCGTCCCTGGAGTCCTGCCCCCACAGCCATGGCGGAATGAGTTTCTGGCATCACCAGTCCCCCAGCTTATGGCACTTGGTTACGACCGAACTAACGCAGAAGCCGTGACGGACACTGCGGCCCTGCCCACACCCTCGCAGCCTATCCTTCCTTCTCCACCTTGCTCTGGGTGCCCAGAACCCCAAATTCCAGCCCACCTGGCCCAAGCCTGCATCCCCAGCTTGTCCAGCACTCAGCAAATGTCACAGGCATCAGTGATGTGCATTTGAAGGTGAATTTGCTCTTTCTGTGACCTGTCCTTCCCTCTGCCCCCCTGAGCAGAGGGTTCATAGGTGCTGACACACAACTTAGACATTGGTGGAAGCGTGGGCTCTGCTGACCTCATGCTGCCACTTCGTCTTCTCTGTTAGGTGTGAGGACCCGACAGACACAGAGCTCAAAGAGGGGGCTGGGCTGGTATTGCTTCCCCCTGTCCCGAGGCCACCATGCCCTGCATGTCCCATTGCCTGGCCCTGGCTGGATTCTGGTGGGAAGCGGCCAGTGGGGGTCACTGGCAGGACACTCCCCACTGGCAGGATGGGGTGTGGCTCCCACTGGGGCCTGGACACAGGCACCTGCAGGGTTGCAAGGCCTGTGTGCCTTCTTAAGTGAAAAAGTTATTATACAGTTACAGCCTGAATTGTGTGTCCCAAAATTTAAAAATTCCTTGTGTGAATCCTAACCCCCAGCACCTCAGAATATGGCTGCATTTGGAAATAGGGCCTTTACAAGGTAATCAAGGTTAAATGAGGTCCCAGGGAGGCCCTGACCCACCACAGCTGGTGTCCCCTTAAGAAGAGGAGATGGGGATGCAAACAGGCACAGGGGATGGCGTCTGCATGGAGGAGAGTGGCCTCAGGACCCCCGCCCTGCCCACGCCTGGACCTCAGATCCGACTGCAAGTGGGAGCGCACCCGGGGGGCTGCTGGGACCACCTGGTCTGTGGTACTTTGATGTGGCTGCCCCAACATGAAGATAAGTGTGTGTATATATGTATACACACACACACATATACCTTTCACTATCTTTATATATGTCATGTATTTACATTTCATGTTCACATTTATTTTATATATAACTTTTACACGTTTGAAAGCATGGGACTCTACAGATCTCTTTCTGGGGTCCCTGCCTGGCCTTGGAAGGGATGCAAGGGGAGGGGTGGGGAGCCGGAGCACCACGAGCCTCGCAGCCCATCTGCTCCCACTGGCGAAGGTCTTGGGCCACCCTACCTCACTCCCTAACCTCGCGGCAGCCGCAGCCCCTCGCCAAGCTCTCTGCATCTGACCCCGCAGGGTGAAGGCTGTTTCCCCTGCGGGGCCCGAGACACAGCAGCCTGTCATTGATTGGTGCCTGCTGTGCGGAGTGACCTCCCTTTCAGAAACACCCAGGCTAAGGTGGGCACTGTGCACCCCAGCATGCAGCCCACGCACCCCAGGGAGGGTGAATCCAGCCCGAGGCCTGCTCTCTCTGTCGGGGCTGGGGGTCCGCAGGGTCGGCAGCTCGGCCAGCTTCCAGCGCGGGCCATGGCCTGTCCCCCTGGCTCACAGGCACTTCCGGCCCCGTTTCAGGAGGACTCTTTTGGAGCGACCCTCACGTTGCTCCAGCGGTGATGGGGTGGAAATCTCTGCAACTTGCCACAGATGAGTGCCCCAGAGGCTCTCGCCCTGCCCACCTCTGCGTGGGAGCCGGGCCAGGTGGGGCAAGGCGCTGCGCGGGGTGGCCACCCTCGCCGGCAGTTCTGTTGCTTGAGAGCACGAGGATGGGAGTCTGGCCGGTTGTCCCATCCCCTCTGTCCTGCCAGTGGGTTTCAGCCCCAGACAAGTTCACTATGGATTCAATGAGACCGAAAAGTGACAATGGAACGTTCCTGGGGTGAAAGGGTTTATACCCAACTTTATTCCCACAGTGGCAGGTCAGTCACTAGAATCCTGTCCGCTCAGAGCGAGTCTCCGTGCAGCAAGCCCGTCTCTGCTCCTGGGCCTCTCCGCCCTGCAGCCGTCTCAGTCTCTGTCCTCGGCGCTGCCACCACTCCAGCCTCTGCTCTGCTGCAGCCGTGCAGCCCAGAGCACTGGGCAGAGCTCTTATACAGTCAATAGCAGCGTATTGCCCACACGTGCGTTGTGAGCTAGCTGACCAGGGCCAGGTGAGAATCTTGGCCACAGGAACCTTCACTTTATCCACACCCTCCACATGCAGGGGGCCTTGGGACCCAGCCAGCACGCCCCCCTCCCACCCAGATGCTGCCGTTTAGGGAGTGTCCTGGGGCTGCTGCAACAAAGGACACAACCGGGGGCTTAAACACAGAAGTTTACTTTCACATTCTGGAGGCCAGAAGTCCACCGTCAAGGTGTGGGCAGAGCTGCGCTGCCTCTGAAGGCTCCAGAAGAGGGCCGTTGCTGACCTGTCCCCCAGCGCTGTCAGCTCTGGCCTTCCTCGGCAGGCAGCTGGGGCGCCGCAGGCCGGCCTCCTCTGTCATGTGACATTCTCCCCTGTGCTGTGTCCAGACTTCCCCCTTCTTATAAGGACACCAGTCACGCCGATTAGGGCCCATCCCAACGACCTCTCCTTAGCTTGCTTATGTCTGCAAAGACCCTATTTCCAAATAGGGTCACATTCCCAGGTTCTGGGGATTAGGACTCAACATAGTGCTTAAACATGGTGCTTGCAGGGGGCGGACACAGTCCAGCCACAGCAGACGCAGATAACAGAATCCACCCTGGCTTGTTTAGGCAGATACGAATTTATAAGGAGCTGTGAGATGGCTCACAGGTGAGGCTAGGCCTCTAGCAGTGCCCAGAACCCCTGCCAGAACTGGTCTGGGTAGGGAATCTGCCGCCCCCGCCAAGCCCAGGCAGCTGTGTCTCCGCAGCAGGGAGCCGACACCACCACCCCTAGCCCCGGAAATACCCTGCCTTTGCTGGGGTGGGACCCAGCTGAACCGCAGCCCCAGCCGCTGTCCTGGCCCAGCAGCTCCTCACACGGCACTCCAGACGCCTGCCCCTGGTGGCAGGGGAGGCAGACCCACGTATCCCAAATTCTAAGTGAGAAGATGGGATTCACAGTGTTAGAACCGTCACAGTGCAGAGGGGACACTCAAAAGACGCTGAGCAGCCACAGTGACAGACGTCCACCGCAGTCGGCAAACCCTCCGCCACTGGCTTTCGCAGCAGTCACTGGCAAAGCTGGTGCCCACTCCCCAGCTGTGCAGTAGCATCGGTCATGTGACAAAGTTCTGCCCAGTGCGGTTTGCCCGAAGGCTCCTGGGGGGCTTCCAGGAACTGCTCCCATGATAATAGAGATAGCCATTTCTGTCACTATCCTTTCCCACCTTCGTGCAGCCTGGAACACAGATGAGGCTTCTGGAGCTGTGGCAACCCTGTGTGACCAGCAGGAGAGAAAGGCCAATGGCCTCTCACCACTGGGCTGTGGAACTTAGGCAGACACACCTGCCTCCAAGCTTATTATGGGAGAAACATACCCCCATGGGTTCAAACGTTTCTCAGAATTTCTGCTACTTGAACCCAAAGTGCCCCTAACTGGTACACTAGCCTTCCACCCACCTATCAAACCATCCTTCACCCAACCCAGAGTCAATGAAGCTTTTAAGCAAATGAGTAGCATTTGCTTAAACTTCAGCAAGTTCAAAAAGCAAGCTGAACAAGTGAATCAAGCTTGCTTTTTAGAAAGGTTGGAGGAAAGGGGAGAGGAGGCATAAAGACCAGGGGGAAGGGGGAAGTGGGAGGGGAGATGACGTTCTTTCCAGAGGAGTCATCGGAACAGGGTTGTTCAGTGTGGGAAGCAGGATCAGGGAGATGCACGTCTTGAGGCTGTCCTGCCTGCGGGCTTCAGCCCCGGGCACGTTCACTATGGATTCAGCGAGACCTAGAGATGACGAGAGAACGTTCTTGGGGTCAAAGTGTTTACACCCGGCTTTATCCTCCCAGTGGTACGTAGAGCACTAATTGTCCACACCCGGCAGCCTGCAGGTCTGCAATCCACCTCAGCGCCGCCTCTACCCAGAGCCCTGGGCAGAGCTCCTTATATAGTGACTCGGTCGGTAACAGCTCATTGCCCACGGGTGTGCGAGCAGGAGCCTAGCAGCAGGCCAGTTACACCACCAAGTAGTTGAGGGTCAGGGGAGGATCCTGGCCCAGGAACTCCCATTTTCCCCAGGAGCCCCACATTGGTACCAAACCAAGCTCTGCAGTGAGGACACCAGGTGCAGCAAAGCCGTCTGAAGTAGCGGAGGTGTTTCTCCTAGAGCTCAGAATTCTCCGTTACTGCGTCCAAACCACCCCTGCACCTCCCACCACAGCGGGAGCGCCCGCCCTCCGGCGACCCGGTCCTGCTCTGCAGGGGCCTGGCGAGGCCCGGGGTGAGCCCAGGCCAGGACGGAGCCGAGGATGTCCTCCCACAGCCGGGCGTCCGGCAATGGGGGGCCCCACCTGCGGGGTCCTGGGTTTGGGCAGCTCAGCGGACCAGGCGGTGCGCGGGCCCAGCCCGCTCCGCACCGAGGGCCGAGCTGCGCAGGGGAGGCAGCAGGGCTCGGGCGGGGAGGCCTGAGTGCGCCTGGCTGCCGCCGGCCGCCGCCGCCCACCGGGCCTCCTCAGGCTCCGAGCCCAAGGGCGGGCGCGCCAGGAAGGGCGGCGTCCCTGTCCCAGGCCGCCACCGCCGCCAGGGAGGCGGCCGGGTGAGCCGAACTGGAGGGTCGACCTTCAAGCCTTCATTCGCCTCGGCCAGCAGGATGCGGCGCAGGGAGCGGCGGACCACGCAGCCCCGTCCCCCTGGGCACGCGCTGTGCCGGGCAGACAGACTGACAGACGTCTCTCCGGCCGGCGCGCTAGGCCCCCGCCCAGCCCGCACGGCGGAACCCGCGGCCCGCAGGCCGGCGTTTCCGGGGAAGCGACCCCGGCGGCGCGCGCCCCCCCACGTGACTGCGAGCGCGCGCCGCCCGCCGGCGACTTCCGGGCCCGGAGCAGGGCTGAGCTTGCGGCCGCCCCGCGCCCCCCGGCCTCCCTGCGGCGGTTCGGCTGCGGGGCCGATCCGCGGAGGGCGCGTCGCGACGGCCTGTCCCCTCCAGAGCCAGGCCCCGGTGGCGTCAAAGGACAGAAGCAGGGGGCAGCAGTGTGAGGAGGGGCCGTGTAACCCGGGCCCCCAGGGCCCTGAGCCCAGCCTCCACCTCGCGCCCGGGCGGGGGACGCGCCCGGAGCCCTGGGCCCGGCTCCAGGCCGGGGACCTGACTCAGGGCCGGAGCTGGGAGGCGACGGCAGACGGGGGCGGGTGGCTCCCGGGGACCGAGACTGGGGTCCTCGCCCTGGTGGCCAGGGACCAGCGGGGGTTCCCCCCGGGTGCTTGCAGGATCCAATTACAGGTCACAGAGGACCACCCGGAATTGTGCGGGCGAGAACGTGACTTGTCCCGGGGTGCTGGCAGAGTGGGGAGCCCAGCTATGCTCCTTAGAAGCCACGGAGCTCTGTGGGAACCTGGGCACCAGAGAGAGGAACCCAGGGCGAGGTCCAGGCGCAGCTGCACGACAGGCGCGCTGCCCTGCCCTGTGCGGAGTGGGGGCTGCTGGCTGAGGAGGTTTGTGGGGAAAGCAGGTCTGTCTGTGCTCCGGAAGGTGCTCTGATGATGTGCGTAGGTGCCGCCTCTGACCAGACTCACAGGCACGCTCGTGGCAGGTGGCATCGGTTTAGGAGGCACCCGCCAGAGTGGGCGTCAGTCACGGTGGACAGGATGACACTTCCTAAGGCATGGGCATTAGCAGAGAAGAGAGCCAGGCGGAGGCGAAGAGCGGCCAGGAAGAAGGGAAACTCGGAGAGGGGGCCTTTGAAGGCGGGAGTGATCCCCCAAGCAAGATGCTCCGAGAGTGTGATGACACCAGCGCCCCCGACCAGTGTGGCGACCTGGAGGTTGCTCATTTCTTGAGCAGTTTTGGGGGAGTAGGAGAGAAGCTGTGTTGGACAGGGTTGCAGCGTAAATGTTAGCTTCCTCCCTTGAACTAGATGAGCTGATTCTAGAGTTCACGTGGAAAATGAACAAGAAAAATGGGCAAGAAAACTCTGGAAGTGGACAGAAGGGCATGGCTAGTCCTGCCAGAGCTCTGAACAGGCTGTGGCAGGCTGAAGGAGCGTGCGCCCGGCGATGGCGGGAACCTGCACACCAGGACACAAGTGGAAATGTATGTGATGAGGACAGCGCTCAAGCCAGATACATACCCTGAACACATACCTGCTAAAACTAAAAGGGTCAGATATATAAATGATAAGGGTGTGGAATCATTAAAATGTTAGAAAATAAACAGAATACCTTAACACTGAAAATGCCCAATAGGAAAGTGGGCAAAGACATGAGCAGAGCCAACCCAAAAGAAATACAAATGACCCTTGAGCACAGGAAGAGATATTTAGCCTTGCTCCTAATAAGAGAAATGCAAATTAAAGCAATGTGGGGATACCATTGTTTCCTATCAGATTTTGGGAACCCCCTAAGTTTGGTAACATGGTTGGCAAGATTGCGGGCACAGGTGCTAGGGGAGTGCAGGGACAGCTGCTTTGGAGGCCGCCTGCCTAAATGGATCACAAATGCCTGTGTGGGGGCCTTAGACCTAATGCCTCCATGTGCCAAACAGCACAGGACAGGTTATTCGCATTGGCACTGCTTGCCACGCACAAGTTTGGACGCCACCCCAGTGACATCTCTAGGAGACCGACCACACCCTGAAACTGCCGCTGCTGAGAAAGAGGGTCAGGGAAGTTGTTTACTGATATGGAACAGTCCTTACAATGGCGTTTTTAGATGAAAATGTACAGAACAGGTAGTAGCCACCTCTTTGGGTGGGGATGGGAGAATGTTTGGTCTGTTTACAAAAAGAAGCATCGAAGACTACACAAGATTAACAGTGCTGACTCAAGGTGGGGGGCAAATGGGGTGGGGTGGGGCCAGAAGCCCAGAGGGAGCACAGAGGCCAAAACACAGTACTCAGGGGACAGGGAAAGGGTACCCAGCATTTACCAGTCACACGAGAAGTCTTGCTGGACGGAGGAGAGAAATGGAAGGAGATGTGGGATTGAGGACGAGGTTTTTAATTCATTTGGTGATATGATTGGTACCCTGATTCAAAATGTAAGAAGGTCTCCCCATCCTTCAGGCACTAAGTTCTTTCCCTAAAAGTGGCCACAACTTCCAAGTTATCTATTTCTTTACTTTCCTTCCAGAAATATTTTACACACATTGTTTTTACACAAAGAGAAGGGGACCCACTATCACACTCTGCATGTTGTAACTTACTTTAGAATGTCTCACGGGGGTCACCCCACACCATACACGCGTGCCAAGAGCCCTCACTCTCCTGGTGGTACAGTGTCCGTTCAGTGTGTGGATTGTGGTGCATTTAGTCAGTCCCCTCCCCTTGGATATTAAATCCTTTCCAGTGTTCTGCTGTGTAGACCAACGCCCTAGCTTATGTTGTGCTGTGTTGACTGATGCCCTAAGATACCCTTGCACTCAAGTTGTTTGCGTGCGTGTCAGCTGATGTAGGACAGATTTGCAGAACTCCCGGTTAGAGCACATGTGCCGTCGTTCCGTGGACAGCAGCTCCCAAACTACCCTCTGAATTGGCCGTGTGTCCGCTTGAATCCTCCGGCAGTGCAGTTCAGCATTGCCCACAGCCTCACCAGTAAAGGATGTCAGAAAGCTGTTACCTTGCAGTCTGATGCACAACAGTATCTGTGTGTTTTTTTCTCTGAACGTGATTATGGGACATTTCACACAGCTTTCATTCAGTATGATAACTGCGTCCCCCACCACATCCAGGCACACTCCCACCATCCCAGTCACATGGGGCCCTTATTCTGCTCTTGCCGCCAACGACTATTTTTACAGGTTTTAAAGTGTACTTCCTTTGAAATGCACAAATCTTAAGTAAATTTTGACAAATGGCTACACCTACACAGCACACCCCCATGAAACCCTAGAATGTGCATGACCCCAAAGTTCCCTCCTGCTCCCCCACCCGCACCGCCAGCTCCTCCTGGAAGAACTGCTGCTCTGATTTTTCGGATCTTTGCCGGCAGTAACGGCAGACACTCCTGTGGTTGATTCGCTGTGTCAGGATGAGGCCAAGCGGACTTGCTGAAGCCCTGGCGCCCCTCCTTCTCAGCGGCCGCACAACGGGGAGCGTCTTCATCTGTCCAAGTTTGGGTTTGCCGAGGACTTTGGCCGAAACCAGGGCCAAGGATGTGAGGCGTGTACGGGGCAGTGAGGAGGCCGGTGGGCTCACAGACAGGCCGGAGAATGACTGCCCAGAAGCCGCCGGACCGGGTCAGTGGGGAAACAACGCGAGTGGTGTGAGTGAGGGGTCCGAACTTCAGATTCCAGAGGGGGCGTTGGAGTTGGTGACACCCAGAACCTGGGAGTAGGGACCGAGGTGGCGGAGGCAGGTGGACAGGGAAGCCCCGAGGCCCAGGTCAGGATGGTGGGTGCATTTTCCTGCAGACGGTTGGATGTTGAAGGTTGGCAACTGGCCTGGGAAATGGAGGAGACAGAATCTTCTGCAAACAAGGGGAGACAGCAGTAGAGCCCTTGGGTAGAGAAAGGGGGGATGTGTCTGGAGGGCAAGAGTCTCAGGAGAGCTGGGATTTTGTGAGGCAACGGAAGACAGGGTGTCCCCCACCTCCCTGGCCCCTGGTGGGGACAGATGGAAGAAAGGGCATATGTGTGTGTGTGTGTGTGTGTGTGTGTGAGACACTACAGGAAAGCACAGTTGGAGTGACACCAGTGGGACAATGATACCAGCAGGCCATGTTGGGAGCGAGAGCCCCAGGGAATGCCCAGCACACCCAGGAAGTCCAGCTTGGGAGGGAGCCAGTGAGGGGATGAGATTAGGGTGACAGTGGGCCACTATGGGGGCTGTGGGCAGAGAGGAATCAGGCCTGGGGGCTCCTGAGGAGGGCATTCCCCCCAGAGCTGTGGCTCTGAACGCTGGCAGTGTCCAACCGCCCATGGGTTGCTAGGCACGTTGAAGGGGGAAAACGGCAATCTCAACAAATTTCACAGACAAGAAAATTGCAGGGGTGGCCCAGATCTGGGCAGAGCCAGGCTGCGTGGGATCTGGGCCTCCAAGCTCCTCTGAGACACTAGTGGTTAGGAGCTGAATTGTGTCTCCATCCCCCAAATTCATATGTTGAAGTCCTAAGCCCCAGGACCTCAGAAGGTGACGTGGGGTCTTCTAAGAGGTGCTTGCGTTAAAATTAGGTCAGTGGGTGGCCTCGCTCCCACATGACTGGTGTCCCCATAGACAGGGACACAGAGGAGCACCAGAGGGCTGTGCACGTGGAGAAGAGAGGCCTCGGGGCACCCAGCCCTGCTCCCCACCTGGCCTCTGGCCCCCAGGGGGAAGGGAAGCCCCGGATTCCAGACTCCAGGACTGAGACAGTGAAAGTCTGCTGGCGAGGCAGCCAGCCTGGCGCTGTGTTGTGACCACCTGTTGCAAACTAGGGCTCCGGCGAAGAAACGCCTACCGAGGAAGGCCCTGCCACCTGCTGACGAAAGTGAGGGACTGGGTTTCTCTTTGTACAAACTTCTGTTCAAATTGGCAAAAATAAAACCATTCGAGTCCAGCTCAGGGAGGTGAGTCCCCAGCGCCCCCGGATTCCCTGGGATGCTCCAGACCCGCTCAGTTCCCTGTGGGGCACCTGCTGGGTGGGCCTGTGGGCCTGGGCACTGAGCGGCGGTTTGTGTTCTGCACTGCCTCCCGCCCCACCCCCTGCCCCCAGGCCTCAGTGGCTCAGCTCTAGGGCAGCGCCTTCTGTCACTCCCAGCCCTCCAGCCGGCTGTCCCCATACTCCTCCGCTGCCCAGTGCACTCCACCGCCCTTCACGAACTCTGCCGGGCAGCCAGGGACAGCTGCAGGAGCATGGGGGTGGTGGCAGCCTGGGCAGGTGACAGTCCCCAGATGCCTGTGACCCACGACCCAGCACAGCCACCACTCCCGGATGGGGCTGGTTTGCTATGTAGGGTACTGTTGCCAAAGCCCTCTACTGTGGGCGCCCCTCTCACCCGGGGATGGCCCCCTGGGGAGGCCGGCCTGGGCACTGGCCGGTACTTTGTGGCCGCTCCCCTGCACCCACTGTGCCTTCCCCATTCACCCGCAGCGGCTACTGCCTGCTCCCCTTTTACGAGGCAGAACACCAAGGCGGCAGAGAGGAGGCGCCCTGGGCACAAGGTAGGGGCCAGGTGCCCTCCCCAAGGGTGCCGTGACCGCGCAGGAGGGCGTCTTCCCTGGGGGGAGGACGGGAGCAGAGGCACTGCCTTCACGCGGGATCGGGCGAGGAGGCGCGCGGATGTGAGGTGTCCTGGAACCCGAGGTCCTGGGGCGGGGGAGGCCCACACACTGAGGCTCCGCTGGGGGGTCTCCCCGCCTCCCGCCGCTTCTCCGCACACCACAATCAGCCACCAGCTCCTCAGCTTAGAAACTGGCCTGAGTTTAGGGTCAGTTTCTCTGGGGCTCCACCACAACGGTGCTGGTGGTGGACGTGCTGCCGAGGAGACGCCAGGCCCTACCACGTGCCTCGGTTTACCTTCCAACCAATGGGTGAAGCCGGATGGCCTCCTGCAAGGGAGAAACGGGGCTGGTGGCTTTAGTGGTGGCTTCTGCCGTGAGCTGGGTGTGAGCACATCTCGGCAGAGCAGGCGGGAGAAAGGGCCCCGGAACCCCCTCCCAGGGGCCTCTCTACCCCTCCTCCTCTACTGGGGTGCGAGGCAACAGCCCCTCCTGGTTCTGAGGAGGCCCCGCCGAGTGACGGCCCCAGCTGGGACTGTGACAGGGTCGCCCTGCAGGACGGCGGCTCTGTGCCAGGGGCTCAGCGGAGGCAGGCCAGGGCGGGAGGGGCAGCGCCAGGCGCCAGCTCCCAGAGGCAGGTCTTGGAGTTGGGGCTGAGGCCTCGAAGTCGGCCCGGGAACGGGGGGCCCTTCCAGCACCCGCTTGTCTCCATGCAGCCTCTCGGTGAATGTGGTCCTGCACCTCGGGTCCTGCCTCAGCTCTTCCTGGAGGGCGCTTCAGCCAGAACCAGGCTTGGGACACATGTGAGGCTGTGTGCCCCTCTGCCCTGGGCCTGGTGAGGAAGGCACAGCTCATGAGGCCTCAGGGAGCACCGGCTTTATGCCCCCATGCAAGGCCAGGTTGGCAGGGGCTGGAATGCCCACCCATGCCTGCCTCTCAGCCCTGACAGCAGCCTGGCCTGGCTTAGGGCTCTAGAACCCACATAGGGCCAGGCCTGGCCAGACACCGCCCGACCCAACGCCTTCAAAGCTTGCCCACAGCCAGGCCTCTGAGGGCCCAGCCCCACCCAGAGGGGGGTGGGGTACAAATGAGGTGTAGAGGGAGGGGCCAGGGCAAAGGGGTGTGTGCGGGAGGACACGTGGGGGCAGGGGAGTTGGGGCGGCCTCTGGAAGGTGGGAGACAGACCGGGAAGCCTCAGATCCCCGCCCCAGGGCCTGCCAGGCTCCTGCTCGCCCCTCCCTCCCTGAGAGAAGCCACCAGGCCCCAGCCTGCGTCCTTGCCCAGCAAACAAGCCTCCCTGGGACGCCCCCCTCAGCTCGGGATGGGTGGTGGGGGTGCAGTCTGGGGAGAGGATGCGCCTCCGGTCGGCCGCCCTGCCCCAGCCCACTGCCCCAGAGCTGCAGCAGGAGGCCGCATCTGGGGCAGCGCTCCAGAGCGCCCACCGCGCTCCCGGGGCCCCCGCTGCCTCCTCTGTCCCCACCGGCCCAGACCAGCAGAGCCATCGGCACTGTGGGGGGTGGGTATTACCGCTGCCATCACGAAGATGACAGGGACACAGAAGGACAGCACTGCCCTAGAGGGCGGGTGTGTGCCAACGAGACCTCCCGCCACACGCTAAGAGCAAACAGCTGTCCTCGGGGTCACCTGGAGCCGGGCCCCCAAGGGCAGAGTAGCGGTAGGACCCTGGGGCAGGAGGCTGGGCTGGCCCAGGACCCCGCAAGCGGCTGATACAGGCTCCCACTCAGTTAGTGTCTCATTTGTATATATTTCATTTGAATTGTGTAGGACATCAAATTAAAAACCGACCTCTTCGCTTTACATTAACTTCACAGTAAGTGCTGAAAACAATGAATCCAGTGTTGATAACTCAGGGCAGGAAAGTAAATTTCTTCCCCCATGGAAGCCCCTGGGGAAAACCAGGGCCACTGCCACACCTCCCCACTGCCTGCTGGGGCCAGTGGCACAGCTGCCACGGATGCTGGCACGGCTCAGCCCTGCCATTTGCTAGGGTTGTGCACAAATGCGTGCACGCACGCTCACACGCGTGCGCACACACACACACACACACACACACGAAGAAACCTGATCATGGAGTACATGCCAAAAGACATGTCCCATGAGCCCTTCAGAGGTTGGAGGGCCAGAGACAGAAGAGTCAGAAGCAGGGGTCTCCTTTGCCCAGTGCCCTCTGGTCCACAGCTGTCCAGGGCTGCTGAGCTTGAGCCCCAGGGCTGGACTGTCATGCAGGCTGTCCACATGCTAGGAGAGCTGAGGGCACAGGGAGACGAGCCCGTCTGTCCACCTGCTGTGAAGGCCCACAGTCACTGCACTCCAGACTAGGCAGATGAATAAATATGACATCAAGTGTTGTCAGGAGAAGAGAAAATAACTTAAACGAGGCCAGGTGCCATCCTCAGCACCGACTCCAGCCACAGCAGAAACAGCCCACGCTGTGGTCTGAGGAAAGGATTCCAGGAGGCTGTGCCACCCGCTGGACACCAAGAAGCAGGGGCGGCCCCCCTCTGACCCCTCCTTGCCACAGCCACTGAAGGTCTGGCAGCTAGATTTGCAGGCAAGGCAGGGCAACCCTGACCAGCTGCACGCACAGAGGCCCTTCAATCTCAAAGCGTCAGTGCCCTGGCTGTGGATAGGGGTGGGGCCTGTGTTGGCCCACTGCCGCCCACCTTCCCCCCACCCCCTCCATGTGCAATGGCCACTTTCACCCGTACCCCACTGCAGGGAGGCAAAACCCTGCAAACAGGGCTCTTGGTAGACAGAGCGGCCTGTGGCTCAAGCCGAGTGCTCTGGAAATGACCAGCAGTACCAGGGGGACCTGGAGTAGGTGAACGAGCGACCTCAGGGTCAAGCCCACCGTGGCCCAGCAGCAGCCTATAATACTCAGGGCAGGTAGCTGCATTTCCAGGCCCCTCAGCCCTACCCTGGGGATGCTTGGAGGCACCCCGTGCCTTTGTGTTCAGGGAAGTGGCACCGCTCATCACACATGGGCAGACATCTGGCAACCTCGGGAGGCTCTTCTTGCATCTAAAGAGAATCCTTTCCAAACTCCGACTTTCTCTGCCCGAAGCCGCAGCGCGGTCAGGACTGCAAGCTCTAGAGGCCTTACCTCCCACCCCAGTGCCCACAACTCCAGAGCCACTTAGCTTCTGGCTGGTTCTGCTCCTGCCACCCTGGGGTCCCCACTGGGACCTGCACCCCCTACACCAACAGCTGTGCCCTGATGGCCCTGTCCCTGCTGGCATGCACTGCACCTGAGGCCTCCTCAGAAAGGGCTCCTGCTGCCACCCACCAGGAGTGGCCTGTTCTGTTCAAGCACCCTGTCGGGGACCCACACCAAGAACTTCTGTGATGTGTGCATCCTTCAGCGAGCACGGCATGGGGCTCATGGGGGCACACCAGAGTATGCCAGAGAGGTGGCCAGGGAAGCTCCCAGGAGGACAAATGCGCCTCCTCATGCCAGAGCTCAGGACCCCTCCAACCCCCTTGGAACTGGCTGCAGAGGACAGAGGGGAAGAGCATCTGGGTCAGAGCACGCAGGAGTGAGTCCAAGGGCTGGGGAGGGGGCGAGGCCTGGAGAAGGCTGGCCAGTCACCTGCGGGGGAGCACGACGTGGTGTTCCGGGGGCAGCGGTGTACTTTCTGCTGGCCCGAGTCCAGGCTCAGGGGCATCTGCCGGCCGAACTCTCTGTCCTTTACGCTCCGTCCCAGTGTCCCCCTGGGAAGTCCGCCCTCTCCTCCACCCCCACGACCCCCAGAGATATGTCACACGAGCAGGGACCTGACCAGGCCACAGTGGAATTTGCGGACGTGGCGGTAGAGGTCCCCGGACTGCGTGAAGCGGCGCTCACACCAGCGGCAAGCGTGAGGCTTCTCGCGAGTGTGCACCACGGCGTGGCGGCTCAGGTTGTGGGAGTACTGGAAACCCTTGCCGCACTGCACACACGTGTAGGGCTTCTCGCCTGAGTGCGTGCGCTCGTGCCTCTTCAGCGTGTATGTGCAGGAGAAGGTCTTCCCGCAGAGCGGGCAGGTGGGCACAGTGCCGTCGGGCGAGAGCTTAGCCCGGGAGCCATCCCGCTCGCGGAAGTGGGCGCTCAGGTGCAGCTGCAGCATGTGGGCGCTGGGGAACAGCTTGCTGCACAGTGGGCAGACACAGAGATGCCCGCTGGGACCCCGCTCGTCCCCCCGCGCCCCCCGCTCTGCATCCGGCTCCAGCTCCCTGCTGCCCACCCCACTGAACGGCAGAGGCTCCAAGCCCACTGTCTGGCCCTTGGATGCAGGAGCACAGGGTGGCTGCAGGGTGCTGTGTGGGCTCTGAGGGCCACTGCCCTCCTGTCCCGACAGCGAGTCCTGCTCATCTTTCACTAGTGGTGGGGTCCCTTGCTGCACCTGGCTGTGGGGGGCTGCCTGGAGGGTGCAGAGAGGGTGCACTGGCTCCTGCCTTGGGCGGGGCTTCAACGACAGGTCCAGGGCCCGGTCTGACTCCCCTGGGGGCTGCCAGGGGGGAGGTACCAGTGCTCGTGGAGGGAGGGCAGCCTTGACCCCAGTCCCGGGGAGCCTGGCCTTCTGAGCAGCAGGGCAGAGCTCAGGGGTCCAGGCAGGCAGGGGGCACAGGGGCGGGCCAGGAGGCCCCGGTTTTCCCGGAGGGGCTGGGTTCTCCCGGAGCAGCGCCTGCTCCCTCTCCCGGAGCCTGCCCTTGCAGACCTTGACGATGTCGTACATGTGCAGGTAGCTGGCTGCGGCCAGGACGTCCTCCACAGGCACGCTGCGCAGGTCGAGGCGGCCCTCGTACATGAAGTCCAGCAGGCGGCCGAAGGCGGGCGCCGTGACGATGTCGCCGTTGAGCCGCACCGTGTCGCGGCCGCCCGCGGGCCGGTCCCTGTAGAAGAGATGGAAGTACACGCTGCACGCGGCCAGCACGGCGCGGTGGGCCGGGAAGCGCGCGTCGCCCACCAGCACGGTGCAGTCACACAGGAAGCCCTGCTCGCGCTGCTGTCTCAGGCGGCCCAGCAGCCGCCCGCCGTGCTCCGGGAACTCCATGCCGCCGCCGTCATCACCTGGGCACAAACGGGACGCCCGTGAGCGCGCCCGGAGACGCCGCCGGCCCCGGACGCCCGACGCGCCCTCCCGGGGCAGGCGGCGCGGGAGGGCTGCGCGGGGGGCCGCGCGCAGCCGCCCGCCCGGAACCGCCTTGGGCACCTGCCCCAAGCAGGAAAAACTCGATCGAAAGTAAACAGGAGCCGCTCCTTCGGGGGCGGGTGCCCGGGCGCTGGCGGAGGGGCCCGAGCCGCGCAAACCTGCGCGCGTCCCCGCCGGGGCGCCCCTGAACTCCACTCCGGGGCGGCCGCCCGCCGCGCGCCCCGACGCCCGAGTCGCCGCGCCGCCGCCGCCCCCAGCCTCCGCCTGGCCGGCCAGATGCCGCCGCCGCCGCCGCGGGCCCCATTTAAGGAGCGCGGCCGCGGGGAGCGGGCCGGCGGGCGGGGCGGACGGAGCCGGGCGCCCGCCCCCGCGCTCACCTCCGCCGCCCCGGGCTTCGCTCCGGCTGCCGCCTGCGCCGCGCGCCCGCCCCGGTGCGGCCCCTGCGCGCGCGGGGCTCCGGGCAGCGCGCCCCGGCGGGGAGGGCGCCGGGCGGGGCGCGCTTCAACTTGGTCGGCCCGGCGCCGCCCGCTGCCCGCCCCGCCCCGGAGTGGGCGAAACTCGGGGCGGGGGCTGGAGGAGGCGGGCCGAGGCGACTTCCCGGGGCTGCGGAACCGCTGAGGTCACCCTCGCCGCCCCTTCCCTGTGCGCCCCGCCCGGCCAGGCCCGGCACGCCTCCAGCGGGGGCACGGGGGTGGGAGGGGACGCGGGGCGCGGCGGGGGAGGGGGCTCTCTCGCGATACTTGCTGCCTAGTCCTCCGTGTGGTCCCCCCACCCGGCTGCGCCCGGCTGCTCAAGGGCCCCCTCCGAGGACCAGCTTCGCTCCTGTCCCGCGCTGGGGCAGTTACCCGAGGGCGCACCTCGTGGGGCGCCGGCCTTGGGATGGAGGAGGGGGGTGCGTGGGCGGGGAGTCATAAATTTTGAGAAGATGACACCCCCTTCTTCGTTGAAAGCCTGTTTCTGAATAGAAGTTAATTTGCTGGGACCCTCTTTCAAATACTCAGGCGGGACCTCAACCGTGGAGTCCACAGCAAGGGACACTCCTCCACCCTCTCAGCCCACGTAGCTGCAGCGTCCGCCGGGGCCAGGCGCGCCCAGCCGTGCTTGCTCGAGACTGGGGCAGGACACGTCCCAGCAGACAGGGTCGGGGGGAGGCCCAAGCACCGCCAGAGTCCAGAGCAGGCAGGGAGTGCTCCGGGCGGGGACTGGAGGGGCTGTGTTGGCGTCCTGGGGGCACGCTGTATCAGGGGCAAGAGCGCCGTGGAGGCGTGAGGGGACATCTAGGTCTGCTGGGAGAAGGAGGTAGCCAGAGAGAAATAGAGAATGATCCCCAGCGGCATGACCTAAAAGGCTGCCCTTGACCGAGCGCGACTGACACCCTCTGGGCACTGCTCAGCTCATCCTACGACAATCCGGGTAGTTAGATGCTGGAGCATATAGGATGCTTGAGTTGCCCCGGGGGAAGGGCTGCATTACCGAGAATGGGACCCCGGCTGGCCAGGTATACAGGTGGGCAGGTGCTGGAGGAGCGAGGAGCCCTTCAACCTCCTCAGCTGCCCAGGGGTCCTAGTCAAACCCTGGGTGTGTGTGGGCCCTGGGACACACCACAATTAGGATCTGAAGTACGTGGGAAAGAAAGCCACATTTTTATGCTGAAAGAATTATTCGTGAATTATCTGAAATTCAAACTTGACCAGCCACCCTGCATTTTTATATCCTAAAACTGGCCCTGCAGCCTGGAGCCCTGGCCTCACTGTACTGGGCCACTGAGACCCCTGGGAGCCCACTGCACATCCAACCTTTACCCTCTCTGAAGAGGACAAGCCCCCTCAACCAAGCCCCGTCCCTCCACCCCTCGCCCCAGTCCCCAGCAGGAGGAGCTGAATTAAAGTCAGATCACAGCGAACCCAGATGTGATGGCCCCCTGGGGTCTTGTCTGGCTCAGAGCTCAAGTCCTGCCCACTGTCAGCTAGGACATGAACCTTCACCACTTTGAACCTCAACATTCTCACCTGTACGATGGGAAGATTAACTGCAGGGCCTGGCAAGACCCCGGGGTCTTTCACGACACACTCAGGTTACAAATGCCCTTCCCTGGCTCCTCTGTGTTCCCAGGTCTGCTCAGGGCACTGCCTGATGGTGGTGTCTCCTGACCACTGCAGCTAAGGTCCCCCCAGCCCGCCTTCTCCTTTTGTGGCCTTAGCTTCCTCCATAGCACTCCCATGGAATGTGACCACGCTATCCCAAGGTCCCCTACTGCATCCTTGTGCTAAGAAGTTGGTTGGGCATAAAACAGGGGTTCAGAAAATGTGTCTAGAGTGAATGTATGATGATGGCTTCTGTGAGGGATATCCACCCTGTTCCCCAATCTCTGTGCACCCACCTGCCCAGAGATGCCTTCCCTGGCCAGGCCTCTGTGCCCTCAGAGGCAGGGAAGGGAGGCAGTCCATGCTGCAGCTCTGGGCAGACAGCTCCCCAGCTAGGCAGGGAGGGAGGCCATGGGGCGGGCAGAGTGCCCTGGCCTGCCCTGCCTGGCTGGAGGGACAAAGTGCTCCTTGGGGGCCTGATAGAGGTTGTGGGGGAAGATGAAGATGAGGGCTGAGCAGGCTAAGATGCTGCCTACAGGAGCCTGGGGTTGGGCCTGGGAGTTGGGCACAGGTAGGGAGGGCTGGGGTAGGAGGAATGTGGCTGGGGGGAGGAGGGCCAGTGACAGGTCTGAATGTCTGAACTAAGTCCTCCTGTCCCACCACCCCAACCCCCCAGGAGGAGGGGCCACCCCAAGCAGCCCAGAGATGGCAGGCACTGGGGAGCTGGTGACACTCAGCCACAGGCTCCCTCTCAGGCCAAGCCCTGGGATGACAGGAGGCCGCTGCAGTGGTGGGGAACAGCCTCAGGGATGGAAGGCGGTGGGGGAGACAGCCATCTGGCCTGGAAGCTGCCCTGAGGCCCCACCTGAGTCCTGCCTGATGGCCGGCAGCTGCAGAAGGCGACAGAGCCCAAGGCCAGGAGCTCCAGGGAGGTCTGCACCCCCACGCCCTCCCCAAAGGCCAGGGTAGCAGGTTTTCTTGGGAACATCTGACGAGGGGCTCTCCAGCTGGCCCGGCAGTGTCCTGGGCGGCCTGACCATGGGCTTGGATCTCCCCCTGCCACTCTGCCGGTGGGGGGCCAGAGAGGGGTTTTCTTGGGGGAGGGGGCTCTGCCTTCCCTCCAGGAGGCCAGAGGTGGGGCTGGCCCTGCCCTCTGGGATAGCGGTTATAGGCTGGCTCCCGCAGGGTGCAGGCAGGACTGGGGGCTGCATGAACTGGACGTGGGGCTCCCAGCAGGGCTTGGCACTGGAAGGGCACCAGGGCCCCTCGTGGAGCTGGCAGGGAGGCCACATGGAGCTGGGCCAGCAGAGAGTAAGCCGGGAAGTTCTGGACCACAGTGATGCAGCCTCCTGGCCAGAAGCTGTTCCTCAGATGGCCAGCCTGCACCCCAGAGCAGCCTGGGGAGTTGCCACTTCTTCCATGAGAGGGTGCACTCCCGGGGGACCCCTCAGTGGTCCACGCCTCCACCCAGCCCCATTCTCTCATTCTCTGCCTCCTCCACCTCCTCTAAAGCATTGCCAGCCCAGGATGGGGTGCGTATGGAAACCTTTCCTGAGGGATCAGTGGATAGGTGGGACAGTCCCAAAGGGGGCCCTGGGGAAAGTTTTGTGGGGTGAGTGGTGGACATTGGACATCTGGGGTGACCCTCAGGTCAGGTTTCAGGCCCCAGAAGCACAGACGGCCAGGCCTTTCACTTGGTCCCCGGGAGGTGGCGCCTTGCCTGGGGTACACGGTCAGAGCCAGTACAGCTGTGCTGGGTTGGGGGACAGGGGCCAAGGGGAGAGGCCAGAATGGAAGTGAGGGTCCCTTTCCAGAGGAGCAATTGCCCCAGAACAGGGGAGAGTCCTTCTCCGATGAACATCCTCTCTCAGTCAGTCCGAGAGGCTGGCCTGGAGCCCCAGTTCTTTTCCAGCTGGCAGTGCCATCCTGGGCGCTTGCTGGGCTGCACCTCCCTCTGCCTCACATCATGTCTGTCGCCCCCAGGCTGAACTCTGACCCAGGATGAGGAACAGAAATGCCCCCTCTCCCCCTGCAAAATACATACGAGACCCAGGAAGGTAGCTACTAGAGCCTTGTTTTACAGAAGGGTAGCTATCAGCTTGGGGGCCACAGGCATGGGGGAAGGGAAGCTGTTGGAGAAAGTGCTGGCTCTGGCCCAGGGCCAGGGCCCAAGGAGGGCTCAGGGGTGGGACATCTCACGCAGTGCCCTAAGACTCAGCAGGAGGAAGTGCAGCCCCTCTGCGCTGCTGCCCCGCAGCTGCCCCAGGGAATGTGGGTGCCCGGGGCCCAGGGGGCTAGCAGGGAGTCTGGGCTGCCCGGACGGGCACAGCCCTTCTCTCCGGTCGGGGCAGCTCGGGGCAGGCACCAGGGGGCGCCCCTCCACTGCGCTTTCCGTCACCACACGAAGCCCCCACCCACTTGTGTGGTCGCTGTGTGTCAGAACCCTCCTGCTGGGAGAGGACAAGCCCTCGGAAGCCACCCTCCAGGGATGGCGGCCTGAACCCTCCCTCCGGGGCCCAGCCCAGGGTCAGGCCCACGGGAGGCCTCAGCAGCAGGCGGACCGCCAGACGGCCGCCCGGCTCCCCTCAGCCCGCTTTGCCTTCCCTCCCCTGTGCCACCTCTCGCCAGCCTTCCGGCCCACCCAGTCGCCCCGGCGGGCCTGCACTCGCTGGCAGGGCCCTGGATCGGGCCTGGGACGGCCGTCTCGGCCGCTCCCTCCCGGCCCCCGGCGTGGGGCGACCCCCCACCCCCGAACACCCGGCTCCCACACCGCGGGGGCGGCGGTCCGGGATTCGCCCCGGTCCGGCCCCTTCGACACGGTCGCTGCGGAGCCGGGCCCAGAAGCGCCGGGAGCCGAGGCCGGCGAGGCTGGCGGGGGACAACGGCTGGCCGCCCGCCGCGCGCTCCCGCGCCGCGCCCCGGCCCCGACTCGCACTGGGGGCGCCCCGGGCGGCGGAGGCGGATGTGGGCGGGCGGCCGGGGCGGGGAGAGGGCGGGCCGGCGGCGGCGGCGGGACCGAGCGCGGCGGGCGGGCGGCCGGCCCAGCGCAGCCAGCGAGGCCAGCGCAGCCGGAGGACCGAGCCGCGGCCGCGCACGAGCACCGGGCCCGGCGGCGCGCAGGCCCGCCGAGCAACGGCCGCCGCGGCCTCCTGCCCGGCCCCGCCCGGCGGGCGCGCGGGGATGCGGAGCGGCGGGCGGCGGAGGCCGCGGCCCGGCTAGGCCCGCTCTCGCGCCGGACGCCGCGCCCGGTGAGTCCCCGCGCGCCCGCCGCCTGCCGCGCCGCCGGGCCCGGGTCTCCCCCCGCGGCCCGGCCGCTTTGTTCCCGGCCGGCGGGGCCGGGGTCGGGACGCGGGCCGCGCGCAGCCGGAGTGAAGGCGCGGGAGCAGGAAGTGGCCGAGCGCGGCCTGGGCGGGGAGCGCGCGGGCCCGGCCGGCGGCGGGGGTGCGGGCGCCGGCCCCGGCCTCCCCCATGACCTTGGGGAGGCTGCTCGCCCGGCGAGGCCCAGGCTGGGGTGGAGGGGCGCGGCCGGGGCCGGGGAGGTGCTCGGGGGCCTCGGGAACAGGCTCGGCCCAGCCGTCTTTCAAGTTTGTGGGTGGGCGCTTGGAAGGAGACCCCGTTTTCCCATAGACAAAAAGTTGTGCAGGGTGGCGAGCCGCCCAGGCCAGCCTCCGAAGGGCTGCCAACCCTCCCGGAACTGCGTCCTCACCGGCTGGGCTCCCGAGGAGCCGCCCTCCCCTTCCAGAGGCCGGGCCCGAGGGCGGCTGGGGCCGGAACGGGGCATCAGGGGCAGGGGGGACTTGTTCCTGAGGATCGCTGTGCTGGGCAGAGTCCGGGGCAGGGCCCGGTGCTGTGTGGCCAGCCCCCTACGTTCATCCCCAGGCCCTGGCCGACTGACCGCCTTGGGGCCCCTGGTCCGAGGGAAGGGCGAGCGCGTTGGTGGCGGCCTGGCCCCTGCCCCCCAGCTGACACACAGTTCGCAAAGCAGTGCTTTGGAGGC
The DNA here is from genome assembly GCF_030020395.1 of Manis pentadactyla. Lineage (NCBI taxonomy): Eukaryota > Metazoa > Chordata > Mammalia > Pholidota > Manidae > Manis > Manis pentadactyla. Next base: position 1,256,849 of record NC_080029.1, read on the forward strand.
CGAGGGAGGGGGCCCTTTCAGAGCATAGACTATTTTTTTTTAAGCTGTGACTTGAATAGTAATAGCAATACTACGTGTTTACGGGAAAGGCACTGACAGTACAGAAGCAGGGGGAATGGAGGCCCCTGTGTCCCACCGGCCCTGTGCCCAGAGGCAGCCCCGGCGCTGGCTTGCTGGGTTCGTTTCTGTGCAGATGCACACCACCCTGTGTGTGCGCAGATATATTTTTACGCACCGGGTTCTCGACAGCTGTCTGACTCTGTCAGCAGCAGGCCCTGCTTGGGGTGGCGTGGGGAGGAGGAGGGGGACGGGGACATCCAGAGGTCTTTGAGTCCAGCCCTCTGCCTCCAGGCCACGCCCAAGCAAGTGTCCCCAGGGCTCCTGAGCCTGCCTACCCCCTCGGAGCCCTGTCCTCAGGGGCGTCTTCCTCCAGCCTCGGTGCTGTGAGCCTGCCGAGGGTCCGCAGTGGGAGTCCTCCGCCCCTAAGCGCATCTTCTCTGTCCCCGCACCACACAAGGCGGGGTCTTCCTGCCCTTCTGAATTTGACTAAGACAGTCCGTCCAGAGCGACCTTCCCTGGTGCCTAGCCCCTGCTTCAGGAGGCCAGTAAGGTGGGCTGCGCGAGGGTGTCTAGGCCGCAGTAGGGAGATCCATGTTGGGTTCATTCCAGGAGTCCTCAGGGGCCCTCCCCGTCTGGGGGTTCCAGAGGGGAGTCTCTGGACCTGCCCTCAGGAGTGCCTGTCTGGGGTGTGTGGCAAAAGACTGCTCATGGGAAGAGTGCTATTCCCTGAGATGCCCAGAATGGGTGATGTGGGCACTGGGTTTTGAGGGATGTCCAGGAGTTCATCCATCAGGCAAGCGATGGGGAGGGCCGTTCAGGATCAATGGCCAAAGTGTCTGCTCAAGAGACGGTGGCTGGTGGGCCACTGTGGGGCAGGCATTTTTACAGTCCCCCGCCTGCCACCTCGGTTGCTGCCTGAATGCCATAATTATGGGTCTGTAACTACCCCGGACTGGGGGCTTCTTCCAGGCAAGACCTGTGTGAACCTCTCTCTGTCCCCAGCACCCAGGGCTGAGCCTGGCAAAACCAGAGGTGCCTGGTACCTGTTGGCTGAATGAATGAACAGGATTCAGATCAGCAGGGGCCCTGTGGGTTAGGAGGGGCTTGGGGTTTCTTGGAGGAGATTTTTCATGTCATTCTGGAGGGATCTGGGCTCTCCTCTGTGCTAGCCGTCTGCGCTCCTGGCCCTGCCTGCTTCATGTTTGAATTTCCTTTTCCACCCTGGGGCAGGGAGGGGAAGTCCTGTACCCCTGCCATAGGACCCCCAGCCTGTGGGTGGGAACACCATGGACAGGGAGAACGGGGCACCTTCCGGTGGGGCTTGGGGAGGCTGAGCCGGGTGAGCCGAATCAGTCGGCAGGTGCTGGAGGAGGTGGCCTCTGTGGGTTGGCAGGTGGGAGGCTGAGATACATCGGGAGCACTTCTGTGGATGGGAGTGATTTGTGCAAAGGTCAGAGGAGGGCTAGGTGAGGGGGAGCAGGCTCTGAGGGCTTGGAGGCCCGGGGCGGGTGGCAGGGAGCTTGAAGCCCAGGCAGAGGGGCATCTCGGACTGGGCGAGAGGGCGTCGTCCCAGGCTGAGACGCCAGGTGCAGCGGGCCTCCCGGACACAGCCTCACCCCTTCCCTTTGCCTCCTCCAGCTGGTGGGCGGCAGGGAGGCCCTGCTGAGAGGGGACCAGGAGAGGCGCCCTGGCTGCCCCGGCCCCCTGGAGCCCGGGCACCATGAACGACGGGGCCATCGTAAAGGAGGGCTGGCTGCACAAACGAGGTCAGTGCCTGCCAGGGCTGGGCCTGGGGTGGGGGTCCCGGGGCCGGCCTGCAGACCGGCCTCAGGTGGTGGGGTGGAGGGCATGGCCTCATGGGACCTTCTGAGGCCCTGAGGCCTGGCCTGCAGCCTGTGAGGCCAGCTGGTCGAGTGGCCACTCCTGCCTCTCCTGCTTTCCTGGAAGGCAGTGAGGACACAGGCTGTCCCAAGGCCTGACTCGCTGGCAGCCGGGGCCCTGCCTGAGGGCTCCTGAGGGCAGGGCAGGGCTGCGTGGCCTGCCGGGTGCCTGCCTGAGCCCAGACTGTGGCTGTGGGGGTGCTCCCACCACCCAGGGGCCCAGCCGGGTGTGCTTATGCCGGAGCTGCAGAGGCCCGCGCCCGCCCAGTCCTGTCTTCTCACTCGCGTGGCCCGAGCCCAGGGAGGGCCTCAGCCAGAAGCTGGTGGCTGGGAGCTGTGGCCTGGCAGCCCCCCAGCCTTGCCCACAGCCCCTTGCCCCGTGCCCTTGGCCGTTCAGGGACTGAGCAGTGGGTGAATGGACAAGCCTCACGTCCAGATGCCCCGGGCAAGTCCCCCCCTGCTGCTCCAGGGAGAGCATTGGCCACCCCCAGCCTCCTCTTCTCACAGACCTGTTCCCTCAGAAGCCCTGATGACCCCACACCAGTTAGCCGCCAGCCCCACCTCAGGCATGCCTTCTAGCAGATGGCATGAGGGTCTCCCTCTCCGCACCCCAGGATCCTTTATATAGGCTGTTGGGAAGGGAACCTCAAACAGATGGAGCAAGCAGGGAGGGCTGGTGAAGGTGGGTGCCATGGGTGAGTTTTGTGGGGTGCAGAGAAGCTCCCCAGTAGAGGTCTGGAGGCAAGGGAGAGACAAGGGGACACATGGTGGGTGCTGCAGAGCACCCGAAGCAGGGGATCAAGGATGTGGTCAGCCATGTGTTTTTAGAGCTTTGGCAGCTGCAGGGAAGGTGGTGTGCTGGCTGGAGACAAGGCGAGGAGGCTGCAGGGGCCTGTAGTTCTTGGGGAGCCTGGCGTGCCCCATGGCCTCCTGCATCTGCCTGGCTCCTTGACCCCTCCCTCCGGAGTCCCGCCCCTGTGCCTGGCGCCCCCTCTGTCAGGATTTCTCTGTGTCCGCCTCACCTCCTAGTCCCCTTTGGAGCAGGGACCTCCCCCTTCCTTCCTCCACCGCCAGGGCCCCTGTTCCTCTCTTCTGTGCTTGGAGGCAGCAAAAGAATACAGTCCCCTACCTGGAACCAGTGCCTTTTAATCCTTGGCAAATGTTTATTGATTGACTGTTAGATTAAGGGCTGGCCCGTGACATGCCTGGGCCTCAGGGCTGTCCCGCCCCTGTTACTGGGCCATCCACTGGCCATCATTAGTGCCCCTCTGATGGGTGAATTTCAGTGTCCCATACCACTCAGGTATGCACCTTCTGAAGGGATGGGGAGGATGACATGTTGGGCCCAGTGAGGCCTCCAGAGAGCTGGGTTTGAACCTGTTACGGCTGCCCTATCACTGCGTCCCTCTCCAAGGGCAAGTCTGTTGAGCCCCTGGCGCTTGATTTCTCCCCGTCTATACAATGGGAATGGCGGTGGAGAAAGGACCGGTAGAGCATGTGGTTTGGGGGCCCTAAGTCAGGATGCAGCAGCGCTAGGCCTGTCACCTGGCCCCAGCTTCAAGCCAGGAGAGAGGGTCTAAAGCCCCCAGCGCCCCTGAGCTTCACCTCCAACTCCAGCCTGTGTGCCAGCATCGGCAGGGTGTGGTGTGGGGGACGGCTGGCATGCCGGGGGCCACGGCCTCTCTTGCACGCTGGGCGGGCACCTGCCTTGTGCAGGTAGGTGGGTGTCCCACCTGGGCCAGGACCCCGTGCCTCTACTCCCCTTCCCCGTCTTGTCCTCCCTGCTGCCCTCCTGCCTGACCATCTGCCTTTTACTAGTCTGCTGCTCCCATAGACGTTTGCCCCCTTCCTGTGCACTAGACTTTGGGGCAGGCAGAAGGGCGGGGTCACGTGGCTGAGGGGTGCGAGTTGGCTGGTTTGGAGTCAGATGTGGGGGAGTCAAGGATGGCCAAGGTTGGAGGCCCCCGGGGGCACCTTTCCCAGGAGGGAGCAGGACCCGAGTTCTCTTTTCGGGGTGGGGAGCATTAGGGTTTGTCGTGGCCTGCAGGCGTGAGCAACCCCCGGCTGACAGCAGGGGCAGGTGGGAGAATCCTTCCTGGGCGTGCCTGGCAGCTAGGGTGTGCCCGCCCGGAGCGGGCCTCGCCAAGGTTCCTTGTCCCACCCAGCCACTGAGGAGGGTCCCGCTTCCTTGCCACCCCTCCAAGAGGCCTCCCTGACCCCTCCTGGCTGATCCTCTGCCCCAGTGGCCACCTCTGGGACAGCATGGAGGAGAGCGCTGGAGGAGGGAGATGAGGCCTCTATGTGGCGGCTCTGGGTGGGGTGGGCAGAGGGCTCTATCTGCAGCAAGGGTTTGAGGCCCTGTTCCTCTCCGCATGCTGGCCAGGCCCCTCCCTCGGCCAGGGTCAGATTCCGAGTAGGGGAGGGAGGGGACTGGGACTGTCCTCCAGGGCCTAGCCTCTCACGGACCCCAGAGGTCCCGGCCCAGGGGCACTTCCACTCCTCTTGCCACTGTGGGCCCCAGTGCTGCTGGGGATGGGGGCCTGTACCAGCCTGTTCTGCTGCGTCTGCCCCCAGTCCAGTCCGGGGCCTGGCACACAAGGAGTGATAGTGTCTCCAGGGCCTGTGTGGGCGTCCAGGCGATGGCCGAGGGGGTGGTGGCCAGCATCAGTGTAGGGCACCCTGCCCCTCTGGAGAGCTACCCGAGGCCGCTTCCCGGGGATCCTGACCCTGTGTGCTCTGGGTTGTGCTCAAGTTCCAGCCCAGCGCTAACCTGCTGCAGGGCCCAGGCAGCACCCGTGGGCCTCAGTGTCCCCTTTTGTCCTGTGGGGAGCTGCTCCCCAGGAGTCGGGGCTCAAGCTGCTGAAGGCTTGGGAGGCAGCAGGTGGGCTGGGCTGGGAGGGGCCTGCTGGGACCTTGCAGATATCTGGCAGGATGGGTGGATGTCCTGAGCTGTGAATGGGTGTCCCAGAGACGGGCAGGCTTCCTGAACTAAAGCTGGATGCTGCATGCCCTGAGTGACAGGCAGACACCCAAGCACTGGGTGGCTGAGCTGAGCTCCAGCCAGTGGACCTGAGGGCTGGGGGCTCAGTGTTGCTCAAAAATTCACATTCTCGAAGATCTGGTCTTTTGTGCACACTCACCTGATTTTTGAAGACTGACAGTTTAAAAAATGAACCCTATTCCAGGAGCCCATGCAGCTGTTTCAGGTGTCCCCCCGAGGCCTGCCTGCTGGCTGCAGCCCACCCTTAGCAGCTACGCTGGCAGAGCACCCCTCTCCCCACACTGGGTCCCGCTCTCAGAGCTTGTGCTGTGGACACCATCCTCCTTGGTGTCCCCGAGCTACAAACAGGCCGCCTGGACTGCGTGGGCCAGGAGAGGGGTGTGGGGCAGCAAGAATGTTGGCCACAGGTTGGCGGAGCAGCTCTGAACTTAGGAGACGGGCCTAGGGAGTGGCCTGGGGGCATCCCTGGATTCCTGCAGGTGGCTGCTGGCTGGTGGGGACCCAGCAGAGGAGTGGGCCTGTCTGGCCGCGGGGGCTGGGGTGGGGTTGAAGCAGGCCTGCGGGACCCTGCTCGGAAGGGATGGCCTGCCAGGTCTGTGTGCAGGACAGAGCCCGCGTCTGCCCATTCAGCTTCATCCCCAGGAGCGGCAGCTGGCCTGGACCACGTTGCCAGAGCTTAGTAGGCCCAGCGCCTTACCCTGCCCCACCCTGAGCCCACTGCTAGCACGGACCCTCCCTCAGTCCCAGGCCCTTGCTGCTCCCTGGGGGGCAGGTCCCAGGTGTCCTGGTGGGCGGAGAGTGGATGGGGCCGTGGCCCCTCACACCTCCCTCCAAGTGTCTTGCTTCCTGCCAAGGTATGGGCATTACCTGCCCGCCACATGGCGCTCAGATGGAGAGACAGCAGTTATACCTGGCTGGCACAGATCTGTTGCCCCACACCAGGTCCTGGGGAGGGGGGCGCTAGGCAGGTTGCAGCCTGGCTCCTCTGTGGAGGTGGGAGCGGCTTTGCCAACACCAGGGACCCCAAGCCTGTGGGAGCCTGTTCAGCCCACTTTGCAAAATGCCGCGCAGGGTGGATGGTTTGTGTGCATGTGGAAGCTGCCGCATGCCCTGCTGGAGTAAGGGGCTCAGCAGGACCCCTGTGGGAGGGAGCTGCTCCCCTTACTGGGCACCCAGGGCTGGAGGGCAGGGCCGCCCTGGGCCTCCACACTTCAGTTCCCCTGGCTGACAGTGGTGCGGGTTGTGGGGATGGCCCCAGGTCTCTGTCCGGTAGAGCCACCGGTGGGTGGGTGTGACTTTGCATCCGTGAACTGTCCCCGTAAACTGCCCCTGGGCAGGTTGGTGCTGGGCCAGGGCCAAGGGCCAGAGGCCTCGGCTCTGAGGGTCTGTGCTTGGGGGCTTGGATACCCGTCCCTGGAAGCGGGCTCCAGGCTCCAGGCAAGCCAGCCAGTGTGGGGGCCATTTCCTGTTTCCAGCACGTTGAGTTCTCCCTTCAAAACAAGCAACAAAAGAGGAAGCTTGGGTGGCCTCGTGCTGGGGGTGAAGGGTCACTGCCCACCCCAGCCCTGGGTCCTGGGCCCATGCCTGGTAGGCCCCAGAGTAGGGGGGGCGCTCCTGCCTCCTTCCTGGCTGCCCTGCAGTGGGCGGAACTTAATGGGGGTTCACAAGGAGGGGAGGGGCTGATGGCCTCTGCTGACTTCCTGGCTGCCCTGGTAGCACAGTGCACATTGTACAGAGGACGACTAAGGCCTGAAGCAAGGCATTGGAATGGCTGGGCACGGCCCTGAGACCCAGGCCCAGGTCCCCACCCTCCGCCAGCTCTCAGGAGAGGCCCAGGCTGGGTTGCATCAGGCCAGGTTCTCAGAAGCGCCGTGGGAAGGCAGGGGATGGGAACTCTTCTCGGCCGAGGCTGGCGTCCTCTCTCTCCAGGCGCACCTGGCCGGGTGCGGGGCGGCACCCAGCCCCACAGACCATGCTGCAGCTGGAGCCAGGGGCTGGCCTCCAAGCCTGTTCCCCAGGGATGCCCCGCGTGGGCAGATGGCCCAGACCCGGCCCCAGGCAGCCCAGAGGCCTCAGCTGTGGTCCACTGGGGATGGGCTTTCCGGGGCTCTGGGGGTGCTTGGCTGAGACCGGGGGTGGGGGGCTCACACTGGCAGGCCTCGAGGAGGGGCCCTCTGGCTGCCGAGGGGCTGGTGCACCGGGCTGGGGGAGCAGGGGCAGCTAGCTGGAGTTTGGGGGCTGTGACCAGCATGTGCAGGTCTGGCTCAAGGCTGGGTTGGGTGTGGCAGGGGGCGGTGAGGTGGCAGGGCTGGGGGTTGGGGGTTGCAGTCAGCAGCCGTGTCAGGAGGAGGTGACAGAGAGAGCACCGTTCCAGCCAGGCCTCAAAGTCTCCGTGACTCTCCTGCCGAGGATGTAGCTCCAGGTTAAGGCAAAAATGCACGAGAATCAGCGGCTTTCCCGTGGCTACTGTGGAGGACAGTCTCTCCTGGGGGTGTCGGGGACCGAGGCCCATATCCATGGTCAGTGCTGGGAGCCCACTGCCCCACCAGGACAGGCTCGGGGGAGGCTGGGGGTCACCTGGACACCAGGGTCCTTGCCTCTGTCCCCTCTGAGAGTCTGCGTGGAGGGGTTGGGTAGGGCTGGTGCCTGTGTGCTGCCCCCTACAACCAGAGCCCTGGAAGGAGCCTCCTAGGGCAACCCTCCTGCCCTTCCCGAGGGCTGTGCCCCCCCCCCCCACCCAGGGAGGGCTGGCTGCCACTCCTTGCCCTCCCTGCCCTGGTGCCTTTCTTGGTTTGGTCTGTCCTGGGTTCCTGGCACAGGCATGGGGTGTGTCCCTTGGGAAATGTTCTGGAAAGCCAGAACTTGTATGTCTTGTGGTTTCAGGCAGGGGCTTTCTGAGGGCCTGAGCCAGGACTGGGGAGTCAGGTGCCCCGTCTCTGGAGGCCTGTGACCCAAGAGGCCAGCAGGTGGGGAAGCTGCACTCCACCTCCCAGCCCCCCAGGAAAGTGTAGACCCCCCTGGATGCCCACTCCTCCATGTGGAAGGAGGTGTGGCTGCCCTGAACCAACCCAGCACTCCTGAGCCCCATGTGGGGAGGGCGGATGAGGCAGGCGACTCACAGTCCCTGGTTCCGCCGTCAAGCAGGAAGGCCCCGAGGTCACAGCCTGGTGCCTGTGGGCTGTAGGCTGGGGGCAGGGGGAACAGGGGTGCAAGGTGGAATGCAGTCCAGGGGCTCCACCATGCCCGCCTCTGCTACTGAAGCACAGCGCAAAGCCTGGGGCCACTTCACTCCGTCCTGCTTCCCCAGGACAGAGCCTGCTTGGGGCCTCCAGCCAGCCTCCCCCAAACTGCCCCCCCACAACAGCCACCTGCAGATCACCTCGACTGGACGTCGGCCATGGAAACCCTGCTTCCTCCTTGGGCACGTCATCCATCCCACAGGCCAGAAAAAGGGGCCACTGAGTCCCACTTGGCTTGGTCCCCACAGCCCCTGCCCTGGTCCAGTGGCCTGGACACCCACCACCACCCTCCTAGTCTCTGGCCACAGCGCAGCTTACTCAGCGGCCCCTCGGCCTTGACCACAACCCCATGCACGTGTCCTTCCCCACATGTCGGCTCCTGCCGGGCCGGGAGTGGACACCTCCCTCTTCTCCATCCACACCGGCCACATGTGCCCTGCTCCCCCGAGGGCCCTGTGAGTGCCGACCCCAGAAGGGCTGAGGCCTGAGCCGGTGGGTGGCTCGCCTCAGACCCAGGCTTTGCCTGGGTGGCAGTGTGCCCCTGTGCTCCCCGTGCCCCAGCACTGGCTCCTGAGGCCCCCGGGCTTTCGTGTCGGTCAGTGGCCTAGTGCCCTGCTGGTGGGACGGGGACACGGGCAGAGGACTGGCGGGCTGGACCCTTGAGGTGACCTGTGCCCGCTGCCCGCCCTTCCCGGTGGGCGGTGGACGGGCCGCTGTCAGCACGGCCGTCTGCTCACTGTGCCGGAGAAGGTAAATGGGCGCCCGGCAGCTGTCGGTGTGCGATGGATGAGCGGGCGGCGGGGGACTGCGCGGTGGCCGCTGTCAGCTGGCGCCCGCTCCCCGGGCCTGCTGGGGCTCACTTTGCTGTGGAGAAACAGCTCGGCGCCTCCTGGCACCCTGCCAAGCCACCGCCTGCCACTGCTCCACCACTGTGGCGAAGTGTTTATCCAGCAGTTTCCCCGAACTGGGGGCTTGGAGACAGTGTGCACAGAGCTCAGGGTGTGGTGGCCGGGTGGGCCATGGTGGCCAGGGGAACCGGGGTCGGGTGTCGTGTGACTGGTGCTGGGGCTTTGACATGCCTGGCAGCATGGGCCTGGGATGGCGTGTGCTGAGGGAGCCCGCATCCGGTGTGCCCTCCAGGCCTGTGCACAGCAGGCCCCAGCCCCCGGGTTGGGGTGCTTTGACCCATGGTGTGGCCTGGGGACACATGGCTGGGAGATGTGAAGAGTACGGCCCCTTAGCCTGTGCCTGTCTTGTCCCCAAGCCCTGGCCATGTGGCCCCTTTGGGGTGATTTGGGCTGTGGGAGGTCAGGGCTGCTGGCTAGGAATCCCCATTACTCGGGGGCCTCCAGCCCATCCCGGGGTGAGCAGGGCTGGTAGGGGGGCCCTCCTGTCGGAGGACACCTGGGACTCTGAACAGGCCAAGACTGGGAGCCGAGGGGCCCTGGAGGGGCAGGAGGAGGATGGGCAGCCCTGGTGTGGGCACAGGAGCTGCTGAGCCTGCAGCCCACAGCCCCATCCTGCCCAGGGCCCCGCCTTCTCAGGCCTGGAGCCCTCACTGCAGGTGGGCTGCATGCATGGGGTTGGAGGTTCAGCAGTGCACAGGTCCCCTTCCCTGTGGCTGGGCAGGACGTGGTCCTGGAGGGGTGGGTGTGGCCCCCTGCTCACCCTGGCCCAGGGCTGAGTGAACCCCAGGGGGACCTGCCCTGCCTGCCTGTCCTCCCAGGGACAGACCCTCTGGTTGGTGGGGGGCACCAGGTCCCCGGCTTGGCCATGGTGCTCATCTCCTGGCCTTGCATATCAGTGCCTGGAAGGGAAGCCTTCATGCTCCCCACTATCAGCAATGGCTGATGTGTATGTCTGCCCCCCACTGCCTCCCCAGGACCCCAGTGCAGGGATGGCCCACTGGTGTCTGGGCACTGGGGGTCACCCTTTCCACTCACCCCAGGTCTGGTAATGAGTGGGGCCCTAGGGCCCTATCTGGGCTGGCCACCTGTCCTGTGTCCTGTCTGGGCTAAACTCATTCAGATGCAAGCTGTGGGTCAGGCTGCAGGTGGCCTTGCTGGTGGCCCTTGACTGACCCCCTGGCTGGACCTCTGCAGGAGAAACGGGGTCTGTGCATCTTGGCGCCTTGGCCCTGGCTGCCCTAGCCCCCGGGGTCCCCACTCCTCCCCAAGGGGTGTGTGCCCACCACCAAGGGGGAGGGCTGAGAGAAGCCGCCTGCTCTGGCCCTTGTGGTCACCTGTGTGCTGTCTGGCTCCTGGGCTTGGCCATGGGGGGTGCAGGCGGGGACAGTGCAGGGCTGACCCTGGCACCCCTCAGTGCCCTGGTCTGGGGCTGGTGGAAGGTTCACAGACCATCCCCCTGGTCCCTCCCTGAGAGGTCAGTGGGGTTGGGTGCCTGCCCCACAGCTTCTTCTCAATGAGTGCCATCCCCCCTCAACCCAGTTCTGGGGTGTGGCTAAGGGGTGAAAGCTGATAGCAGGTGTAAGGTCACAGGGCAGGCGGTCCTGTGTGCTTAGCAGCTCTGGCACCCCCATTGCAGGGATCCTGGACCCCAGTGGATGATGGCCTCACACATGGTGGGGAACTGAGATCTAGTCTGTGCTCAGTCCTGCCGAGTGCATGAGGCTGGTGTATGGACACCGCTGTGCGGCACACACATGCCAACTGTATGCATGGGGTGCAGCGCTTGGGGGCTGCGCTGGGCAGAGGGTTTGGGGAGGCTCGGTGGCAGTTGGTGAATCAAGATGGATTTTGGGGGCTGTGCGGATGAGGTGCTTATCGCCCCCCTGCTCAGTTAGCATCCTGGGGAGCGGCAGCTGGCAGGGTGGAAGGCACTCCATCAGGGGCCGACAGCTCCAGACTGGCGCGCAGGCGGGTGGGATGAGCAGCAGGCGGCCTGGGACGCACTGGTGGGCCGTGCATGGCCCCTGAGCCTGCTCTGCTGGTGCCCGCCCGCTGCACGGGCAGGAAAGGGGTGCAGGGCGCCTGGGAGGCTGGGAGGGGTACCAGGGGCGTGGGTATGGGTGCAGGGGGCACCCAGGCGGGGGAGCAGCCAGCATCCCAAGGCAGCCCACCACAGCCTTCCTAGCCAACTGTCCTCAGAGCCTGGCAGGGCTCAGCAGAGGTGGTGGAGCCCCTCCTAAATGCTGTTGGGGGCAGGTTACTGGCCACGGCTTGGGAGCTCCCTGTGCTGGTGGTGATCCTACCTGGAGCTGGGGACACAGGCCTAAGGGTGGGCTGCCTGAGGAAGGGTGTTGGGAGCGGCCTGGGTCCTGCAAAGCCAGGCCTGGGCCTCGGAGGCCACACCGAGAGGTGCTTGGTTGGGAGGGGGCTGGGGAGGAAGGAGCTGACCACATGGCGGGTGGTCCTGGATGGGGCCTTTGCCTGTCCGCCACACCCCTCGGGGTCCCATGTCCAGGGTTCAGCTTGAGGAGGGGAAATCCCCAGCCCAGAGCTCAGGGACCCCAGCCCCCTCTGGGCCCTCTGCCCAGCGGCCCTTCTGATGAAGTAGTTGCCTGTTAGTAAGTTCTCTGTTGTTCAAACTCCTTGCTCTGCGAAATGTAAATGAAGTGTTTTTCTCTGGGTGTCAGGATGAAAAATGACAGTCGCTGGGAATATCACAGAGGACATCTGCTCTGACTCTTAAGTGTGAATGTCTGTTTACGGCTGATGTTGCAAAACTTCAGGGAAAAGTGTCCTGGGTACTTGGGTGTCCCCGGGCGGGTATGCGGGGGGTCCAGGGTGGCATGTCTCAGCTGGAGGGCTGCGCGGCCACCTCCCAGGGCAGGGTTGCCCATAGTACCCACAGCAGTCTCTGGGCCCCGGACAGTGAGTGTTGTCACGTGGTGGCAGGGGATCTGTTCCGAGTGCCCAGCCTAGGCAGGTGCGGGATGTGTGCTGTACATGGGCCAGGCGAGCTAGAGAGGCCCCTCTGCATAGGTGCCGTCTCACCGCTGGATGCCAGGCCCCGTGCTCTTGGCCAGGGCCATCTGCGGTGGGCGGCCCGCTTGCCGTCACTGTTGTGATTGTTTGGCTACTCTTGGACCTATTGGCTCTGCACCACCTCCTCCAGGAAGGCCCTCTGGACTGGGCTAGTCTTCTGTCAGTTCTGCCCCCTTCTCCTAGGTCCAGGTGCCCACATGGCTCTCTTTCCAGCACAGAAGGTGGGGTGGACTCTTCATCAGAGGCCAGGAGGGGCTCCCAGGCCACAGAGCAGACAGGGCGAGCTAGCTTGAGAGTGGGGTGGAGGAGCCTAGGGTCGGGACCAGGACCCCACAGTGGGCACTGCGCTCCCCACCCTGAACAGCAACCCGACATGGACCCTGGGGGTCTCCCACTTAATAAGCCTGTCCCACAGTAAGTGTACCTTCCCTCCCACCCCCCATCTGCCCTGGTGGGAATCAGAGTCAGTGCCCTCTTGTTGGGGCATCCTAGGCACACCTATTCTGGCATAGCCCCCTGCCGGTCGCCCACAGGGACGGGGGTCTGTGGGGGACGGAAGCGGGGTCTGGCAGCTGTGGCCCCTCACTGCCCGGGCATCCTCAGGGGAGTACATCAAGACCTGGCGGCCCCGGTACTTCCTTCTCAAGAGTGACGGCACCTTCATCGGCTACAAGGAGCGGCCGCAGGACGTGGACCAGCGCGAGTGTCCCCTCAACAACTTCTCTGTGGCACGTAAGTGGGCCTGTCCTGGGCAAACGGGCAGGAGGAACCCCTGGGCCTCTGTCTCAGGGGCCGGCAGTCTGCCAGGGACCAGGCTGAGCAGCGCTGAATCTGAGTCGCCTTGGGGACCAGTTAGTGGCCGGCCCTGGCTGGGGTGGGTGGGGGCATGTCTGTGCAGTCGCCGGCCAACAGGGGCCCGTCCTCCACTGGGGTCCACTTGGAGCCTGCCAGGGTCTCTCTGCTGAAGCAGGAAGAGAGGCGGGAAGAGAGTACATGAGGGACACCCAGCTTCTGAGAGTCTCTGT